>NW_026694610.1:3552500-4172500 GCF_021218885.2 Marmota monax
TCCTAATATATTCATGACTTGCCTTTGAGCCTGTAAACAATATGCATATGGTAATTTCAGAGACACAGTGTTCCCACTGCTCTTTTTTCTTTTTTTTTTTTTTAATTCTTGAACTTTGGCTGTCTTTTGCAAATGTTGCAAAAATCAAGGGCAAAATTACCTCAAAATATGATTTTATTTTCCTCCTATTCTCGCTTTTTTGTACCCATACAAAATATATTTCATATTGTCTGTTTCAACCTATTTTTAGACAGCAAGACCCCTTCTGCTTGCACTCTTATTGTAGAATTTTCTTGAAAGACGAAGTGGAGTCTTATATTTGTTCATGAAACATGGAAGAAACATGGAAGTATCCAACTCAGGATGACTGTGTCTTTCAAACTTTTCAGAGACTCAGGGACTGTGTCTTTCAAACTTTTCCAACATCTATGGCATCAGAGTAAGACAAAAGAGACCATAAAATGGTCTCAAATAGAAACAGATTAATAATGAATGAGGAGCTGAGAGAATGTGAACAATCTGTAGAGCACATGATTTCAATTAACAGAGTAGACTCATGACAATGAGGCCTGTGGATTTCGAAAAGAGTGCTTTTATGAACTGGACATTAAAAACAGAAGCACAGATCTTTTTTTTTTTTACATTTGAGTAAGATGGGTATGATTTCTCATTTTTCTGAGTGTACAGTGCAGAATCACATTGGTCATACAGTCACGTACAGACATACAGCAATAATAATGTCTATTTTATTCTGCTGTCCTTCCCATTTTTTAAAGAAATAAATGAATATATTAAAATGTTTTACTGAGGATAGGCCTTAATTTATGTGGATTAAATTATCAGAAGTTATCAGAATATATTAGTGGCCAGTGTGTGTGGCCAGTGATTTTATCACCTATGTATTCAACATGTATTTGTTGACCTGCTACATTGTCACAAGCAGTGACACAAGTCATTGTCACAAGCAGTGGGAATTAAGGGTCGAGTCCTTCCAGAGTTTAAATTCAGGTGAAGAGGACAATGAACACAAGGGAGTGGACACATGTACCAGATAATTTTTTTTGTGTGCCAGATAATTAGACATTGTACTATGTACTATTAAGAGAGCAAACAGGACTTGATTACCAATTCTCAGGAGGTGTTTTACACACAGTAGTCAGGGAACCAACCATGTCCATGGGTGAGGAGAAGAATCTCAAGCAGAATACAGAATATTTACCTATTGCTTCCAGAAGACACCTCTGCCTGGACAATAGCAGTATGCAATCATCTAAATCAGAGTTGGTGAACCACACCCAGCAGACAAAATCTCACCCATCGTGCTTTTATGAAGATTTACACCTGACTTTGTAAGAGTGTTTTGGGAACCAGCCATGCTTGTTTTTTTTACATAGTGTAGTGACTCTTTTCATACTATGATGATGAGTTTTATAGTTTCAACAAACACCCTATGAGCAGCAAATCTGATAATATTTACCATCTGAGTCTTTCTAGAAAGTTTTCTGACCCTGGATCTAAATCAGCCATGTGCATAATCATTTATTTGTTATCTTTTTTTTTCCTTAAGAAGTGGTGTCTTGCTCTGTCATATGTTTGGAGGCCCCAAACTCCTATCTCAGCCATCTGACTAGCTGGGACAGATGGATGCTACCACACCCAGCTGTTTTCATTTTCTTCTGTTGTTTTCAGCTCTCTAAGTTTACACCAACAGTTCATAGAAACTCTATTAAAAGTACCCTGTGATGATGCTGACAAAATTTATTGAGTCGAATAATGTCCCAGGCATTTTTAAGTACTTTCCATAAATGGCCTTTCATTTAATGATCAGAACAGTCCTATGTGCTGTTAACACTCTAGTTTATAGATGAAGAAACACAGAGGACACAGAGAAATTAAGTAGCTTACTTGATGTCACACAGCAAGTAAGTGGTGAGTCAAGATTTAAAACCAAACACTCTGGATGTAAGCAGGTTCTAAACTGTCTTTGTGATTTAATATTCTGCAGTCCCTCCACTATAATAGATCCAGCTCTTTGAAATTACCTATCTATTCTAAATTTCCCACGAATAAACAATTATCTTGTGCCAAAGAATTTATAACTTGTTTCAGAGCCAAAGTTTACTGTTTATTCTTTGCTTAGCATTCAGAACGTAAAGATTTCCAATTTCCTCTCAAACTTCATTGAGAAGCATTCAGTATGTAATTGGGGCTTTTAAGAATGTCCCTGTCCATTCTGCAAATTTGACTTTCTTTAATTATCCAGAAGTGCTCACTGTTCCATTTACTGCCATTCTGCAGTTCCCTCCCTCACTGTGGCTCTAAGATGTGCCATTAGAGGAAATGCTGCCTTTCCCATTCCCCTCCTTCCCTAAGGGTCCAAGATAACCTCAGCACCCCACCCAGGTTGTCCAGGCAGTTTTCACCAAAATCCAAGATAGATTTGGTACAAACATGAGCAGAGTGACGCCAAAGCCCCAATTCTGGATGTTCAGTTCAACCCAAGCACCACCACGTAAGTTCTATCACTGACACAGTATGTCCTCATCTCCATGAGAGATGTCTGTTTAGCTAGATTTTTTTTCCCCAGACTGTTTGCTTTTCTAGAGATTTGCAATAGGCTTCCGAAAAGCTTCCACATAAGCTTCCAAAAATCAGTGTACTTAAATGTTCACAAACACAAGGACATGACTAGACACTTTGCAGTGGCCATTTTTCTTCCCAAGATTGAGTGTGGGCTGATCATACCCAGTTACACAGGTAGACATGATCCTCACCCTCCTAGAAGGAAGGGGCAGGGATCTCAAGTGACCCAAAAGCCCCAATTCTGGATGTTCAGTTCAACCCAAAATGGCCACACACTCTGCAGTTTTGCAGATTCAATGACATTTTAAGATGCTAAGAGCTTCACTTTACCAGTAACCAGCTCTGCACTATGGGAGAAATAACTTTGAATATTAAGATAGCATTTCTATTAGATTTATATCATGCCATGCGTCACGCCAAACCTGACTAACCAGGAACAAGCAAAATAGGGAAAAGTAGAAACTTTTCTCAGGTATTAAGGAGTACAGAGGAAGGTGATCCTTAGATGATGAAGTAGTCAAGAAGTCTATCAGGGACCCACCCTCCCTTCATCTTTCTTCTTAACCATCCTGGATCCCCAAATACTTTCTCCATCTCCAGCTTCTAGTCTCTGTTCCAGGCAACGAAAGAGAGAGAAAAAAGGGCTAAATCAAGGTAACTTGACTCAGCTTTCATTGAAAAGAACCTTCCCAGAAGTTCATAGCAGCATTTGCTTAAATATTATTGGTCAGAACTGTGCCACATGACCATCTCTAAGTGTAGAAGAGACCTGGAGATGCTCTTTTATCCAGTTAGGCACCTTGATCCACCAAAAAAAATAATAATAATAATAATAATAAATAAGGTTCTTATTGGTAAGAAAGCAAAAGAGAAGGGATATTGGAGAGATAATTAGCATCATTATTCAGATGTAATATTCAAAATATTTAAATCCAGGTCTAGCACAGGTACTGATCAATCAGAACAGGTGCCAGCCAGCACAGCATAGCAGTAGATAGCAGCTGGAGGGTAGCCCTGGGGTTTTTCTGCTTTGCATTGTAGTCATCATGTATAGTTCCTCCCTCTTCCTCCTCTAGAATAAAGCCAAAATCCATCAAGGACAAGATCCTGTTTTGCATGAATCCTTTCCAATTCTGAAGAAAGAGGCATGCGTTGAGAGTGTTTGATTTTGCTAAAGGGAATGAATCATTGAGGTTTTCATTTATAATCTATGGATAAGGCAACCAGGCAAGGAAGCGCTCACAGTATTATATATTCTATTTCCTCTGGAATGAATGACTCCTCTGAATGGCAGCTGTATCAGCCAAAATGCCACACAATGATTGATTATAAAGCTGGCAGATGGATACAAACTTTGAAGGTTGTTTGAAACTCTTACAGCTACTCAATAGAATTATTATAGACTTGAAAAGAAAGAGGAAAGAGAGTTGCCTGAAGTGAAAGGCTTCCAGAATTACCGAGGGTCAGAAGCCGCTTCCCTTCATTTAGTAAGCTGAATAGAACTAATAAGAAGCCATCCGTCTCTGCAAAGAATCAAAGTCGGTTGCTTAATGAATTGCATCTGGTTCTTCCAGGCTGCAATGAATCCAGTAGTGTTCATTTCTTTTTGCTCAAGTCTTGAATAACCATAATGCTGAGGTTAGAATGCAGTATTTTAGTTAATTACTTTTATAAACTCGAGGTTAACTCCAAAATTCATGGGTCAATACTTACTCTCTCAAAAAAAAAAAAAAATAGAGGAGGGGGTATTTTTTATCTTTTATTTTTTTGGGGGAAAGGAGTTTTTCTTTTTTAATGTATATGGAGTTTAGAGTGAACAAGCCATAGTTAGTTGACAGCTCCAGAATTGTGAGGTTCATTCTGTTTGTTGGATCCACCAATTTCAACTATGCATTTCTGTATCCAGGGCCACAGTGGCTCTTACACCCTAGTCATCACTTCTGATTCTAACCAGGAAGAAGAAGGTAAGGGTGAAATATGGGTCTCACACTCCTTTTCTAGAGATCTCTGAAAATTGCACGTTTCCTGCTAAATCCTATTTGCCAGAATTTGCTTTGTGTGTCCACACTTATCAACAGAGGAGGTTGGCTAATGTTACATTTATTTTTAGCAAACAAGTGCTTTATTGAGTATCAGGAAAATTAATATTAGAAAGAAAAATAGGAGCAAATAATAGGAATTGATTAGTTTCTGTCACATTTGGAACTCTGTTATTCCCATTGTTTGGAAACTCATCACCTGTGTTCTCTCTGTTGTGGACTCATTTACTTTTTAGAAATGCTGAGCTGTATTACACATTGGTGGGTAAAGTACATCAGAATCAAATGCTTCCATGCAGACAGCTTATGAATATCAGCTCTGAAATTCAAACCAAAATGATACTAAAGACTTTGAAAAGGGAGAAATGGAGAATGAAGTTTAAGACAACAATCCATATGATCAGGAAAGGTCAAGACTTCCTTAGGCGCAAGAATGGCTTCCAACACAGGAAGGCCGCTGTTGCTCACCCAGAATCTGTGCTCCTCCGATTCTTTACCTTAGGCAAGTTACTTAACCTCTCTAAAAGGTTTTATTTTTAATGTTCATGGCTTAATTTTCAACAGTTTCATTATTAGTATCTCCATGTATTTCTTGAAATGCAGTACTAGCATTTCTTGAAATACTGAACTTTTTAGATAATTGATAATGGGCTACCAAGAAAAAAACTATGCAAAATCCAATATTCAAATAGTTTGTTTTGGTAAGACCTGTCTTTGAGCCATCATTTCCATTAAAATGCCTCTTAACTTCAAATTGTTCTATGCTGTCAAAAGGTTAGAATACTTTGTTCCCTGACCTAATTTTTAACCTTTCACTTTGCCTACGTTTTATATTTGAGGCATATATTTACATCTGTGGCCATCATTTGTAGGGTCTTCCCTGACTAGCTTTGTTCATATAGTGGAATAGATTGCCTTCTTTCTACCATGAACTGTTTTTTTCCCCCTTTTTTGTGATTGCAAAATGGAATCCATTTTATTAGTAGCACTTGTTGAAAATTGCAGGGCTACTGAGCTTATCCAACCTTCTTAGAACTCAACTCCCTTCAAAATCTTTTAACTGCATGAAAAATATCCTCCACATCAAAAATTAAGTTCATCAGAACTGTATTTGTGTATTTTCTTTTCTGTGTGTGTGTGTTTATGTGTGTGTGTATGTGTACCCTTTGTGTGTGTGTATGTATATGTGTACCCTTTTTCCCATGGTAAGAATTTTTTTAATAGATTTCATTATCTTAAAATTTTTGGCATGCCATAGTTTATTTGGAAGATTTTATTGGTACTAAATAATGGTAACAAAACAACTAATAGCTCCATATGCACTGAAATGAAGTCATCTCCAACAGTGACAGTATACTTTTACAAAGTTCTGATTGACCCAAGAAGCTTCTCTGAACCATAGAATTGCTTCTGACTGGTACCCTGTTATATTATAACCAAAATTTAGTTTAAGTATTTCAAAATAGGAAATAAGACAGGACTCATGCATTGATAACTCTTTCTTTTGATTCTGTATAAAGAATTTTTTCTCAACCACAATTTTTTAATCTCTGACTTGTGCCTTTTGTATAACTAATCAAAATATATATCCATTTTAAAGCCTGACCTACTTTCTATATTTTCCTAGTTCTCTTTCCATTTATCCTAAAACATAAAACAATCAACAAACGAGGAATTCCATGTCTGACCATCTACTAATATGTATGGTTTTACCATGTTGTCTACTTTACCATGTCTACTAGTATGTGTGGCTTTACCATGTTGTCTTTTGTTTATTGTGGTAATACACATGTAATACAGAACTTACTTAACCATTTATAATGGTACAATTCAATAATGTCAAATACATTTGCTCAACTGTGCATCCAATCTCCAATCTTTTAATCTTGCAAAACTAAAATTACCATGACATCTTTGAAAAGGCAATTGTTAAACTGAAGAGACATAGATTTCTTGCATGGAATTGAAGTAGCTCATCCCCACTACATATCATCTACACTAGTTTTGTCAGAACATTTTCAAATAATTCAAGTTCAAGCATGAGGTTAGACTAGCCCAGCCTAGACAACACCGTTAAACTTTTGAACTATTTTCCAAACTATACACTCTTTAAATCTGTGCATATAAGTATAAATGTCTATTTTTAGTCTATAAATTAATCATTTCAATGTTTTATCATTTTAATATCTCAATATGTTTCCCATTGTTCGGCTCCCACTAGAATGTAAGTGTCTTTCCCTAAAGGAGCTAACAAATTATAGCCATTATTTCCATGTCTCTTGTCTTGTCTTGTTAACCGAACGATGCTTCTTTGAAGTCAAAGAACAGCCCTTCATGATATGCACTCCAATGCATGAATGAGTTGTGTAACTCTATCCTTACAGAAGGAGATCCTGTGAAATGTAGGGACCAGTAGAAAAACAGAATTGTACAAGACACCAGCTTTCTTGATGGATGTTTCGCCTCCAGAGTGACAGAAACAGGGCAGCCCTTGTGGATGAGGCTGGATCATGCCCTTCTGTATCCCCTTGGCCCTCCTCTTATCTCTTACATTTTGGGATCCAACATAGAGTTTTCATAAAGAAATGAAAGATATGCTTCACTTGAAAAGAAGCTCCTGGGGACTCTTAAACAGATCTAGGTTCAAATTACAGCCCAGACACTGAAATCCTGTGTGGTCCTTAGACCAATCACAAACCTTTGCCAAACCTCTTTTGGATGTTTGGCCCTAGAGGGTCCAATAAATTGCCAAAAGTGCTTGCAAAATACTGTCTTTGGATATGTATAGATATAGACATAGACATAGACAGATGGAGATATATTGTGAAGGTGAGCAGGGTTTAGAAAGGGAGCTGTGTGTGGCTTTCAACAAACTCTCAAAGGCTGTATTGTATGTTAATTCCATGTATGGTTTCTCCACCTCATAGTTTCTGCTCATTCACCACTTTGATCTGGTAGTGGTTTCAGCCCACTCTAGAATGATGGCTACTGCTGCTTATTTCTTTCTCAACTTCTAACTACCTCTTACTGCAATTTTCGTTTTGTTTTTCTGTCATATGTCCAAATTCCCAGTATAAGGAATCGCCCCTATTGGGGCAAAGTCTTCAAGCCAGACAGATTCACAGGCCCCTCCATGACCATCCTTTGCAGGAGCTGCCCTGGGTCCTGGTCACACCCAGCACAGGAAGGGAATCACATCACCTGGTACAAAGCACAGCTGCCCCAAGTGGGCTGCCTCAGAAGGGCACTGGCTGGGGAAAGCACCGGGATCAGAGAATCCTGGGGTTGAGTGAGTTCTGTCTAGAAAAGCCCAAGGAAGTCTACAAAAGTAGGAAGGGAATGGAGTGCATCTGAAACAGGGTGAGGTACGGAGACCAGATTGTGTCCAATGGAAAAAATAATGCAGAAACAAGGAAAGAGGGTCAAGGCTCCAGCAGGAAATAAAATCATGACAAAACAGACACAAAAGCAGAAGCAGGAAAGGATCAATACAGTCCAACTGCTCACAAAGGCGAGGTGGTATGATCTCTCTGGTAGCTTTTATTCTTCTCCCTTCTCTTTGGAAGCCAACACACACAACAGCTGGGTCAGGAGGCTTGGAGGACAAGACAGTGAAGTGCTGCATGTGCTGGGGAAGGCACGCACAGGGCTGGAAGCAGCTGAGACAGCCCACTTGCCTTTGGGCTGCCCGTTCTCCATGTGTCTTCCCCTCTCACTGGCCCTCTCCGCATCTCCTCCTTGCACTGTCCCTTTGCTGAATTCACTAGGACGGAATTATTTTATTTTCCTGACTGAATGGTAAAGGAATATTCATTTCCTAAGGCTTTGTTTTAAAAGCAATAGAATAGAACTCTCTAAAAAAACACACACACAAAAATGTCAATCACATTAAATTACATTTTTATTTATGTAGCCTGAGATGGCTTGTTTTTCTTTGGGCCAGGAGATTTAAAGGCAAAAAAAAAAAAAAACCTTTCCTCAACTCAGTGGGGTGTAGGTAACTATTCAGCATCATTCAACCCCAGGAAATATCTTAGAGCAGCAGTTCCCAAATTACTGCACACCAGCACTCAGCAGCACCCTCCACCATACAATCGGGAAGTCTGGGTGGGAGCCAAACATCAACACTTTTAAAATTTCTCAAATGGTTCCAGTATGCAACAAATTTTGGGAACCAGCATCTTTAAAAGTTTGTTAATAAATTCTGTTACTGCCTTGCTGTCTTGACACTTTAGTTTCTGCCAACAAATGGAATGTGACAACAACAAAGAAAAAACAAAATCACATTTTTTTTCAATTAATTGAATGAATTCCCAGTTGTTGACATTGTGCTCTCATATCTTACCAGAATGGGACTAGGCAAGTACTTGCTTACTTCAGCCAAAATAGCAGTCAAGCCAGCATTTGGCATGCTGTCCCCAAAACAGTGAGTAGAGGTGAGTAGTTGAATCTTCAGCGTTAGAGCTCATAGTTTTGATTTATCCAGATGTAGCTTTAGCCCTAGAGTGAGTAGAGAACAATGTGGTCTCCACAGTCCCAGACTCTCGTGGATAATCGGAGGAGAAAGTACATCAAACCCCTCAAGCAACATTTTGCCAGCTCAGTAAATATATCAAAACTCACCCAATTTCAACTCTGGGCTTCCTGGATTCTTTTTCCTCTTCATGTGTGAAGGGTTTTGTTGTTTTTTAATAAACATAGTTGAAAAAGCCAAACTACAGTAGCTCAATGGGGCCTATTTCTGAGTATTATCTACTTTGCCAGCATGTTCTTACAAATACTTGGCATAAATAAGAGCATGACTTTTCTTTGCTCCCAGCAACTGTGTTATTTCGGTAGCCCATAGATAAGTCATTTGTCCACAGTCCTGAAGGAGAGAAAAAAATCCCGTGAGGAAGGGATTGTATTAAAGGATTCCCAATCTGGTAGGAAAAGCCTAACGTACAACTTGATGATCTCTGAAAGCACAAGAAATTAGTAGAAAGAAAATACGGGCTATTTTTGGTCTCTATTTCCACAGAGGAAATCATCCCAGAGTGCAGTTAACTGGCCGTAGAGGAAGCCAGGGATAATAACCGCAGAATTACATAATAGATTTGGCCACTAAGAAAGCCTGTGGCATCCTAAACAGGCTGCTTGGGACTGGAACTCAAAGAAATGGGTGGGTTACAATTCCACACAGGTCAAATGACTTTTCACACCTATGTTAGTCGAGGTACTCCCAAGAAGCAGAACCAACAGGATGTACTGTATACACAATGAGATACTTTATAAGAGTTGGCTCAGGTGATTATGGAGACCAACAAGTTCTATGATCTGTTACCTGCAAGCTTGGAGTCCCAGGAAAGCCACTGGTATAATACATTGCAGCTCCACAGGCCTGAGAACCAAGGGAAATAATATGACTCATTACTCCAAGACCAAAAACCCAAGGATCAGAGACTGAGACCCAGAGTCTTAAAACCTGAGAAACAGGAGCTCTGATGTCCAAGGGCAAATGAATGCCCCAGTTGAAGGAGAAAAAGAGAATTTTAGCCTTCTCCAATGGTTTTGTTCTATTCTAGCCAAAAATGAATTGAATGATGTTCACCACGTTAATGGGGCAGACCTTTTTCATTCTCTCTTCTGATTCAAATGTTTATCTATTCTGGTGTGTCACCCTCCAAGACACACCAGAAATAACGTTTTATCAGCCATCAGGCATACCTTGACTTAGTCATGTTGACAGAACTTCAGTGTCCCCACCTGTCAGGAGAGAAGTTGACCTCTGGGTGATCTCCAAGGTCCTCCACACTAATGCTCTACAATATTTAAAAATAAGACATGTCTCCTTCTGCCTGGAGCAGTTTAGGTACTAACAGAAATTGTTTATATGAGATCCCTTCAATCTCAACAACTTACATAGTAACCAACTTGTTTCCTATTTTAAATGGCAAAAATATACCATATTAGATGATACCAAAGGATTATTATTAATTCTGTTAGATATGAAAATAATGTTATCATTATATAAGAATATGGTTGGGGCTGGGGATGTGGCTCAAGCGGTAGCGTGCTCGCCTGGCATGCGCAGAGCTCTGGGTTCGATCCTTAGCACCACATAAAAATAAAATAAAGATGTTGTGTTCACTGAAAACTAAAAAATAAATATTAAAAAATTCTCTCTCTCTCTCTCTCTCTCTCTCAAAAAAAAAGAATAATGTCATAGTTGCTAGAGAGGTATACTGAAATAAGTAGGGATAAAATAGTGTCTGGGAGTTGCTTTTTAAAAATAATAAAATAATATATATCTGGATTCCATAAGTTACCTTTGGGTTGGTAACTTTTCCAAATATAGATTTTGTGTTCTGGAAAGAGGATTCAGAGGCCTAGAGGGGGCAGATGGAGAACCAGAATCTGGAATGTAGAGCTTGAATTTATCTTTCCTTCTTCCATGTTATAGAGATATGTTGGTAAGCTAAAATTAATTTCTTATAAAGAAAATGGAAGCCCTGCAAGATTTAAGTGATTTTGCTGGGGATGCATACTAAAAACATCAAAGCCAGAAAGAGGATTGACAGGTGAGGCACTGTGACTACCTCCTTTACACTCCTGATAGGAAAGTACCCAAAGTTTGGGTATCTTTTGGCACTATTTGTCCTGTGGGATGTGTCTGTCCACTATCTTGTTAACCATTCCTAAAGTTTCTTCTAGTAGTTAGAGGTCATCCTTAAATAAAAATTAGCAAGGGCTGGGGATGTGGCTCAAGCGGTAGTGCGCTCGACTGGCATGTGTGCGGCCCGGGTTCGATCCTCAGCACCACATACAAACAAAGATGTTGTGTCTGCCAAAAACTAAAAAATAAATATTAAAATTCTCTCTCTCTCTCTCTCTCTCTCTCTCTCTCTCTCTCTCTCTCTCTCTCTCAAATAAATAAATAAATAAATATTAGCAAGACATCATTGCAGTGAACTCAGAATACTACCACTGACTTCTTACAGGAAATTAGCAACTTTCCCCGCTGGAGTAAGCATACATGTGACCCTCAAAGAGGATATGTGTTATGTTCAAAGTGTTCAGGTCTACCTTGCAACTATTCATTTTTAATTGGTTCGTATAAGACATAAGCATTGGCTACAGAAAGGGGATTTGTAACCATACCCACCCCACACAGACACAAATCATATGTGCATTAGTTCTTAGGGTTCCCGCAGCCAGGTACCACAACCAGGGGGCTTACAACAACAGAAACTTACTTTCTCACAGTTATTCTGGAGGCTAACTGGAATCCTAGTTTCAGCAGTGCCATGTTCCTTCTGAAACGCTAAGTAGAATCTTCCCAGACCTCTTCCCAGCTTCTGCTGAGGCCTAACAATTCTTGGCATTCCTTGTCTTGCAGACATATCACTCCAATTTCTGTTATCACATGGTGGCCTCCCTGTGTGTCTCTTCTCTACTTCTTAGAAGGACAACAACCATGTTGGATGAAGAGCTCACCCTATTCTAGTACAACTTCATCTTAACTACAACTCCAATGACCCTACTTCCAAATAAGGTCATATCATGAGGCACTAGAGAACTTCAATATTCTCTGGAGGAAGCAATTCAACTTACACCACCATCCAAACAAATTACTTTGTGTGAAGGTTTCCATTTGCCTCCTCTACAGTGGCTAGGCCCTTACCTTACAGAATTTTAGGTTTAAAAATTCCCTTTCTGCCTGGAAAGTGATTTTTGACAAGAAGGATTGAGGGGACAGCCAAAGCTCCACAGCCAACAGCAGTCTCTCATAAACACACGTTCCATGCTGTGTTCCATGCTCATAACCCAAGTGAGCAGATTTTGCCAGTACAGTGAAGACCGAGTAGACTTGAGCTTCCAGTGAAGAGCTTCATGACTCACCCCCTGGAGCTTCCCCTCGATCCTCTCACCCCCAACTCTCCCAACTCTTCACCCTCTGTCTGGCTCATTTGTCTGCTTTGCTGAAACCATAGCTACTTTGAATCTAGCCATTTTGATTCTGTTGCAGGTGTGCTGTGAACCAAATCAAGCCAAACCAAACAAATCCAACCCCGTCATAAGCAAGTTATCCAATTTTTTTTTCAATGAGGGAGGGACAGTAAGGGCCTTGTATATCCCAAGGCAAATATTAATCTGCCTAAAGAGTCAGCACACCAATGGGTAATCAGCAAACAGGTTGGTGCTCATTAGAGCTGTGCAGGCTGGTCATTGAGGATGTTCAGAGCCAAGAAGAAATCCTAGCAAACAGGCACCTTGAGTAAATCTGGAAAATTCTGTGCTTTTACCTTCTGCTTTGTGAAGCGAGCATCCAGATTTTGACTGGCTTATGACTTGTCCAGGGTAAGTCACTGACCTTTTTGAATTCTGGCTCATTTTCTTGTGCCACAAACCCTATTCCTTCTCTCTTCCTAGCTTCTTCTGGTGGCCAGCAATTCTTGGCACTATGTGGCTTGTAGCTGCATCTCTCCAGATGGTTAAGGGTAAAGATTTAAGTCCTAGGTCACCACTCCCACCCCTGCTTGGCTCTGTGAATGCCCTCTGTAGGTCAAAAAAAAGGGGGAGTCAAATTACTCTATCATTGGCAGAGGATCTATTATAAAGAGAAGAAGAAAATAGAAGAAAGGACAAATCAAAATAGAATGACAAAAAAGCCACAGGACACAGAAATTACAAAATTATCATTATAGGATATCTTAATGCCTTTGAATAACAGAGGAGGTGGATTTGGTCAAGCTTCTAGAATCTTTTCAAATTTCAGGACCTCCTCCTGTCTTGAAATCAACTGAGTCCCAGCTGCACACTTGCAAGGTTAATCCCTTAACCTTTGTGTGAAACTTCCCTAACCTTGTTCGGCCAGAGATAAGGAATATAAGGTGAGAGTTCTTCCAGGGTTGTACAATTCCAGGGTGATTCTTCTCCTGGCAGCTAATTTGTTAATGTAGAAGAGTTGAGAATAGAACACTCTCAATAGTTAGAAACAGGATTTATGTCCTAGTCCGTTTTCTGTTTCTATCACAGAATACCATAGACTGGGAAACTTAGAAAGACAATCCCTTTATTTCTTACAATTCTGGAGGCTTGTAAGTACAGAGTCCGGGGGCAGCATCTGGTGAGAGTCTGTTTGCTAGTGGGTACTGCAGAATCCCAAGGCAGCATAGGGCATGGCAGAACCAACTTGATAATTTGGATCTCTCTTCCTCTTCTTATAAAGCCACTAATGCAATCAAAAGGACCCTATTCCTATGACCTTATCTGATCCTAATTGCCTCTCAAAGACCCCATCTCTAAATACCATTAACACATGACTTGGGAATTAAGTTTGAACATGAATTTTAAGGCAATAAACACGCAGAACATAACAACTGGCCTCTCCGTCCAAAGGATACAATTTACCACTATCTTGATTGTTTGTATAGTAAGTTGAGCAAGTCAAAAATACTAATAAGAGAACATTTTTTTTTTCTGCTGCCTAAATTACCACCAACAGCAGAAAGGAAAAATATGAGACTATTTTTGTTTTATCACCAGTTTTGACTTTCTATTCATTAACAAATGGCTCTAGTTCCCTTTGCCATAAGAAGTCACACAGGTAGAAGCATACCTGCCCTCTGGTTTGGAATACTGGATCCTTACCATCTAAGATGTAGAAGGAAATGAAAGACAATAAAGGGAAGGGTCAGAAATGGAGACACACTTGAAGGCCGGGCCTGAGAGTTGTGCTTAGTAAATAGAGAGCCAATTATCTCTAGGATTCCAACTTCTCACCTGTCAATGAACAATCTAAAAAGTAAGACAGGAATGACAAGATTAATTACCAAGGCTTTGGGAGGAGGTAGATAAAATACCTCCATTTTCATCACCCTTCATTCAGAAAGGGCTGCTGAGCACACCACAAATGTGTGTCTGTGTGTTTGTGTATGTGTGTGTGTGTGTGTGTGTGTATATATATATATATATATATACATGCATATATATGTGTTTTATCATTTTTACAAGTAGGAGAAATAACAAACCAGTGTATTTAAAATATCTTTATTGTGATATAATTTATATCTCATAAACTCAACTGTTTGCAGTATACAATTTGGTAAATTCCAGTCAATTTGCAATTAGGCAACCCTCACCACACCATAATCTTATTTTAGAACATATTACCAATGGGTTGGTACATTAGAAGTCAAACTGATCATTCTCTGCTCCCTCCTCACACCCCCTTTTCCACCACTCCTAGTCCCTGACAATTGTTAATCTACTTTTTATCTCTGTAAATGTGCCTTTCTGAACATTCCACATAAATTGAATCATACTATATATAATCTTTTGTGTCTGACTTCTATCACTTAGGATAATGTTGTTAAGATTTCTTCATGTTGAAGCATGTATGAGTTCTTCAATCTTTTTTGCCAAATGATATTCCATCATAGAGATATATGACATTTTGTCTTTCCATTATCAGTTAATGGACAATACAGTGTATTTTAATTAAAAGTCCAAATTCCTATGATCTGTATATCTGAATTGTACACCTTTAGATTTTGCTATGCATGTGACTTAGTACAATAGTTCCTGACTTTGATATTTTACATTTAAGGGTTATCAGTATTGATAGCAAAATGTTTTCTCTTTCAGATTGTCCTGAGTGGATGTTTGTGGGTGACCTAATAATACTAGCATAATAAGGTCATAATATTTATATTTTGTGTTTTTAAATCTTACTAGAGTGGTCTGTATTGAAGGCTTTTTACACTTCCCCTCTAATAAAATAATTTTAGGATATCTGAAGTTCTTTTTAATGTCATGCATAGGGATATAGCACCTGTCTCTGTGTGCTCAGTTGACAAGTTCCCAACTTATTTTGAGGCCAGGTTCCATAGCTGATCTGTCAGGGATCTACTGGTCACAATGCTCCTATCTGTGTGTCAGTTTCACCTTCTCATTGCTTCTTGCTCTTTATGATTGGGGGAGGCATGGAAAAGAGGAGGTATAGGGAGCAAAGAGCATTCTACGGGTCTTAGAATTTGCCCTGGGATAGAAATGCAGGGAGTTCTTATTCAAGGTGGCGAAACCTTCCATACCCACCATTGGTACATAGAAAGTAGTGGCAAGCTACTGAAGGCTCTGGAATTCTGGCATGGCCACTTCATATCACTGGGCCTTTAAACAAGTACTTAACCCCTTGCCCATGTCCTGTGCAGGTGATGGAAATAGGGTTCTCCTCAGTGGTATGGGCTGGCTGCAAAATAAAAGCTAAGAAAAATAGAACAACAACAACAAAAAAAAACACAGAGGACACAGAAAATATTTTCATAAAGCAGGGAAGGTATGGGCTAACCAATCACATGAATCAAGCTTCTACACTAAAAAGGCAAAATGGAGGTCCCACTTGCTTTGTTTATATTGGGGAACATCAAAGTCCTACCAAAGAATGTTCTTCACCAAAAAAGGCTATAGGTGGGCTGTCCGGTTCCCAGTGGGTTACACCCATCTCCCTGAGCTACCATGAGGGATCTTCCTAGAACAACCAAGATAAAGGTATGTGCCTTGGGCAATCTATTGCCTGGGAGAGCCACAGATAGTTCCCAAGGTTAAACCTAAAATCTCCCTGAATGCCATACTGAGAGAAGACCCTCAAATAATTTGTGGGTGGCTTCCTGCACTTAACCTGTCTCTTTTTTGTTCTCATCAGCAAATGAAAATAAGTACTTAACCTCTCATCCATGATTCTAATACCCTAGAGGTGCCTTAAGGATCCCCATAATTGCTAACACATAACAAAGATGCAATCATTATTAGCTATAATATCAATGGCATGTATTGGTTACTTGCTATTTCCTAGGTACTGTTCATCAAAGCTCACAACAGTACTGTGAAGTATCTATATGTATTCCTACTTTACAGGTGAGGAAACTGAGACTCGAGGAACTTTATATCTTACTCAGGATCTTGTGGCCAGATAGTGGTACAAATTATATCACTTTCAGTCTGATTCAAAGTCCTATAGAGGTCCACTAGACTATGCAACCTATATGTAATAAACCAGACCAGTCAACATTTTGTACACTAGGATAACAAGTACAATAACATGTACAAAGAAAGAATAAAACTTCTAATTTTTGTCTTAGTAAAAAATGATTGTTTGGTGCAATTGGACCACTTTGAGAAATGATATCACCAATACCCATAAGATGGAAACAGACATGAGAACCTGAGAACAAATTTGGGGCTCAAAAAATTCCTTGGAGTTATGCAAACTATCTGGTCCAATGCTTCATCTTCCCAGTTCTATGGAGACAGACCCCTGGTTTACAGGAACTAAAAGAAACTGCATATGGCACTCACAGGCTAAAACCGTACAGTACCTTAATTCATTTCCATTAGCTGAGGAATAGTCTGTGGTGTTCATGTTGATATTTCAATTCTCAACTTAATGGTTTTAGATGTTCCCATTACCACTACCATTCACCTACCAACAGTACTTTTAAATAAGCCTTGAAAACAAAAGAGTAAACAGTAGCACAATTGATCATACTGCCAAGTTCAACTACCACTTATAAAAGCAACATCAAATAGTGAAACAACCAGGCTGAAACACAGAAGTCAGCATTGACCACATGCTACTAATTTGCTACTCCTTGAAGGTCATTAGCTCTGTTGCCCCAAGAGGGAGGAAATGATGCAATGGCCTGAGACAAATAGCATTTAGACGGTCCCCAATGGGGCCTAAATAACAGGGAAATGAAAACAGATCTTCTTACTAACATTCCCCTCTAACACAATCTCCCTGATTAGACAGTGTAAGGTATGAACTCTTTGGGCTACCAATTCTAATTAATTCTGAATCTTGGATGTTAAGACCAGGAAATATTTATTCTCTTATACTTCTAGGTAAAAAGATGTTCTCAATTCAGCTCACCACGAACATAACAATCTTCTATTTTAATTAAAAGAGAGTGTTCTTTCCCCCACTTACAGTATTAGTGGCTTCCAATGCTTAAAAAACTTGTAATAAATCTCCTCATGGGGACTTAGAGATCAGGACAAAGTTAACATGTTAATAATGTTCTTATTATTGCAATCAACTGGGGATTATTTTTTTCAAAATCAGATTTTTTTTTCTGATCCTGGGGATTGAACCCAAGGCCTTACATATGCTAAGCATGTGCTCTACCACTGAACTACACCCTGAGCCTCTGGAGATTATATTTTTAAACCAGTTCCTTGATCTTTCTAAACAATGTCTTTTCACCATTTGGAGGTTGGTTGGTTGGTTTGTTTATTTGTCAGTTCCCATCTACTTTAAATTAGCAGTGTAGGGGGAGGAGGATGTAGCTCAGTGGTAGAGTGCTTGTCAAAAATGCACAAGGTCCTGAGTTTAATACTCAGCACTAAAGAAAAGTAAATAAATAAATTAAATCTATTATAGTATAACTCTAGCTTGTAAATGCCCCTCAGAGTCTCTGGGAAGATCAAGTTTCACTCTGAGCTATAGTAAGCAGAAAGCCTTTTGTTCAGGTCCACTGCTGGTAGCCACCACATCTTATCCCCAAGCCATGCTCATCCTGGTCAAGATTACCATTGTCCAATTTCTGCAGAACTGCATTCATTCCACATTCACTGAACTGGAACGACCACCCTGCTTTATAAGTGATCCTGATTTGGGGCTCTGGTGCTTGTAGAATCCAGTTCCAAACTCTTAACATTTCCTGATGGACAATCAAGGAATCTGGACTTTAGCTTTTTTAAATTATCAGAAGTACTCCTCATTTACTTTGTACTGATTCCCAAAAGGATTTGAAGTAACCCTATTCAGATAGGACTCTGCGAATAACCAATGTTGTGACCTTGGGCAAGCTATAACAATAGTAAAACTTCTAACTTTTCAGTTTTTCGCTGTTAGAATACATTTTCCTACACCTTCTCTAGTTAAAGTTTGACCCTCAGAGAATACCAGTTGGCCAATATGCTTCTGATAAAGCTAGCAGATGGAAAACATTTGGGGAGATGAGGAGATTGAATAAATGCAAATGCAATGCTGCTGATCCATTGGCTCGTAGCACTTGAGTTTCATTGCGATCGTCCAACTTTGATTTCAACTGACTTCCCGAAAAGTTCCCATCCTGGATGTTTGTCAGGAATGGGATTTCAGAAAAGCCCAAAGCGGGAGGTCAGGGTAGGTAATCTGTAAAGCATCCATACAAAGAACCTCTTGGAAAGAAATGGATTGAGGAATTTGGCCTGGATGTCAGTAGCTACAAAAAGGCCTTGAATTTTCCCCCAGCAGATTACTGTAGGAATATCTAAATTCTGGAGCAGATGTTATAAACTACAGATCAAATTGCAAACCTCCAGCCTCCTAGAATCATAGCATTTCAGAACTGAAATCCCCATACTTGTTTTGAAACCCAAATCAAGTTGATAACCCCTATAGGACTTTATATGACCTCTGCTTAGGCATCCACCATGGCAAGGAACATATTTTCTATCAGAGTGGTCGTTCCTCCTTAGCCATAGTAATTAAGAAGTGATTCTGCCTTATAACATGGCCCCTTTTGTTCTAGCTCTGCCAGCTAATGAGAATTGGAATGTCCAATGTGACATTCCATTACCATTTTATTGAACCCAAATCTGCCTCTATGTAATTTCCACCATCTAAAATATACTATGGTTTGAATGAGTCCCTTTGAAAGTGCATGTACTGGAGATATTTATTCCCAAAGCAACACTGTTGGGAGTGGAGATGGACCTAATAAGAGGTCTTGAGGGATCTTCCCTCCTGAACCTAGTAATGCCATGATCACCAGAGTGGTTGAGTTTGTTATAAAACCCCCTTTCTCTCTTTCTCTCTATCATAGCTCATGCCCTCTCTTGACTTTTCTCATCCTCTTTTGCACTTTTACCTTTCAAAAAGGAATGACAGGTGTGGGCTACTTTACCTTGGACTTTCAAGCCTCCAAGACAGTAAGAAATATATTAATTTTTAAATAATTATGCAGGTTATGATATTATATTACAGCAACACAAAACAAACAGGTGAGCTCTCTTCTTGCGCCTTTGGATATATTTTCATTGTGGTAAGGACAGCACTCGAAGCTTCTGAAAGGCAAACCCTGTCCTTCACACTCTACCTCTCCTTGCCTTCCATGTCATCTGCTGTCATTTGCATCCAGATAGTTCTTCTAGAAGAAGCAATAGAATTCAGTGAAAAGAAATGGAATTTGGTTCAAGCCCTGACAAGTTTCTACCTCTAATGCTTCATAAATATGATCATTTACCTGATGGGGTGGGCATAATTGCAGGTGAACATTTGCCATAAAATGCAATGTACTATATAAAGATACTGAATTAACATTCAGTTTTAAAAGACCTCAAGCAGCCAGGCATGGAGGTGCACACCCATAGTCCCAGTGGCTCAGAAGGTTGAGGCAGGAGGATCACAAGTTCCAGACCAGACCAGCCTTAGCAACTTAAGCAAACCTCTAAGCAACTTAGTGAGACCTTGTCTCAAAATAAAATAAAATGAAATAAAAGGGCTGGAGATGTAGCTCAGTGGGAAGTGCCTCTGTGTTCAATCCAAACTAAACACATAGATAGATAGATAGATAGATAGCCTCAAGTTCCTTGTTTGACCTTAGAAGATAGAATAAAAGAGAATAAAAAATAAAAGAATTGTTCAAGGAACACAGGACCAATTAGAGACAGAGCTAGAAACAGAATCCAGATTTTTCCAATCCCTTCCTCCTTCCACTGCCCCTGTTAGACAATGAAGTCAATACAATCATGTATGCAAAGCCCCTAGCATAGTGCCAAACATGCACTAGGTGCTCAATAACTATTGGCTGAATAAATATGTGAGTGAACAGATGAATGAGTGAAGGACTAGGATTCATTTTTGATGATGACTTTTTACAGGTTTCCTCCAAATGTCACTTATGTTTTTAATCATTTTTTAATTAGCTCTTTATTAAGAAGCTTAGTTCTTAAAGTGTACTTAAGAAGATTAGATGAACTCATGTGCTAAAGTACTTAGAAACAGTTTCTGGAAGTCAATAAATGTTAACTAATTATTTTCTTTCTGTTTTCTAGTCATTATTTTAAATAAGATTGTGCTGATGCTGTCAGAACTCACTAATCTAGAAATCACTTTATAATCCGCTAATGAAAGGAATAGGAATTCTGGAATTGCATAAGTATTACCACTAATTGCCATCTCCTATCCTGTGCCTATCCTGGGTCACTCACACCCAACCCTTGTAGTTGGTAACCAGCAAGACACAAACAGAATCCTGGGTTCTCTTTGTTTCTTCTTTGGGCTTGAGTTTACTCAGCCCCTGATGTTTGGGCCCTGTCTCCCACTCCCAGCCCACATTTACCTGTTGGACCTGACAACTGAGTTGACTTTATTCATTTGACCCTTAAGGCTCTTGCTCTCTTTTTTCCAAAACCAACCTCAATCAAGAGTTTGAAAGTTCCATTTTGTTCTTTCCATTCCCAGCCACCCTGGATGCTCCACTCTTAACCAAGGTCCATTCCCTTGACTAAGATCAGTGCGGTTGCATCTGCCTTTTAAGGGTCAGACACTCATTATAACCTTAGTAGTCATTACAAACATTGAGCTTTGATACTCTAGACAGGGAGATAGAACTGTATTCCAGGAAAAGGAATAATGGAATTTCACTAGAAATTATTCTTTTTTTCTACTTGAGTTGTTGTGTTAACTGAACTGGCTTTCCACACTCCTCCTTCCCATCTGCTGCCTATGGTCTCCTCAGTCTGATGCTGCTCAGATTCAGCCTGCCCACCAAGAATGTCTCCCAAATGCCTTGTTGGATGCACTTGTTTTTTGTTGTTGTTGTTGTTGTTGTTGTTGTTGTTTTTTCTTTAAGGGCTTCACGTGCATGTTGACAAATTGCCATATGTGATCTAGATTAGTCACCAGAATACTTAAAGTTTTTTTCTGATTTTCTGCATATATCTGAAGATTTGTCAAGCCCAAAGACGATGCTTGAGCAAATGTCAGTAAACAAGAAAAAGCTTTGATAAATTCATCAATTATAGTTATACTGACAGTTCTAGTGTGAACACAAAATACTTATTATTTTTTTAATCTCTTTGTCTTGTGGTAGATTTCCATTTATTATCTTTTCATCTGTTAATTTTATAGCAAAACTCCACTTTATCCCACCCAGAATATGAGTTTCTTTAGAACATGGACTTAGTCTGTTAATATTCCCAGCTCTATCCTCAACACACAAAACAGCACGTAGTAAATAACAGGCACCCATTAGTGTTTGTTGGGTACTGAATGAATGAATGAATGAATGATAGCAGATGGAGTTGTCCCATCAAAGAGATATTAGTTCAAGTTTGAGTGCCACTTCCCAGCTATGAGAATGCCCTGAATTCCAGCTTCTTAGCTAGGAAAATGGCAATAATAACAGTGCCTACCTCATAGGTTTTGAGGAAAGAGTTAGAGAATAATACATACAAGGTTCTTAGAACCATAGAACATAAGGACCTTAGCACAGTATCTAGCATCTCTTCAGAACATAGTAAATGTTGACTGGGGCCCAGGGATATAGTTGGACCCATGGAAGAGGAGTTGCCCAACTAGAGATGTGGTAGGAGAGACCCAACCACTGGTAGACTCAAGCCATAAGGAAACAGGCAGAGAGTGAAAGAGATATGTGACATGCTTGTCTCCCACCCTCAGACTACTGAGTAGAGCCCCATCTGAAGCTGAAGGGAAGGGAGCCATAGGAGCAGACCTACAGGACACACAGCAGGTATGGGGCACGTGTGGAAGCCTGGGCAGAGAACAACCAGAGCTAAAATAGGGTGCCAGGCATTTCATACAAATGAATGAATAATAGATGAGTAAATGATGTGAGCGCAAGGTCTAGCACTCAAACTGCAGAAACCATGATCTCTTTGGCTTCCTGCCCCAAAGCCCTCATTACTGCTGTTCAGTGTTCCAGATTTTCCACCCCTATATACTCCCACTCTCTCTTTGTCCTTCCCTAACCTCTGCTAACCTCAGGGTTTCCATCAAAAATTTAAATTTTTTTTTTTTAAAAAAGCATGGATTTTATTTAGGAAGTAACACAAAGGAACAGGAGTTGTTCTGAACAGAGCCAAGACACTATCAAAAAGAAAGCTGTAATAATTCCCAGAATCTAAAATGCACACTAGAATATTCAGAGTTTTTAAAATGAAAATTTCAGTGTCACTGTGCCCTATGAAGAAAAATGGATAGTTTCTGAGAAGCCTGCTCCAGACATCTGTGTCACAGGCTCTGGATTCACAAACACCTCATTACCAAATGCCTTGGGACTGGATGTCCTATGCTCAAATGACTCTTGTCACATCCTAGGTTTTGGTTCAAAATACGTATCTGGGGGATCCTGATTCATGATGCCAATGGCAGCAGCAATGTTGAGAAAGTGGTGAGTGTGTGAGAGAGATGCTCAAGGGTATGAAGCCACTTGTAGCCATCCACAGATTCCTGCCAGTCTCTTCCTCCTTTGCCAATAGAGTTGCTGACTTCCTCCAGGGGTAATGCTTAAGATCCTGGATTTTAAGGACTTAGAAATGATTTGAAAGCCTTGTTTGGTTTGCTACTCTAGTTAGATTGTTTGCTTTTTCATGGAATGTACAAGACAAAAATGGGCACTAAATTAGGCATTGCTGACCACATAGGAAAGCTAATTTTAAAAGTAGCTGCAGACATATATGGGCCTATTTTGTATTCAAGTTCTGAAATTATTTTTTCCTAACTCAGATCTACATCGCTAGCAGTCCTCCTGTCATGCCCCATAGGCCAAGCCAGCCAGTCCCCAGAGTTTAAGCATTCATTCATACACAAAAACCAGAGTCAGAAATGCTAGCAGAAATAGGACGGGAACCACAGTTCCTGGTGAGTACAGCCCAACCTATATAAGCCTGAACCCCACAGCCCAGTGCACAACCCTTTTCTCACCAAAAGTTACTAAAGATTCAAAAAGCCTTCCCCTAACAATGCACATTATAAGCCAAACTAGAGCTTCAGGTTATACTGGCCACAGTCCCAATTTAGCTGTGGCTGTGTCAGGATTTATCAACAAATTCCATTCAAGATCTCCAAGGTCAAATTTCAGAAAATCTAATCTCAATTGGGTTGACTGGCAAAATCTGAATAAGAGGTATAGATTGGACAATAATATTGGATCACTGTTAATTTTTTTTATTCTAATCATTGTGCTTTGTTTATGTAAAAGACTGTCCTATTCTTAGGAAAACAAACTGAAATATTTAGGGACAAAAGAAACATCACGTCTGTGACTTATTCTCAGAGGATTTAGGGGGAAAAAAAACATAATTTTTGTACGCAGAAGAGAAAGGATGATAAATCAAAAGTTGCAAAATAGTAACAATTAGGGTATCTGGATAAAGGGCACTTTTTAAATTTTATTTTATTTTACCATTTTTGCATCTTTTGTAAGATTTAAATAACTTCATAATAAAGTTGGTAAAAAGCTACTTCCACAAAATAAGAGCCATCATGTGCCTTTCACTGAACTGACATCGTTAAGCACAGTAAGTGCTGCACAGGAAGCCAGAAACAACATCTCCTGCTTTGTCATGTTGGAGCTAAAATGAGTCATTTCCTCTTTCAGCTGAAGATGCCTTCCCCTATTCATGGAGGTGAGCACTAAAGATGCTTTGCACATGAACACTGACGGTAAGAGGTCTTGATCCTGTGCCCTCTGTCACACCGCCCTGTTGTCCCTTTCATCCAGCCAAGGGCATAGACTCAAGGTATCGTTCACACAGATCAATTCAAACCCATCAATGTTCTCCAACAGATCATTCTGTTATCCTCAAAGGCCTATTCAACCTCCCACCCTGCCTGGCTTAGAAAACCTGACGTTCATCTCCTTTTTAATTTTTCTCAAAGAAAAACAGAGTTTATTAATAGTTGACATCTCCTAGTGGTGCAATTAGGGAATTCTTATAGTTTTCTGTGCTTTAGAGGTTTTCGAAAATGGCTGTGTCTCCCCACACCCCATTGGTATGTTGAAACTCATATGTAACAGGTTCCTAATTGTCCCCACCTATCACTGGCAAGGAAACTCTAGGATGCCAAGACCAGCTAGTAAATAGATTGTGAAGTAATATGACTCCATTTCTTCTGATGGAGAAAACAAGCCCCATGGCTTGCCTTTGTATTCTACAGTCAAATGGAATCTATAGGTTGGACATGTGTAACCCTGAGGCTGCATGTGCTCTTTCAAATGTCTTGAAGAACTCCTGAAGATAGAAATCCAACTAGATTATTGGTTGAAGAAACTTCTAGGCAAAAATTTCCTGGAATTTCTTAGAGCTACTACATGGTGTTTACTAGCCTTCCAAACATGAAAAAGTGATAGCCCTTTGAGAGACATCTTCTCCTTCAGTGTCAACCAAATCTGAACCTTTCCCTCTGGGCCAGACTTTCTGAAACACTGTTGACATTCTAGGTCAAGTGATTTTTTGTCCAGTGACTGTTCTGTGCATTCTAGGATACTTAGCAGTATTCCCATCTCTTCCCACCAAATACCAGTAGGACACAATCCTAACCACATCTTTCACAAAAAGCAATATCTTCAGACACAATCTCAGGTTCTGGGAAAGACAAAATTTCCCTCAGAAATGAGAGTAATGTTTCCAGACATTGCCAATCATCCCTGGTTGGGGCAAAATCCCCCTTTTCAAGAACTACCACTGTAAGTTACCTCAGCCCAGCATGAGCTTCTGCCTTTTGTGCAAATGGACTGAAATTTTATAGTGTTTAGGGTAACATTAGCAAATACATAGAGGAAGGGTGCTATGAGTCATCAAAAAATGCTTTAGATACAATAGGACCCTGTGGAATAATAACCTTACCTGGGAGTATCAAACTGATGAATCAATCAGTCAGACTTCTGCAAGTTTCTTTCTCCTTTCTGGGCTCTGTCCCTTACTGCCAAATGCCCCATGCTACTTACTAGAAGGACAGGCAAGTGAGGGAGAACAATGTCATATTGAACATTGTGGGAGTCCTTTCCTTTAGGAAATCCAAGAGGTCTGGTAACCACTGTACAGTTTGAACTGCTGGCAAAGCACTGAGGTGTTCAGCTGCAATTTTAAAATTTCCATATATATTTGTTTATTGGCCACATATTTGCACAAAATATTTGAAATGGAGTTTTCAGTTTACTTTATGCAGTTTTCTAGGTTTTTAAACAAATAGGCACACATTATGGACAGTGCCTTAACTAAAAATCCTATTTCCACTCCCAAAGTAGTGTGGAGCAGGTAAGGGGTGGTAGCAGATTTACTTGTGCTAGCAATTGGGAAAGTGAGGCCCTGAGATTAAATCCGAATTGCCAGCATTGGTGTGCATTCATTCTGCTCACCTCCAAGTACCCCTCAAGGTCGTTTCATTCCTTGGTTGACCTCCTTTAATGGCATCTACTCCCCTTTATCCTCCACCTTTTAACTAACCTGGTATTTGGTTTGCAAAGGAGCTTCCAATGCCAGTGGGTATCTGTGAAAGCACAGGCAGGAACTTGAAAGCAATTATAAGATCAGCCAAGAGAAACAGAAACACAACTCAGTTTCAGGATGAAAAAAAAAAGACATCCAAAAAGCAACATTCATAAGAAGAATGCAAGGAGGGTTTAGAACTCAGTAGAATCGTAATTTCTGCCCAACACTCAGCCAAAAATACCATAGTCCGTGGTGTGGCCTTTAATCTGGTTTCTGGTCTAGGACTTAACTGCTAACTTTACAATTGTGTCCCAGTGGTGAGGATCACAACCTACCAATCACTCCTTGGCACTTCATCTCCAGTGTGGAGCAATCTGCCTGGCACCCCAGATTCTTCCTGGCACCCCAGATTCTTTTGCAACAGTTCTGGCATCCTTTAGGCACTGCACATTTCAATTCTCCTACCTCCAGCCCTGTTCCAGGTACCCATCACACTTCGCTCCTTAATTCTCCAAAGATTATAAGAGACTGGAAGAATTTAGAAGCAATCCAGGGCACTAGGATGTGCCCATCCATCCAGTGTGTTTTGAAGTGTATCTAAAACTCGGTCCACCTGATCTTTTCAACCACCACTTACCTGCCAAAGCCCTCAAATTCCTATTATTTAAGCTGCTGCTTTAAGTAAAGTATAGCATTGCTCAAAACCTGCTCACTTACCTAAGAGGGAGAAGACCCTAGTTTTTCAATAGCAATTTGTTTATGAGACTTGCTGGTGTTTCTCTAAAAAGAGGGTCTGGGATTAGAACTAAGGTCAGATGAGTTCTAGTTGCAACAGAAAGACTGAAACGACTGTCTGATCCACAAGCTACTAGCCACATCTGGAAAATGTAAATATAAATAATTTTAATAACATTAAAAATTTAATTCTTTGGTCATACTGGGTTAATTTCAAACTTTCAATAGCTACATGTGGCTAATGGCTACCATATTGAGCAGGGAAGATCCAGAACAATTCCATGATCCCCTAAAGTCCTATTGCACAGAAGTTCTCTAGATTGAACTGATTCTGCCAGGGGGAAGTTCTGGAAAGGAGAGACAGTCCACCATCACAAGCTCCACTGAGGAGGATGGAGAAGAACAGGAGATAGAACAGAATTCCAAAGACAAGATGATAGGGGACCAGACAAAAAAAAATTGTGTGCTTTGCCAAGTGCCCATCCCTGAGCAAACATGCATGAGCCTTGCCACAAAGCTCTTGAAAATAAGGAAGTGAATGGGGTTGGCTTTGAGGCCCATTTTCTCCATTGTCTGATCCTGGGCTTCTGTAAGCTTCTTGTGAAACAAGAGATCTCCTAGTCCCTGAGGCTTTGCTCACACACAGGTACCTGTGGGCTCCCAGCCAAAGGAAAATCACCAGGCAGTTTGGCAGTATCCAAGAGTCCACTCAGAGCTGGGAGCCTCTAAATCAAAAGCACCTGGGAGTAAGAAATCATCTTCTCCACCTGAGATTAGATGTCAACAGAGTCTGAGGAACATGAATGGTTTTTAATGCAATTTCACCCTTTCTGAAGACAGTGAAGGAGCAACCGTCACCCTTTACCAATGTCAGTGGCTCCTATTTGCATAGCACTTTGCAGACATGTGGAACACTTTCACAATAATCTTTTATCTTATTCTCAAAATAATTGACTGAGGGAAGTAGAGCAGATGTGACCCTCTCCACTTTATATTAGAAGAAATTCATGCTCAGAAAGAAGAGAGGTGTTGAAGTCAACATGGCTGGAAATAGCAGAACTAGCCTTAGAAACCTTCCACCTCTTCTGTTTGGAGCTCACATCACCTTTCTCAAGTGATATACGGGTTATTTAGAACCTGTTGAAGTCCCCAAGTATGTCATCCTAGGGTATATGACCATGGATTATGCTGTAAACTCAGTTCATGCCCATCCCCAAGCCAATGGCCAGGGAGCTCTTCTTCACAAAATGACTTATGTGAGCTCATAGAGAGGGAAGAAGGCCTCCTGGCTAGAAATATGGTATGACTTCTCCCAGCAGAAACAATGTTGATGTTCTGATAATGGCAAGGGGAAAAGAGTGTTCATGGCTCTGTTTCATTCAGTAGCACCAGGTCTACTGAATCTGTTTTACCATGCAAAAGGCACAAGGAAGGTAATGCTTTCCTTGCTCCAAAATAGTCTGCAGTGAGAGACCCTTGAACAGTCCAGTGGGTTTTGATTTCTAGAATGCCTGTCCATTTATAAGATTTTCAGTAGTCTGTGGCTAAATATATATGACTTATTTTCAAATTTGAGAGAACTTCTTGCTCATAATGTACATGAGCCACTTACATACTTGGCTATATAATAGATCCCAATTCTATATTTTCTTTTGACAGCATGCATATAAATAAATAGATATGCAGAATAATTATTGAACTTTCCTTCTAATGAGCTCTAATACTAAATCAGCTACTGTCAAGAAAAATCTTAAAAATTCATAGGATAAATAAATAGACAAAGCAATATTGAGGACAGTTGATAAAAACCAAATTATCACTTTTAATATGCCCAATAAAATAATAACCCTAGCAACACATGCCTTTCCTTTCCTTTATAGCAACATTCCAATACTTCTCCATTAAGATCCAAATTTTTCTCTACCTCTAAGCCACTAGATTTGAAAATTAGACCACTGAGCTTTCTGTGCCAAACTGGTGAAATCTTCCCAAGGCAAATGGGCCATGCTGGGCTACTTTGTGATGGGGCCTCTACTTCCTCCCAAGGCTGAATTAGTAGAGATTCCAACTTCCCTCCTGCATCCTCCTGTGGCCCAAGACCCAGTTAGGATGCTTTGATCAACAAGCAATAGCATGCCTGGCTAAAAGTGGATTAAACACTGGATGTATAACACTCACCATGTCCTGAGAAAACCATTTGCAGGTTTGACTTAGCAGCTCATGACATTTACAAAGAGCCACCCTTTCAATTTAGGGAGGCTTCTTTCTCCCAACCCCTCTTTTTTTTCCACGGAGGAAAGATTTCCCCAGCAACCCCCAGAAAGCTTCTGCTATGTCTCAGTGGCTAGAACTAGATGGGATGACCACTCTTAAACCAACATAGACTTTAGGCAAATGAGATGACCATGATCAGCTTAGAATGATACATGCTCATGCCCTGAGGCTGGATACCTGATTCCTGACAAAACAACTCTGTGCAAAAACAACAGGAGTGGTTGTTGGAGAAGCAACCAGCAGTGTCTGCCAGACCCAGTTAAACACAAGGTTGTGACAGAGAAGGAAGAGAGGCCCTCTACTCCTTGTCTCCTAAGCAGCCTCCCCAGGGAAGTCCCCCTCAACTCTGACCAGTTCAAATCTGCCCACTATTAGCTCTCTTGGAAACAGAAGAGCTCATTCTTAGCACTTAGTTTCATTTATATTTAAATGTTTTACTAGTTTCTCTCTTCTCCAGACTGAAAGCATGAGGAGGGTTATTTTAGCACAATATTGTATTCTCAGGGCCTACCTTGCCTGTTGCATCAAAGTCTGGATGGATGGATGGATAGATGGATGCATGGATGGATGGATAAATGGATGGACTAATGAACATTACAGCAACTAAACAGGTCAACCCTATGATTTTTTTGAAAATGCACTAAAAATGCCTGAATTTTTGTCTTCTCCCCTCCTCACCATTCTCACTCATTGATATTGTACTGGGAGTAGCTCCTGAGCCGCTTCCAGACCCAGTCTAACTCAGGTCTCTGGCCATTACCTCTCTGGACAGGTGTGCTTTTCTATTAAGAGAAGAATTCTGGAGACTGAGTAAAATGAAGGAAAAGAAGAAGAAGAAGGGGCTGGGATTGTGGCTTAATAGCAGAGCACTTGCCTCTCCCCTATGAGGCCCTGGGTTCAATCTTCAGCACTACATAAAAATAAATAAGTAAAATAAAGATATTGTGTTAATCTACAACTAAAATATTTTTAAAAGAAGAAGAAGAAGAAAGTGAATATAAACCAGTAAGAGAGACAAGCAATTATCTTGCTAGATAAGTAGCCCAGATGTTTTAAATGACAAAACAAGTTTGAAAGAACATCTTGTACATGAGTCGTAAATCAGGTAGAGACAGAATGTTCTTGTACAAGATGAAGCAAAGTGAGAGGAGAGAGAAGGACTTTGAGACTGGTGGTGGAAGAAGTGCTCAGACTTTTACCTTCTTGGCTTTTAATTCACCCTGCCCCTTTCTACCAATGTATAATTGTCTTTGTGTAACAAGGCCCAACGGAAGCTGAGAGGCCAGAGTAACCCTACTGAATTTATTAAACTCCTCTCATAAGATGGCCCAACCCTTCCTTCTCTGAGGCCCTAGAAAAAGAGATTCCCTGCAAAATTGCCTTTCACCCACTTGTCAAAAAACTGAATGAAATAAAAGTTGGTCACCTCAGGGTATTTTAAATAACCCTCAGACAGATGTAGTGAGGAAATTCAGAGAAGTGGAAGCAATTCTTAAAAGTAAGTGAGCAGACTGTGGGATGTCAAAAACTGTTGAAATGCTCACTGTAGTCCAGAAGACCCGTACATGCTGTCACCCACTAATGGTCATTTTGCCACAAACATAGGAGTGATTTTTATTTTCTACCCCAGTGGGAACCATTTCCATGTATTTGTACCACTAAATGCCAGCTTTTCATTAGGGAATTATTTTTGCGGCATTAACATTTTAATTGGGATTTTTCTCCTCAATTATAAAAGTAGTAACTTTTAGTTTTATTTAGGTAATTTAGTAACGGTTTATTTGATTTTATTATAAAAGTCATCATTTTTTATTTTAGAATCATCCTCCCAGAGATTCTCACTGCCTATATATTGGTGTGTATGTGTCTCCAGTGTCTCTCCTGTGCACATGTGCAGAGGCCTATGTTAGAACCGGGATCGAACACATCTACTTCCTGCACCCAGTTCTTTTTGTTTTCTACATGTTTCTATTATTGAAAACTTTATTACATTAATTTAAGGGTAAAACAATATATTGTTGTATGCTTATGTCCTGATCTAGTCAAACAGTCCTTTGTAATTTGGTTTAGATGTTTTCCCAATATTCTGTTTATAAACAATGTCATGGGGAATCTCTTCATTCTGAATTGGTGTTTTTTACATCTCTGTTTATTTGGATAAATATCTGGAAATGTAATTTTCTAATTCAAAGTATAACCAACAATGTTAAATTCTTAATATATACTGTGAAAAAGGATACATCAACTTACATTCAAAAGGACAAGATGCTGGGCCCACCCTACTATCTCACAGTCACAGTTTGTCTATAAACTCAATATCATTCTGAAATTGTCCATGTTGGGAAAAGAATAAAATAAAATATCTTTTATGAAAATACTTTTAAAATTTAAGATTTGGTTAAAACATTTTTTTTATTATTATCAATTTTTAAACTACCCAAGATAAAGAAAACATTACCTCTCTCCACCAAATATTCCAATGATTATAGACCTTTAAGAGAACAAAATCTTTACCAATTTCCCCCTCTAAATGTAGTTGACAATAACATTTCATTTATTCAGAACCATTTAGTGAGTACCTACTCTATATGGAGTTTTGTATTTAGTATAAGGAATTTGAAACACACACAGCTAGGAGTGGAGGTATTCAGTGGTTGAGGCAGAGAAACATAAGTCTGATTCATTATCAATGCTACTATGATAAGGTCATGTTCAGGGTGTTCTATGGGCTGGGAACCCTCCAGCCTTGGGAAACCAAAAGAAGCCCCTGCCTGAGGGAGAGGAGACTAAAACAGGATGAGGAGATAGCTGGGCTTTTTACCAGATAACCACAGGCCAATCTTTATTGCTTCTGAAACAATAGAGAAAAATCAATTTTCTAGCAGCTATATTCCTGCACAGAAAGAGAGTCATTTTGAGGGGATAGGGAAGGGGGTGTGTGACAGACACAACTTTAAATGAGCCACATGACAGAAATGCTAGGACCCCCATGGGGTACACTGGTTATCATTTTCCCACAATCAGCCTGGCATTTTAGTAAATGAGCTATGCAAGCTGAGGCTGATTACTAAATTGCTTAGAACTACAGAGGGGATTTTAGAGAACTGTGAGGGAAGACACAGAGGCAAGATAGAACAACTGTCAAGGGAGGAAACTTGAAGAGGAAGACAGAGGTGCCTAAAAAGGAATTTTGTCAAGTGTCTCTCATGTAATATGCTATAGAACACAAAATCCTTGCTCTTGAAAATCCATAAAGTGACAAAGGGCTCAGTATGGCCTCCATCAGGGTGGAAGGTAAGAACAAAGACCACCTATTGGAGGCTGCCATGCCTGGTTATTCATCCTGCATTCTGCAAACATTTTTAAGTGCTTTGTGTGCTCAGAACACTCAAGCCCGAAATCCTCCATCTAAACCACGTGGGCTATGGAAGTGAACGTGCCCTGCTGCTCTTTCCATAATGAACCAATGAGCCTACTGGGGCTCCAAGTGTCTGAGCATATGCACCTACAGAGGTTTAAAATAAAAGTGAGGATTATATATTCCAAAGTATATTCCAGAAACCGAGGTGTGGGTCAGCCTCTCTACACAGATACACCTATGGAAAGCATCCCAAATCATTAAATTTTGATTTGCAAATAAATTGACAATTGACAAAACCAAGAGTATCAAAGTAGCAAAACACCAAACTTTCTGTTCTCATAATATTAGATTATATTGCTCTCATAATATTAAAATTAATTTCCATCTCTAAAGCTGGGTCTAGAAGCATGGGAATGGAACAATAGGATGTCTGCCAGGCCAAGGATAAAAAATTATTATAGATAAACTACCAAGAAAGTGTTTACCCAGATAAGGAAGTTGACTAATCTTTTGAATAGTGACTTCCCAATCTTTTTCCCTCCATTTCATTGTTTCTCAGAAGGGTGTTTGAAAGACACACCATCGATCATATGCTATCCAAACAAGAGGTGGTGTTATTGTAAAGCAGTGAATCAACAATGATTTAATGGGATGTGCCTGGCCAATGTCAGGGTGGCCACATGTTCAGACATCTGAATTGGCCCACTCTGCTTCCATTGGCCCAGGAAGCCTAGCAGCCAGTTGGGAGTTAGGCCTACTCATGCACTAGTGTCATGGTGGACTTATTAAGAAGTACACTAAGAGATCCTTTTATAATTAACAATAGTACTTGCTTTTTGCCGCAGTCTGGCTGGGCACAATTCACCAGCCACCTGTCAAGCAGAAACGAACTTTATTTTTAGAACACACATGCTGCACCACAGGAGCTCTTCAGGAATTCCCTCAGAGCCCAACTGCCACCACCAGCTTCCCACAAGCCTCTCAACCACCCCACTCCTCCTGTTCTTGAGGCCGATTGGCTGGGTCGCATGGGCGGAGCCAAAAAAGTCCCCCAATGAGCAGCTCCGTGGTCTGAAAGGGCGGGGAAACAGCCCAATGAGCATCACCCCAGAGAAGCCAATCAGCTGGCAGCTGGAAGTTTGCTGGGCCCCCTTTGGCTGTGGCTCTCAATAGCCTTTTAAGATATTGAGCATACTGTGTCATATTTTTCTAAGTACAGTTGTCTAACTTTGTGATACAGGAACGCACCACTATTTAAATCTCATTAATCCAGCAACCTTAACTCTGGAATATATATGAAATCCAGGAAGCAAACCAAATAGGCTTTTGGGCAAAATAGAACAAAAATCCATTTCCCTACAGGACTAATAGGAAACTCCTTTAGCCCTCACTAAAAGCTTCATTATTCTCATGTTAAATTGCTTAAATTTTCTAAAATTTGTTTATCAGCTTTCTGAATTCATAGGCCATAAAAGGTAGAGTGTAAGGGGGTGTTGAGACTCCTAGAAAAGAGTTTACTAACAAAAGTGAAAACTATTAGCTATCAAATTGAATGTAAGGGAAAAAAGGCAAAAGAATGTAAACAGAGAGAGAAGGGGTGGGGTGGGGGGATAGCAAAAGAAGATTCAGAGGCTGAAAATACTCAAGTCCTAGACATTTGATTTAGCAAAGGGTCCTTGGTCTGCAAGACCTTGGTCTGTATTCATTCTCTGTAGGGTAGCCTATATCCACCACATCACACCATAGTCAATACTCCATGGAAAGTTTCAATTAAAAAGGCAGGGAAGTGAATAATTTTAGAAATTTGTATCCAATTAATTAAAATAAAGTTTTTGTTTCCCAAATGGTATATTTTTGTATTTAAACACGTGTTAAGCCCCCCAAAATGTGTTTTTGTTGAAAAATGCACAAAAATAAAAGAAAGAATGGGCTGAGGATTATTATTTCCTTGCCAGTTGGAGCTTGCCCAATTGAGGTTTTGCCTGTTCTTAACAACCCTCTCATTTCCTTCATTTCCGGTGTTGAAATCTGAATCAGCTTCAGTTACAGCCACCTACTGTACAACCACATTTCGGTGGCCTTTGTCCTCCACCTGTCCTTACATTCAAATTAATGTGCTTGAAAAGATTATTAAAAGAATCAAGAAAAGTCTCAGAACATATCCATTAGTAATTTAGAGACCATAGGGATTAATGAGAAGAAAGACTTGCACAGTTTGTGGATTCTAATTGAAGTGATGGGGGAAAGCAGGAATCAGAGAGGAATGAAAGTACTTTCAGTGGATCTGTGGATGAGAAATAGTATACTCTACTTGGCCTTATAAAAACAATCGCTCACTCAGCAAGTGTTGCTGACCTACTTTAAACAGGTATAAAGGAGAGAGTGGGGGTGCTGGATATGTACATGGTGAGTCTGAGATTACTCTGTGACTTTGATGATGGAGTTCAAGCAGGGACAGTGGCAATAGGCCAGTCACCAAGGGTTTTCATTTACCCAGAGCTCTTATACTTGATTAAATACAATAGTTACCATCTAAACTAGGCTGTGCAGATTGTCTCTGGATTGTCTGTGAATTAGCCAGGCTAAGAGAGACTATCCATTTATAATACCCAGAGCTTGACAGCCAAAGGTTTCTTTCTCACCCATTACAAAATCCAGTGGGGGTCAGAGTGGAACTCAAGGGCCTCCCATTTCTTGATTATACTGAGCTTTTACCATCTTAAAGTCCTCAATTATGTCTCCCTCTGACCAGTGATGGGAAAGAGACAAAGAATGAATATGTAAAACGTTGAAGGCCAGGACTAGAATAGGAATATATTACTCCTGGCCACTTTCAGAGGCCACAGCTCAAACACTTGATGCCATCTAACTACATGAGTGGCAAGGGAGTGGGCTTGAACCATGTGGACAGACAGGAGAGGAGAATCAAATTCTGATGGACACTAGAAGCCTTTGCTACTCCCATGAATATATTCCCAGGGTTCTAACTGAAGTAGGAATTAGAGGGGAACAAAGTCTTTTAACACGTTCTTGAGGATTCCTCATTGAACTTGTTGGCTTTCTCAACAGTGCATGCATCCCATCCTTAATACTCCAAAGATTCTCCCATTAGGACAATATTACAGATGAGGACACCAGGGCCCAGACAAGATGCACAGATTGTCCAAGGTCACATAGCTACTGAATGGCATATGGAGTGAAAGGGTCTTGGCCTCAGTTTCCCCATATATTAAAGTGTGAGGTCAGATCCTAATATCTTTCAAGCCTTTTGGTTCCTTTCAGATCCAAAATTTCAGTATTCTGTAACTACTGACATTCATTTCCTCCTAAGTCAACTAAGCAGACAGCCAGTAACCAGTAATTTATCTTTTCTTATTAATTCTAAATTTCGTCCTCACATCCCAAGCCCAAGTTTTCAGAAATTAAAATGTACTCAGTAGACAAGGTTACTAATACAATAGAGATTCATTTTATAGCAAAGTAGGTTTGTGTTTAACTGAACAGCACATGCGCACACACACACGCACATACACACACACGCGCGCACACACACACGCGCGCGCGCGCACACACACAACCTTGGTTGAGCAATCTTGCAAAACATATGTCCTCCTCCTACCACTCTTGTCCCATATTTGTCAGCTTTGCCATAGTAACCAACAGTGAGATATCAGTGGCTTACAACAATATTCACTATTTATTCCCTTTACCTAAGGGCATTGGATCAGCATCAGGTTGGCTGTGGCACTGCTAGGATTGGCTGAACTCTGCTCAGCTTATCTGGCTTTCTCTGTCTTCTCATTTTGGAATCCTGACTGAGAGTATAACCACTATCTGCAGTATCCCAAGGGCATTTGGAGACTCAAAACAAGAATACCTGAGCCAAACTATGCAATTATATTTAAGGCTTCTGTTTGGATTCAGCAAAAACGATCATAACTATTCACATCCCATTGTCTAAAGCTTTTCCCATGGCCAAGTTTAAAGCTATTGAGTTGAGATGTTCAGCCTTCCCACAGGATGCACATAAGCATGTTCTATGACAATAGATGGGAATGTGTAACCCTATAACTGGGAAGAAGGAAATAGTGGGGAAACTGCCTCCATTGAAGTTCTAAATGCAGCTTTTCCTGTGGAGAGATTGCCATTCCCACCTCCACAGCCCCTTTCTTTCCATCTCCTTTCAGCTGAAGCTGGGGCTCTCAAATTTCAGCTTCAATTTCATCACTTAAGTGCTCATTAAAAATTTCCTTGCTAAGCCCCACCTTCCAAATATTTTGACCCAGTAAGCCTAAGGTGGCAATGGTGCCCAGAACAGTGTCTAGGAACAGTGCCCCAGGAACACTCATTACTCTTGAAGGGCCACAGGTGGATTCCCATTACATGTGGCTTTAGAGACACTTTGGACAGTGGGGTATGCTGAGCTAGCCTGGTATCAGAAGAAAGGGGTGCCTTGTAGAATTCAGAACCTCCTGTCAGTGGGCCTCCTAGAGCAGGCATTACGAATGTTAGGTGACATCGTGATAGTCAGTGGTTCTCAGCCCTGACTACACATAGAATCATCTACACCTTTTTTAAATCCCCATGTCCCACTGGGCCTAACTCTGCAGGCATCCCTCAGTATCCACAGAAGACAGGGTTCAGAAACTCTGTGGATAACAAAGTCTGTGGATGCTCAAGTCCCTTATGTAAAATGGTGTAGCATCCTATGTACATACTTTTCTATATACTTTAAATCATCTCTATCTTACTTATATTACTTAATACAATATAAATATAGGTAAATAATAAATATTCCCCCAAATTATCACAGTATAGTGACAGTACAGATGCAATGTTTTTTTTTTTCAAATATTTCACCCCAGGGTTGATGAATTCACAGATGTAAAACCTGTAGATACAGAGGGCCGACTGTCATCAGAATCTCCATGGACAAGGCAGAGGGATGGGGACTTTAAAGAAGTCCCCTTACTCATAATGTGAATGCTAGATTGAAAACCCTGGTGTCTGTTGAACAGCTTTGTCAACTGCAAAACATAATGTACAATTTCTGGATGAATTTTAATTGTAACTAATTGACCAATGATCTCATGAGGGACTAGTTCCTCTAGAAATCAGGCCAATTTGGATTTTCCACCATCTGTCCAGAGTGTGCACTGGCCAGGGAGCACTGAAACTGACCCAATTCTTATTCTTGCCCTTGAGCCAAAAAAGATTGAGCAAAAACAAACCTCCCTCAGATTAAAAAAAAAAACACACACACACACACAATGTTGCTGGGATCCTGTGGTGAGGGAATGAAGCTGGTGTAATTGGAAGCGATGCCTCCAGCCATGGGTAAGCATGCAGCATTTGATTTACTAAATGACTCCAGTACAAAGGAGCATACATTATAGTGTGGAATTAGCCCAATTAGGTTGGAAGCCAGTAGATCTTTCTGTGGAAGTTTCCCCACAGCACCAACCCTCAGTGAGGTCCCAGTTTGCCAATGCTCCTTCTGCTGATCATCTGCTTCTTACAGAGTGCAGCCATCATCATGCATAGCACAGGTCTCCTCTTCGGTGCATCTTCACGGAGCATAGAGTTCCCTTTCAGGAACCCTGGGGCTTATGAGAGAGTAAGGAGGGATATGTTTGAAATCAGAGGTGAATGTTAGAAAGCAGTTTCTACCCTATTTCTAATAACTTTAACGCAGTCCTGATTTTCTGACTAACCTGCCAGATTCTAATGTGATAAACATTTTACATAGAAATAATTCCCTTGTGGAAAGTTCCAGATGTTTCCCACCGAGGGATAGCACCAAACAGGGAATAGGATAGAAACACATTCAAAAAACAACAAAATGTAAACTTCATAGTAACAGCCATAAAAAATAATAGTCATGGATGACCTCTTGAACAAGGGTCTTCTGTGAATATTCACTAATGTGTACGTGTACCACTTGGGCTATGGACAGGTGACCATTCATTGCTGTGGCCACATGTTTGCACAAAGCTAATTATTGGTGGAGCATGAAGAGCTAAAACTTTCATCTGCCACTAGGCCAAAATTCTCTTGGCACCGAATCTCCAATTTCCAGCATCTCCATGAAAGATCAGTTACCATATTCTAAAACCTCTACAAATTCTCCTCTCAACAATGGCAGATCACACTGCTTCTAAGTCTAGCATTTATCATACTCATACTCAGGTAAGACCACAGTTTCTCCATGCAGGAGATGTTCTGTTACAAATCTTAGAGTCTTGTTCACCTTTGAGGCTTCATTTTATTCTCTTATTCATTCTATTCATTCTTATTCATTCAAAGTCATTGACTTTGTACAGAACTTGTGTAACAGTCTTAACTTTTAGCCTGGTATGAAATGGCTAAATCCCTCCTGTTTCTCTCTCCACCCTGAGCAGATTATGTCCTTTGTTTTCCAAATTAAATTCTGGCCTTCTGTATTGGAAAGAAAAGCCAGATTCTTGGAAATCAAGAGCACTTGGGGGTTCTCACACTGTGCTTCAACCTCAGGCTGTCTAATACTGGGTGGGGAAGGGCAGATAAGAAAACCCACTGGGCAGAGGGGCCCAAAGGAAGTGCCTAACACAATGCCTAACACTTTAACCAGTGAAGGCATGTATTCAAAATGTGTTCTCAGGAAATGAGACTGTTATTTTTATTTTTTTTTAGGACAAGAAATGCAGTAGAAATGTAATTGAGGCTAATTATCAGAAGGTATGACAGGAAGCACACTCACCTTGTATAATACAGAGCTACAAGGGTTATGGGGCATACGGTGTTTGCCCACCATTCCAGGCTGGCTCAGTCTTAGCAAAACCCAATGTGCCAAAAATGGAAATAACACAAACATTCACCAACATTGGAATGAATAAATAAGTTATGATACTTCATTCAGTGAAATACGAATGAGTTGAAATGAAAATGAATTATGTAAAACTACATGTAATGACAGGAATGAATCACACAGTAATGTGGGATGATGAAAGAAGCCAGACGCACATACATTCTCTTTAAATGCATGCGTATGATTCTATTTATATAAAATTCAGAAGTAGGGGCTGCGGTTGTGGCTCAGTGGTAGAGTGCTCGCTTCCCATGTGCAAGACCCTGGGTTTGATCCTCAGCACCACATAAAAATAAATAAGTGAAATAAAGGTGTTATTTATAACTACAACTAAAAAAATAAAATATTTTAAAAATTCAGAAGTAAGTAAATTTCATCTGTAGTGTTAGAAGTCAGGAGAGTGGCTCCTACTTGGGTAGTGTGGATAGATAATAGAAGGAGGCACAAGTTGGATTTCTGGGGTGCTGTTAGTGTTCTGTTTCTTAACCTGGGTGATACAATGGACATATTCCCTTGGTGGTAAATTATTGCAGAATACTTAATGATTCATATATGTAAACCACATGTATAGCAGTATTTAAAGAAAGACTTAGATGAGGCCTTGCTTATCCATCTGACAATTGGGCTTGAAAGAGCTGAAGAATCCTCAGAATCCCTGCCTAGCATGTTAGGTCAATTTCTACAGTTAGGGAAACTAACTGTAACAATGACAGATCACAATGGTTCTAAGTCTAGCATTTATCATACTCATACTCAGATAAAACCATAGTTCCTCCATGCAGGAGATGTCCTGTTCCAAATCTTAGAGTCTTGTTCACCTTTGAGGCTTCATTGATTCTCTTATTCATTCTACTGTCATTGACTTTGTACAGAACTTGTGTAACAGTCTTAACTTTTAGGCTGGTATGAAATGGCAGCCAGAGTAGAGACCACACTCAGTATTGACTCACTTAATGCCTGATCTTGGGAACAAGTGATACAAAATTGGAGAACCAAGATTGCTGGCATCCTGGGCTGATTTGCTCAGGGGCTCGGTGAGCCAGAACAGGCAGATTAAGTCTAACCAACACAGGCTTTAGAGTTGATAGTGGAGAGTGGTGTGTTGAATCTTGGATTTGTATTTTTAATTCTCAGGAGCCACTTGGCCTCCTCTGCTAGTTCATGTCCTCCCTAATGGGAGTAGTGGAATCAGCACAGGCTGTGGTACCATGGCCCTGATTTTCAATCTAGTTTCTCAAAAGGGCAAGGTTCCAGGCCATGTTTTGATGGACCTCTTTCTCAACTGTTGGCCTCTGTGGAAGAGACTTGGCTTAATGAATAAGGTAATGAAGGGAGGCTTTTGGAAAGAGCCTAAATAGGATCTAAAAAGGTCTAAACAGGATTGGTGTTGACATAGAGGAGCCCAAGAGAGAAGGGGGTTTTCTTGGCGTCCATACCACAGCAGCAGGAGCAGGGTAGGAAGATGCACTGGATAATATGATAGGAAGAAACGTTAGGATAGGAGAGCCTTGAGGACTCAGAAGGCAGAAAGCCAAGTCAGGTAGTCACAGACAAGGTGTGGGGGGTCACAAACTTGCTACCAACCTGCTCTTCAGATGCAAGTTTTGTATTTTTAAAGCACAGTCAGTCACACTCACAGAGATAGTGAGGAAAGAAGCCTGCAGTGATTGACCTGGGACCCAATATGCAAGGCTGACTTTCTGCTAACTGGACTCCAAATATTTCAAGCCTTTTGCTGCTATAACATCATGAAAAGCAGACTGTTGACTCCATTGGATGTTCCAGCCTGAGTTGAGGTAGTACATAAGGAGGGTTGGCTTACCCTTGCTCAGGATCCTTTTGGAGAGTTGAGATCAAAATCCAATGGAGAGTTGACTCAGAGAGATAAAAAAAACAACTCCATCCCTAATCTAATGTTTGCCAGCCATAAAAACTGGTCAATGAGCAATACAGGTATGATTAATGCTGGGACTCACCCTGGGTCTGATGGGAGTTAACATTTAGCGCAGCCCCCTGGGGGTGGGGGGAAAGCTGCCATTATCTTTTACTCTAAAGACTTACTGAGCCTATTTTGTTTCTTCTGCTGAGGTGTAAGATGCAGAATAAGTTGAGAAATCATTATGAAACACTACATTGATTCCTCTATGAATTTGTCTAACTCCCTGGCACAGGGGTTTCAGGCATTAGAAAATACATAGTAGTTGGGGCTGGGGTTGTGGCTCAGCGGTAGAGTGCTCGCCTGGCACATGCAAGGCCCTGGGTCTGATCCTCAGCACCACATAAAAATAAATAAATAAAGATATTGTGTCCAACTAAAAAAATAAATAAACAAATATTTTTTTATTTATTTTTTTTTAATAAGTAAAATTTTTATTGGTTGTTCAAAACATTATAAAGCTCTTGACATATCATATTTCATACATTAGATTCAAGTTGGTTATGAACTCCCAATTTTACCCCAAATACAGATTGCAGAATCACATCGGTTACACATCCACATTTTTACATAATGCCCTATTAGTAACTGTTGTATTCTGCTACCTTTCCTATCCTCTACCATCCCCCCTCCCTCCCCTCCCATCTTCTCTCTCTACCCCATCCACTGTAATTCATATCTCTCTTTGTTTATTTTCCCATTCCCCTCACAACCTCTTATATGTAATTTTGTATAACAATGAGGGTCTCCCTCCATTACCATGCAATTTCCCTTTTCTCTCCCTTTCCATCCCACCTCATGTATCTGTTTAATGTTAATCTTTTCTTCCTGCTCTTCCTCCCTGCTCTGTTCTTAGTTGCTCTCATTATATCAAAGATGACATTTGGTATTTGTTTTTTAGGGATTGGCTAGCTTCACTAAGCATAATCTGCTCTAGTGCCATCCATTTCCCTGCAAATTCTATGATTTTGTCATTTTTTAGTGCTGCGTAATACTCCATGGTGTATAAATGCCACATTTTTTTTATCCATTCATCTATTGAAGGGCATCTGGGTTGGTTCCACAGTCTAGCAATTGTGAATTGTGCTGCTATGAACATCGATGTAGCAGTATCCCTGTAGTACGCTCTTTTAAGGTCTTCAGGGAAAAGTCCAAGAAGGGCAATAGCTGGGTCAAATGGTGGTTCCATTCCCAGCTTTCCCAGGAATCTCCATACTGCTTTCCAGATTGGCCGCACCAGTTTGCAGTCCCACCAGCAATGTACAAGAGTACCCTTTTCCCCACATCCTCTCCAGCACTTGTTGTTGTTTGACTTCATAATGGCTGCCAATCTTACTGGAGTGAGATGGTATCTTAGGGTGGTTTTGATTTGCATTTCTCTGACTGCTAGAGATGGTGAGCATTTTTTCATGTACTTGTTGATTGATTGTATGTCCTCCTCTGAGAAGTGTCTGTTCAGGTCTTTGGCCCATTTGTTGATTGGGTTATTTGTTTTCTTATTGTTTAATTTTTTGAGTTCTTTGTATACTCTGGATATTAGGGCTCTATCTGAAGTGTGAGGAGTAAAAATTTGTTCCCATGATGTAGGCTCCCTATTTACCTCTTTTATTGTTTCTCTTGCTGAGAGAAAACTTTTCAGTTTAAGTAAGTCCCATTTGTTGATTTTTGTTATTAACTTTTGTGCTATGGGTGTCCTATTAAGGAATTTGGAGCCCGACCCTTTTAAAAAAAAGAAAATATACAGTAGTAATCAGAGACCAGGCTATGTCTCAGGAAATCCCAGAGAATAGTTGTTCTTCCTTTTAGTCCATAAAATGCTTCCTGAAAGTTATAGGAAAAAAAAAACTTTTATTGGGAGTGTTTCTTTGATCCTGCATCAGTTTATGAGCAAGTATGAGCAGATGACAAAATCTACTTCTGCTGAACCTACCCTGTATCCCCACCCTAGCATTTCTATAGTAAAACACTTGGAACCTTGCTTTGGAAGATCTGCCTAGATAGCACCTGACCTCACCAAAAAGGTGTGATTTATGGCATGCTGAGTCCAAGCATTTTAATACAATGCCCCCCACCCGAAGCAGAGAAGCTTCAATAAAGGGATGTTATTTTTAAAATAATAATAAAGTCTTGACCAGTGGGCAGAAGAATCCAGAATCCTATTTCCAACCTAAGATGAGATAACCAGATTACCAGGACAAAGACCTCTTTCTGGGCTATCTGTACCTGGTTAAGCTGGATTAGGGAGATCAACAGAATCTGAGACCAGCAGGTATAAGCAGGGCAGAAGCCAACATGGCCTCTCAGCCCTGGCTCTCCTTTTCTGCTCAGGACTACACATCCACTTGTTGGGTCTGTTGGGTCTGTTGTTTTAATCGCCACTGTCTTTCCAACAGAAGGGGGAATAATTGTTCCATCTATCATAGACTTTCTGCAAATCAGGATGATTTATCAGATGCTCTCAGATTTGCCCAATTGCTCTGTCCCTATGGGTAGATGCCTGTCAGCTTACTAAACCTCTCCATACTTCACTTTCTCATCTGTTAAAGGGGATGGTAATAATCTGTAACTGCTCATGGTGCCATTGTGAGAACAAAATAAAATTCAAATGATTAAAGTACTTTGCCCTGTGCCTGTCCCATCACAGATGCTCCAGAAGAGTCACATAGACATTATTTAAAACCCTTTCAGGGACTTTGCCCTCTTGATGTAAGTTAGATGACCCCTAGGGATTAGATGGTGCAGATGGTTGAGAATGTACAACCCAGGAGGGCATCTGGAAGGAATCTGGACCTTCAAAGAACAACATGCTGGCTACCTGACAGGACCCATTAGAGGACCAGGATCCATTATTAAAACAGCTGCCTCAGTGTAAGGGAGCTACCTGATAGTTAGTGCCCTTGTGCCCTATACCTTTGCTATCACTGAGCTTTTTATTTCTGAGTATGTCTTGCAGGAGGAAGTGTCGGGTGGAGAAAGCCTTCAAAAAACTGCCCATTAAGTGACTGTCAGGAGGAGACTCACACTCTGGTCAGGAGGAATGGGCGAAGATCTTTTAGAGGCTCATCAGACAACACAGCTTTGCCCCCGATGCTCTCCCCTTCATTTAAAAACCAAAACAAACTAACTAAAAAAGAAAAGAAATAAAATAAAATTTAAAGAGAAATTAAAGCCATGTGTTTCTGAGAATTTACACTCGGTTCATCAAATCTATTGTTTTCTGAGTGTCGTTTAAAGTCTAATAAAACTAATGAGCCTTCTTTTTTTAAAAAAAGTTTTTAAAATCCTTTTTCTTAGAAGGACATTGAGAGGCTTTGAAAGCTGTTCTAAGGGTAAAAATAATAATATTAATAATAAATTGCTCAAAACTCTCAACCCCTGCAGGTTCAAAATTTGCTTAATACTCTGAGCTCAAGGGATTTGAATTATTACTGGAGTTTATTATATTTTATAATGAGACTTCACAAAAGGGAGAAAGAAATCACGTGAAGGTTCACTAGAGTTCATTGTAAAGTTTGCTTCACAACAATGCTCATAGCCCAGGCTTCCAGGACCCTCTCACTCTGAACCTTCAAAGAAAGCACCCCCTACTTGGCAGGATCTGTGGGGCTAGATAAAGTCAGAAACTGAGAAACTGACTTTTCAGCCAGGATTATTTGGGGCTGGAGATTTAAAGCCAAAGCCCTCCTAGAATGGTTCCCTTGTAGGGCATACAATCTATGTCACATAAAATGCATGATAGTCAGATGACTGTGGAATGAAAAGAGAACATCCCCCCCCCCCCTTGGGATATGTGCAAAGGAGTGGACTACTGTGATCCCCTTGAACTTTCTATGTTATCATCTGATGACCTCTGGCGGTGGAATTTTTCCCAGCAAGTGCAAATCGAGGCTTCTGAGCCAAGCCATCCCATGTTACATTTTCCTACATTCCCTTCCTTCTGTTTTGTCATTCACATTAAGCAAGGAGCAAGAAACAGTTGTAAACACCCAGAATAAATTGGTGCATATGCCTGACCAGGCTGTCATTTCAAAAAAGTTGCCTGCTGCCTCTCTTTCAGGCAATCTTTGATACATTTCCTGTAAGAAGAAAAGGGAGCCAACATGAAGGATAATGTGGCATCCACAGTTGTTTTCATGCTGCTGCTTTTTCTCAACATCAGACTCCTGAATGGTGAGTAAGAGATTGTCCTGCTCTCTTTTATTGCTGGGGTGTTTATCAAGAAGGTGAAGAGATCATCACAGCTTTCTTGCAATGCAGTTGTGAGAAATAAAAATGCTATGTCATGTGCTGCTAATAAATTATTTGCAACCCTTTTTGCATTAAAATTAATGCAGAAAAATTAATGCAAACTTGTCATTATGCTCTCTGCCTTCTATCCTCATTGAGGAGGGTCATGAAACACTTCTGAGGACCTGAGTTCTAGTCCAGATTCTGCCAGTTGCTGGCTGTGTGACCTTGAGCCAATTGCCCAATCTCTTTGGCTTTCCAAATTCTTAAAGTGAGGACAGTGACATTTCCTCCACCACAGATGAAATAACAAATGTGAAAAATCTTGGAAAAACCATGAAGAGATGTAAAAGACTGCTATTGCATGGTGAGAAACAGATACAGCCAACTCTGTTATCTGCTGATTTGGGAAATAATATCCACAGCTAAATTAGGAGTGTGCCTGTACATTATCCACAGCTAAATTAAGTGTGTCTGTGTACATTTCTGAGTGTCAACCCCTATACATTTCTGAGTGTGAATACTTATGAGCGTACCTATGTGCATATTAACTTTTTATACTGCCTGATTGCAAATGCTCCTCTGTGAGTACCTGTGTTGGTATAAATCTGTGTGTGGGTTTATGCCTGTGTGTGTACCTATGAGAATGTCTGTATGTGTACTCTGTGTGTACATGTATGTGAAATAATATGTACTGTTGTAAGTGTGACCCTGTGTGTATTTCTCTGTGCATGTATGTGGGGTGTGTGTGTGTGTGTGTGTACTTGGGATGTGGGATCTATGTGGACATCTGCCTAACACCTGCATGTGTGATTCCTGTGTGATTGTCCCTGTGTGTCTGTGTGTTAAGACAGTCCGTTACATGTGACTGTCTCTAAAGAGGATAAAGGCACACATTGTGATGTCACAACTTTACCTTCCTCTCTGAGTTTCCTAAAAATACTATTGGTGACCAGTAAAATGTGAAAGAGAAGTTTTTGTGAAAGAGAGAGAAAAGGGAAAGCAGAGGCCAGAATCATTCATGAGGGAAATTCTAAGTACTCCAATCATGAACAGTAGCCCCGAGTGTCTTCAACTGTATTACTTAACCATAGACTTTGGGGTTTTTAAATAAACTTTTCTTCCTATGTCACATACTCCTCCTCACTCATAACAAAAACAAACAAAAGGAACCTTTTGTGTTTGCCATGATTCCCAAATACATCATCCTGAAGAAATTTCCCCTAGAAGATGAGCAATGACAAATATTGGCAGAGCTGCCCTAGGCTGACATGGACTGCTTTCACGGGGCCTATAAACTGGCATGTTGCTCAGCTCCCACTGGCATGATTAGCCTGGTATCCTGGGTCCGTCCTGTGCACCATGTTGTGCCATCCCATTCAGTTCTCCTTTCTGGCCAGGTTACCCAGAGAACCCCTTCTTAGGCATGTCCCCCTCACAGGGTCTCCTGCAGACTTGCTCTTCCTAGTCTGATGCTCAACTAGGAGTTCCGGCCTAGGATCCTGCCTGAGGGATGGAGAGAAGTACGGGAGGAAACAGTGAGAACCCTCTGAGCTGCTGAGGCCTAACTCAGAGCTCCTCTCTCTCGGCTCCTCATTTATTAAACTGAACACTGGGGCTTTAAACTTGACAGGAAGAAGGAGCAAATGGGAGTTATATAGATGGTTAGTTGGCCTCCCCAGCCCAGCTGCACTGGGGCAAACTCCTAGGATAGCTCAGTTTCTCTTTGGAGCTAACAGTAGCCAAGCCAGAGAAATGGGAACCAGCTTGCCAAGAGCTTTGGGGATTAGGCAACTAAAAAAAAAAAATCCCTCCTCCTTGACACTGTATTTTCCATATCACCTTAAGCAGACCTTCCAGCTTCCAGCCTGAGACTGAATGCAGCTCATGGTAGCTCACAGCTCAGAGAGGACCTGCCCAGTATCCTACCTCTTACCATACTCCTTCCCCAAAATGGTCCATAGAATTGCAAGACAGCCCTTTGCCATCTCACCACAAAAAAAAACCAAAGAGGGAGAAAATATAAGCAGAAAGAAGGACTAAAAACCAAGACTCAGAGATGGTAACAGGGAGGATGGGGAGATCCACTAGGCCATTAGGCCAAGGCCAAGGAAAAGTGACAGGAAAGGGGAAGAAGAAGATAAGAGGAGAGAGGGAGGAACTGCTGAGGAACACTCAGACAAAGGGGGCATCAATGATAGATGACAAACTAAAGATGGAGACAGTTGGAGTTAGTGGTGTGAGGATGGAGGAAGACAGAAACCCAGAAGCAGAGATGTGCCAGGGAGCAATGTGTGGGCAAAGGAGGCACAGGCTGCTTGTGCCAGAGAAGAAGTCACCTTATATTGTAGCATTACGTTAGCTCTTTAGACTCCATGGGAGGAAGGCCTCACACTCTCCAAGCCAAACCCATCCTTCTTGCTCCCCAGGCTCACTCCTCACTGAAATGTTACAGTTGGTCACTGCCCCACGTGAACTGCTGGTACCTCCATCTCAAAACACAACACTCACACATTTACCCAGGCACACACCACAACCACCACCAAGCTCTCTCTCCAAGAACACTGTCTGCCCTAGGATAGCACCCAAAGGGTGTTCCTGGGTGCTGAGCCTGTAAGTCTGCTCATCTGAGCCTCTCTCTGCTCTGGGTATCTTCACTGTGCTGTCACCAGCAGAAGAGTTGAGTGGTTGAGTGGATCTCAATATTAACCCCAATGGCTTGTGACTTATTTTTAGGAGAGTCACCTCCTGGAAAACCTACTATCTTTAAATGTCGTTCTCCTGAGAAGGAAACATTCACCTGCTGGTGGAGTCCTGGGACAGACGGAGGACTGCCTACCAATTACACACTGACTTACCACAAGGAAGGGTAAAATGTTATCTTCTCTCCTATCAAGCCCCACAAGACTGTTCACACATCCAGGCCAAAGTAGAGATGGTTCTGAGTCAGAATTTTCTGGGTGTATACCACAAAGGCTCAAACCCCTGGAGAAAAGGAGTGTCTGTCCACCTTCTCTTGTTAAGGTCCTTTACAAGCTTTCTCAATCTAGGCAAGCTGATCCACCACATTGGCAACAAAATATTAGCAATGTTTCCATTTACCTGTCACAAGCTTAGGCTGCAGCCCAAGTCTCCATAGAAGTATTTCCTTATAATAATCTTAGACGACCATACGTAAACCCTGTGCCATTTGTAATTTTGCCTAAGTAAACATGTTACTTTTGTAACACGATAGGATTATATAAATCAGCACCATATAATCCTTGAAAAATGTGGCACATTAGGTTTTCAAATTTGTTTCACATCCAAGAAAATAAAGAAGTGTATGAGGAAAAGAAGGTCAGTGTTTTTCTTTTATCAAATTGCTGATCCAGAACTGGAGATCTCCTGGAAGGCATGTTTGGATATAATGTTGCCATAAGGACTAAACAAAACATCCCTGGGTGAGAATTGTGCTAAATTCACAATGAGATTCTCCTGGAAATCCTGGAGAATTGGATATATTACTAGTAAAGACAGCTGGTTCACTTTCCAGTAACTGCTCCTGGTTGTACACAAAGCTGTCCTTCCATCTGGGACCCAAAGGGGTGTCATGTAAGCAGATTTTATGAACTCAAACTGGCAACCAAAATCAAATAAACCTCCATCCCTCTGTGGTGTGACTGGATTTGTATCTCCTCATATGAGCAGCCTAATAAGCCACTCCGGGTTAAAATATCTCTTTTCAAAGTCACTTCACTCTGTTACTGATTTGGTTATCTAAAGTATATTGATGCCAGTTTTTATCCTCTTGAAATCTTTTTTTTTCCCAAATGTAATTCAACATGTAAGTACAATAAATGCTGCATTGTAGATGGCCACACTATGTGTGTATGCAGGTGAAAGTCCCGGTTCCCTGAGGTGATATAATGTTACTGCCTGGGTATGGCAGTGCCTTGGCCATACCCATATCCTTGCAGCTCAGGATTTATTATCAGACAATGCATATCTCAAAGCTCGCAAAAGCACTATACAGAGGGAAGGGTTTCCGAGAAGCAGAATAGCTGAGACCCTAAAACATCCTTTCCAGCCCTTTCTCTCTCTGCCCAGCTGATATGCACTTAAAATGTCAAATCTCCAAAAGCCAGTGGTGTTAGAGTTGTTATCACTTTCTTATTTCCTCCTAATATGTTACTCATTGCAGAGAGACCATCACCCATGAATGTCCAGACTACAAAACCAGTGGCCCCAACTCCTGTTACTTTAGCAAAAAGCACACCTCTATATGGACAATATACATCATGACAGTAAATGCCACCAACAAGATGGGAAGCAGTACCTCGGATCCACGCTATGTGGATGTGACTTATATAGGTAAGGGGAAGGAGAGGGGTGAAGAATTTGTTACTCCATTATGTATTTACCAATAGTTAAATTCAATTGAGTCTTCTTTGCTTATGGGCCGATCCCTGACCAAAAAAAAAAAAAAAAAAGATGAGAAAATTCACAATATCCTTGTCAACTGAGCATTTCAAATTACTTTTGTGGATTCATTCATTCAGTAAGTTTGGCACTTGGGATCCTTATGTGCTTTCCTTTGAACTCAGGGGCACTCGACCACTGAGCCATGTCCCCAGCCCTATTTTGTATTTTATTTAGAGACAGAGTCTCACTGGGTTGCTTAGCTCCTCACTTTTGCTGAGGCTGGCTTTTGAACTCACAGTCCTCCTGCCTCAGCCTCCTGAGCCACTAGGATTACAGACATGCGCCCCATGCTTGGCAACAATGCTTGTTTTATGTATGCTCTCCTTGTTAATGTTTCTCTCCTGCACTGACCATATAATCAATGTCCCTTTCTACCTTGATAAGCTGGGATTTATTTCTTTTATTCTCTCCATGGAAGACAAAGTTATTCCCTGTAGAGCAGCAGTTAGAAGAGATTCATCTGATTCTGCATCCATAGAAATTGCTGCAATTACTTTACTCCCACCATGAATTCTCAAAATACATATATTTCTTAACAATCCAAGCTATTATTTTACAAATACAGAATTGGCTTGATGCTTGAGCATCAAGCTGAAAACCAAGATCACAAGTACAATATATGGAGAAGTCATTAGCAAAGTAGAAAAAAATCAACCTGGAAGATATTCCTTGATTTGCATGATCATCTTTAAGCTGCAGGGCAAGTGGGCATAACTTCAATGGCCCTTATGGTTCAGTGAGGGAGAAAAAGAAATCATAGAATAAAAAATGGCTGGGTTCATTACATATGTTGAGTATTAATCTATGAAGTTGCTAACTAGATTCAAGGTCTCTTGAGTCTCCTGATATACACAATACTATCCAACAAGGAAGATCAGGCTGGGACCCTCCACTATTCAACTGCATATAATTCCATTGACATATTGTCAGTGGTTGATCCTTAAAAACTAGAAAAGCTTGCAATACCAATTGACACACACTTGAATATTTTTCCCTTACAAAAATTATTGGAGTAAGCATTGGGGTAGAATTTGAATTTGATCTTAGTTTAAGAAAATCAGAAATGTAATCCTACTGACAAGTAGAAATAAAATAAATTCTGATCATATAAATTCCCTTGAAATATGAAGCCTTTAAGATGCTAAATGACAGATAATTACATTTTGTGGGCTCTTTCTTTAATTGCCTAGTCCTCAAAAGTTATAATATTTGAGAACAAAACAACAAAAAACAAGAAAAACTTTGGAATAAACAAATGCTGTAATGAAATGATCCACAAAACAAAGTATTCATTAAAGAAAAGCTGTATATTTTTAAAATGAAATCAACAAGTTCATATTGAATTTGCCTTGACTCTGGAAAACTAATTCTCTGATGAAAGAATGTGCATTGGACTATATTTTTCCAAGTAATAAAAGAAGTGTTTGTGGAACTCATATAACCCTGCAGCATGCTGTATTGGTGGCAGGCCAAGAGAGTTCACTTAAAAATCTGTTTCCACCATGGTACATTTTTCTACCAGCTTGACTCTCATCCAGTGATAACTTGTGATACAGGTTATCCCTATAAAGCATTGGCCACTAGTTGCTCAGAAATCAATTTCTTTGGGTTCATATTGCTGGGTAATATTTAGCTATGTTGGAGACTCTGGAAAATAGCAGTTCCCAACTGGGGGCTATTTGCATTTCACAGGATGTCTGGCAATGTCTAGAGATGTTTTTGAATGTTGAGACTTGAGGAGGGGCAGGATATTACTGACATCTGTGTGATAGAAGAGAAGCCAATGCTAAGCATCCTTCCGTGTGTAGGATAGCCCCCCAGGGCAAAGGACTATCTAGTCCAAATGGTGAAGGAATTTTGCTTTTGTACACGCATGTTTTTTAATCACAGATATTGCTCAGTATGTGCTTAACTTAATGCTTCTTTTAATTAATTGATATTTATTTAGTAAGTACATATAGAATAATCTTTCTTAGGAGTTCATATGCATTAGGATTTATGGAAGCTTTTCTAAAGCTCATTTTTTAGATAAATGTAAGTCACAATGCCAAGTGTGCTGTTCTTACACACACTCTCTTTCCCACCTGGTATAGAGACTGATTTCTGGAGGCAATAAATAAAAGGAGAAAATGTTACTGACCAGCAGGAGTGAGACTAGGGTAAGACAAATTGCACCCTAGGCAGTTCAGTTTTAGGGAGGTGTTCTCAGGACCCTGCACTTTCAGGAATTGAGAATGATGCCTCCATCATTTTATTATTGTGGTAGAATACATGTAACAACAGTTACCATTGAAAGTGTGCCATTAGTTCATTGTCAATGTTATGCAACATTTATCTAGTTCTAGCTCCCAGCCTAGGGAAACAAGTGACTTACCATTGTTTCCCTAAAGTCACATCATCGTGAATGGAAATGTCATACCTCCTACACGCTCATTCCCTATTTCTCCCTCTCCCAGTCTTTTGTGACCCTCATCTTCCTTCTGTCTCCATTTGCCCAGCCTGAATATTGTACATTTATGGGATCATACAATAGATGACTACACCACATTTGATCCATTCATTGGTGGGTGGACATTTGTGTTTTTCCACCTTTTGGCTATTATGAATAGTGCTGCCGTGAATATTCATGTACAAGTTTTTGCCTGAACATATTTTCTTCAATTCCTGGGGGCATGTATCTAGGAATAAAATTGATGAGCAATATGGTATTTCTATATTTTGCTTTTTGAGGAACTTTCAGAGTATTTTCCATAGCAGTTTATATTCGTACCAGAAGGTTCCAACTTCTCTACATCCTTGCCAACATTTATTTTACACTTTTTTGAATTCTAGGCTTTCTGGTAGTTGTAAAATGGTATGTCACTATGGTTATGACTTGTATTTCCCAGAAGACTAATGGCATTGAGCATTTTTTATGTGCCAAGATTTTTGCAACTTTTGCACCTCATTTGCCTCAACTGGATCCCAAGCCCACTCTCCAGCCCCTGGCATCACACAGAGCTGCTCACAGCCATGGCAGAGTAAAATGGTAGAAAAAGTTGATTCTAGACCACATAGATCAGGATTCAAATGTCACTTTTACTGTAATTTCCCCTCCTCTAAGCCTGTTTTCTCCTCTGTAGAATGGGTACAGTAATAGCACGGTATGGAGTTAGTTGGAGACATTGAATGATATGATGCAGGGAGAGAGTTTTATGCAGCAACTGGCATGTAGCAAGCACCCAAAGACTGTTTGTGATCATTTTGCTGAAAACATTTGCAGAATGAAGGAATGGAACAACAAGTTGTTATGAGGTCACCAAAGAGATCATTGCCAAAAAGTCCAACTTTTAGGCACATTGTGATAACTAGTATCTGAAAGAATGAATTCCATTCACCATCAGGGCTAACGTGTATTGGATGTGAAATGTAAATGAGGAAGCAAAGGTAGAATCTGTAAACTTATTACCTAAGTCATAAATATGAATAGATGGTTCACAAAACATGTGTGCCATCAAAGAGAATCTTGCTCCTAGCTGAGAAAAAATAAGTTTTCAAGTCCCCTCCCAATAATCTTTCATCCTAACTCCATTTGCAAATTCCAGCTTAACTTGTATCACCTGGTCTCTGCCATCATGAAAATAATTTGCGTATATATTTGACCTTGGTTGCTGGAAAGTGAAGAACACATCAAAAACAAAAATTCAGCTGCTTGCTAGTCTGACCATACTAAACTCAAATTTAAGTACAGATAGGATTGGTCACATACTAAGAGGCAGACAGCATAACTCCTGTCTTCTAAGGGATTATAATGTGTTGGGGAAAGAAGGCTGGTAAATTGAAAATGCCATCCATGATAGAAAACTGTAGTGGCAAATAAAAGTTGTGAACACTTAGTGCAACTGGAATTTCTTTTCTATGTACAGTTGAACCAGACCCTCCTGAGAACCTGACATTGGAAGTGAAACAGCCAGAAGACAGAAAACCATATCTGTGGATAAAGTGGTTCCCACCCAGCCTGGTTGACGTAAGATCTGGTTGGCTCACACTACAGTATGAAATTCGATTAAAACCTGAGAAAGCAGCTGAGTGGGAGGTGAGTCAAACAGAATGTTTTTGAAGAATCCATATTCGTTAGCAAGGATGAACCCCTCACGGCTATCAACAGATCATTTCTTCAACTAGTGGGCCACCATGTTGGCCTACCCAGGCAGATGTAACCCACCCAGATGTGGGAAGGCCTTCTTTCCTCTCTTGGAATTGAATGGAGTCCATCTTCATGGCTCTCCCAGAAATAGTTTCTTGCACTTTACAGCCTTCTCCCCCAGGCTCCCCACCTGCCTTTCTAAGTATACCTTAGATCTAGACACCTATGAAAGTATGTAAATTACACTGGGGCAGGAGGTAGGGAGAATCTTACTGTAATTTATCCATAGGCAATTTCTGTATTTGTAAGGAAATACTTTCAAATACTTGAATGTAAAAAAAGAAATAATGCAGTAAATTGCAGGCATTATGATATTCTACCCTCAAATACATTAGTATGTGGGTCTTTTTTACAAAGAGCATTTCCAAATATATGCCAAATAATAGAATCACATATAGAAAAATTAAATTCCTGAATAACATGTAGTATCCAGTCCATCTTTTAATCCCTCCCTCAGTGTTTCAGGAATTTCTTTAATGGTGGCTTGTCCAAACCAAAATCCACTTCAAGACCACACATAGTGCCTGGTTGTTAAATCTCTTTAGTATTAATGCACTCGGGAGGCTGGGCCACTTGTCCCATAGAATATTTCATCTTCTTCATTTATCTGATTAATTCTCTGTAATGTCAGTTAATTTCTCTTTCCCCAAATTTTCTGGAGATTGGAGCAGATTCAGATTGCACAATTTGGGCCCAGCATACTTCAGAGGTGATATTACATGCTTCATAATGCATCATCAGCACCATCATCACCAGACACAGCCATCTGGTTGACCAACCATTAATGATGCTTAAATTGACGCCTGTGTTGGGGAGATGAAAATCCGGTCCCTTATTTATAAACTCATGTTTCATTTGATTTTTACAAATATCACAATTTCACAGCAATTTTACAGTTGCTTCAACATACATGAAGACCTTGTTCTCTTCCAATTTATGATTTTAATACCAATTAATAATCCTTAAATCAGTTACTTCTCTGGAGTTTATAAACTATTTTCCAATTTTATTGTCCCTTATACATTTATAAAGTTGATTTATTAACATTTATCATGTCTTCCATGCAGCAGAGTTGGAGGGGTATGACATATTTGTCATTGTGAAACAAAGTTACAAGTGGAGAGAGAGAAAACCTTTGAAATTTTAATTCTTGCTCCACAGAAGTCTTATTAAGGAAGTTGGGGCCTAATCCCACATGATGGAGATTAGGGCCTACATTTTCTTCTATTAGACACAGGGTCTCTGGTTGTATTCCTAAGTCCTTGATCCATTTTGAGTTGAGTTTTGTGCATGGTGAGAGAGAGGAGTTTAATTTCATTTTGTTGAATATGGATTTCCAGTTTTCCCAGCACCATTTGTTGAAGAGGCTATCTTTTCTCCAGTGCATGTTTTGGCATCTTTGTCTAATATAAGATAATTGTAGTTTTGTGGGTTAGTCTCTGTGTCCTCTATTCTGTACCATTGGTCTACCAGTCTGTTTTGGAGCCAATACCATGCTGTTTTTGTTACTGTTGCTTTGTAGTATAGTTTAAGGTCCGGTATAGAGATGCCACCAGCTTCACTCTTCCTGCTAAGGATTGCTTTAGCTATTCTGGGTCTCTTATTTTTCCAGATGAATTTCATGATTGCTTTTTTTCATTTCTATGAGGTATGTCATTGGATTTTTTAAAGGAGGGATGGATCTGAAAGGGTAGCACAGAATGGTGAAAGCAGAGTATCCTGTAGGTATCATCATCTGGCCTGATGTTTCCAATGGTTTATTATTTAGTGGCAAAGTCCCTTTCCTCAAAACAAAAGCCAGAAGTGACTTCTGTTTTCCTTGTTCTTCTTTAGACCCATTTTGCAGGGCAACAGACACAATTTAAGATTCTCAGTTTATATCCAGGACAGAAATACCTTGTCCAGGTTCGCTGCAAACCAGATCATGGATTCTGGAGTAAGTGGAGTCAAGAGAGCTCCATTCAGATACCCAGTGGTGAGTGCCTGGACTGCCTTTGCTTATATTCCTAAGTATTTTTAGATGGTTAATTTGCATGTATTAACTACTAATAGAGAGACTGTTTGAGCCTTATCCAGAATAATAAATAGAGGTGGGTTTTTAATTTCTTTATCCAACACAAAGACATTGAGCAGGGTTGCATTTCTCCCTGAATGACTGTCAGTGAGGACCAGTTTCCAGGTAATGTACAGATGTGGACTTTAAATGTCTCAGAGAGTCAAATGGTCAATCATTATGCCCTTTCCATATGCCTCATCCCTAGCATTTAGAGGGTCCAGTCAGTACCATCATCTAGTTCTTCCTGAGTTTGTAGGGTATTATCCCATCTCAAAGTCACAAACTCATGTTTAATCTCTGATGAGAATTATATGTTGTTCTATTATTCATGGGCACAGTACATGAGAGGCCCTCAGATCTAACAAAGTGCCATTAAATATAGTGGCTTATATTCCACAAAGGGAAAGAGCCATTTTGCATTCCTAAAGTACTTTATAGTTTCCAGTATCTTTATCCCATTTGGTGCTCCCAACCCTCTCATGTATTTGGAGAGAATATAATTACCATTAGGAATTAAAAGTGAGAAAACGAAATTCAGTGAAGTTAGGTCTGTAAACTTGCCTGGCCAAAGTATCAGGGCTTCATTGGCTTGGCATGCTGGGAAGAACACTGAACTGTGAGTCAGTACATACATCTAGACTGGTACTAGCTCATACTAAAAAAAAAATCAGAGGGCCTAGAGGCAGGAGGCCTGGGTTCAAATCCCAGATTGCAACTCTATTCTGACATGTCCTTGGGTAAGTCACTCTTTGATTCTCAGTTTCCTCATCTATAAAACAAGGCAATGTGGGTAGAGAGCTTAATGTGATTGATGGTTTTTAGTAAGAACTTTTTTTAGTGTTAACTTTTATTATTATTACTGCAACTTACCATGGATTTCTTCTTTAAGAATCAAATAAAAGAATATGTGAATGGACTTGAAATTTTATATTGTAAAATATGTGCAACATATTAAAATATTAGTAATATTGGAAAATATAAGTTGGGTTGCTCTTAAATCAAAAGTGATAAAGCTAGAAGAAAATCATGTGTTCAAAAGTTTCACACATTAGTTTGGCTGCTTTGTTTTTAATGATACTATATGTGATCAAAGCTTTCTGGCTGTTTGTTTTTTTAGACTTCACCATGAAAGACACAACGGTTTGGATCTTTGTGGCTGTTCTTTCTGCTGTCATCTGTTTGATTATGGTCTGGGCAGTGGCTTTGAAGGGCTATAGGTACTTCATTATCTCTAAGCCCTTCTCTCAATCATGATTGTCAGGAATAACAGCAAAAAAGATAATGTGAAGATAATGGAAACCTACAGATAATCCAAGGCCTAATTTTAACCATTAGTTGCAGTGTGCTTGCCAATTTTTTTTAAAAAAATCATTTTATCAGTGCTTTCTTTAAAAAAAAAAAAGTAGGAGAATGAACTCACTTGAAGCAGGTGTTCACAGCTGTGAAATAGTAAAAATCTGGAAAGAACAGCTGAAATTAAGAGAAGCAAATTGTCCAAATAATTCATGAGTTTCAAAATCAGTCTTCTAAATTAGAGAAAATTTTGAGAGGTCTCTGTAATTATTATCTTCATCGCTTATTATTAGTTTAATGTAGTCCCAATACTCTTTTTTATAGTTCCCATAGCAGCTATTTGAAGATAAAAATAATTTTTCAAAAATCACAAAGCAAAAAGATGAGTAATTTATTCAATCTCCCATATTATTTTATAGCATGATGACCTGCATCTTTCCACCGGTTCCCGGGCCAAAAATAAAAGGATTTGATACTCATCTGTTGGAGGTAAGTGCCAGAGGCAGAGAATGAAATGTGACTCACTACTTTGTAATAATTAACTTCACAAATGCACACACAATCCCATCAATCCAGCCAGGCTGTCTCCTTATTGGCATATGTTAACAGAGAGAGGTGTGAGGGATAAGAGTGCTCACTATCAGATATGGAAAGTCCAAGGGCAAGGAAAGAAAACATACAAACACATGTTGATGCTGTACACTGACCCAGGGCTGCTCAGAAGCACAGCTATTATGATTTTGTACAAATAATTTGGAAAGAAGGTGAATGTTTTGATTAATACAAAACAGGAACCCACCTTCACTTCCATCATATGGGACAAGCTTCCCTTTGAATTTTCTTTATATAAGTCCAAAGTAATAGAATGGTCTATTTTCCCTATTGCTCAGTTTGAGCATTCGCTTGAGACTAGGTTAGTAAAATAGTAGTGTTGTTTACCAAAGCGTATTTAGACTGTTTTTAATGAAAAGAGAGATTAGAACTTTTTTTATTTCTTTTTAAGTTGAAATAGATAATTTCAATTCGACAGAAACCTTAACAGTGACATATGTTAAATCTATTCCCTGTAGATGAAAGCAAATATCACTTGATCTGGTTATATTATGATTGATAGTGCAAGAAATTGAAAAGTGACTCACAGAGAATTTGGCTTGTCTGTATTTTCTTTGTTTGCAAATATCAGAGCAGTGATAAGAGCCCAGGAGTTTGGCTCCTAAACCAGTGTTCTTACCCCACCATTCAGTCCAGCTTTGACTTTTACAGAGCCAGCATGAATGCCTTTGCTAACTAAAGTAACCACTGACTAGCTCACAAGTCAACTGACTAAATCAATCACTAGCAATTCATCTAACTAAATTTACTGACTAGCTCACAATTCAACCTCCTGGCCACAGAGACAGCATAGCCACTTGAGGGTTAGGAATATTAATATCCTTCTTTCCATTATCTATCTCTACTCCTCCAAAGAACCCTCTCAGATAGGTCGTATTATTCTTATTATTAAAATGAAGAAGATGAAGTTATGGGAGCAGCTTGTCCAAAGTCATATATACCCTATATGTAATCAAGCCAAGAACGAAACGAGGCAGTAGTACCTGACCTAAGAGCACTGGAAAGAAAAGGGGAAGTTAGAGGAAGAAGAGGCAGAAAAGAAGAAGGAGGAGGGAACAGGAGAGAGGGAAATATGGAATAGAAAGAAGAGGTGGGGAAAGAGGAGAAGGAGGAATGAGATGTGGGGGAAACGGAATAGAAGGAGCAGAAAAGGTGGGATTGGAAAAGGGAGAAAGGAAAGAGAAACAGGAAAAGGAGGAGGCAGAGAATAGCAGGAGAAAGGAAAGAATCAACCTATTATCACTCTAGAAAGTGGTGGAGCAGGTGAGGAGGCCAGCGATGACATCTCGGAGCCACTCCACCAATGAGTACCAGAGTCAGCTTCTCGCCTCAGCATTGTGGTTTCAGATGTTCCACAAGCTTCTTTTATTGAGTAATTTTATGTTTATTGTATTGTTCATACTACTTTCCCATTAAACCGATGATCATTATTGTTTAGACTGAGTAAGTTAAAAATCACGAGTTGACTTAAAAATATTTGATGAGTAACACCCAGAATGTGATTATAGATGGCCTGGCACACGATGCCTGGAGTTTGGAAAATTCCACACAGCTCTTACCACACTTCACCTGATCAAGGTGCTGAACAGATGCCATGTTGCCAACTATGATGCCAACTGGGCATGTGATGAAGCTAATAGCCATCTTTCCTTGTGTCTGTGTTTCATAGAAGGGCAAGTCTGAAGAACTCCTGAGTGCCTTGGGATGCCAAGACTTTCCCCCCACTTCTGACTGTGAGGACTTGCTGGTGGAGTTTTTAGAAGTAGATGACAGTGAGGACCAGCAGCTAATGCCAGCACATTCGAAAGAACACCCAGGTCAAGGTGTGAAGCCCTCACACCTAGATCCTGACAATGATTCTGGCCGGGGAAGCTGTGACAGCCCTTCCCTTTTGTCGGAAAAGTGTGAGGAACCCCGGGCCAACCCCGCAACTTTCCACACTCCTAAGGTCATTGAGCAGCCTGAGAATCCCAAAACAAATATTCCCTTCACCTGTGACCCCCACAGCATAAGTATGGAAGGCAAAATCCACTACTATCATGCTGGTGGATCCAAATCTTCAACCTGGCCTTTACCACAGGCTGCGCAGCACAACCCCAAGTCTCCTTACCACAGCATTGATGATATGTGTAAACTGGCTGTGGACCCTGCAGGTGCACTGGCCATGTTGTTGGACAAAGCAGGCAAAGATGCTTTACGATCCTCTAAAACCATTGAGACTGGAGGGGAGGAAAAGGAAGACAAGCAGAAGGAGATGGAAAAGTTCCATTCCAAGACTGAGCAAGGCACAGCCTGGCTGCTGCCCCAGGAAAAAGCCCACTTTATCTCTGCTAAACCCCTGGATTATGTGGAGATTCACAAGGTCAACAAAGATGGAGCTCTGTCATTGCTGCCAAAACAGAAAGAGAACAGTGACCAGACAGAGAAGCCCGGGGCTCTTGAAACCAGTAAGGAGTATGCCAAAGTTTCCAGGGTTATGGATAACAACATCCTGGTGTTAGTGCCAGACCCACATGCTCAAAGTGTGGCTTTGTTTGAAGCATCGGTCAAGGAAGCTCCGCCATCATATCAACAGAATCAAGCTGAGAAAGACCTGGCCTGCTTCACAGCAACACCAAGCAACTGCAGACACCCCCAGGGTGGGCTGGATTACCTGGATCCTGCATGCTTCACACACTCCTTTCATTGAGAGTTGACTAATGGAAGGTTTGGGTAAAATGTGATTTTTCTTCAGGTAACACTACAAAGTTACAAAATGCCATCTGCGAGCTGATGCTCGAGAATGTGGGTAGAATGACACTACTTTGTTCTTTTTCATGCTCCGTGTCTGACCACTTGCCTCTTTTTCCAACTGCTGATTTCCAGAACAAGTCGTTTTGTGTCCTGTGATTTGTAGATTTACTTTTTTGCTATTAGTTATAAAAATTGTATTCAATGAAATAAAAGCACATAGCTTAGTATTCTTGAGGGATAGTACGATTTAGGTACATCCTCTGGAAAAGGCTTTCATGGTTCAGTAGGTGACAGAAGGAAATGAAATGGTCAAAATGGTAGCACGGGAAGGTGACAGATAGGTGGGAAATGCCATGAAAACCACTTCTGAAAAACAGTTCTTTAATCTTGACACTCTTCTTTCTTTAGGATTACCCAAATATGACCCATGGAAAGAACACATGCATTCCAGCATACCTGACGAGTTGTTTACACCTGTTCCTATACCTTGACACATTGCCAAGATGCAAGTAAAATGATGCCTCCGATTTTTTCTTAAGATACTTTGAATATGTTAAGCATAGATTTCACACCCCTAAATTTTACTTCATTCCAAAGCCTCTAAAGAATATAGTTTTGGAAAGTAAAATTTTATTATATAAGAGGCAAATGAATTTCATGTGGCAAATTCTTTTAGAATGTTTTCCTGCAGCAGGAAAAAAAAATTATTATATTCCCTAGTCTTTCCTTAGTGAAAAAAAAAATCCCAAAAGATGAACTCTAATCTAAAAGATAATCACAGCAGGATGCTAATAGAACTACTGCCTTACTGTACATACGAATTCTACTTTAATACAAACCCATAAGTTTAGCAATGTATTTTTGAAGACTATTTTTCTATTGCTGAGGTAAAATAAAAGACTATTTTCTATTTTCCCAGTATAGCTCTTTATGTATTCAGTGGGTACAGTATTTTCTGCTACAAGGTTATAATTGAGCATTTACAGTGCATAAAAGTGTATGCAGTCCCTGTTTGTAGAGTAAAATGTCATACCAACCCAAAGCCCACTGAGAAATATGAAGTGGATTACAAAATCCAGTTTCCATTACAATGGAGTATAGTTTCTCTGATTCTTTTTCTCTCCAAGATACTTTAAGCAACAACGAACAACAACAACTTGGGTTCAAAGAATTCTCCACAGATCAGAAATTATTTCTCCTGTGAGTTTAGGGCAACTCTGAGGCTTCTGCCCATCTATGGTTGAATCTTCATAAAGCTACCATGAAAAAGGACAGTGGTGATTTTAACATGCTGTTTCAGAGACAGAGGCTTGGTCTTGTTTTGTTTTTCTGAGCAATCTTGGGCAGCAAAAGAATTTTAAGCAAAACCAGGAGTTAGTATCTCTCCTAAATAGATCCATTTGCAAAATCTTGGTAGAGATGGAGACAGCACTTACATGGGCAGTGTCCAAAAACGCTCTAGAAAGCCAGGCATTTGTAGAGTAATAGGAAAAGCTCCAAAGGTCAGGTATGGTAATGAGAATCTGTAGATCAGTTAGTTAGTTAGCTAGTTTGTTAGTTTGCTTGTTTGTTGTTTGTTTTTGACCCCCTGAGAGTGGTCAAAAGCTGGGATCACCATTTTAAGAGGAACATCTATGAATCATTGACTTTACAAACAGCTTCCCTCTATTTTTTATTTCACCTGAGGACAAATCCACTTTCCAGCCACTCACTAATGACATAAAAGACTTGAGCTCACCCTGGTGAGTCAAGTATTCCACCCCAACAAGTCCATATTGATAAGAACTGGATCCAGCTTCCCGGATGATTAAAAGTGAACACACTGCCAGTGCTCTATTTTCCCAATACATAGACAACTCTTATGATTTGAGGAAGCATTTGGGAGAGTTGTCCAAGCTCATTAATCCTCTAGATCCTCAATACTCAGTGTCTGAGAATCAAATGTGTCAGTATCAACTGGACACTGTATGAAAATAATGTTTGCAAAATCTTGGACCCCCAGCCCAGCCCTACAGAAATGGAATCTGCATTTAACGAAGATCCCCAGATGATTCACATGCTCATGGAAGTTTAAGAAACATTGCCCTAGATTAATATTTCCACTAAAGGTTATTTTAGTGCATGGAAACAATCCTCTCATGGAACGTATAGGTCAAGTTACATTTAACTCTCAATGAACAGTGCTATATATAAGAATAAGGCAAAAAAAGAAACCTATTAGTGGTTTAAGATGCACATAATGGAGAATCTGAGAATGACCTGCAAAAGCACATAAAATTTCCATTAGGGCCAGAGAATACAGTCCACTTAAAAGATGTTGATCATAGACAATGACCTTCAAGACAATTTAAACTATACTTTTCCCAAGTAGACCATTCTTCTCCAACATATGTATATATAGGTTTTTATTTATAAAATTATGACCATAGCAAAGACAAAAACTTGTTTGTGTGTGTGTAATTGTGTAGATCTTATAGTTTGAAGTTTTTTAAACAATCTTCTTTTGACATATAATTTTATGTATATAAAAAAAGGTTATTGCCGGCTAACAACAACCCAAATCCCAAAGACACAAATTAGCACTCATTAGTCAAAATTATGGTTCTGTAATCATTTAGCACTCTTTCGATTGTTTTCATGATATAGCATATTTTCTTTGATGGAAACAGCTGATTGAATGGAAGAACGCATACTCTGGGTTCTTCTCCTGTTTTGCCTTGGAGAGATGGAGAACTTCTTAAGGTCTCATTTTTTTTTCTGAAGATGTTAGACCAAATAATTTCTAAAGGCTTTTAAACTGTGATTCCTTGATTCCATGACTCACTGAATATTTTCCTACAAAGATCATTCAAACAAATGCCTTGTATCTTAATATGGCATCAAATAATTGCTTTTCATTATATGAATACCAGGTAATCTTCAGTGATCTGCTCATCATACTTTACTTTTTAAATCATCAGCCCCAAATGATCTTAATGTATTGCAAATTCATTTTCTAAGTAATATAAATACAGAATCATATTCTTAAATTATGTACAAATATGCATACAGAGAATAGGCATAAGATAGAAAAGAGACACTAATCTGTAGAAAAATTATCTTTTAGTGAATCAAGCCATGCTCATTTCTGGCTGAGTCCAGCAGCCCCAAATCTCTTTTCTTTTATCTATTGATTTTTTTCCACTTATGATAGCTTGTAAACAACCATTGCCCAACTGACTTAAGGTCATACTTTGATAAACAAGTACCTAAATATTCACGTTACAAAGCTTGTGAAACTTATGGTTGATTTATGGACACTTACGACCAAAGTAACAAAATGTTCTATTTAAGTTTTAATTTAATGTATATAAGACACCCTAACATGAGCACAAGTTATTATCAGCTGCCATTGATATTTAGCAGACTCGACATTTTCCTAAGTGCCTAAGACCATCTCTGGTAGTCAGTTATGAACTGAATACTCACTTTAACTGGTTTGGTCTGAGGAATCAATCTCCAGCTGCTTGTGTAAGATCAAAGCATTTTGACTCCTTGCCCTGTGGTGACTGAAATGAATAAACAGGCAAACCTTGAGTTAATGAGTGACCTGAGGCTGAGTTCCAGGGAGCAGTTTGTCTCTGGAAGAAATCTGGCTCTCGCTTTTTTGAGCTGCCCTCTGCTGCCCATCATTTGCATTTGCAGAAAGACTTGGGCCTGCCTTGCCAACTTCCCTATCTCCTTAGAGAATAAAGAAACAGATTTGTATGTTTTATAAAAGTGCCTTTCTTTATTTTCTAAAAAAAAAAAAAAAAAAAGAGTTGTCACTTTGCAAGAAATTTGTCAGAAAGTAAAACTGACCTTAAGTAGATTTTGTTTTTATGCAAATGTTGCATAAAAAAAATGAAGAAATGGAAAGAGAAGTCAGAAAGAATGACAAAATGGCCTAAGAATTAACCAGCAAAATGTTCAGTAGATTTTTGTGTATTGTTCCAATGAACCATCACAGAGCATATGTTAATAGTGTGACTTACTTTGCCTGACAAGAAATTGAGTCTGGCTATGATGTGGGGATAAACCTGCCACCCACTCAAGACAATCCATTTTAAAGCATATTGTTGTGCTTTTAAATGTCACTGAATTGCATGCCAGAGCCTCAAAAGAACAATGTGTGCACTTTGAAACTTTGCACACAGATGGAAAAATACTAATGACTCTGAGTTATCACCCCCAGTGTTGTTAAAAATAGATAAGCCATTGATGAAAGCCTTGTGTGTACTTCAGTGAATGAATGTCCTTTCCTGTCTTTTTTGCTCAAGCACAATATTGTCATTGCTGGGATAGTGACTTGGCGTTCAATGTCCAGGTCTAGCTCCTATCACTGCCACTGAATAAACTATATGGACCTTTAAATTCTGGCCACCAATTTTCTCACTGGGTTGGCCAAAAATATTTCTAGGATTTCTCCTAGCTCTGTCTTTGATTCTCATAATCTAAGTAAAATCCAAGAGTTCATGTCCAAGTCCAGGTATCCCACAGGAACACATTGCTGACCTGCCCTTGACCTGCCCAGTGAACTCTGAAGACAGTGTGTCTATAAAAATGCTTAAGAGACAAAGTCAGCTCCATTCCTTCAACCCAGTTGAATTTAATCCTCCCCCCTCCTCTTCCTTCCTGGTGTTATGTACTTCTAGGCTTTTTATTCCTTCTCCCCAGGGCCTGTTATTTCTCCCAAGTGTTAATCATACCTAGTAGCAAGAAACAAAATTATTTTTAAAAAATGAACTTTAATTATGCAAAGAACTAGTCAAATGTTAAATCAGGCACAGATATCCAAACCCAAGTTGAGGATCACAAGTACACCCCACTGAGAGATTTGCATGCTTAAAGATTTAAGCCCATATTCACTCTTTAATTAATTTGGTGGCCATCTATATGTTCAAGCTATCTTTATTACTAGGCACCAGAGGTCTTAAGGAGAAACTTAAAAACACAGAATTATTTCTTCAGAACTTATGATCCAATAAAAAGTGAGCTTTGTATGATTGACAGCTTTGTCATCTGCAAATCAAACAGGATTTCTCTGCCTAGACTTTTGCTTTTTAGGAAGGTGATTTTTGGTCTGGGACCCCCATGGTATCTATTTCAATTAAAGGGAAAAGATAGATAAATAGAAAATAGGATGTTTCCAAAGGTTTGGGCATTTGAGAATTCCACAAAATGCCAAGAATAGCCACTAAACCTAAATTTTAGTGAAAATAATAAAACTATAATGTATTCAGTAGTCTGATATTATGGCTCTGAGATGTATATAATTCATGATACAATAGGCTGGCAGCTCTTTTATCCACATCAATTTATTTGGTTTACTCTCTGATTTCAATTAACAAAGCATTGAAAAATGTAAATTGGAAAGGCATGCCCTGTTGATATGGTGTAATCAATGAACAGAGGGACTCTCAGATAATCAAGGCATATTAGTTAATTAACATTTTACCTGCTGCTGTTTAAAAATAAACCTCTAAAAACTTTGGCAACTGAAGGAGTAATATCAAACATAAACTTAAATAGTTGTGGTCAAATTATGCTCACCTGGATAAATTTCTGAGCTTTTCTGTACACATTTTGCATTCTGGTGGGAGGGGATCTTTTTATCATGTTATCTAAAATTGAAAAACTATATGGCAAGAATACCTCTGAAAAATGATTTGTTTTATAAATTCTTGGGAAAAATGAATTTTGAAATTAATTTTAGAAATAACTACCTCCCCTTCATGTCCTAATAACCTTCCTTCAAAGCTGCTTGTAGTTTAGAAATGAAACATCTCATGCTTTGACTGTTTTTGGTGGCATATTGGATGTATTTGTCATAAGTCATTTCTGACTTTAAAGTAATCATTGTATTATTTTATACTATATTGCCGTATGTGGTTCAAAAACAGTATATGCCACACTGAAATATATAATCCTCATGTTATAAAACTCATTATGTAATAGAAATGAAAATTATTTAATGACTTAGAATCTATCTATGTGTAATTTCAAGATGATTATGTTTATGACTGTAAAATAAGACTAAAAAATGTAATCACATATTTCTGTTGAAACTGTGAATGTACTAATTTTTCCTTAATCTTTGAAGTAGTATCATATGCCACTGTACAGCTGCTCTGGGGTGTTCTGTGTTTAAAGTACAATCCAACAACTATTTAAACATCAACTTCAACCCCTCGGCTTTGCTTCATGTGACCACTGAGTCTTGAGTGTTATCTGCATAATGAGGCTTAGTTTTGTGCTTCATCATCCATTTTGAACAATGTACAAGTCTCATGTGGAAACCAAAGCGATCTAGACCCAACCCATTGCAAGATCGTGTCTTCTGCAAAGCCATACTGAAGTGAAGCCTTCACCATAATGGAAGGTTCCATATTTTCAAAGCTATCACTACCTCTGCTTGTCTTCTCTCCCTAGAAAATGCCAAGTAAAATCTTTCAACATTAAGAGGCAAATTAGAAGTGATTGTTAAATACATTGATGACGTTGTTTGCTTCTTCACATGAGAATGCAACTTCTAATTCACCACCTTGCAGGCTTATGCTAGGTTTTCTGAATAACCCTTTTTACATTTTTATATTTTATAAAAACCGGCTGATGAGTAAACTTCAGAAAGAATACATAGTCATCAGATAAAAAAAAAAAAAAAAACAATAACAGAGTGTAGAGTTTTTTCCTAACTATTAAGTCACCTTAAGGTGGTTTCCCAAAGCCATGATAATATATGTCATTATTGAAAATACCCAGTTCAGTGCCTGGCTTAACAAATGTTTATTTCCTTTGCCTGCCTTTAATCTATATTTTTTTAATGGAGAAGAGCAGAATTACATGTATACAGCTGAAGCAATTTTCTTAAAGACTTTTTGCTGTTAAAGGATCCATAATCAGGAAATTTACAATATAATTCCCCTAAAACTCCTAGAAATAAATTTTTTCTTTACTTAATGTTAGCTATCAAATATATTATGATATGGGAAAAGTCAGTCATTTATCAGAAATAATCTTGTTTTGATTTTAAAAACTTATTTTCTTTATGCCATCATTGTAATATCTATTTTTTTCCTGTTTAGCCTTTAAGAATTATAGATTATACACATCTGATTTGTTATCTTGCACTTTTCATTCTATAAATCTTTGGTTATTGCATACCATGCTTCCCGTTTTCCATAGATTTATTCCTTTATCTCCTTCCATTTTCTGGGGACTACACGGATGGTCAAATCTTTGTCAATAGTATGGGAAATTATGCTAACTACTATTCTCATACCTTCATTTTTACTGCATGCCAAAAACAATGCTTGCCAAACAAAATCTTAGACATCCTAGCACATTATGGTCATTATATTTCTATTCATGTCATTATAAAAATACCCAGCCTAGTGTCCAGCTCAATAAATATGTATTTCCCTTTTTCCCTTGCCTATCCTTCTTTATTTTTTTAAACTTGAAATGGGGATGTGCAGAATAACATATGTTGGGCTAAAGCAATTATCTGAAAAACTTTTTGTTGCTGACAGATGTATAATCAGGAAATTGTTTCTTTAATGGGACCAAAATAAATTTCTTCATATACCTTCATCCTGCCATAAATTACCAGACAAGATTCCCTTCCTTTACCTCATCCCTGTCATATGAGAAGCTGCAAAAAATAAAGTGACATGGCACTGGGCACAGTGGGAATGAGTAAGAGAATATCACTTAAATATTGTTAAATAAAGGAAAGACCAAATCATCAAGAAAAAAGTAACCCCTTTTCAAGACTATAATTCATTGATATTACCAATATATTTTTTGCAAAATCCATCAGATGAAGTGTGAATGGATAACCTCTTACTCTGAAAAAGATCTAGATCTAAAAAATCAACTACAGTTCATGCTTCTGTTGAATTATGAGACAACATGGAGGTTTGCTTTACAAACTCTTCTCTGCCACATCCTAATTCACTAATGCCGTATCTTATTGAAGAATTATAAATTTCTTCCCTACATGAATACTGGGATCTAAAAGTTGGCTTTAGGCAAAGAAACTTTGACTCTCTTGTTCTCTTGGAACCATTTGCCTTTAATTCTTGGGCCCATTTGTATTTTTAAGCTACAAAATGTGCACTGTCAGCCATCAGACACAGGCTCTCTACAATTAGTGATGAGCTAGGGAAGTAGTAGGGAGCTACTTTTCCAAAGTTAACTGCATGAGCTTTCCTCAATGAAAATGGAAATTCTGTACTGCCACATCTTGCCAGAATCCCATATGAAACTTTCACCCACTTAGACCTCTTACATCCTACTGACCAAGTTTCACACATACCAAGTCTCCCCCATTTTTTAGAACCGGAGAGATGCAATTTTCATCTTGGGGTGATGGAGCAAGATGGGAGTGAAGAGGAGTGAAAGAAAGTGTCATTGAAAAGCCCCCAAAAGGGACCTTCCTGGACATGGGAAGAAAAAGTCCTGATGATTTTGAAAATCCCTCCAAAGCCTGCAGAGGAAATCAAACCCATTGTTAGTGCTGTAAAATGTGTTCTGCTTTGGAAATCTTGACACCTAAAGTTAAAATTCTTTTATCAATAACCTCCTACACCCACACTGTCCATCAACTCCTGCTTCCCATACAAATGTTAAGCATTTTTCTCTTGTTGTGATCAGGTTCACATTAAAATGTGTGCTTATAAACTGACTTGAAGCACAGATATTTTTATGAATGCTATAAAATATTTTTTAAAGAAAAAGCTAGAGGATGTCAGTCAAATAAAACACCACATGGATGTGTGTTGGCAAACACTGGCATAAGAAAACAGAGCTCAGGAATTTTTATTACTGTATTTATAAATGTATTTGAAAGAATTTGTAAATGCCACAGGTACATTTGTAAGGTGACACATTTGCTCCTTATAAAACATTAAAAATTACAAGGCAAGCTTAAATGACATTTGCCAGTAGTTTTACTTTACAAGATGAATATTGATATTGTTGCTGAACTATGTAACTATGATGCATTTTTCAATCCTTTTTCAGAGCAAATGCTTTTGCAATGGTAACAATGCCTACTTTAAGTTGACTTAATAAATTATTTCTTGAGCAATGGCTTTTGGAGGGTCTTTTATACATATATGTATGAAACTTGGATTATATGAAAAATAGAATTTGAGACATGTTTTTTCTTTGATTCAGCAAAACATCTTGGGACACATTTTTTTAAAAGAAAGGGGGAAATGACATTCTAAACCTCTCTGGTAATAAAACATGCAGACACATGCTAAAACATTTATCTTAGGACACTCATCCTTGGCATTTTGTTGTTTTTGTTTGTTTGTTTTTCCGGGCACAAATTTCTTTGCTCATATTTCAACACCTTCTCTGATTTTCTATTCCTACTAATTCTAAGTCAAAACCAAACCTTGCTTCCAACTTAGCTAACTTCTACATCTTCTCTCTGTACTGCCCTCGTGTTTCCCTTGTCTTTATTCATTTGCCAGACCTGAGCTTTGAAAGTGCAAACAGGCTTGGAAGCACCCAGAAATTCCTTGGATCTTCTCCTGGGAGTAACCGAGAACAATCAAAAGGAAAGTTTCCAAAACCAAGTTACAGTCAACTTCCCTAAATAAAGCTGTAGCCCCAAATCTCAGTGCTAAAGACTGACTTTTTTGGTTGTTGTTCACTTCTTTCTACCTAGAATTACTCTGCATCTTCACTTCAAACTCCAACTGTGATTTAATCCTCTTTTATGATCTTTCATCTGTTGCCTAGACTATTTCATAAACACTTGAAAATTACACTAAAAACATAGCAAAGATCTATTTATGAACATCAAGTTTCATAAATATTAATATTTTCCTTATCTGTTCCATATCTTTTTAACAAATGAAACATCATGGGTATGTAATTTATATCGGTCAACAAATTCTATTTTCCTTGATGTATAGCCTTCCTGTCTACTTTTAAAATGCATTCACCTCCTAACTATAACTCTGTATCCATACATAATATATATAATTAATTATACGGATTGTTTATGAATTTTACTATTGTACTTATTATTATGATTTATTTCCATGCAGCATTAGGTTTATGAGGCACAAATAACTTCACTTTGTTCTTTCTATCTGCTGGGTGTATGGATACGTGTACACAATTGATTTATTAATGTTCTATGAATCAACTTTTTATTTCCACTATTTTAAATGCTTGTAATGAGCCTTCCTATGAAGATTTCATTTCTCCAAGATATAAACCCAGAGGTAGTATTGTTGGGTTGTATAATAACATACCTTAGCCATTCCTAAACATTGACTAATCGCTCTCTCTCCAAGGTAGTTGTACAATTGGACACCCCTGCCATGAGTGTATATTTTCCATTTCTCCCCATCTTTGTCATTACTTGGCGCTGTCTAGATCTTTTTATTTTTGACAATTTGATGAACATAAAATGATACGCTGTTTTTATTTTAATTTTCATTTCTTGTATTTGAGTATCTCACCCTTTATCTGCTTACCTTTTGAGAACTTTCTGGGATTCCACATATGTGGAATAAGCCCCATATTCCACATATGGGGCTTCTTTTTCTGGTTCATTTGTCTGTCTATCCCTGCTCTTGTACTCCACTATTTTATTATCATATCTTATGCAAGGACTTGCTACCTGGTAGATTAATTCCCATATCATCATACCCTTCCTCAAAATTATTCTGTTGTTACCTGCTTACTCATCATGTGCATTTTGAGACAAGCTGATACAGTTTCTTTAAAACTTGTGCTGGAAACTAGATTGTCGGGTATTAAATTTATGTATTAATCTCAAGAGAAGTTACATCTTTATAACATTATGTCTTTCTAGTCATGAACATGGTATATCAATCACATTATTTACATTGGTCTTCAATAAAAATTTGTGTTACTCTTCATCAATGTTTCTATGTGTTGTACTAGATTCATTCCTAGGTACTATGTAATTTTTGTTGCTATTGTAAATGCCATCTTTTCAAAAACTGTCTTATTCAGTTGTTGCTGATCTGTAAAAACATCCACTGGTTTTTTAATATTAATTTTTCATGCTGCAACTTTATTGAACCCCAATAATCAGTTCTTATAATTTGTATAATTTCTTAGGTTTGTCCATATTTACAATTATGTTATCAGAAAGTGCCGCAGTCCGGCTGCAGCAAAATAACTGGGGGGGGTGATGAATAACTTGTGTACGAATAACTTGTGTACGTTGATACAGCAGGAGAGGGAGCCGTTTATTGTAGGACAGGAGCGGTATTTATACATTCCACACAGCTTATCTAATTAGCATAAACTAGATACATCAGTCAACCAATCAGGAATCTCCACACTTAATGGCTCGCTTTTGTTACTTCTCAAACCACTCCCTCTGGCATTTTGCCAGGCACCATCCAGACTTGTTTACCCCTGGCAAAATGCCAGGTGTTATTTTGACTTGTTTACAGACTCTAACAAGAAAGTAACAACTTAGATATTTTTTGTTTATCATTCTTCTCTTTCTTCATCTATTTCTTAGGATAGCCCATTGAGAATAGTGTTGAATAGAAGCAGAGTAACAGAAGAGTCATTCTTTCTTGCTCTTGACTTTAAAGAGAATGCTGCTAAATGTTCACTATTAAGTGTAATGCATCATGTAGGTGTTTACGCATACCCTTACTTATATTAAGGAAATGCCTTAATATAAGTTCCTTGTTTGCTAATAGTTTCTTCTAATGAATTGGTGTTAAAAGTTCCTATAATTTTTTCTACATCTATCGAAATGATCACATGGCTTTTCACTGTTAATTAATTAATGTGTTAATTTAATTATACAGAATTACTTTAGAGAATATTTTTAAGGTTAAATTGCAATCTTGAAAAAAACCTCACTTGTTCATGATGTACTTTTGCAATTTGCTAAAATTTTCTTTAGAATTTTTGCATTTATGATATTCCTTTTTTTGCTGCTTGAGATAGAATTTCCTCAGATGATTTAGGCAAGTTAAAATCTTCTAGGATTGTGGAAATTCCTGTTTCTTACAATTCTATCAGTTTTGTTTTATATACTTTGTGAATATATTGTTAGATAAATATGGACTTAGATATTGAACACTCTTAATGAATCATTTTTTCATTGTTAAATATAATTGTTTCTGTCCTTAATGATTCTGTTTGTCACAAAATTCACTTTTTTCTGATACTAACATTGTTAATGCAGTTTCTTTGGGGTGGGAAATCTCTGTTCCGTTACTTTCAGTTGTTCTATGTCATCATATTTTAGGTGTGCTTATGAACTGCATGTAGCTAGATGGTTTTCTCTTTCTAGTTAAGAATGTTATCCTTTGGGTGATTAGACAGTTCTCCTTTCCTGATATGATGCACCCTTCCTTTATTTTTCTTCTTTAATCTGAATTTTTTTTTAAAGAGTGAGAGGGAGAGAGAGAAAGAATTTTAATACTTATTTTTTAGTATTTGGCGGACACAACATCTTTGTATGTGATGCTGAGGATCGAACCCGGGCCGCACGCATGCCAGGCGAGTGCGCTACCGCTTGAGCCACATCCCCAGCCCCCTTTAATCTGAATTTTTAAGTCAGCCAATTCTTTTTAAATTTTGACTTGTTATACATGACAACAGAATGCATTACAATTCATATAACACATATAGAGCACAATTTTTCATATCTCTGGTTGTACATAGAGTCACATCGTTCGTGTCTTCTTACATGTACTTAGGGTAATGATGACCATCGCATTCCACCATCTTTCCTACCCCTATGTCCCCTCCCTATCCATGACCCTCCCCTTTTTCCCTTTGTCCTATCTAGAATTCATTTAATCCTCCCATTCTCCGCCCCCCCCAGCATATTATAGATCAGAATCCTTAAATCAGAGAAATCACTCAGCATTTGGTTTTTGGGGATTGGCTAATTTCACTTAGCATTCTGTTCTCCAGCTTCATCCATTTACCTGCAAATGCCATGATTTTATTCTCTTTCAATGCTAAATAATATTACATTGTGAATATGCCACATTTTCTTTATCTATTCATCTATTGAAGGGCATCTAAGTGCAAATCAGAACTACTGTAAGATTTCATCTCACTCCAGTCAGAATGGCAGCTATTATGAATACAAACAACAATAAGTGTTGGTGAAGATGTGGGGGAAAAGGTAACTCATACATGGCTGGTGGTACTGCAAATTGGTGCAGTCAATATGGAAAGCAGAACGGAGAATCCTTGGAAAACTGGGAATGAAAACACCATTTGACCCAGCTATCCTACTCCTTAGTCTATACCCAAAGGACACAGCCACATCAATGTTTATGGCAGCACAATTCACAACAGCCAATTTTTTAATAAGAACTGGAAACAACTAAAGATCCTTGTCAGATGACTCACTGTACCTGAGGGCCACAAGTGTAAGGGAAGCTCTTTCCTCATGGAGATAACCCCAGTCATAGCCAAATTCTAAGAAATCCCATCCTGCTATGATTGGAAGAATTAATTGTGCATTGGTTGTAAAGTTCAAAATATGAACCACTGGAGAATTTAGCTGTTCAATTGCTAAGATGGGCTTAGCTTCAAAAAAAATTTCTGCCATATATTCTATCCAAGAGAAAATCATTTGGATTTGTCACATTTCCCTTCTAAATACAAATCTTCCTCAATAACAATTTTCATCAGGCGTCTGCCATAGGCATTATTGAACAAAACTTAAGCATTGTGTGTTAAACACTGTGTGAGAATATAGCAAGCAATATGGATGCACTCTAAGCCCTTCTGGGAACTAAAATCCAGTGGGAAAGCTAAGGAAATCCACGTAGCCCTAAGTGTCCCAGATGGCTTTTTACAAGGTAACAAGTCCAGGAATTCTCACGAGACTTTTATTCAGTCATAATGAATAAATGAGAGGACTTGGATTTTGCACCATGTTTCAATAAAATGAGTGTTGCATGAACCTTAATAGGTACAGTTTCTGAATCACATCTCCACTTGGTTATTCTCTTCTTACACACCTGTCAATCTCAATCTGAATGCCCCATGCACACCATTCTTCATAGTCCATTTTGAAATGGAATAACTATAATGAGGTTTCATGTAAATTACATTTTACCTGAAATTCTTTTTTGCCGCAGTCTGGCTGGGCACACAATCACGAGCCACCACACAGCTTGTAGATTCAAACAGCAACTCTTTATTCCCGAACTCACACCAGCCGTCTACCATCACGTTCTGGGGAAATCCACGTTCTCTGCCCAAATCCACCTCCACTGGGCTTCTGTCTCCAAAATATATTGTCTGAATCCCGTGAGAACTCAAGGGGAACTCAGGCAGCAGGATACGCCCTATTCCCAGCAGGAATAATCTTAAACCTTAAACCTGGAACCTAAACTGGGAACGCCCTAAACACGATTATCTTAAAACCGGGAACACCCTAATCTGCCTTGGTCCTTGAGCAAGGTCACGTACATTCAATGTCACTGCAACATGTCAGCAACATGGGGTACGCTGGCAAGGAAATTGTCATACCTACTTGGCTAATGGCTCCCAGCACTTTTTTTTCTTTTTTTTAATCCTTTCCTTCAATTCTACAACTCCTAAATGAATTAGAAGATGAACAATTTGAAAAGACAGTTGTTTACCCTTCGAAAGTCTTAACTGAATCCTGCACTTTTATGGGCAGAAGGCCTACAGGCAAAAAAGCAAAGTTCAGTTATGTTCAGGACTCAACTAATAAACCACTGATTAACCTGTATGTAAAAATTCTCCCCTTCAATTATTAACATAACAATGCTTTCCCAGTTGAAAATATTTTTTAAAGGACAAACCCCAATATTTTCCTGAGTGAAGAAATATATTCTGAGCCTTCAAAGTTATTCAATCTCTGAGAAACAGAGAACTTCAAGGGATTGAAAACTCTGTTCCTCTTATTTACCATTTGTGTAAACTGAGATAGTTCCTCATCTCTGATAGTATATGAAAAGGAGCAAATTATATACTTGATCAGCCCAAGGAAGAAACAAGTGAAGAGATTCAGTCTCTTATATTTCCTTATAACTCAAGAGATAATTGGAATTTTACTGTGAACCTTGGGTAAGACTTGGAACTGATATTCCAAGTAGGCTGAGAATTAAGATCTAGATGAAATTTAAATTTTCTCCTCATCCCAATTTTCAGATTCAGTGCATATCATATAATTCTATATATGTCAAAAGAATGAACATCTTGGAAAACAGTTTTTTTATAATATTAGTTGAACTATAAATTGATGCCATCTTACTAGGGTGCATTTAAAATGTTTACAAATTTTGACCTAAGGATGCTTCTTGAAAGAACTTATTCAAAGAAAAAATAATTAGTCAGGTACACACAATTCTATGTCCTAGGATGTTAGAGAAAATCTAGCTACCCATGAATAGGGACTTGGTAAATAAAATATAGAGAGTCTTCCAGTTTCAATTTCAACATGAAAAGAGCTTGAAATTCATCACTCCCATTCTTGCAATAAGAAGAAGATGGATAAATTAAAATTAATGACTTTTCTTGGAGCCACCAGAAAAGTGAAGTTTCAAAATGAATTATGACTCTGAAATCTAGAGACAGGCAAATGCTAAGTTGCAGACAAGATCTGCTTACCAGAAGGGGAAGCCACCGAGGCCATAAATAGTAAGAGCACTTAAATAGTAACTTAAGACAAATTACTAGCATGAAAATAAGAAGAACTCTCTAGTTGCCAAGGTCAGGGGACCCCAAAACCTTTATGGAACATCACCAGATTGTGAAGATGAAGATATCTTCTTCACTCTGGCCAAAAAAAAAAGAGAGAGAGAGAGTAATCACCATTATGCAACATGCTCAGAGCCTTCACTTTAGCAAGGATCTATTCTGCAAGGGAAATGTCTTTGCCCTATGTTGGGAAGGGCATTCTTCCTGCACTAGGCCCTTCTAATCTGATTTCTCACCCAAGGTAGAAAATCCAAGGTATTCAAAGAAATACCTTGATACCAGGAAGGAAGGAAGAAACAGGAATATTTTGCTTTATATTGTTTTGTTTTTAAGTTGTACTACCAGACAAACATTTCTGAAGGTCACAGTCCAGAGACACAGACCCACTAAACACTGAGACCAGTCCCATTTTAGGTCTTTAGTTATAATAATGGTGGTTTATAGCTAAAAGAACTACTGACTCCATTTTTAAAAGTTTTTTAATTAATATTTTATTTATATATGACAGTGGAATACATTACAATTCTTATTACACATATAGAGCACAATTTTTCATATCTCTGGTTCTATACAAATTCGTGTCTTCATACATATACTTTGGATAATAATGTCCATCACATTCCACCATCATTTCTAACCCCTTGCCCCCTCCTTTCCCCCTACCATTCTTCTGCCCTATCTAGAGTTCATCTATTCCTCCCATGCTCCCCCTCCTTATCCCACTATGAATCAGACTCCTTATATCAGAGATAACATTTGGCATTTGGTTTTTTGGGATTGGCTAACTTCACTTAGCATTATCTTCTCTAATTCCATCCATTTACTTGAAAATGCCATGATTTTATTCTCTTTTATTGCTGAGTAATATATATGCCACATTTTTAATCCATTCATCTATTGAAGGGAGTCTAGATTAGTTCCACAGATTAGCTATTATGAACTGTGCTACTGTAAACATTGATGTGGTTGTGTAGTATGCTGTTTTTAAGTCATTTGGATTTAGACAGAGGAGAAGAATAGCTGGGTCAAATGGTGGTTTCAGTCCCAATTTTCCAAGAAATCTCCATCCTGCTTTCCATATTGGCTGCACCAATTTGCAGTCCCACCAGTAATGTATGAGCGTACCACATCCTCGCCAACATTATTGTTGTTTGTCTTCATAATAGTTGCCATTCTGACTGGAGTGAGATAGTATCTTAGAGTAGTTTTGATTTGCATCTCTCTAATTGCTAGAGATGATGAACATTTTTTCATATATTTGTTGATTGATTGTATATCATCTTCTGAGAAGTGTCTGTTCAGGTCCTTGGCCTGTTTATTGATTGAATTATTTGCTTTTTTGGTGCTTAGCTTTTTGAGTTCTTTATATACCTTAGAAATTAGTGCTCTATCTGATGTGTGAGGGGTAAAGATTTGCTCCCAAGATGTAGGCTCTCTATTCACCTCACAGATTGTTTCTTTTGCTGAGAAGAGACTTTTTATTTTGGATCCATCCCATGTATTGATTCTTGATTTTAATTCTTGAGCCAAAGGAGTCTTATTAAGGAAGTTGGGGCCTAATCCCACATGATGGAGATTAGGGCCTATGTTTTTTTCTATTAGAAGGAGGGTCTCTGGTTTAATTCCTAGGTCCTTGATCCATTTTGAGTTGAGTTTTGTACATGGTGAGAGGAGTTTAATTTCATTTTGTTGCATATGGATTTCCAGTTTTCCCAGCACCATTTGTTGAAGAGGCTATCTTTTCTCCAGTGCATGTTTTTGTCTAATATGATATAATTGTAATTTTGTGGATTAGTCTCTGTGTCTTCTATTCTGTACCATTGGTCTACCAGTCGGTTTTAGAGCCAATACCATGCTGTTTTTGTTACTATTGCTCTGTAGTATAGTTTAAGGTCTGGGGTAGTGATGCCACCTGCTTCATTCTTCTTGCTAAGGGTTGCTTTAGCTATTCTGGGTCTCTTATTTTCCCAGATAAATTCCATGATTGCTTTTTCTATTTCTATGAGTAATGTCATTGTAATTTTGATCAGAATTGCATTAAATCTGTATAGTGCTTTTGGTAGTATGGTCATTTTTATAATATTAATTCTGCCTATCCAAGAGCAAGGAAGATCTTTTCATCTTCTGAGGTCTTCTTTGATTTCTTTCTTTAGCATTCTTTAGTTTTCATTACATAGATCGTTCACCTCTTCCATTAATTCCTGAGTTTTGTTTGTTTGTTTGTTTGTTTTGAGGCTATTGTAAATGGGGTTGTTTTTCTCATTTCCCTTTCTGAGGATTTGTCACTGATACACAGAAATGCATTTGATTTATAGGTGTTGATTTTATATCCTGCTTCTTTGCTGAATTCATTTACTAATCCTAGAAGTTTTCGGTGGAACTTTTAGGGTCTTCTAGTTATAGAATCATATCATCAGCAAATAGTGCCATTTTGAGTTCTTCTTTTCCTATGTGTATCCCTTTAATTTCTTTCATCTGTCTAATTGCACTGGCCAGTGTTTCAAGAACTATGTTAAATGGAGAAAGAGGGTATCCCTGTCTGATGGCATCTTCTATTTCGCCACTTAAAATTTATATGTTTAAATTGTGTATATCATCCTGATTCACTTTGGGCAAATTATATGACTTTAGAAATTTGTTGATGCCAGTTTTTAGAGGGAATGCCTTCAATTTTTCTTTAGAATGATGTTGGCCTGGGGCTTAGCATAGATAACCTTTATGATGTTGAGATAAGTTCCTGTTATCCCTAATCTTTCTAGTGTTTTGAACATGAAGGGGTGCTGTATTTTGTCAAATGATTTTTCTGCATCTATTGAGATGATCATATGCTTCTTATCTTTAAGTCTATTGATGAATTACATTTATTGATTTCCATATGTTGAACCAACCTTGCATCCCTGGGATGAATCCCACTTGATCGTGGTGCACGATCTTTTTGATATGTTTTTTATTCAATTTGCCAGAATTTTATTGAGAATTTTTGCATCTATGTTCATTAGAAATATTGGTCTGAAGTTTTCTGTTTGTTTGTTTTTGATGTGTCTTTGCCTGGTTTTGGAATTAGGGTGATATTGGCCTCATAGAATGAGTTTGGAAGTGCTCCCTCTTTTTCTATTTCCTTAAATAAATTGGAGAGTATTGGTATTAGTTCTTCTTCAAAGGTCTTATAGAACTCAGCTGTGTATCCGTCCAGACCTGGGCTTTTCTTGGTTGGTAGACTTCTTTCTGATGGTATCTTCTGTTTTGCCACTTGCAATTTATATGTTTAAATTGTGTACATCATCCTGATTCACTTTGGGTAAATTATATGACTTTAGAAATTTGTTGATGCCTTCAATATTTCTATTTTATTGGAGTACAAGTTTTCAAAATGATTTCTAATTATCTTCTGTATTTCTGTAGTGTCTGTCATGATATTTCCTTTTTCATCATGTATGTCAGCAATTTGAGTTTTCTCTCTCCTTTTCTTTGTTAACATGGCTAAGGGTCTGTCAATTTTATTTATTTTTTTCAAAGAATCAACTTTTTGTTTTGTCAATCTTTTCAATTGTTTCAATTTCATTGATTTCAGCTCTGATTTTAATTATTTTCTCTCTTCTGCTTTTGGTGTAGATTTCTCTTTTTTTAATTTTTTATTGTTGGTTGTTCAAAACATTACATAGTTCTTGATATATCATATTTCACACTTTGATTCAAGTGGGTTATGAACTCCCATTTTTACCCCGTATACAGATTGCAGAATCACATCAGTTACACTAGATTTCTTCTTTTTCTAGGGCTTTGAGATATGATAATATTAAGTCATTTGTTGACTTCTTCTTCTTTTAGGAATGAACTCCATGCAATAAACTTTCCTCTTAGAACTACCTTCATAGTGTCCCAGAGATTTTGATATGTTGTATCTATGTTCTCATTAACCTCCAAAATTTTTAAAATCTCCTCCTTGATGTCTTCTGCAACCCATTGTTCATTCAGTAGCATATTATTTAGTTTCCAGGTGTCAGAGTAGTTTTTATTTTTTATATTATCATTGATTTCTAATTTCATTCCATTATGACCCCAATTCTTTTTAAGGAGGAAGTTATAGGGAAACTCAAAGACAACAGGGGGTACAAAAGCAAAGAAACTAGAAGTTAAATCCTGCGGCACCTACAGTTGGAGCAAACACTAAATTTAGCCTGATTCCTAACCAGATTAACATAAAATCTCACCCAAAAGGTTTATTTGCCTTAGATGCTATTATCAAATACAACATGATCAGCTTTTATCAAACAATTACAAGGGATGATAAAATGTTAGGGGAAAAAAAGACAGTCTGAAGAGAAAAAATAAGCACCAGCTGCAGACTCAGATATGACACAGGTATTGCAATTATCAATATAGAATAAGTATGATTACTAAGTTAAAAGCTCCCATGGAAAAAAAATACACAATGTTATACAGATGAGCAATATAAGCAGAAAGATAGACATTCCAAGAAAGAACCTACAGTACATGCAAGAAATCATAAATTCTGTAACAGGAAGAATACCTTTGATGGGCTCATCAGAAGATGATGTGGCTGAGGAAAGATTTGTTAAGTTTAAAAAAACTCGCAGAAACTTCCCAAGAAGAAATGCATGAGAGAAAAAAAGAGGAGACAATAAAACCCTCATAATAGAACCTCAAAGAACTGTGAGATGATTTCACAAGGGGTAATATACGTGTGATTGAATTATCAGAAGGAAAAGAAAGAAGAGAGCAGGAGAAATCTTTGAATAGTGCCTACTATGATCTGAATGTATATATCCCCCTAAATTTACATGTTGAAATCCTAACCTTGGAAGTGATGGTACTGAGGGGTTCTTGGGGGAGGATGGCATTCTCATCCATGAGATTCTTACCCTTACCTAGAGGCCCTAGCAAACCTGCTTGCTCCATCTGTTATGTGAGGACATGCGAAAGTGACCTCCATGAGAAACAGGCCGTCACCAAACACCAAAGCCCAGGAGAGCTCAACAGCTCACACCAGACTTCAGGAACTCAACTTCTGCTCCCCACAGTCTAACAGCCTGACAGACTGTGCTTCCCAGAGAGAGGCTATGTCCCTTGGCCTCACTGACCTGGGTCACTCCTGCAGGAGTTGACCAGCCTGATCACACAACCCCCAAAGCAGAATGGGCTGGGAGCAGGAAGTCCAGGCAAAGGGAGACAATTCACGTTGAATTTAAAATGCTCTCTGTGCTTACCTACTGCCCCCATCTTCTGTGGGCACTTGGGGTAAAAAGTTTGTTTCCCAGGTGTTGGTAAAGAATATAACCAAGTCAATTGTTCTTTCTGCAAGATCAACAGGGTCTATCCCTCCCCACTTCCTTGTCCCCTCTAGATCCAATTACCTTGTCACTATCCCCCTTAAGTGTTCCAGGCAAAATGAATTGACTCTCATTTTTTGAAATAATTGGAAACCTCAGAGAGATGAACTCATAGCAACCTGGTTACATCTTAAAAACATGGCTCTGAGTTGGGTAGGGAGGAAAGGACAAAGATGATATATTGCATAAATTGAAAATGCATTCACTCCAAACAATACACATTTTCCAAGAATAGATGCCAACAAAAAGATATAAATCCACTATATAGTTGCCTATGGAGATTGGAGTTAGAAAGAGGCCAGAGTGATGAATGGTAAATTAAAACACTAAAAATATCATAGAAATAAAACACACTAACTCCCCAGTTCTCAACCCCTTGCCTCATTCAGGCAATTAAGAGGATCCATATATACCAGGTCCTTACCAGGCTATTCGGTACCCTGTCCTCTGTCCCTTTGAATGCTTCCTTCCCCATTACTCTTTTCTCTTTTCTCTAAGACCCCCAAACCAATTTTCATTCACTTTCTAGAGACCCTCTTCCTGGCACTCTTATTGACCTCCCTGATTTCTCAATTTCTAGACCCTTCAAATTCATACTGATCTTCATCCAGCACCCATCACCAGCCTCCTGCAGAGAGAAGCTTGACCTAATGAGAACCAGCTGGAATATAGGACAAACAAAACAAGTCCAAACAACCTTTGCTTTGTTGAACCACCTGGCCTAGCCTCCTCTCTCTTCCATCTCCCTCCTCCCCTCCCTCCCTTCCCCTTTCCTCCCTCTCTCACTCTCCCCCTCCTCCCTTCCCTCCCTCTCTCACTCTCCCCCTCCTCCCCTCCCTCCCTTCCCCTTTCCTTCCTCTCTCACTCTCCCCCTCCTCCCTCTACCTCCCCCACCACTTTCCCTATTTCTCCTCTCTTGAGGCACTACTGCAGGCGATGGCAAGCCCTGGAGCTAACCCAAGGCCATTGGCAGTCACCAGCCCAGGACTCCCCTTCTAGAGCCTCCTCCCCCTCCTAATCTCAAAGTCCAGCTGGTCAGTGTGCAGTTGGAGCCCATTCTCCCACTGACCTGCTTCTACAGGAGTTTGCTTCCTGCCTGGGAGAAATGACTTCAGCCTGGAGACATTTGCGGAGAGCCTTGTGCCTAGAGACCTCCTCTCCTAGGACCTCCAAGTTGTGTCCCTCGCTGAGCCGTGAGTGGAAACCAGGGGGACATGGGTCAGCAGAGGGTCAGCAAGAAGGGAAGGCACAAACTCTGGAGTCTGTTGTCTGGGAATTGGGAATGTAAGAGCTGGATGGGGTCTTAGAAACTGAGCATGTAACAGTGATTTCCCATCCTGTCTTATGCCGTGTCCCCTTTCCATAGACAATATTTTCTAATGCCCCCTCTGTTCTGAAATGAAATCCATGGATAATAAAACCTGACTATACACAATGTCAAAATGAGAATGGCATGCTATCTTAGATGTATTATAAAGAAGTAATCAAGGGAAAGCAATTCAAACTAAAGCATTAAATTCAATATGTAGATGCCCAGGGATGACCATTTTAAAGACATATCCTCACAAATTTTTACCTTGCCCCTAGGAGGTGCCCTCACCCCACACCCACCCTATTACTGACAAGGAGACTCAGAAATGCAGTAAATTTGCCCAGACTCACCCAGGCACACCAGGACCAGACCCCAGGCTCTCCCCTTCTGCTCAGACTCTCTTTTTTCTGCAGCAGAAACAGTTAATGTGAGAAGACCTGGGGCAGCCAAACATTGGTGGAATTCTATCCTACGGGCTGGTGATTTTCACATGGATCTTGATTCCTTAGAGCCCCACTACATCCTAACCACTTGCTTCCTGCCATCACAAGCTTAAGCAGCTGTCCGTATGTTTCTATGCCAGAGTAGCATCTTGTGCCCCACAGGCCCCAAACAGTCAAAGGGGACCATTTTCCATTCTCCCTCGTGGTCAATTTTGTCTTCATTTTTCCCTCGTCTTTCCTGTTTCTCTTTCCTTGCTTTCTCTCCTTTTTCACGCCCCCACCCCACAATTGCAATTTTATGAATACCTGCCTGATGCTTTCAACATATTATTTTTTTCACCTTCACAAAATCTGGTTAGTAAATACCATAACCCCATTCCACAGATGAGGAGACAGAAGAACAAAAAAAAATAAGAAGAATTGTGGTCAAAAGCAAAAGCGTGGAAGTGACAATTTGAGATTAAAAACCAGATCTGTCTGACTCCAAATGAAAGTGATCCCACCATGCCCAATTTTACCCACACTCTTCCTTTTGAGTTAGAATTCTCTTTTCCCTAATTCATAAGGTTTTTCCAGGACATCATTTAACCCCGTTTTCTCAGAAGGAGTTAGAATTATACCAGAGTTTTATGCTCAGTAAGGGGAAAATTATGCTGAAAGTACCAGTAATTCACAAAGTGAGCGATAATGCTCTCTTCAATTGGCCCTTTCCCCTTTTCTACCCCAGTCTCTGAGCTGGGCTAATGGTAGCAGCCAGTGACTTAGAAATGGCAAGTGAGGCTTGGTAACTAGAGAGGGTTTTTATTTTGGTTTTGTGTTGTTGTTGTTCTGTTTTTTTAATCTGTAATTTTATTTTTTGTTGATACAACAGTCATACATATTCACACATATAATTCCACTCATATATACATTCTAGAGTGATCAGATCAAAACAATTGTCATTTCCAGCTCCTTGTCATCTCTTTCTGTTTGGAGCCTGTTAACTCTTCTCTCCTAGCTCTTCATGACATTTAGGCTGTGGTGGACTATGTTCATCCCACTGTGCTGTAGGACACCAGAAGTCATTCCTCCTGTCTGTTTTTTGATACCCTTTCCCCAATCTCCCTTCTTTCTCCTTACCACTTTCCCAGCCTCTAGTAATCACTGTTCTACTCTCTTCTTCTTTGATATCAGTATTTTTGGCTTGCAGTTTGGGGAAATAATGTGCAGTATTTGTCTGTATCTAACTTATTTTATTATTTCACTTAATTCAATGTCCTTTAGTCCCAATCATTGTGCAGCAAATGACAGGATTTCATTCTTTTTATAGTTAAATGATATTCATTTGTATATACACCACCTTCTTTTAATCTATTCATCTGCCAGTAGTCATTTCAGTTGATTCTATAGCTTGGCTAGTGTGAAGAGTACCTCAATAAACATGGGTATGCAAGTATCTCTTTAACATGCTGATAACATTTCCTTTGTGGTTGTACCCACAAGTATGACAACTAGATCATATAGTAGTTCTATTTTTAGTTTTTTGAGAAACCTCCATACTGTTCTCCACAATGGCTATACTCGTTCACATTCCCACCAACAGTGGATAAGAATTCCCTTTTCTTTACATCCTCTCCAGTATTTATTATTTTTTGCTGTTTTAAAAACTAGTCATTCTAACTGGGGTGAGGTGACACCTCATGGTGGTTTGATTTGCAACTTTCCAATGAGTAGTGGTGTTATGCATTTTTCATGTACTTTTTGGTGCCTAGAGATCTGATCAACTCATTGGGAACTGCTAGATGCAGTTCTACCAAGCATACTACAGAGAAGTAATCTGTTAAACTTGTGCCACATAGACATGAATGCCACATTCTTCACATAGTCTTTCAAAAAGTTTTGGGGCCTTTGTGTCTACTTGCTTGTCTACTATACCTATAAATATTTCTGCTTGTGTTTGTTCATTCAAACGCACACTCATAATACATACACTTGGACTTGCACAGAACACTAGCACTTGCAATAAATGCATACTTCTTGAGCACCTACCATGTGCAAAATGTACATTCAAATTACTTGAGCATCTATTATGCACACTGTTGCAGACATGGCCACAATGAACAAGACAAAATCCATTTTCTTGTGTATACCAGAGGTGAGACAGGAATACCAAGATAAACAAATATATATATATATATATATATATATATCCAATATAAAGATACATACTATAAGTAAAAACAAGTCAAGCTAAGAGAACAGAAAAATAGAATGAAGGATTGAAGCAGATAAGACCTCCACGTGTTAAGTGTTGTCAAATGCAGAAATAAATAAGCCATAATTTTGTAATAGCCACATATCTACTAAATGATATTGATATACACAAAATATTCAGCCTTGCCTATCTTGATAGGCACAACCACTTTGTGCTAAAGATGTTTACAAAGTTATAAAAGCAATTTGCCTTCAGTATAAAGAATGGAAAAAATTCTTGGTGTGCTGTTTAAAATTGCTAAGGCTGCAAAATTTATATAGTTTCTCGGTAGGTGGGGAATGTGCTCCAGTGTGCTGTTTTCCTATCATAGGTCCTCTCTCACACAAACAAGGGGTTCACAGGAGAGTGCATGCATGGTAAATAATGACCATTTCCATAAGAAAAAAAAAATAAAATTAGCCCCAAAGGGAGGCTTCCTGCTTGTACCCCTTACTGATCTCAGAAAAGGCTCACTTCCCAAAGTGGGGAAAGGAAGACCCACCAGTCCAGAATCAGGCAGCTCTCTCTTGCTTGTGAACAACTATAACTCCAGCAAAAGGGCATGTGTCAGGAAGACAAGAAGGAGCAGAAAGAGGGAGAAGGGGCTGAAATCACCCACAGGAGTTTGAGGAGGTAGACAGGGCTGGGCATGAAGAGGGGTCAAGGAGGGCCAGGCAGGAGTAGCCATAATATCTGGAAGAAATAGCTTGATAAGGGTTTCACTGGTGGGAGGCATTTACCTGGTGTTTTGCTCTGAGTAATAAAATGGGGCAGAGAAATAAGAGTGTTATAGAATTTGTCAGGGACTGGATGATACAGAGCAGCAACAGAGAGTATCCCCTGCAACTGAGAGACAGTTTATGAAGGGGAAAGGATCTGGAAGCTCCAGTGCAGGAGAAGGGTGTGAGAAAAAATAATTCTCCTCTAACCAGTCACTGTACCTCACTCTGGACCCCAGCAGTTTCAACAACCCTCCATGGAAGGTAGGTAGCTCAGATTCTCAACAGTGTGAAGGTCCCAAAAACAGGCAAGGCCTCACATTTAATGTCATTGTCTCAGCTCCAAGACGGGTAGATGGTAAAAATATGCCTTTCCTAACTCATTGGCTATCCTAAGTATCAAATAAGATACCATATGAGACAAGTGCGTTGTAGTTACCTAAGATGCTGGCAGAAATCAGATATAATTAGCATTTTAATAAAGCACATTGCATGCATTGTGTGTTTTTCAAGCATTTTGTAAACTTATTTTTTGTGTGTGTGAGGGTGAGGAAGCCCTTGGTAAATACTCTCAGTTGAAAACTGATTGTAGATGTTATAAAAATCTTTACCATTACAAAGGCCCACAAAAAAAATTGATTTCTCTCATTTATCTTGCCCAACAGTTTTACCATTTTGATGTGATTTCAGGAAAAGAAAGCAAAATTAAAGCAATGTGGTCTGCTGTGAATTCTCTGTGAGAATTAAGCAACTGAGAAATTAAACCCAATTAACCTTTGTTATACTAGAGAGATATTATTCCCTGAATTGAATTCTCTTTTAATGTCTTGAGCTATATGTGTGAGCTGAAGTAGAAATTGTTAAATTGGATGAAAATCAGCAGTTGTCATTTGTTTTTATTCTAAAAACGCAATATCAGATCAGTAAAAACAATAAAAAGAGACATAAAAATACCTATTTAGAAATAGACCCGGAATTCAACTGGATTAACCCAAATCTCAATTATCCCTTCCCAAACCCAACCCCTTCCACACCCATACCTACTTGAACATAGGCACATGCACAATTTCCAAGAATATGAGAAAAAGCTTTTTTAACCCTCAGTTCTTATCCTGGAAACACAGGCTATTTTGAATAAAGACTGCATATACTTATCTAGATATTTAGATTTTAAAAATTTTTTTGGAAAATAATAAAAACTAAAGCATTTTCATTTTTAAGCCATTAATTATCATTATCATTACAATGATTTTTGAGTTTTTATTTATTAAGTGGATGGTATGACAGGAAAGAGATTTTCGGGTATTTTATAGATTTATTTTACTTATTGACTAATTTTTTTTCCTTGATTGTTTGTTTTCTGCTCTCTTCCTTCATCCTTTCTTTCATTCTTTCTTCCTTTCTTTCTTTCCTCCATTTCTTCAGGCACAGTTTTATGTATTTTATTTATAACCTTCATGGCACCATCGTATGCTTATCTCCTTGGTACATGAATGAATGAATGAATGAATGAAAATTTTAAATTCTTGCTCTCTTTATCAAGTCTTTCTCTCCAACTGTCTTCCTCCACCCAGCCTACGCTCATAAATCCTATAACCTTGGAGTCAAGAGAACATATAACTTCTTCAATGGGCAACTCCAATTTTACAGATAGGAAAATGAGATAAAGTAAAGGGATTTTGAATTCTCAGAAAGACTCAAAAAGTTTTTTTCCATCTCAGAAGAGTAACTAATGCAGAGAGGCACAATAAAAAGCTTTTCAAAAGGTGAAATTCTCAGAAATCCTAAGCTATTCTTTTGTCATCTCTATGCACAGATAACTAAAAGCCACTTGCTTTAAAGTAAGAGCAAATTAATGACATTAGTGATTATTTAGAACTGAAAAGTGAGTGGGATCTCTTTGAAAGAAAATACAGAAGTGCTCCTTTCCAGCTTCATTGAAAAACACAATTGTTCACTTCATTGAAAAACACAATTGTTTTTAAATCCAAATGTGTTTCTCAGGACCGTGACTTCACAGTTGGTCACGCAAAACACGGGCATGTCATCCAGGCACACAGACCTTCACACTGCTTAAGAACCATGGCTTCCTCAGCAATTTCTACCTGCAAAATTATCTTGATATTGACCTTGGATCTTCACAATTAGGAGCATTCTTCTCCAAGAGCACTTACAAGCTCTCCAGACATCTCTTCCTGCTGTGATTGTCTCTGATTCCATTATCCCATCCCACTGCTACAGAGAAGTCAGAGTCTGCGCTGGCAGGAAAGTAGGAATGTGGCCAACCAGTGAAAGGTGGCCAACCAGTGGCAAGGAACAGCCAGCAGTAGGCTGGGAGCCAGAGCTTGCAATTCCATTCTCATTCTTCAGCGAACTAGCGTGGTGACCTTAAGGAAATTAACTTACCACCTTAGGCTCATCTATAAAAATTCTAAGCTTCCTCCTTGCTGCACACATTTAATGTTCAACTTTTCTCCCTTTGTCACAGCAGTTTTTCAGCCTTTTGCTTGGGAGGTTTTGTCTTCCAGATCTATCTGCAGGTATTTGTTGACACTGCATTGCTTAACACCTATTTCCCTATAAGAAGAGCCAACAGCCATTAATTTCACACTTATCAGGAGCCACTGTGCTCTGGGACTCTGGCAGTAGGCTTTTCAGAGCCTGGAAACTCCTTTATTGACAAAGTGGACCAACTCTGGGGGCACACAGCATTAGCAGAGGTCTTGCCAACTAAAGAGAGGACCATAGTCCACGTGGGTGGGAGCCACTAGGGGGAGTTTGACTTGGGCTTCCCAAGACTGTGAGGGTTGCAGTGGGAGAAACCGTGACTTTCCCCAGTACCCTTGCGGCCTTTCTGAACTAGACATGAGAGGAAATATCTACCCATGCCCCAGAAGATTTATTATTGAGATATCTTAGTTTTTAAATCCAAATTAAAGCCTGATTCAAATGATTTTTTTTAAAACTGGAAACATACAAGGGGGAGAAATGAATGACAGTAGAGGGGGTAGAGAGAGAAGAGGGGAGGGGAGGGGAGGGGGGATAGTAGAGGATAGGAAAGGCAGCAGAATACAACAGACACTAGTATGGCAATATGTAAATCAATGGATGTGTAACTGATGTGATTCTGCAATTTGTATACGGGGTAAAAATGGGAGTTCATAACCCACTTGAATCAAAGTGTGAAATATGATATATCAAGAACTATGTAATGTTTTGAACAACCAACAATAAAAACTTAAAAATAAATAAATAACTAAATAAAACTAAAAACAAAATTGCCTAAGGACCTTGATTCAGGTAGCTATAGGTGATTGTCACAAACAGACCTCTGTCGTGTTTAGTTGAGTACCTAACTCACTTCACTTTCAGCAGATGCTTCCTGGATATCTGGAACCAAGCTTGGTCTTCATTCAAAACCCAAAATGCCACCATGCGACTTCCTGCCTGAAAAATACCAGGTAAGACTCAGTGCTTTGGGAAAATCCAAAGAGGTGGTTCCCCTTGGAAGATCTCAGTTGTTTCTTCAAAAAGGACACACACACAAATGGCCCTGCCTGCCACTCAGCAGCCCCACCCCAGGTAGTCTATCCTTTTATTCACTGGGAGCATCCAAACCTTCTTACATCATTTAGTACTAGTGTATGAACTGATGCGCATGCACTAGTGTCAAAAAGTACAAGTAAGAAATCATGTGTGACAATATACATATTGCAGGGACACACACATATCACAAACATGACGACATGCATTTGCTTTAAAAACTCATTTCTTTTCTAACTCATAAAGCAATGAATAATCTGACCTTCTTTAGTCCTTCACCAAAAATTATACAGCTATCTTGTCAGACTAATAACTAGTGAGTTCTCTCTCTCTCTCTCTCTCTCTCTCTCTCACACACACACACACACACACACAGAGAACAATCCCTTTAGTCTACATAATAATTATAGATCAGAAATTATGGAATCAACAGTCAGGGTGAATCTACAAAGAGGAGAAACAAGGGAGAAAAGTTTTATAATTAAAACACTAACACTAACAGTACTCCATTCATTTGTTGTTGTTGTTAAAAAAAAAAAAGGACTAATGCAACAGAAATGACATTGATTTACTTCCAAAGCGCCCCCCTTTTCCATAATCAAAATCAAATCAAAACTAAGCTTTCCCATTGAGAGGTAGAAATTCTAGTCCCTTTCTCCTGGTTTGCTCTACAAAGGGGTCAAAAGACCACAGAGAATCATTTCTGCTACTTAAGAGGACTCGTTTCTTGCAAGAAGGGGAATAGGTAAATACAGCCAGGTGTGAGCCCCTGTAGGGCAGCTGTGTTTGGTTCCCTAGAGAACTGCAAGAGAGAAGAGGCATCAGCATATTGACCTGTTGTTCCTCTTGTAAGAACTGCAGGGGAAAAAGGAAAAGAGGGATTTTAGTCTCCTCTCCCTACAGTCTCTTGCCTACAACCATATCCTGGAGATCCACAAGAAGCATCTTTCTCCTGTGGCAACAGCATTTTTCCAGAAGCCCTTGCTCCTGCACCAGGGACACATGGAATGGCTATTTGACTCTGAAGGCAACAGATACCTGGATTTCTTTTCTGGGATTGTCACTGTCAGTGTTGGTCACTGCCACCCGTAAGTATCCTTAAAATCCTGGGGTTTTAACTCCAGAAGAATATATGAAAAACAATCATGTTAGTGACTTAGAACTCTTGATTTGCTCACTCTGGTTACAAAATTATATATATATATATCTATCACGTAGATTGTGGCTGACATACTCCCACACTTTCCTGAGTTAAAAAAAAAAATCTTGACGCTGCACATTTCTTGACAATACAAGTTTTTGTCATTCTTACTACACATGCAGTGAGGCCGTACCATGTGATTAGTACATTTCTGTGTGTGTTTCTCATTAGTCACAGTTTTGAAAGAGAGGAGTGCATTGAGGAAAGGGCAGAAAGAAAGAGAGGGGTAGGTGGGGTCTCAGAGCAACAGGGAGACAGGTGTGTGGGATGAGGGATGATGAGAGGCGAAAAATAATTTCTATCCTGAGGATCTTCATGGACACTGAGAGACAGATAAGGGGAAAAAGGATAATAAGAGACAGATGCAAACCTTGCTGCATATATGGAGCAGTTAGTCTTGAGCTTGTCTGAAGTCTTGATCATCAACTCACCCACACACATGCCCTCGGCAGGTTCCTGTGTAGCATCTCATTTCAGGTCTGTTCTCCCTTGCCCTTAACAATCTGGCCAATAAAACTAGTATGAAGTGAAAAAGAAAAAGGCAGCAGGCCTAAAATAAACTGAATATGTTGAAGCCCTTCCATCAAATCAGGAGTCCAGGGTTCTCCTCCTCCAGCACCTGTCAGGAGGTGACGAGTGAGTGCTGCCACCAGACCCAGGCCTCATCCTCTCCATTGCCTTCTCGCTCCTCTTTTGTATTCAGGAGGCACCAGTCCCATATGACATCCCAAGGAGCATCCAAATATTTTTCAGATGCAACTTAAAACAGTACGAACATGCATGAAAGAAGTAGAGAAAAATGCAGTCGAGAACAATTTTAAACCCTATTTCCGAATCCTCCCAATAATGTTGACGTTGTCCCTTGTGGTCCTAATCCTTGCCGGCTTTCATGACCTCTGTATACTTCCGATCTCCATCTGACCCTTCCCTGCTTATTTATTTACCACATTTCCAGTAACCTTACAGAGCCTCTACCCTTCACCCTTTGTCCCTCTCGGAGTTACAATATGTCTATGAGCCCAGAGCAGACAACAAGATGTCCCCATATTTTCCATGATCATCTAGGGTATCTTTCATCTCATGATAACCCACCAGCAGCTCAAATTCAACATTTCCAAGACTAATCCATCATCTACATGAAGCTATTTCTATTTATTTTTTTAAGGAGCCCCTATGAATAGCAGCTGTATTTCTCAACTGTTCCTGGGGTTTGCCCAGTATTAAAAGCAAGGATATTGAAGTTATCTTTGACCCTTTCCTGCCTTTCATTCTTTATAGCCAACCCGACCCCATAGACCAATTTTTCTTCCACTGAAATGCCTCTCCTACTGGGCTGGCCCCTCTCACTGGTTCTCACAAAGCCTGTTCTAGGAGTTCTTCCTTTCCTGCAGTGGGAGGCCACCATGCCACCTGGCTATCCTCCACACTGCCAGTAACCCCCTTCATGTGGCTCTTAAACATGTTTTTCTAAACAGTGTTGAGGCCAAGTTTCTCTTCTGAAGAGCTTACTGACACTCCATAGCTTTTGAAAGTGAGATTTATGGAACACCGATCAGAGGAGTGGTTCTGGCAAAAAGGATCCCATGAGAAAATAGGCTTAAAAACATTTCAGACTCTCTCTTCTCTGGAGAAAACCATTGTACATTAGCCTATTAAGGGTATTAACATATCCCATGGAAAATAAATCCATTTAGACTGTTATGTCTCAAAATTACTGAGCCACTAAACTGATTTGTGTGTGTGTGTGTGTGTGTACAATAGATATTAACAAACAGAATTGATGTGAAACAAACTTTAGCAATTGTTGTCCTTTAGATTAAATTGAAAAAACTTGGGCTGCCTTTCAAAGGCCTTCCAAGAGGAGCTTCACATGTCTGCTAGTTCCTACTGTCCACCAGTAGGAACCTTCTGACTCTAAGATTAGCCTGGACTTCAGAGAATGTGTTTTAATCATTAAAAATGTTCATCAAGGGCTAGGATTATGGCTCAGTGGCAGAGTACTTGCCTAACACATATGAGGCACTGGGTTCGATCCTCAGCACCACATAAAAATTAAATAAGTAAAATAAAGGCATTGTGTCCATCTACAACTAAAAAAGTATTTTTAAAAAAGATTCATCAACACTGACCACTGCTCAGACACTGGTGCCGGAATCTCCTTTGAAGGACAAAGTGTCTATCTTGAATATTGTGCTTAATAGATCCATAACTCTTTATGAAAACAAAATGGGAAGACACCAGTCAGCTCTATTTTCCAACCTGTTCAAAGGAAGGTTAATGAGAAAACACAGAAGAAATTCTAAGCCTGAACTCCCTCCTAAACTAGGAATTTATTTCCTAAAATCCATAACAGACAATCATGGAATCTCCCCTAACACTTATCTCAGGAAGGAGTTCATTACCTACTGAGGCGACACATCTCCTATCAGACAGCTCTAGTGGTTAAACATTTTTCTTGTGTGTGGATGAAATCTGCCTCTTGAAATTCCCAGAACAGCCATCAGTCTGGGTTCAGTGGCCATTATGTGCTGGAAGGACACGCCTGGTGACAGCATGGGTAACTCTGCTCTCCTGTGATTCTAGGAAGGTGAATGCTGCTGCACAAAAGCAGCTCAGCTGCCTGTGGCACACGAGTTCTGTCTTCTTTCACCCTCCAATGCACACATACGCAGAGAAGCTTTCTGCACTTCTTCCTGAGCCTCTTAAGGTATGGTGCTCCCATCTTAAAGGGCTAGGAGTCTTGAAATCCCAAAGGATCTGTTCCAGGAAGCCAGAACATGAGCAGGGAATGTGTTCTGTGCATTAATTATCTGTCACGGTGAGCTGATAGCCATATCTGAAAGCAATCAAATAGAAGAGATCTCCAATAGAACTATCAGAGGCTACACAGTCTTTAGCAACTTTGAATGAATTGAACAATAGGGAGCTAAATTAAAGCATGAGGTCATGTGTCTTCCTTTCCCCTCCAGGTCATTTTCTTGGTGAACAGTGGCTCAGAGGCCAATGACTTGGCCATGCTGATGGCGAGGGCACACTCCAACAACACAGACATCATTTCTTTCAGGTAATCATACCTCAGAATATTTAATTTTAGAAACGTTGACTTACCCCAATACTAAATCTGTCTCTAAATTGTTGCATGGAAACAGGAGAGGGCTTTTTCTAGGGGTGACTTTCCAGTGTTAAATTTGAGGGGAAGACTTGAGGAGTGTGTTAGCATTAAAATAATAGAAAAATAAGATTTATTAAAATAACAGAAAACTAATATTTTTGTTTACAATGTCCTGCCTTAGAACATTTAAACAGACTCAAAAGGTTGACATAACACATGGGAATACTTCACAGTAAAAAGTTGATGGAATGAAGAAATAGTCCCATTTTAACCTGTGTGTCCAAATTCAAAGAAGACTTTATATGTCCTTTATATGTGTAGTATTGCACATGCAATACTACAAATACCATAGAAAACTCACATGTAGCTATCACAAGCAAAATGAAATGTTTGTTGTCAAAGCAATATGGCACTAAAGAACTGTGATGTTTTACCAAAATAACAGTCAAGATATACATATCTAAATAAATATGATCTATTTGAAGAAGTCATGGTGCTACCACGGTTTAGTACAAACTTTGTCTCCTCTTTGAAGTATGTGACCATTCTCGCCAGTAGTCTTAAAACTTTATTTAAGGGTGATTTTGACTTCAGAAATTGTCAAAATATATTAGAATGATTTATACTAAATATGACCAGGTCAGGCTCAAAAGGCACAAAACCTGTGTTTTTTATATGCCACGAAGGCTGGTTATAAGTCACTTAGAGGATTCCCCAAAGATAGAAAGCCATCCTTTCATCATGGAAACAAATATTTGTCTTCCCAAGATGACTATCCCTTGTTGAACATAGAATTTCTGGCATGTTGCTAAAAGCCACGTTTCATTCCTTTAGCATAATAGAGTGGGGAAGGTCCTAGAGTTAGGGTTCTTGAACAGATGGTCTTCAAAATTCCTTCCACAAGTCCAAATCCATGACACCAGTCAAATAGATAAATAAATTCCTTCACCTGACATGGGCTTAAAAGAATAGGAGTCATCAGATTTGAATGCTTGTGTTGTTCTTGTTTATCTCTGTTACCCTCATAGATTTTTTTCTTTTGTTCTGTCTAGGCTAGCAACCAAAGAGAAGGGAACTTGATCCCATTCTCCCCTTGTATTTTACAGAGGAGCCTACCATGGATGCAGTCCTTACACCCTTGGTATGACAAACGTAGTGGCTTACAAGACAGGACTCTCCAGTGGGATGGGTTGTCGATCGGTGAGTCCCGAAATTTTTAATTTGTTCCTGTAAGGATTGATGTGGATAATTGATCATATTTTTTTCCTGATCTTCATATTAAACTAATAAAAAGTCAGTCATTAATCAGAGGCTCAATTTGCCTTAACTGAATTGAAGACAATTTGGGGAAAATTTTAAAAGGGCTTCAGAGTCTGAGTAATAATTAATGACAGAGTTTTTAAAATTTATGTAGCTTGTAAGTACAATCAAGTAAATTCAAAGCCCAGAGAACCTTTAATACACAAAATTTCTGTCATTGTCACTGTTCTAACCCTCTTTTCTCACATGCTGTACCTGTCTTTCCAGCATCATAATCAGATACCTAATTATCCTTATTCTTTGTGATGCCCTTATCCACCAAACCCTTGAGAAAGTTGTTTCTAGACTGACATTGTAATCAGTTTTCCTTGTAGAGTGCCCGCATAAGTGATTTCCAAGAAAAAAAAAAAAATCTCTTCAAAGCATAATATTAGATTTTCATCCTTAGTAAGGAAGAAGTGAGGAAGAAATTTCAATATCAAATTAAGAAGCCCTCTTGCCTTCAATGCAACCATCTGCTCCTCCAAATTGGCTGTCTTGTGTTCATGTTTTACCAAAATCCTTCTTTTGTCATTTACAGACAATGTGCCCAGATGTTTTCCGTGGTCCTTGGGGAGGAAGCCACTGTCGAGATTCTCCAGCACAAACAATTAGGAAATGCAGCTGTGTACCAGGTCCATTTGGGCGGGAAGGAAGGGATGGAGTAGAGGGACAGGAGGGACAAGGAGCTTGGAGAAGGGCAAAACAGTCCCTGAGTGAGCAATCAAGTTTAGAGAAATGGGAATGGGAAAGGAAAAAGCAAAGGAAACAAAACTAAAAAGTAACCAGTGACACCTTGTTGAATGCATGCTTCTCATGCCTACCACGACCTTACCATCTGGAAAATGTAGGAAAAGCATCTCATGCTATCAGAGCTACACTTTAAAGTAGATTACCACCTGGCACTTAATTAAACTTAATTAAAAGTTACCTCTGTTAGCAATAACTCTGGTATCAATTTTAAAAGAAAACAAGGCAGCAGGATTATTTACCAACTTTTAATGGAAAAAGGAGGAGGGAAAAGTATACTTTGGGTAATCTCAAAACTCCAGTCAAGTTCTCCAGGGACCCAGAATGCCAGCCAAAGTGAGAGCATCTGTCAAAACATGAGGCAATCCCTGAAGACTGCAGATGCCTCTTGCAAAAGTTTTAAAGGCATCCTCACAAGGAAAACATTGAGTTACTAATCACATTTATATTTTTATTCTTTACTTATGGTTAATCTGAAGAGAGGACACATGGAAGCATCACCTGCTCTTTGCTGGTCAGCAAACCCTGACTCAGATTTATCACTGGTATATTTCCAATAGCTGCTTCTAAGTAGTGCTAAGGGGAAAAATTAATTACTCCAGCTAAATGATCTTCAGTGGAATGGTATGAGTCACTGGGTTGAGAGGAAGAATGCAAGGTGGAAGTCTTCAAGAAAGAAGTTTCCCAGTCACCTTAGAATTCCTTTGGGATAATGGCAAAAGGGAAGAAGAAGGATGAAAGAATGAGCACTGGAACAAGATAAGATGTTGTGATCACAGAGTTTAAAACCACAAGGAAGTTTAAAGCTACCACCCAAACTCACCATTTTAAAGATGAGGAAACCAAGATCCACAGGTAGGAAGTAGGAAAGCTAGGATTTAAAAGGATAGGCTAGGTCAGCTCTTCTGATCCCAAAGGCCAGTGCTCCCAACCCCTATGACCACACGCATTCACTCTAATGTACCAGCAAGGTGAACCTAAGCTGAAAAACATTTCCTGTTCCAACCATAATTGAGGAGAAGTATTAAGGAGATGCACTGAATTAAGAGTCATAGATTCCACTCCCAATACTGCCATGTCCAGCTATGAGCAAAATCTTCATCTTTTGCATCAGTTTTCTCTTTCTTTGCAATACCTTCTCCCTCTGCTCCAAACACAGCACTTCATGAGATTGAGGCATATAAAGTTTTCTATAAAGGAAGGTGATGAATAGCAACTTAAATTTAAAATTTACTTGCTTTAACAAGTAAAGCCAGGCATGTATATAGCATCTGTATGGCACAAAGAAATGAAATCAGTTTGATGCAATGCACAGACCTAGGTCTGTTTGCACAGCCACCTGCAGAGTCCAGTAGACAGAGCCTCAAGAGCCAACCACTTCCCTCCTTCTGTACCTTACCTTCCTTATCTCTCTCCTTCCCTGCATCCTCCCTTTTTGAGCATTTCTGCTCTACCCTAAACCAGCTTGAAAATGCCAGGCCACCATAGTCATCTCTTTGGTGGCATTTAGAGACTAAATTATAGTGACAGATGTACATTTTTGCTTCTCTGAGCTGTTTTTGGTGTATCTGAAGTCAGTTTTTCTTTTTTAACTCATCTTCAAGGGACAAGACAGATCACATATATTCAAACAGGATTGAAATACAAAATGCCCTCTTCTAGGGCCTTTAGAACCCAAGAAGTTTTGGTCTTTGTTGTCAAACTGGTGTATTCACAGATGCATCCCAACATATAAGTGCTCTGAGTACAAATGGTTCCAATTCTCAGTTTCTCTTTGTTCACTGGATGCATACAGGAGCCAGCTATGGTAGAGACTTACCCCTGCTATGTTTAAATCATCAATTCCCAACTTATAAGGGGCCATTCCATGAACCTAATGTAGATTTTATGTGATAGATTTCGTTCTCTTACTCTTTCTCCCCAGGATTTTTTTTTTTCTCTCCAGAGGTTTATTCCAAAGCCCCAACTTTCAGATGTAACCCAGATGAAATTCATCTCTCATCACACACTGCCCCCCTCAATGTCCTGAACCTGATATTAATCATTTTATTCTCCTTTTGGAAGGAAACCTTCCTTTTCCTTAAAAATTGTTGTTCTTTCTTGGTTTCTGACTCTGCTTAACTCCTTCTGTACCACCAACTAAAATAGACTCTCCCACAGCCACTCTGCTGTATCCAGCAGAGCAGCCACATCTCCTTGATGTTGTCATGGAGACACCAATGCACCAAGTCTCTCCAGAGGTGGCCTGACCTAGAGCTACAGCAATGAACCAATGAAGCAAGTGTGAAATAAAGAGATGAACACAGTAGATGACCCCTTTCATCACTGAATGTGTGGGTGGATCATGAAATGTCTAGCATAAGTTCAAGCAAAACTTTCCCTTGTATGAGTTTCCCCAAATTTAAGCTTTTGGAGTTGATTTTGCTAATTTCTCTGGGCTTGTTAAATCTCCCAATTATGTATTTTGAATATATGTCTGATCCATTCTTTAGGGTCACCCAAAACACCCAAAGGAAAACCCTGTTTTCCTTTCCTAAAGAAAAAAAAAGGAATTTCAGCATAGATTTATTTGTCCCCTTCTCTCATCAAAATGACATAAGTAGGGCTGAAAATCTATTTTTTAGATTTGATATCCTTTTCTCCTTCCTCACATCCCCAACCCCCAACCTCCATCAACCAAAGATATCAGGTAGCTCTCTTAGTCAACCTTTCCCAAATAGCACATGTACCCTAAAAAAGATATCTGAGGTCAGGTAGTGTTTTCCCACTTTTTAATGAAGAGCTAAAGGATACAATGTATTCATGGTTTCATTTGATGAGGATTGTTGGCAGTTTTCCTTCCATATCTCTAGCCATCAGGAGACAGGCTGCAAGTTGTAAATGGTAGGTGGTGATGTCCCTGTACACACTCAGTCTGCTTTCTCTGACAAGGGTCTGAGGCTCCCACCCCATCCACATCTCCCTCTGCATTCCTCCTGCTGACCACAGAGATGCTGTGGTGCTGTCTAAGACAAAACTAAAAGTATGGATAAAAATTCTGAATGTTCAGTCACATATAGATGCAATTGAGCTGGGACCTTAGTATTCCAGAGTAGAAGGCTTCCTCTCTCGCCTTACCGGTTCCCTTAGTTGTCCCCACCTTCTGGGACGACATACTGATGGTGGCTTCCAAAGCTTGGGCAACCCTCCTAGACAGTCTTCTCCCTCCTCAAGTTCTCTCCTACCCACAGGATTTCATGCCTATCTATGTGGTAAAATTTACAGCTAGTGAAGCATCTGTCATGCCCATCAGGAATATGTTGAGCATCTTTAAGCATGGTGGAAATGTAAATATGATTACTTTTTAGACATTTAGGTTAGGTAGAAAACCACTGCTGGTAGCAATATGATAGCCTGAGTTAGCTCCAGGTAAAATCAAATGAAAATCCAGGATAAATTATGAAAACACTCCCTCTGTAAAAGCATGATTCAAAAAAGTAAGAATTCTCAGAAGTCTCTGAAAATCAAATATTACTTGATTAATACAAGTAAAATACTTCATATAATATTCTAAACTCACCTATGACAGTCAATGTTCCTATTTATACAAAAACCTATTTAATTTTATACAACTAAACTCAAGTACATTACTTTTAAACCTATTTAAACATAAGCCAAGAAATAAATATTCCACTAGCCAAAGTACACCTGTAATTAAACTAAAACTAGCAAAACTGGGAACTCAGAGACTACTCTTTTCTATACTTTTTGGTGGGGGTGGGGGTGGGGAAATCACATCAAGACCAAGTTCTTACTTGGAGAAAGGAAAATTCTTTATTTAGGAGAGCTTATTTTCTCTTCTATCAAGGTTATTTTTAAAACAACAAAAATGAAAGATAAAATGAGTCTGAAGAATGATAAAAATGTTCCCACCTACCTGTATAATATACTTCATGAGACATTCTTTTTTTAATATATATTTTTTAGTTGTTGATAGACCTTTATTTTATTTGTTTATTTTTGGTGTTGAGAACTGCCCAGTGCCTCACACATGCCAGGTAAGTGTGCTACCACTGAGCCCCAGCCCCAGCCCCAGCCCCAGCCCATCCATGAGAGATTCTTGGGCTAAAGTATTCTTACAATTCACAACTTGTTCTACTAGACCTGTCAAAACGATCTAAAGGGGGTAAAATGTGGTTAAAGGTCATTTTCAAAATCCTAAAGTACTCCACTAGTAACACATTGAACTACTAAGTTAAAATCATATTTTAGATTTTTCTTACCCATACCTCATTTCTAAACTTTGAGAATGTCTTTTAATTTCTATTAGTTCTTTTTAGTTATATATGATAGTAGAATTTGTTTTGTCTTTGAAATTTTACAGGTGTCTTAAATTTTATTTTATTTTTTTATTGGTTGTTCAAAACATTACAAAGCTCATGATATATCATCTTTCATACTCAATTGGGTTATGAACTCCCATTTTTACCCCAAATACAAATTGCAGAATCACATCAGTTACACACTCACGTTTTTACATAATGGCAATATTAGTGACTGTTGTATTCTGCTACCTTTCCAATCCCCTACTATCCCCCCTCCCCTCCCCTCCCATCTTCCCTCTCTACCTCATCTGCTGTTGTTCAATTCTCTCCCTTGTTTCCCCCCCCTTCCCCCTCACAACCTCTTATATGTAATTTTGTGATTTCTAAAAAAAAGAAAAAAAATCAAACAAAAAATTTCTCAAAAACCCAAAATGATCATCAGGGTACTGCAGCCAGCTTTTGCCGAGGGAGTACTATACTTTTGCCTAGGGGGTACTATACTTTTGCCTAGGGGACCCTATACTTCAGTGTTCATAGCTCTGTGAAGTGCAGGGCAGAGATGACAAAGTCCAGAGCCCAGACAAAGGAAGGGATTGGATAGGGAAAGCTCTCCAGCCACAGAGCTGGAATTCCTAAGAGGCCACATCCTTGTAGGTCAACTAGAAGTAAATGCACCAACAACTCCTCACATGCAAAAAGATCTTCAAGGATTCTCATCCTCATGTTTAATGGAAGTGAAGAGGACCTGGTAGTAATCATCACTGAAAATTGAACTACTGGCTGATCATCATGATTGATGATGATGATGATGATGGTGGTGGTGGTGGTGAATGAGAATGACACATGACATATACACAGGTTTTTTATATATGTCACTACCTCAAGCTGATAATTGAGAGGACTCTTAGGCTGGGAATACCTGTGTGCCCAAGAACTGCAAACGCAAATATGCTCTGGAGAAATCTAACCCATTCTAGGCTGCACAGAATTCTCACGAATGAAATCTGGAGGAAAGTAAAATACCCATAGTCAAAAACAACTAACGTACAAGGAAACAAAACTTCACAATCAAGAAAAAGACCCATGAATATTTCAACACTACTGTCAGACAGACAATAAGATGAATATGTTTGATGTATTTAGAGAAAATCAAATATACTGTGGGTAGGGAATAAGTAATTATAAGGAATGAAAATGCAAGTTTTGAAAACTAATATATCTTCTAGTAATAAAAAAGAAAAACTAGCATTTAAAACTCAGTGGGTGGGTTTATCCACAGATGAATCCAGCCAAAAAGAAAATTAATGAGTTAAGGACTTAGAGGATACTTTATTCCCTAGAAGAAAGACTTTCATGTGAAATTGCTCAATGTCTCATACCAATCACAATTTCTACCATTTATTTCCCTATTAATTCATTAAAAATTTACTAAGCAACTACAGTATACCAGACACATTTTTGTTTGGACACAGATTCTAAAAATTAATAAGGCACAGTTCCTTTCCTCAGTTAAAGAAAAAAAGGTGTGTACACAACAGCACAGGATCCAGTGTCCATGACTACAGCAGATACCGAGTTATCTGGTTCTAGCACATTCTCCATAGCCTGAATTCCAATTGTTTTACAGAGATATTAACTAACTCTGAAGACAGAAACATTTTGTACTTTAAAACTGTACATCATATTAAGTCGTAATAAAAAGTAAATGAGTTATTTTCAAATAAATAGTCCAATTACATTGGAATTAAATGCATTCATTAGAGAGGATGGATAACCTTAGGTAAAATAGCTAGCTATACCAGACTCATTGAGAAATGAGGCATTTCTTCCCCAGATGGAAATTGTTTAAGTGGTTTGTTCATGTCTCTATGGCTGTTCTAATCAGTATAATTGGTTCACACAGAAACAAATGTCCTCATATCCTAGTTTACCATTTTATGAGGATCTCTAACCAATTTGCTCACCCTGTTTCTGCTTCTTTTCTGTTTTTCCCCATTTTTCTGGATGCCTTCTTCAAATCTTCAAATGCTGTGGTTTGTGTGTTTATTTGTTGCAGACTGCTGCCAAGCTAAAGAGCAATATATTGAACAGTTCAAAGATACTCTGAACACCTCTGTGGCCAAGTCAATTGCTGGATTTTTTGCAGAGCCAATTCAGGTGGGTATAAGAACCGTACACATTAGTTGATCAGTGTCCCATTATCAGAGAATTTTAACTCATACTTGCTCAACAATTTCAAATTAATTAAATGCCCATTGCTGTATCTCTCTTCAGATTCAATTCATTGTCTTGGTCCCTTTAAAAAAAAAGAAAATTAAATTAAAAAATAATGTTCTGGTTTTCTGTTAACTTTTTTAAAGATCCATCTCCTCCATTCCCACACTGAACAGATACATAAAGCTACTGAATTGCAACAATTCTCAGGAATAAGGAAACCCCAGTGATTTTTATGTGCTTAACACCCAACATTTTCAGGGGGAGTTTTCTTAAATTTCACCAAATCCCCTTATTCTACTTTCTTGTACTCTAACAAAAGAATAAAGTTTTTTTCCTTTCCCCAAAAAGCATGACATAATAGTAATGGCTCCTTTTCTCACCCATAGTTTGAACAGTTCTGCAGGCTGTTTAAAACACTGCTAACATTTGCAGGTAAATGGATGGAGTTGGAGAATATCATGCTAAGCAAAGTAAACCAATCCCCAAAAGCCAAAGGCTGAACATTCTCTCAAAGGCTGAACAGTGGGAGGGGGCATGAGAAAAATGGAGGAACTTTAGATTGGGCAAAGGAGAGGGGGTGAAGGGAGGGAGCATGGGGGTAGATAAGATGGTGTAATGAGATGGACTTCATTACCCTAGGTACATGTATGATTGCACAAATAGTGCAACTCTGCATTGTGTACAACCAGAGAAATGAAAAGTTGTGCTCCATTTGTGTACAATGAAATGAAATGTATTCTGCTGTCATGCATAACTAATTAGAAAAAAAATTTTTTTAAATGTTTAAAAAAATAAAACACTGCTAGCATTACTATCATGTTAATAGTGATAATGATTCATCTTCTTTTTTCTAAAACTGTGAAAGTTCTTTATGCTGATGTTACAGGTCTTCTTTGTTTGGTCTTTTGCAGGGTGTGAATGGCATTGTCCAGTACCCAAAGGGGTTTCTCAAGGAAGCCTTCAAGCTGGTGCGAGAAAGGGGAGGTGTGTGCATTGCCGATGAAGTGAGTAGCAATCCGAGGGTGTAACTTGGTGCAATGGGAACAAGACAGTCACAGAGAGAAAACTCTTCAAATCCTCCTTGGAATTCCAGGAGGAAAGCAGCAAGTGCACAAACTTGGGAGCGTGACCATAAATGAAGGAAGCTTCTTTCCAGTTGGCTGGCTGGTTTGTTAGTAGATTAGTTGGTTGGTTTAACAAGTACAATAGAACATCAACATCCAAGGTGATGTCTATCAAATAAGTTACTAACAGGCATAGATTATGCTACCATTACTATATGTGTTTTTTTTTCTTTAATTCTTTTTTGGGGATTGCTACAAGAACACTAGAAAATCATATAAGAAATTTTATCTCATAACCAAATTTTCATCTTAATTTTTACCAAATTAATATTATTTTTACCAAAATAATATTAACCAATCTGGCAGCATATACTTTTTTGACTGAACTTGCCTGGAAAGGATAGTTTTATAAATTATAATCCAGTCAAGTGCCTCTATTGCTGACATTTAGAAAATAGTTCTTGAAAAATTGCAAACTAGTTGAGTGGAGATAGCACTGTTGTATTAAGCACACAGTATGCCCAACAGAACTACTTTGAAGACAATAAAACTTATGGGCTGTATGAGTTCTAGCTCATGTTTTTAAAAGGATGGATCTACTGAGATTATACCTCATATTACAGCATATCAAATAAAACAGACTTTTGTCATCTGAGAATAGCCAGGAGATAAACAGCCAAAGAATGGCCACCAGGCATGGATGTCCTCCCAGCTCACTGCAATAATGATTGCACTAATACCTAGCTAGACCCACCAAGGACAGGTGGAGAACTTGTGTTTCATGCCTGTTTCAGTTCCACCATCTGTGCATGAACAGTTTTCTTTGAGTAAAAATTCAACGGATGTTGCACTGTCCCTTGGCAGAGATTTTGTAAATGCCTGTTCTTTACGTGTACCAGGTGTCTGTTATGCCCCCAGAGTCCTGCTGCCCTAGTGTACTAGCATGACTTGGGCCAGGATCCTCCTGCAGTGCTCATCCTCCCTTCTCCAACCTGCCGGTAAACTAAGCCAGGACCTACCTGAATAAAGTTCACCCGCTATTCACAAAAGAAAACTAAAGTCAATCATTTTGAAATTAGCTACACCAGGGAAGTGGATGAACTTTGGCCTCTGAATCAGCACATAGTGAGCTGCCATGGTGGGACCAACTAGAGAGAAGGTGGGAGGAATTCAAAGAAAATAAGAATTTCAGAATTTTTCAAGAGATGTGGTTTCCTGTCTTTCAAGAATATAATTGGATGCTGCTCTCACATAGGGTAACCTTAAGGCCTGTCCTAAAGGCTGTCCTAATGAATTTGAAATTAACTGCTTTTAGGCAGATTGCACATTCAGAGTCCCACCTTATCTCTGTTATAGACCCAGCTGCTCCACTTCCAGGAAGGCACTTGAGGTTATTCGCCTGGGAGTGATCCATCTCTGTCTTAATATTGATTCTTCCTAAGTGACTAATCATGGTTTACTGCTCTGCACAATTTTGTTCATTGTTCAAGTAATTTAATATTTCACCATTTACACCATCTACTTATGGCTCCTAGATAAAGTGAAAGAGGAAGACAGGCAGAAAGACAAAATGTATAGGCTTCATTGCAGTATCTCATTTGGGCCAATTAATCAGCTTTCCCAAAGGCCCATGGCTAGGAAGTAAAAGACTCAGGATTCTGCCCAGATCTTTCTGACTCCTATATGTAAGCCCTTCTCCTACACTGGTTAGTATCATCTAAGAATAACCCCAGGAATCTGCCTTTGTTGCAGTGACCAGGAGAGAGTAGGGAAAACAAGAAGGGAGCCTGAGAAAGAAACTTGCTCTTTTAATTGCATATTAGAATGAGCTTCTTCTATACCTAATCCCCACTTGCAGTGCTCATCCTCTTTCTCCAACCTGCCGGTAAACTAAGCCAGGACCTACCTGAACAAAGTTCATGTGTATACATGTGTGGAGACAGACAGAGACAGTCAGAAAGAGATCAAGTTTACCTTCACCAGAAAAGCCCTGTCAGAAAATTTTCATGGAGATATTTGTCAGGCTTTATTCAATTAAGCATTTCTGCCACCCCTTCATTCGTTCTACTAATATTAAGTGTCTTTTTTGTATCAAGCACTGTGCTAGACATTGTGCATAGGGGAGGAATAAGGCAAGGTCCCTGCTATTGGACATGTGCAGTGGAGATGAAAGTCCACAGTGAGAGGTCCTGATGGCATGTACCTGGAGTGGGAGCTCAGGAAAAGCTTACTAGACCAGATAATGAGTAAGCCTGGTTTTGATAGACATGAAGTTAGTGAAATGAAGAAGCAGGAAAGGGATCTTCCAGAGAGAGAGAGGACATGACACATAAAAAACTAAGGTCAACTTTCAGTCCAAACCACTGCAATTTCTAGATAACAGAAGTTCAACTTCTGAATTAACTGGATGAGCTGGGCAGAGAAGGAGGGAGAAGGGCAGGGAGAAGAAAAGGAAAAAAAAAAAATAAAGACTCAGATTTTTTTAAAATCCTTAAAAGTTTTCCAATGATTTTGCATCTGTTTTCATCAGGTACAGACAGGATTTGGAAGGTTGGGCTCTCACTTCTGGGGCTTCCAAACCCATGATGTGATGCCTGACATTGTCACCATGGCAAAAGGGATTGGGAATGGCTTTCCCATGGCAGCAGTTGTGACTACTCCAGGTAGGACCCCAAAAGTTTGTTCTTGCTCCTGGCCCTCCCGCATTGGCAATGGTATCAGGCATACAGGTAGAAACTTATGTGGGTTGGAGGCAGTCACAGAACTACATGATGCATTTAACAAGCAAATGAAAGAGAAACAGTCTGTCTGCCAGACTGTGGGGCAGATGGGGAAAAGCCAGCCCTTTTGCTTTAGGGAAGACTAATTCTCCCTTCCCCACAATTGAATGCAGGGTCCCACCACACTGACAAAGGATAGGAAAATGTGCTGCAAAATCAAAACAAACCCAACTCTGGAACTTCTAAGAGTCATAGTCTTCAAAAAGATTCTTATGTGATTACTTGTGATTCAAGGTTGGAGAGACAGATTTCTCCATTCAAATGTCCAATGAACAAAACAGTCAAGTACAAGTAAAATCTCACTTACCCAGAACATTCTATGAAATGAATGTTAGAATACATATTCCATGGAACTAGGCTTTGCTATGTGTCATTTTTTATAAACCATTGATTATTGAAGCTCTTAAAATCATTGTATTGATATTTCCCACCAATAGTAAGCACATTTGTAAACCACTAATTAGGTGCCCCTGTGATATTTCACTGTGTTTATTGAATGAGTACATGTCCAAAAATATGGTCATCGAAGGTAAAGTACAATGAATATGACCAACTCTGAAACAATTGGAATCACGTTACTAGATTTTGATGTGAGTTTTTTTTTCTTGATACTTTATCTCAAGTAGAACTCAGGGAAAAAATACAGGTTTAGCTAATTTAAGGTTCTATACAAAATTCCCAATATGTCCAAAATTTCAAGGTACTTTCCCACCCAAACAACACATTATAAATTTTGTTATTAAACTTCTCATTGAGCAAGGAAGCTCTTTCTCTTTATCCCCTGTATTAGCTCAAGCTGATAAGACAAAATGCCACACTGGGTCTCTTAAACAACAGACACTGATTTTCTCACAGATTTGAAGACTAGAAGTCCAAGATCAAAGTGCCAACAGGGTTGGTTTGTGTTGGGACTTCTCTTCCTGGCTTGCAAATGGCCACCTTCTTGTTATATCTTCACATAGCCTTTACAATAGGTGCCTTCTCAAAGGCACAATCTCCAAACAGTCACAATTGAGGTTAGGTTAGGGTTCATAACATCCTATTAGATGAATAATGAATGAATGAGCCCTGATGCCATTTCCCAAGTAAACATAACCACAGTGGTGTGCTAGGAGGTGACAGGTAGGAATGTGTCACTCTATCCACTTTTTATTTTCTACCCCTAGAAATTGCCAGATCTTTGGCTAAACGCCTGCTTCACTTCAATACCTTTGGAGGGAACCCCTTGGCCTGTACCATTGGATCTGCTGTGCTTGAGGTTTGTTCCAGCACTCACATCAACATTGCACATTTCACAGAATATCTATTTGAAAACCACCCAATGTCAGAACTCACATGTTGCTTGAAGTGAAGAGCTAATTAAATATTCATCAACTTCAGTTAGGTTTCCAACTGTTACTCTGCCTCCTCCCTTTTTTAAGTTCTACTTTGGGTGCTTAAAGTATATTAGATAAGAAATAATACATAATAAACCCCACATACGTGGGAAGTATAAGAATTTGCCTCGCCAGGTGGCAATGTTATCTATATAGTGTCTTATGGATAGTTGCTAACTTCTATCCATCTTTTTATCTTAATTTTTAGCCTTGTATTGTATGTTTTTCTTCCTTTCTTTTGTTTCACTATTATAAATAATGAAAAACTAAGTTTTATGTGGTTACAACTAGGTAATTCAGGTACTATTAACAACTGTTCATCCCTATACCATTGATTTAGCCTTGTATTAGCATATTTTCCTCTTGAAAATGTCCTTTTAGAAAAAGTCCTTTAAAAAATACATAATAACATTTGCTTAAATAAGTATAATGTATTTCTGGAAAAATGTCTAAGAAGTTCCTAAATTTGTAGGAATGGAAACTGACTGGGGTGAATCATTCTACCATCTACCCATTTACACTCTAAAATTTTTGAAACATGAATATGATTTACCTATTTGAAAAATTGAATTTAAAAGTACTTTGAAATAAAAATAAGTAAGTTAAAACTATTTTGCTAACTTAAGATTTATCTTCAAAGATGATTAAGTTACAAGATGAGAAAATGTGGGTAGAAATGTGTCATTTATTTTATTTTTTCTACACTGCTAACTCTTTTTGTTTTTTGTTTTTTTTTTAGTGCTGTGTCATCTCAACCAATTTAGAAAGCAGAGAGGGTTTAAGTGAACCAATAGGTCTTTAAAAATGTCAAGATTTGCCTGGAATCATGCAATTACTATCATCTAAATGTAGAAGTAGTATATTTCATGTGTCTTGTCAAGAATCATAGGTGTCTGCTATGGGGTAGAACTTAGTTGAAAATCCTTTAATATCTTCAGGTGCCCTGGCTCTGGGTAAACACAGGGCTCAGCTCAGCTAAAGAAGGCAGGGTCCCAAGGTGGGGCACTTAGGCTATGAGAGCTTGGGTCAGGCTGAAGGATGCAGGACAAAGGTCACTAACCCTCAGCAGAGAAAGCACCTGTGAAATTTCTTTCCTCAGAACATTTATATTTTTTATCACTGCACCCTAGTTCAGCAAAGCCTGGACATAATGAAATTCTGGATTATGGAATCTATGTTACTGACACACTGACACATGCCTTATATTCTCTCCTAAATTTCTCTTACTCACCCCTGAAAGTGGGAGTGTTTGGGAGAAGCATCCCTTTCACTGAGACCTTTTAATTGCTTACTGCAAATCTTTTTGTGTTATCCATGGTGTGTCCACACTGGACATTCTGGGTTTGGTGTGTCTGGTTACTGTAAGAGGGTCATAGACATTTATCTCTCTGTGCTTCTCAGTCAATCTTGAAACTTTGGCCACATAAGCTCATTTGGGGCTTTTTCTCAACAGGTGATTGAAGAAGAAAAACTACAAGAAAACTGTCAAGAAGTTGGTACCTACATGTTACTGAAGCTTGCTAAGCTGCGGGATGAGTTTGACATTGTTGGAGATGTCCGAGGCAAGGGCCTCATGATAGGGATAGAAATGGTGCAGGACAAGGTAGGTTCTGATCTGCTGTGCTCTTGGTGGCTACTCAGTGCCAGCAGGAGGTAGAAAGCACCAGCTAAAAACACACTCTTTTTTCACTCTCGGGAGAAGGAGAGGGTGACATAGATAGCAAGACTCAGTGAAGCCCTTCAGAGATAGGGAGGTAGTATTGACTATGAACAAAATGCTAGCAGATCATGCAGATCTCATCGACACTAGAGTCCATGCCACTAGGAAATTGTGATTTTTCTCCCTAAAACAAGAATGGGATGCTGTATGGAGAGAAGAGGCGGGGAATCTTGACAGGGCAAGGAGTTCCCAGAACAATCTCATAGCCCTAACTTTTGTCCACAATATAGAAAGTGGGCAACTGATTCCTTGTTATTTGGTCTTAACCATACCCTTCTACTTTAAAAGTACTGATTCTCAATTCACACCATAGACATAAGACTCTTCATTAATAGTCAGTAGAAAGCTGGGATAGTTAAATAGAGTTGAAATAAAGTAACCTGAGGCAGAGCCCTCTGGTTCATGAGCCACATCGTACTTATTATCTTCAGCTGGTCACCCAGTACCAGATTGTTTTGAGTCCACCCTAGTTCTCACCCCATGAACTCCATGCAAGATATCTAAATTCAAGTCTAGACTCAAGAGAGGTAAACCCAACAAAAGAAGAGGTGTGTCATTATGCCAAACCCAATTTCTGTGTGCTCATAGTCACATGAACAAAGATGTTCATGACAACTTTCACAGTAAAACATCAGAATCTTCTCAAATGGCCACTGATACAAAAGAGATACATTGTGGCACATCCCTAATACCAATGGCATAGATACATGTTTTGATGTGGAAATATGTTCAAACCCTTGTGTGGGAAAAATGAAACCACTCCCTAAACAGTGTCTTTAAAATGAAATCCTTTTCTCCTCCCTCTGCCATATATCAGTTTTAAGCACAGGCTCCACCCAGATTAGAATCCCAGCTCCTCCTTTCCCTAGTTCTACTCTCTGTCCCCTGAATGCCATTCACTATCCTACACACAAATGTCACCTCTCCTCTCTGCCTCTTCCGTGGAAGTCCTGGTCTTCTACAAGGTCCAGTTTCATATCTTCTCCCTCATCTATTGGCTCCATCCTTCAGAGAATTCCTCAAGTACTCCCTGACAAAGGAGCTCCTTTGGAAAGACCTTCTGCACCATCTTGGACAGCTCTGACAGTGTTCCATAAACTAAGTGTCTTATGGACAACAAAAATTCATTTTTCAAAGTCCTAGAGGCTGAAAAGTCCAAGATAAAGATGACAGCAGATCAATATTAGGTTATGGTTCACTTCTTGGTTCATAGATGGCCACCTTCTTTCTGAAACCTCATGTGGCAGAAGGGGCAAGGGAACTCTCTTGACCTTTCATAAGGGAACTAATTTCACTCATAAGGGTTCCACCTTCATGACCTAATCACCTCCTGAAGGCCCATCTGCTAATACTATTACACTGGGAATTAGGTTTCAACATATGAACTGGGGTTTGGTGGCAGAAACATTTCAATCTATGGCATAAACCATGTATGAACTTAGTTTTTATTGTTTAAATATCTTATTTTCTTTAATAATTTTGCGGCCAGGAAACAAAACATGTGGTAGGTGCTTTGTGGATTGATTTTAGCCTCCCGCAATGCCTCTGACCACATTCGTGTAATTATAACTCTGCTATAGTGCTAGCCAGCATAATCCAGGATGATATTCCCACCTCTCATACACTTGGTTAGAATGTAAATTGGTGCAGTTCTTTGGACAGCAATTTGTTTGTAACTATCAAAATTTTAAATGTTTAGACTTTTGGTCTTGCAATTCTACTTCCAAAAATGTGTCCTAAAAATACAAAAATATATAAAGATGTATTTGAATATGGATGTTTGCTGCATTGTTTATAATCATGAAAAATTAGAAACAACCTAAATGCCCAATAATAGGAGATTGGACATATAACTGGCAAACAGTGAAATACTAGGTAAGTTTTAAGACTATGTCCAAATATACTTACATGGAAAGATGTCCAAAATATATTATAATTATTAAAATAAAATTGCATAATTTTTTTTATGTCCTTAGGCATAGAATAGAGGGAGAGAAAAATTTTCAGTATTGCTTCCTGCACTTTTACCATGGAATTTTTTTAAAAAATCATGTATTATTCTTATAATTGTTTCAGTACAGATTTGTCAAAAAAAAAAAGTAAAAACCCAAAGAGATAAAAACGGATGCCTAAAGCTACATTCTGCATCCAACAAGAAGTTGAATTACTTATGTGCCTACTTTGTTTTCAAGCAATTGAGACACAAGCATGAACATGAAGGCCTGAGCAGGCTGCCCTGTCACTTGCAGTTTCTGGCCCTGCCTGTCCTTGTGGAATGCAGACAAGATTTTCAATTAGTCATAGCTGTCAAGGTTGGGGTGGGGTAAGATGGAAAGGAAATAAGGAGGTCTGGTCCAGACCAATGTTGGGGTGAGGCCAGACAAACTCCATCTTTACAGATCCATAAAGTTGAGCAAGGCCTCCACCAACCCAAGCCTTTCCAATAATGCTGGCCCCTCTGATCTCTGTTCCTTCAAATCTCACTTAACTTTTCTCCAGTTCTCGCAATTTAACACTCAATTATCTTAGTCTTCCCTCTCCAATAAATGAAAACCTCAGGGGCAAGCAAGAATGCATTGTGAAATTTGGAATTCGAAGAGAAGATCTTAGTCTTTTCTCCCATCCCAGATACTCCATTACCAATAATCTGAAAGTTGGAATGTTACTTTTCTTTTCATAAAACTTTAAGACAAATTTTAAAATATGCAAACAAAAGGGGCCCTTGGAAGTCAGACACATTGCATAGTAAGATACAGACCCCTGAGCTGGGGCTATAGCTCAGTGGTAGAGTACTTGCCACAAATGAGTGAGGCACTGGGTTTGATCCTCAGCACCACATAAAAATAAATGAATAAATATATTGAGTCCATCTACAACTTAAAAAAATGAAGAAAAAAAAAGATACACCTTACAAGGAATAGAGAATTTTCGGAAAGGGCTGTATCAAGAGGCAGTGGGGAGAAGAAAATAGACACCAAAGCACATAGGAGGGCAGATAGGAAGTGCTGAGAATGATAAAACTGACCATGGACGTGGAAGGAGCCCTTCTCTACCTGCAGGGGCTGTCAGGAGCAAGGATCATGTTTTATGTACCTAAAACCAGACAGCCAGGGCAGCAATGGAGGAGGAATGGAGCAGTTCCTTGCCCGGCCATCTGAGCAGCATCTGTTAAATACAAATCCTAAGCCCAGCCCAAATATTCTGATTTGGCCTAAGGTGAATCCCAAGTATTTGTACTGTGATAGGCTTTTATGTAAGAGACATAAAATCAGACTTAAAAATAAAACATAATTAGAGGGAGATATTTATGCTCACAGATGAAACAGAAGATACAGAGAAACAATGCAAGCTGAAGCTTGCTGTCACCAAAGGGAATTGACGCGTTGAGCCCCCACACAGGGGAGCAACAACATCAGTTACCTAGATATCTGACACAGCCTCTGGGGCCCTGAAGGGTGTACCTTTCCTCCCGCTGAAGATGAAGTCTTGTGGGTGGGGGTGGGGGGAAGCAAATTCCACAAGCAGGAAAGATGAGGACACAATGGTCCCACCCCAGCTTCCTGGCCATGCCAGGACCCGGGGGAGCACTTGGGCTGCTGGTGCCCTTGAGCAACTGTTGAGCCACTTCCTGGACTTTGAAATGCGCTCTTTGCATGGACAGAACACAGGGAAGAGTTGAGAAGGATTTCAACATAAATAAAACAGACTCCAAATTCAGTTATTGAGGAACCAGACTCCCAAGGTAGCCATTAGCAGAGCCAAGATTCGCTGGCTATCTGTATGGAATTTCATCTTGTTCTTGGGAATTTGGGATGAAGTGGAATAAAGACAAATATTTTTAATAATACCCTCCAAAAATCTGGTTCAGCGAATTAACAGCTTTATTTAATTACAGGCTCATTCATTGCTTTCCTTTTGTTTTGTTTTCTCCCTGTTGGGAAATAGTTCTTCTAACCATGCAAACACCAATTAGGAAACTTTTAAAAATGTTTTCACAGATGAGCCGCCAGCCCCTTCCTCCTCAAGAAGTAAGTCAAATCCATGAGGACTGCAAAAACATGGGTCTCATAGTGGGAAGAGGCGGCATTTTTTCTCAGGTAAGAGAAAGGCTGATGTTTAACTGTCCTTTTAGGTAGGTATATCCCTGAGATGCCATTGCAGGTGGCTTTTCTTCAGGACTGTAGGCTCAAAGGAGACTGCTCAGGCATTCTCAAAAGGGGCAGTTACTCCTCCCTGTGGCCACGAGAGGGCGCTGTAGTGAAATGGTTTGGTTATCGCGGTTCTGCAGGAAGAAGATACTGGCAAGCTTAAGATGTACAGCCAGCCCACATAATTAACGGTATGGAGAATGGTAGAGATCTAACAGTCATGCAATATACAGCTTGTCTCACTTATGAGTTAGTTTTAACTCCTGTTAAATAAATCCTAGCCAACATTGACTCAGCCCTGAGTTCTGACTTTATGAACTTGCTCACAAAGCAAGTGACCATTGTGGCAGGGAGCCACCTAACAGCCTTGGAAGTCCCAACTGATCCCTGCAGAAGAGGTGGGGGACCTACTGGGCATGGTCCCTAGTGCGGTACTCAAGACCAGATACGGCCAGTGCCCTCAAACTCTGGCTGGGAAAATCAGAAATGGAGCTCTTTCCCCTCTCTCTTCCTGGAAAAGCCAAATCTCAGCTTCACAGTCAGGACCTGCCCCCTGAGCTGCTCATTGAGATACTGCTACTATGAGCTACATGATCTGTCCCTAAATCCCTCACACTGACAGGTCCCACACCAAGGATGGCCACCAGGCAAAGATTTAAGAGTAAGAGTAATGTCCAGCTCCCCTAATTTGTTCTTGTGCTCTATCATCTTTCTTGCCCATTAAAAAAAAATATGTCACATAATAATTATACTTATTTGTGGGGTACTATCTGATATTTCAGTATCTATATACATTGTGTAATGTCCAAACAAGGGTAAGCATATATATCACCTCATTTATCTTTTTTTGTGTGTGTGGTGCTGGGGATTGAACCCAGGACCTTGTACATGTGAGACAAGTACTCTACCAACTGAGCTATATCCCCAGCCCCATTTATCATTTCTTTGTGGTGAGAATATTCAAAATTCTTTCTTGCAGCTTTTTAAAATATGCAATGAATTATTGTCTATAGTTGACCAATTGCACAATAGGACACCAGAACTTCTTGTTCCTATCTAATTGGAGCTCAGTGTCTCTGACAATTTCAAACATTTCTCATTTCTGCCAGTTTCCCTGGTCCATTCCTGCCTCCTACTGACATATCCATTTCTTGCCTCATACTTTCCAGAGAAAATTCAAGCTATCAGTCAAGACCTCTAAATAAACTCTAAATATTTGTTTTGTATAAATTAGATAACAAAACTTAATTATTAAAATTCTCAGCTATGTGAGTTATAAAGACATGAAACAATTGTTCACTTACTTAGCTATTCCTTCATTACTTGGCCAACATTTATTAAGCCCTAAGCAGCAGGTGATATGCTGAAAACTGAAGATATAATGATAAGTAAGGCTGGTCCCTCCTTCATGAAGTTGATAGGAGAGAAAAACATATAAACAGAAAATTGCAATGCAATCTGGTGAACTCAACTTCAAATATAAAAAGAAGTGTTTAGAGGAAGACAACGGTTAGCCTTTTGGACTAGCAGACTGTTTACCAATGACCAGGGGCTGTTTTCAACATTTTCCCTGTATGAACTCATGAAATGACCTCAAAAAGCCTAGGAAATAATACTAATATTATCCTTGTTGTACAGATAAATAAAAAGAGGCATGGAGAGGTTAATTGCCCAAGTCATATAGCTAGTAAGTGGAAGAATGAAGATTCAGAGCCTGGCAGTCTGATTTCTGAATCTCTCCTCTGATAGGAATAAACCTAAGGTGATAAAACTGGACTCAGGGAGTGTGGAATACAGGGGGTGTGGCTTAGGATGCTGTTTGAACTTGAGCAGTGGTTGAAAGGACAGAGGAGACATTCGAAGGATAATTTTGGAATTCTGACTTGGTTCAGGTGGACCTGAATGAATTCATCCTTGAACATGCTCCATTTGCAGTAGCTTGTGAACATCTGGCTATAGTCAAGTCTGCAGGGCTAAAATGAAGACCACAGCTGAGAATTTCAGCATCTAAGTGGTGAGAGAGGATCAGGACATCATACAGGAAGCCAGTGTCTAGGTGATAGGCACAGTGAGGTGTGGTAAAACCACCATTTGACGGCAAAAGGGGAAGGTGCCCAGACAGAGACAGAAAGGGGCAGACAGCATGAAGAAGGTTAGAAGAGAGTGGAAGCAAGAGAGTAGAGAGGTTCAGGAAAAAGGAAGGTCCAAAACATGAAGTGGACAGGAAGGATAAGAGCAAGAAATGCCCAATGGATTCTCCAGTTGATTTTAGTCCAGTGATGTCAGAAAGTTACAGGAACAGAAAGCAAACTAACGTGGACTGGGATGTGGATGGGATTGGAATTGGGATGTGAAGTGAAAACTAATGCCCAATAGGCATCAACCCATCTTTCTAATATGTTTGAATAAAAGGAGGAGGACAATACCTATACTGTAGCTAGAGGGGACCAGGAATCACCTCAGATGGTTATTTGTTGTGATTTGGATTTGGATTGTGAGAGAGAGCTTTAAGCCTACTAGTTTAGAAGCTGAGGGAAAGTTGAAGTTGAAAAGAAATGATAGATGCAAGAGAACCCAGGAGTGTTTCTGGAGTGGTAGTTATGGGAGTGTCCAAGGTCCAGGGCACAGACAGATGATTTGGAGTCAAACAGTAAGGACATCTCCTTCTCTGAACCTTTGGAAAAGGATATAGATGGCTGTCAGAGCAAACAAGTTTATAGAAAGGTCTTGCTTGGCAGCTTCAATTTTCTCCAAGAATTATGAGGCATGGTTGTCTATAAAATAAAATGAAAAGCATAGGAGTGGAGAAAGAAAATTAAGGATATTGGAGGTTTAGAATGAGAGAGAAAATTGGCGGAGGTCAATAAAAATCTCAGAGATGGGGAGACACTGGAGACCCTGGATATCTGGTGGTGTCATCAGGCATGCTCTGTGACTTCCTTAACACTTCTCAGTCATGTGAGTTGGAGGAAAGCAGTTCAGTTATAGCTTTAATCAGGCTGAGACTGGGCCATGTGGGTATTAGCAGCATAAAGGTGGAAATGCAAGCAAACTGAAAGGGCAGGTGAGAGCATACTTCAGTCAACTGTGTGCTCCAGGCTGGGTAGGAATGAAAGGAAGAGATCTGAGTGGGGAGAAGACCTGAAGATAATGAAGGGATGAGGAGACTGGGGCTCGGGGTGAAAAGGATAGGTATAAATGGGAATCCGAAATTGGGTTATTCTGGTGAAAAGAAGGCTCATGACATTGGTTTTGGGTGTGAGTGAATGCAGAGAAATGGAGATGAAAGTTCTGAGAGCTTGGTCCATCAGAAAAATGAAGCTAATTGGTTGGGTTCTATACACATAGAGGGAGGTCACCTTGGTGATGGCAGTAATTGAGTATAGAGAGGCACTCAAGATTTCAGGAAAGGTGGTAGACAGACAAGGAAGTGGACAGATGACAAAAAGAAAAACACTTTGAGATGGTTCTGGAAGAAGGAGAAGGAGATATGAGAGAAATGTAAGAAATGTCATAAAAACAATGTGGGAGTCTTAGTTTAGTGCATTTTCCTCAAAGCCATTTGATTCTCTGATGATTTGTTGCTCTATTTTCCTGTCTTCCCAGACCTTCCGCATCGCACCCCCAATGTGCATCACTAAGCCAGAAGTTGACTTTGCAGTGGAAGTATTTCGTTCTGCCTTAATTCAACACATGGAGAGAAGAGCAAAGTAGAAGTTTTAGAAATAAAAAAACTCAAGCCTTAGGAACTTCCCACTTCTATGCAAGAGTGAATCTGAGGAATTTTCAAAACCACTGGCATTGGGAGTAAACCTGCAGCTCTCTCGGTAGTTGTAAAAGACAACTGCCTCCTGACCATATTTATTAACAGAGCTCCTATTATTGAGAATTCCATCATAGAGAAAAGGATCTCTGTCTTTAGCGTAGAGAATCACTCATATTTAGTCTACAACCATTTGATTTTCCTTTGCATTAATTAGTTTTGGAATGAATATGTGGTACTTTTTTGGCCAATGAATCCTGAAGTAAAATCTTTTGGTGGCGGTGCCTTCAGGGAAAGCTTCTCTACTTTACTCTTCAGCTCAAGAAGAGATGTCTTCTTGTTGCACTGAAAACACCTTATGTTGAAATGGGATTCCTGGAACCACATCATCCGTCTTGGAGCCAATGGGAAAAGCCTGATTGCTGGGGTTGGAAGATAAATGGAAGCTGAGCATTTACTGATGCTAAGGAAGCTCTGATAACCAATTCTGGAGCCACCCTACCACAGGTCTTCTTGATATATGAAAGAATAAATTCATAGTATTGCATGAGTCCTTTTAAGTTTTCCATTATTGCAGCTAAAAGCATCCTAAGAAGTGGGAGAAGGTGGGCTGGGATTGTGGTTCAGTGGTAGAGCACTTGCCTAGCATGTGTGAGGCACTGGGTTCAATTCCCAGCACCACATAAAAAAAATAAATAAATAAAATAAAGATATTGTGTCCATCTATAGCTTAAAATATTTTTTTAAAAAAAAAAGAATGTGACCTGAATTTTTTTTAAAGAGAGAGACAGAGAGAGAGAAATTTTTTTAATATTTATTTTTTAATTATTGGTGGACACAACATCTTCTGGTTTTTTTTTTGTATGTGGTGCTGAGGATCGAACCCGGGCTGAACTCATGCCAGGCGAGCGCGCTACCATTTGAGCCACATCCCCAGCCCTGACCTGAATTTAAAAAAAAAGTAAAGAAACGGGAGAAGGAATTTTCAGAGCTTTCTTTTCTTCTTCTCTATTCCCACTTCCATGATCCTAATCTGGTCTAAACCTTCATTACTCTTATTGCAAAAGTTTCCAAGTCCAGAATTTCTCAAACTTTAGACATGCATTAATGATATAGTTGGGCACAAACTTTAGACATGCACTCGTTTAGAATATGCATTCATGATCCCCTATGTGTGCGTGCTGCTTGTCTTAGAATTGACTGTAGTTTTTATTAATTTAACATTTTGTTTAGATACATTTTGTTTAGATATTAATTATAATTAATCAGAAATCAACATTTCTGGTCATAAGGAGAAAGTAAACAGAAAAACAGAGTGAACAATAAGCAATGCAATCCAGTTCTTTCTAGTGAGACACAGATGTTTGCAAATGTTCTTAGCCTGAAGAGAATTTTGTTCAAGAGTGATGTTAGAGAGTATTTGAGAGGTGTTAGAAACATATTGGCAAACTGAAACCTTCTCCTCAACTTACACAGAAGAGGTTCTGGAGAACTAAAAGGGACATAACTTTCTCAGCATGTGATTGGATATTTATTTAAAGCCGTGTCCTGATTTGAAGCCACATCCTGTCTACTCCACTGAAATGTCTGTTCGACTAACACATCCTACATGTCACTACCAGATTTGTTTCCATCAGACAGTGACTTAAACATAGCATCCCCTTAGCACAACACCTCCCAGTAGCTCTCTATTGTCCTCCTGTATCCAAATGGCACCAACACCTCAGAAACATTCAGTCTGGACACTATGGAAAGGTCTAAAGTTCCATATTTAGTTCTTGATTTGCTATAAGTGACCTTGATTAAGCCCTTTAAATTTCTTCTTAACTTCAGTTTGTGCCCAAGTGCATCAACACTTGCCCTCACTACCTCCTGGAGTTGTGCTGGGAATCAAGTGAGCCGGGGATACAGTAGTTCTTTTCAAATTGATAAACCACATGAAAAAGAAATTCAAGCTGCATTTCTGTTCTTCTCTTCGCTATAAAATTTTTCCCAAGGACAAGTTTTGGGCACCATTGATACTTATTTGCCTCCCATCCAAGCCCCAACCACTAGGATCTCATTCCTGCCTCTCAGTCCTTGGAAACTGCCCTCTCAGAAGGCCACTGGTGACTTCTTTATGCCCAAAACATGTTTCCTTTGAAAGTTTTTTTTTTTCTCTAAACAATGGCTCCTTCTTGAGTAATATACTGAGTAATATACTTGAGTAATATACCAGCTGCCAGCAATACTCCACTGGTGTCTGTACTGTGGACCTTCTACCTCAGATGGCTCTTTCCCAGCTCTTTCCTGGCAACCCCTCAACTATGACAGTCTGCCCTGGTCTGTCTATTCTTCCATGCTATGCTTTCCTTATGAGCAACTTATCCACTTCTGACATCTCATTTACTTTAATTATGTTGATTTTTCAAATATTTATCTTCAGTCCCAATCTTTTTTCTGAACTCCAACCTCAAAATTATAGTTCTTTGGACATTTGCATTTGGATGTCATAAGGACATTTCAGTTTTTATCTATTTATGTGTTTCCTTGTTTATTTTGGTATTGGGGATTGAACACATTAAGCTTGAGCTACATTCCCAGTACTTTTTTTTTTTTTTTCCGTCTTAGGCAATATCTTGCTAATTTTCTCAGGTTGACCTTGAACTTACAATCTTCCTGACTCAGCCTCCTTAGTCACTGGAATTACAGGCACTGGAGCCACCACACCTGGCTCACATGAATATTTCAAATTCAACAGATTTCACATAAGACCTACTAAGTCTTTCTCCTCCAATGGGATCCCTTATTTATTAATACCATGCTTTTTATCTCAGATTCATAATTCAGATCATTTTTCCTCCAAATTATTCTTTTGTTCTTCCTTTAACTAAGTTTTGTAAATACCTTCTTTAACATAACTTTTCTAATTTCACCCACTTATACCAAAACTGCCTCAATTTGGGCCATCACCTTTCCTAAACTATTTAAACTACCTCCTCACTGGTATCCTTCCCAATCCATCCTCTACCCTAATACCAAAGCCAAATACTTAAATCATAAATATCATTGTGTCTCTTATCCCTTCAAGCCTTTGGGAGCTCTCCACTGCTCATGAAACAAAGTCCAGACTCCAACATCATGGCATTCCAGAGCCTTCACAATTTGCTTCCCAGTCAACTTTTTGAGCCATCATTCTTTCCATATAATAAGCCTTGATTCTTGGTTTTCTAAAGTTCACTAGAATGTACTTCTAGTGAACTTTCCATGTTCAAGATGTTCCTCAGAGTGCCAGATATCTTCTCCTAGAAAAAAAGGGATAAGAGGTTTTAGTCTTTCAGATAAATTCGTATGACATATTCCTAGTTAATCTCCCACTTTCAGGGGATGCCTTAGTGTTAAAGTGTCTTTGCCTGTTTTCTGTCACTCAAACAGAATACCCAAGACTAAATAATTTATAAAGAATAAAAGGTGAGCCAGGTGCAGTGGTACATGCCTATAATCCCAGTGACTGAGAGGCTGAGACAGGAGGATCACAAATTCAAGGCCAGCCTTGGCAATTCAAAAAGACCCTGTCTCAAAATAAAAAAGAAAAAAAAATTGGAAATGTAGCTCAGTGACAGTGCCCCTGACATCAATCCCCAGTACCAATAAATAATTTTTTTTTTTTTTTGCTCATAGATCTGGAGGCTAGAAAGGTAAAGATCAGGTGGTCACAACTGATGAGGACTGTATGCTTCTCAATTCATGGTGGAAAGTTAAAGGGCAGGCAAGCACATGTGGAAGAAAGAGAACACAAGGAATGGACTTGCTTTATAACAGCCTGGTCTCACAGTAACTAATGCAGCCTGGCAAGAATGAGAACTCACAAGAGAATGGCATCAGTCCATTCACAAGGGCTCTGCCCAAACACCCCGACTTGGCCCCACCTCCCAACATGGCAGCACTGAGAACCAAGTCTCAACCTGAGTTTGGTGGAGACACAATGTATTCAAACCATAGCACAAAGCCCGGAGTGAAATCCCAAAAGGTAACCAAGACCTGGGTCTCGCTTTGACTCTTTGAAGGGTGCTTGGCTTTCCCCAAGCTCCTGTTGATCAGGATACACTGTAAACTCCTTCTTGAAGGGCAGTGGGGGAACTGAAGAGGAGCAAGCACCAGAGGCAAGGGAGCAGGAAGGGCAAATGCTGGGCGGCAGAGCACAGCCTGCCATTCAGTTCTCCCATTGGCTTATCAACGTGAAGGATTCCTCCTCCTTTCCGTTTGGAGTCGTGGGCAGGAGCTTAGCACCACCATTGTTCTCCCTTCAGATTTCTGCTCTACCACCAGAGGTGGGATATACGCCAGCTTACATAAGGCAAGGAGCCCACATGCTTGCCAAGCTCTTTTTTTATTTCCTTCCTTGTTAAAATAGTCTAAAGTGAAGATAATGAACACTTAGCTCCACTGAACTTTTTTCCACACAAGGAACATATTGTCAGTCACGTGATTAGAATGTAGAATTAAAAATGTTGGCAACTGTTTAAAAACAATTGAAATGTCAATCCAATCAAGAGGAAGTAATTTTTTTTTCAGTCACATGAAGCTTTGGTTATAGCATTAACAACAATACTGTTATTATAAAATAATACCTATAAATTCATAATATAATCATAAACTGCATTCTTATTTGTATTATAAAAACTTCATCTTGTATATCAATGTAATTATTAACTCTCTAGTATAGATGTCCTTCAGTGTCCTAGGCAATTGGCTCCAGGACCTTCTGCAGATACCAAAATTCGAATATTCTCCAGTCTGTTACATAAAGTAGCATAGGACTTACATATAGACGAGACACATCTCCTGTATACTTTAAATTATCTCCTGATAATATATAATATCCAATACAATGAAAATGCTAGTATTGTTTAGGAATCATGACAATTTAAAAAGTCTGTGTGTGTTCAGTACATATGTAATTTTTTAAAAATGCTTTTGATCCATAGTTGGTTGAATATATGGATAAGGAATCCATGGAGAATGAGGGACCACTGTAATTCAATTGTCCTCAAAAGATCTCTCCAAACCATGGGAGAATATAAATCCTCTTCCACCTTTCAATCCCACTCAAATCTCACTTTCCTGCAAGGAAAATAATAGAAAAAATCTCAACATTCATTCCTTCATCATCAGAATATTAACAGCAGAGCCTCATAGTCAGCATCTGGAAGTAGTGTTGAAAGGTTGCTGGGTCTTGCAGCAGAAGTTTGCTACTGGTTAATTAAGGCAGAAGGGTCACTTTCAACTGAGGCACAATAGTAAAAATGGTAATAGCATCTCAACAGAGACAGAAGGGCCACTGAATTAACTGATTGAAGTTAGGGAAACAAAATCTGGATTTTATCAATCCCTTTGGGTTTAGTAAAGATAAAGTTGGTAAAGTTAGGTCAGGTTGGAGGCCAATGTAGGAAATGTTTGGCAAATGTGAAGGTGTTGGGAGAGGAATCCCGGATGGAGAACAGCCACACGGGGTGTTATGGTTTGGATGTGAGGCGTACCCTGCAAAGCTCACATGTAATACAATAGAAGAAGGTTTGGAAGAGAAATGATTGGGCTATAGTCTTAACTTAATCAGTGAATTAATCCCTGATGAAACTAACTGAGTGGTAACTGGAGGCAGGTGGGGTGTGGCTGGAGGAGGTGGGGCATTAGGGGCATGGTTATTGGGTATATACTTTGTGTCTGCAGAGTGGAGTCTCTCTCTCTCTCTCTCTCTCTCTGCTTTCTGATCATCATGTGAGCTTCTTTCCTCTGCCACACTCTTTTGCCATGAGACTCAAGGAATGGAGGCTGCTGTCTATGGATTAAGACCTTTGAAACTGAGAGCACCCAAATAAACTTTACCTCCTTTAAAATTGTTCTGGTCACATCTTTTAGTCCCAGCAGCAAAAAAAAAAAAAAAAAAAAAAAAACAGAGATCTCCAGAACACAGTATAATCAAGAACAGAACAGCATGGAGGTGGGGGGATGAAGACAGGTTAGGGAGGATCACTGCAGACAGAACTACTAAAAAATGAAGCTTAATTAGATGGAACAACTTGACACGGATAGAGCCTGCACAATCTCTCCATGTGGTCTGTTCTGGGCAAGTGAACCTGGCTGAGCTGCAGCTTTCTCATACCTGAAGAGGACAGTGTCACCCATATAGCACTTGGGAGAATCTGAATGATCAAACACATGGCAGTGCTTTAATAATCTTAACTATCTATAAAACTCCCTGCCTCCCCATCAACTCTCCAGTGCTAGAGTTCGAACTCAGGGCCCAGTACTGTACCACCACTGACTACACCCCCAGCCTGGAGTCCCAGCCTTGTGACAGAACTTCCTTAACTGTCTTGGGCTGCTGCGTCTCGGGTACACATCTTTTCTCCTTTTGCTGGAATCTGCTGGTAGGATGTCAGCAGATTTAGTACCTAACACACTTCTCCTCACAGGGAAAAAAAAAAAAAAACTAATTCCTAAAGGTGCTATGTGCTTTTTATCCATGGGTTTACGACATTTTAAGGCAGCAATCAGCCCATATGAAATAAAGGCTGAGCCAACTGATAAAGCTTTTATGTATGCGTTTGTATAAGATACATATAAGATATATTTAGAAATGTGTGTAACATGTCATTAGAAACATACGTCATAAACATGTTGTCAGAAATATGTTTAGGGTCGGGCGTGGTAGTGTAAGCCTGTAATCCCAGTGACTCAGGAGGCCAATAAGCAGAAGGGTCAGGGTCACAGTCTGCAACTTCTGGGTTTAATCCTCAGAGAGGGAGAGAGAGAAAGAAGGTACTTAGACACATATTATTTATGTATTTAGAATTTTTGTAATTAAGTACAACATGCTATTTTAGAAAAAAAAAAAGAAGAAGAAGTCACTCTGAGGTGAATTGCAAGAAGGACATAATAAGCCAGGAAGAATCTAGAAACCTCCCGGAATCTCTTAGGTATTCTCCAAGGGGGCCTTGCATTCTCTTTAGGATCCCCAACTCACATCCCTGCCCTTACTCTCAGTAAATGACTTTGCATTTGATTTATCAGAAAAACAACACATCCAGCAAAACCTCTATCTCTCACCTGCCTAAAATCCTCTCCTGCCTTGCTGTCCTCTGCCTCTTGCTTGTTCAGATGACTTTCCCAGGCTTTTTCCCTTCCAGGCTGGTCCACCTCTTTCAGGGTTCTGCAGAAGTCACTCAGCCTGCAATAGTGCACCCCCCTCACCCCCCACCCAGGCTTCGGCAGCTAATGCTTCCTTCCTCCTTAACAGAGCATCTTCCCTCCTATGGCCAGGTTATTGTTCTACATAAACCTTCATCCTCCCCTGTATATTCTTCAAGATCTTGCTGTGCCAGTTATTTATTCTGTGCTGGATTTCCAACTTCTACAATCTTTGTGATTCTTCCTCTCAGCTTAGAAGCACACTTGTCTTTCCCATTTAAAACAAACAAACAAACAAACAAAAAATCCTTCCTTCCAACAAATACCCTTTTCCTAAAAGTGCTGCTCCTGGGAAAATGTGGAGGCTCTGCTCTGTCATTTCCTCCCCTCTCTCAGTCCTCTGCAGGCTGGCTCCATGAATCTCTTCTTGTGAAAGTGACCAATCACTCCCCAATTGCCAGATTCAACAGAAAACTGAAGCCCTCATGCTGCTTAGCATCTCTGTGCTATTTGAGACTGTTGGTCACACTCTTTCGGAAATTCTGTTCCCCTCTACTGTTTAAAAATGACTTTCACCACCTTCCATTCTTTTGCCTTTCTAGTCCTTTGCATTCTCCTACGTTGGTTGTTGTTTCATTGCTTCCCATTGCTGGATACCACAAGGATCTCGCCTTAACCTCTTTTTGTCCTTCTCTCACCCATTAGCCAGGATGGCTTTGCCATGCAGATGCCAAGGACACCAAGCACCAAACACATCTCCAAGGCAACCTCCTCTTGAGCTTGCAGATTCACAGTCAGCAACTGATGGCTTGAATACTTCAAGCTGAGTGCCTGCTGCATGTCATCCTCCCATGGGCACAGGCACACCTGACTGCCAGGGCACTGTTTGATCCTCTGCTTTCTGCCTTATGCGTGTGGTGTAAGTCACTCCTGCACCACCACTGCTCCATCCCACCCCGCCTCGGCCACTTAAGTAAACTTTTGATTCCATCTGCTCTCCCAGCCATCTCTTTGTGGCCCCATTATCTGCTGGTCATAGCTTTCTTGCCGCTTCTAAACTGCCCCAGACCTGGCTGAAAGGGCCTATGGGGAACCTCATTGCTGGCCCCTGGCAGGCATTAGACCTTTTGTGTCCCCCTCATTGCTCTGTTCCCTTCCTTGTCACAGTGCCCAGACTAACAGTCAACACTCATCCTCAGTCTTGCAAAAGCTAAGGATGTGGCTGTTCCTGTTATCTAAGTCCTCTTCTGCTCCAGCAAAAAGCCCCTGTTTGCAGGCCCTGTTGATTGCTACTTGAAGCAATTTTTTAAAAAGCAAGGAAGTAGGAGGTGAATGGAAATCATGCCAAAAATGAAGTATTTTTAGGATTCTTTTTTCTTCCTAAGATGGCACTGGGGAATGAGGAATGGCAAGTTAAGTAAACTTCAACAAGAGTGTTGTTAAAAACCACTGTCCCCATTGAGGTGATCTCCAGCTAGTTCCATTCAGCACCCCCACCCACCAGGACCTGGTGAAGGAGGGGCCTGATCCATGATTCTCTGGTGTCCTCTGCCAGTCCTGGGCAGAAAAGCTACTTTATTCTTGAGAACACCCAGGCGTCAAATCCTAGACCCTGGAAGCTATCTCCAATAATGCCCTCCTTTCTTTTTTGTAGCAATATCCCACCATTCATCTTATTTTTATTAGGGAGCTCCCTTCCTGGCCTTGATCTCTCCATCTCTTCTCTCATTTCTCCCAATAGAATCTTACACCCAGAATCAGCTCCTCCCTGACACTTCCAAGAAGGACTCTGCAGAGATGTAGGATTTGGGTAGAGAGAAGCAGGATGCACTTTCATTCAATCCCTTCTGTGTTAAAATTTTGAAAATTCAGATTTTGCCGCTCTTAAAAATATCTTTCATAAATACAGAATTGTGCTGTCTAGGTGCACCATTTTAAAAAAAAATTTTTTTGTTGTTCTAATTAGTTATACATGAAAGTAGACAGCATTCTGATGCATCTTATATAAATGGAGTATAACTTCTCATTCTTCTGGTTGTACATGATACAGGATCCCACCTGTCGTGTACTCTTATGCACATAGGGTATTAATGTCTGATTCATTCTACTATTTTTCCTACCCCTATACCCCCTCCCCTCCCTTTACTCCCTCTGCCTAATCCAACGTACCTCCATTCTTCCCTAGCCTCCCATCCCTTATTGGTGAATTAGCATTCACATATCAGATAAAACATTTGGCTTTGGGTTTGGGGGGATTGGCTTATTTCAGTTAGCATGATATTCTCCAACTCCATCATGCCACAATTTCATTCTTCTTTAAACTGAGTAATATTTCATTGTGTGTATACCACATTTTCTTTATCCATTCATCTGTTGAAGGGCATCTAGGTTAGATTCATAGTTGAGCTGCTATAAACATTGTTGTGGCTGCATCTTTGTATATGTTGATTTTAAGTCCTTTAAACCAAGGAGTGGGATTGCTGGGTAAAATGGTGTTTCCATTCCAAGTTTTCTGAAAAATTTCCACACTACTTTCCATTACCCAATCAATAAATGGGCTAAGGAACAGACACTTCACAGAAGAAGAAATACAATTGATCAATAAGTATATGAAAAAAATGTTTAACATCTCTAGCAGTTCAAGAAATGCCAATCAAAACTAATCAAAGATTTCATTTCATTCCAGCCATACTGGCAATTATCAAGAATATAATCAACAATGAACGTTGGTGAGGATGTGAGGAAAAAGGTAAACATTGCTGGTGGGACTGCAAATTGGTACAACTACTATGAAAAGCGGTATAGAGATTCCTAAAACTATATTTGTAAAAGATAAAAAGTTGAAAGACTCACATTCCTGATTACAAAACTTACTCCAGAGCTACAGCAATCAAAATGGTGTGATACTGGTCTAAGCCCAGACATATAGGCCAACAGAATAGGACAGACAGCCCAGAAATAAACCCACACATATATGTTCAATTGAGTTTTTTGTGTGTGGTGCTCAAAATTGAACCTGGGGCATTATGCATGTGAAACAAGCACTCTACCAACTGAGCTATATCCTCAGCCCTATGTTCAGTTGATTTTGACAGGGAAGAAAGAATTATACCCTTCCTTTATGATACATATAAAAATATAAAAATTAAACCCCAAATAAAAACTTACACATAAGAAGTAAAACTATTAAACTCTAAGAAGAAAACACAAGTGAAAATATTTATGGCATTAATTTAGCAAGTATTTCTTAGACATGACTCCAAAAACATAGTTAACAAAATAAAAATAGATAAAAATAGCCCATTCAAAATTTAAAACTTTTGAGCATTAAAGAAATCTATCAAGAGAGTGAGATAGAGTATGTAATGGGAGAAACTATTTGAAAATCACTATCTGATAATATCCAGATTATATATTGATACCCAGGATATATAAAGAACTCCCATAACTCCATATTAACAAACAACACAGAACTTTAAAAAATGGGCAGAGGGCTTGGTAGATGTTTGTTCAAAACAGGTATATAAATGGCCGGTAATTATATGAAAAGATTTTCAACATCCATAGTTATTAAGAAAATGCAAATCAAACCCACAATGATACTACTTCATATCCATTCAGATGGATATTATTTTAAAAAGAAAGAACAAACCAGCAAGCACTGAGAAGAATGAGGAGAAATTGGAAAACTTGCATGTTGGTAACAAGATATATGTTTTCTGCTATGGAAGAGTTTGGTGATTCCTAAAAGAGTTAAACCTAGAATTATTTGATAATCCAGCAATTCCACCACTGAATATAAACCCAAAAGATTGGAAGCAGAGACTCAACCGAGTATTTATACTCTCAAGTCCATAGCAGCATTATTCACAATAGCCAAAAGATGGAAAACAACTCAAACGTCCATCAATGAATGAATGGATAAACAAAATGCAGCATGTATATACAGTGGAATATTATTCAGTGTTTTTTAATTTTATATTTAGTTGTAGATGAACAAAATACCTTTATTTTATTTGTTTTTATGTGGTGCTGAGGATCAAACCAGTGCCTTGTGTGAGCTAGGCACACCCTCTACCACTAAGCTACACCCCCAGCCCTATTATTCAGTCTTAAAAAAGGAAATTCTGATGCATGCCATAACATACATAAGCCTTAAAACAAGATGCTAAGTGAAATAAACCAATCACAAAAGGACAAATATTGTGGTTCCACTTATGTGAGGTAGTCAGATATAATTAAATTCAGAGAGATAGAAAGCATAATGGAAATTTTCAGGGGCTATGGGGAAGAGGGAAGGTATGTCATTGACTAATGGATACAGAGCTTCTGTTTGGGATGCTTACGAGTTCTGAACAGATAGTGATAATAACTGTGCAACATGTGTGAATGTGCTTAATGGCACTGAATTCTCCATTTAAAAATGGATAAAATGATAGATTTTGTGATGTTTTTTAAACTTTAAAAAAAATTTTACAAAGACTATATTCATGACTGGAGAAAATTTCTTTCAATGAGAACAATGGGAATGATCAATATAGAGATTTAGGTTGTATGAATGAATAAAAAGGCAGAGAGATTTGGTTGTATTTGCAGATAGGCCCTGCTTCATATCTATGAGAAAAAAAAGTGTTCACTTGTCACGAAGAACACATCCCTCTTCTTCATGTATGAGTTTCTTGATATAAGACATTTGAACATAAGTCCTTCTTGGAACATAAAAGGTACCAACAAATATATAAATGAATGTAGATATGAGCAAAGATACCTGGTTTGTGATCACTGTTCACTAAGCACCTCACCAATGACGGTAGAAGATAAAGGATGTTTTCTCTAAAGTGAGTTCTCGCATCTGTAAAATCAGGTTGAACTAGATAGATAAACAAAGGTCCACTTTCTACTCTCTGAAATGTTAAAGCAGCCACAGTAAGAGGACCCTCCATATAGCCTTTCCTGAGAAAAGAGAAGTCATCAAGTTCCTGAAGGGTCTTGAGTGCTGTGACTTCAGGCCTTGCAGACTGGCATGGCACCAAGGTGCAAGTGGCTGTCAGGAAGCCACAGTGCTAATGACATGGGAAATTGGAAAGTGAGGCTCACAGGTCTAGGAATGGGGAAGATTTTCTATCCTCAAAGGCAGTAATCAATGTTTTATGTGTCTCTTGAGGCACCATAGCACCAGGTGTAGGCTGAGCCTCAACAGATCATGTGCAGTCTCGTCTTGCTACCTGGTCCACTTGCTACCAGCCGGTCTGTTCTTAGATTGTTTTTCACTCTGTGATGACATACTTATGGCTCAAAAGAAAAGTGCCAAGCACTAATGGCAAATGATTAAGATGAGAGGAAAATTTTGCTTAAAAAGTTTACTCTATAGATTTAAATGAAGTTTAAGATTTTAATGCTTCACCACGAGTAAAAAAAAAAAAAAAAAGATAATTATGAAATTCCAAAACAGACTGATTTAAAAGGCATAATGATATTTTAGGGGTATTCCCAAAAGGTTGATAATGTTATAGACATTACCTCATATCCCCCGAGGTGTCATTGGTTATGCTGATAGGATGACAAAGAGTTAAAATAGAGAAATAAACTATAGTTAAATGAGATTTTAAAGAAAATTCAGCTTGGGTCTAACAAGCTAAAGTTTCTATTTGAAAATGATAATGGAGTCAGACAATGGCCTTCATTAAGTATTGCTAACTTGCCCCTGCCCTCTAGTGCTAAGTGATTACAGCACTGATTCTGGGGTATCTCTGTCATGGGTGGCAGAGAGAACACTGTGGTGGGGAAATGACCATCCAAACTCAGACAGGGGGCTGCCAAGGCTCCAAGAAGAGGGCATGTGACAGGGGTGGGTGGGGATCATCTTCTATTTTTAGCTTTGTTTTTTGCTCTTCTTAAAATTAAGGTATGATTTATGTACAGTAAAATTGACTGTTTTAGTGAATAGTTGTTCAAGTTTCAACAAATGCATGATGCAGAACAGTTCCATAACCACCCAAATGCTCATGGATTCATTTGTAATGACCTTATCTTCCACCCCCATCCCTGGCAACCACTGAGCCATTTTCTTTTGCAGCAGCTTCACCTTGTCCAGCTTTCCTGATCTCTCCACTCTCAGCACCCCTCATTAATCCCACTCTGTTGTAATTTACTGTCCTACTATCTTCATTTCTCAATCAACTGTAATTTAAATTCTGCCTAATAACATCACTTCACTGATCCTTGTTCACAGACACATCTATGAATCTTTGCATTGCCCAGTCCAAGGCTATATGTCAATATTTCTCTACAGCCTTTGCCACAGTTAATTTTGTCTTCCTTTTTTAAATTCTCTCCTGCTTTGGTTTTCATGATTCCATTTTTCCTGATTCTTGGGCTATTATTCCCTGTTAGATGTTCCTGTGCCCCTTCTGCTTTCAGCATTGAATACCCATGTTAACTAGATAGCAGGCACTGGTGGTGGTCTACACAACAGCTTCGCTTTTCCTCCTGGACCCACTTTTGTTCAGATATTCATCCTAAGGGGAGGTGATCTCATCTCCAGACTCAAGGATGAATTCTTAACCATTATGGTGGTCTCTGGTATCCCTGGCCAATGAAATCTAAGGAAAGAGCTACTGGGGGTGGAGTGGGAAGTTTCTGGAAGATTCTCCACCTCCCTTCATACTTGATTCCTGTTTAAAAAAAGAAGAGAGAGAAATGACTAAAGTTATTATGATATTGTGATAAAATAAGAAACACATATTTGGTCCTCATCCTCTGTTCCTGCAATGGAGCTCCTAAAACTCTTCACAAGTGATAGAGATGCTAAGAGCATATTTTGTTCTATTATTTGGTTTTTCACTCCAGTTCCTGACACCCCAAGTTCCAGACTTTTGACTTAATGAAGCAACTCTTGGTTGGTTCCTGAATGGTTTCAGGATGGAGGTTATTCACTAGAAAGACCAAGCCATGATTAGAAGCTTGGAACTTAGAATCCCATCCTCTATGCTTTGGGAAGAGGAGCTGAATAATCTTCTTCCTAAAATTCATAATCTATCATGCCTACATGATGAAGCCTCTATAAAAATCCCTAACTGACAGTGTTTAGAGTGTTTCTGGGTTGGGCAACCCATTCTCATGCTGGAAGGGTGGCATACCTCCCCTTCTCTCATGAAAACAGAGGCTCCTGTGCTGGGGGCCCCTTCAGACCCTGCCCTATGTACCTCTTCATCAGCTGTTCATTTTATTCTTTATTATATCCTTTAAAATAAACCAGAAAAGATAAGTAAAGCCTTCCCCTGTGTTCTGTAAGTTATGATACTAAATTATCAAATCAGAGGAGAAGTTTATGAAAACCCTCAATTTGTAGCCAAGACATACAGAAGGGTGGGTAGCCTGGGGACGCATTACTTGCAATTTGCATCTGAAGTGGGGGACAGCCTTATGGAACTGAGTCCTTAATGTGTGGGGTCTGCATTAACTCCAGGTGAAGCAGTCAAGGACCACCATGGGGACAAAGGTAAGAAGTACTCCTGAGGTCCTAACTCATGACCCATTAAAATGATGGCATGTGTTCTTCCCTAATGACCTTCTCACATTTCCAAACAATCTTGTTGACCACAGAGACCAGGTGCGTCGCAAAAGCTAAGATGCCTTCGACACAAAATCTCCAGGAATAAGCTAGGTAAGAAAAATGAGACTGTTAGGGATCACTATGAAATGACAGAAGGCAAACAAATTTCTGGGGTCTTTAACCCATTACTTGTTTAAAAAAAATGGTATGTGTTTTCTTCCACACCCACCTATGTGCTCTCTCAGCAGCTACAACAACACAACCTTATCACAAGACTAAGAGATTTGCACAGAATGTCACAGCAGATTGAAGGAATATGGACATTTTTGGGGGATAAATTTACCACTGAAGGCCAGGATGTTTGCACAAAAACAAAACAAAAAATACCTTTTAAAACCATGCCCCCAGCCAATGAAAACTTAATAGACTTTAGCCCACCCCAGAATATCAATAAGAGCTTACATCTCCTTTTGTTTGTGAAGCAGCCTGGTCCCCCTTTCCATTGATGCTGTCCCCCTTCAACTGAAACCCCAGTTAAAGCCTTGGCATTTGTTCACTCTTGCTTGGCTCCTTGTGTTTCTATCCAGTCTCCAGTTGACAGGTATTTATCATCACAACTGAATTGTAACCAAGAGGAATGACAGAACCTCAAAAGGCAGAGCAACTATGTAAATGTTATTCTCTTGCAGCTACAAAAAAGTGAGTCAAGAGAGTCAATATATAGGGTTGCCCTCTGCATGACTGTGATAGACACTGAAGTGGTACACCCAGATTCTCCCTCAAAAAGGACTGTATTGCTATCCCTGTGGGCAGGGGTGTGTGTGGTCAGCAGACACCTCCAGTTGTCAGGTCCTTGTTCAAGCAGAGAGCAACCTTGCCCAAGTGCACATCCTTCCCAAGATGATCTACATCCGTTCAGGATCCAACATGATCCAGGCAGGGGAATAACGGTTCAGTCACTTGGCTTAACAAAGGGCAGTTCTGATGAGCCATGTAACCAGAGATGTCTTCGGGCCATCGTTGCTCCCTGACCTCTTTCTCTGCCCAGTCCTGCTTCCTTCCCCTCCTTTCCACAGGCTAGTCCCAAGAGGAATTTTTAGTAAGTATTCCACATGCTAATTCCTTTCAAGAGTTACCTTCTGGGAGAAGACAAAGTGCAAAACATCTTCTGGATGCTCTTCATAAACTTCAGCATGAGGAAACTGAACTCATTGTCTCAGATCCCACTCCCTTCCAGCAGTCGAGGAATAATTTTTATTCTTCCTTTTCCTTCATCCTCCAAATCTAAATGGTCTTAATGTACTTTCCATTTTATCCTCCTGATATCACTCAATCCTACTTTCATCTCTGTCTTTCCAATGCTCAAACCTCAGCTCACGACCTCATTCCCTCACCAGGATCAGAGCATCTGGTTTCTGTGCCTTTAATAGTATCCTTCTCCCACCCATTCACCACACAGCCATAGAAGGATCATTATAAACTGCAAATCTGATATATCTATACCTACCTGAAAACTGAATTCAGATTTCGTCAAAGTTTCGTCATGTGCTAGTTGAAGTATTTTGAACAGTGAGGGCAGAGCTTATAAAATCACCTCATAGAGAAGTTGAAGGACTTCACCTAAAAATAGGAGCAGCAACATAATTTGTAGAGCACAATGCCAAAAGATTTCACATGGCAACACAAACACTGAGTCAAGTTAAAGGCCCTTCTGAGTGGGGACCCTGTGTGACTGATTGCACAAGTCACATACCTAGTCCTATTGGGGCTGGTTGAAGGAAGAAATCTGGCCAGTTGTCTGAGAAACAAAGGCCAGGGGACCAGGCTCAGTTCTATATTCAATATTCCTTGTTCTTGAGGGCCCACTTGACCCATTTGTTACCATGGATACTGGCTTATCTCTTGCCTTCTTCTTTAAAGATTCTGAAATTATTCTCTCTTGACTCTCTTTTTTTTTTGTAGCTGCAAGAGAACAACATTTACACAATTGCTCTGCCTTTTGAGGTTCTGTCATTCCTCTTGGTCACTGAATAAAAGTTAACAGTCTTATTTTGAGAGGTCCAGATTATGGTCCAGAGGAAGGGTAAGGGAGGAGGAAAACTCATCCCTTCTCGATGTTGTGATGTTATCTGAAATTTTGCTCAGATACACAGTCTGACCCCATCACCAAGTCTAGTGGTGTTTCCTGGTTATTCAAGCCATAGTAATATCATCCCACTTGTAGACTAACACATTCCTGTGGTTACTAGGAACAATGGCTCTGTGGCTAAAATGGCCCAATTAGACTGAGAAGATGAGATCTCCATTTGGAGTGAGGAGGGCATTTTCTTTCTTTTTTTTTAATATTTATTTTTTTAATTATAACTGGGTACAATATCTTTATTTTATTATTATTTTATTTTTATGTGGTGCTGAGGTTCGAACCCAGTGCCTCACGCATACTAAGCGAGCACTCTACCACTGAGCCCCAGCCCCAGCCCAGAGGAGGGCATTTTCTTTGAGAGACAGAGAGAGAGAGAGAGAGAGAGAGAGGGAGGAGGGGTAAGTCTCCGTTGATTCTGCCATTCATTTGGGGACCATGAGGGGAAGGCAGCACAGGAAAAGGGAAGGAAAGATGAAAGAACAGAGAAACAGAACCCAAATCCTCATGGCATTGGCTCAGAGCCTGCCCCAATTTCTGCATTAACTGTTTTGGGAGATAATATATTGCCTTATTAACTAAGCTTGTTAGAAATTTTGTTTCTGACATCAAAAGTGTTATTTTGATATAGATGCAAGTGGCAGTCTGTCTAAATTTGACTTGCTGACACACTCTATGTGAACATTCACTCAGCATCTTTGTGGTAGGTGCTGTGCTATATCCACAGCAAACACAGGGATTAGATATGGCTGCTGTCTGTGGAGCTCTCAGTGTAATGTAGATGTCAAGGGAGTCAAGGCTGAAAAATATGGACAAACAAACCTTGCTAATTTATATCTTCCTACAATCAACTGCCCTGGCCCAAATCTCTTTTTCTTGTTATATTTTCACAATTTACTATGCTTCCTCCAACCTAGCATAAGAGTGTAATGTCTTAATTTCTTCTCTGAGTCTTCATGTTTTAGGAGGTGTCTAGACAGCTTTTTCACTGCTGTGAGTAAAAGAGCTGACCAGAACAATTTTATAAGAGGGGTAGTTTATTTGGGGGCTCACAGTTTGAGGTCTCAGTCCATAGAAGGCCAGCTCCATTTCTCAAGGTGAGGCTGAACATCATGGTGGAAGAATATGTCAGAGGGAAGCAGCTCACATAGTGATCAGAAAACAGAGAAAACATCCACCCTCCAGATACAAAATATATACTCCATAGCCACGCCCCCCAATGAACCACTTCCTCCAGCCACACCCCACCTTCCTCCAGTCACTACTCAGTTAATCCCATCAGGGATTAATTCACTGATTGGGTTAAGGCTATAACCTTTAAATCATTTCTCCTCCAAACCTTGCTTATTGTCTCACATGTGAGCTTTGGGGTGGGGGCACCACATTTAAACAGGAGGCTCCTGTGTACATGTAAAAATCACTAAAGAAAATTTACATGCTCTTCTGCTGTTAATCTGTTTTATGTCAGTTTGATCCTTAGGCTCAGTCAGAGTTGCTAAAACAATAGAAGGGATATGTAGCTCATCTGGTTCTCTGCTAAGGGCCTCAAAAGGCCTGGGCACTTATCTGCAGGTTACAGAGAAGGATCAGCTTCTAAGCTCATCCAAGGTTGTTGGCAGGATTCAGCCGCTAGTGGCTGGAGCACTGAGGTCTGAGGACTGAAGTCGTTTTCCCTTACTGGCTGTCAGTTGGACATCTCTTATCAACTCAAAGAACCCTCCATCCCCATCCCTGGTACATGGCCTCCATTTCACAATCCAGTAGGGCTCTAATCCTTCTCATTTAATAGAATCTCTCCACCTTACCCTTCTGTCACCAGACAGGGAACATTCTAGGTTGTTAACAGGATTTGTGTAATTAGATTAGACTCACCTAATCAACAATTCCTTATCACGTAACATTTCAGTAAGTGAGGGAGACCCTGTCTCAAAATAAAATTTAAAATGGGTGGGTATATAGCTTAATAGGCATAGTGCTCCTGGGTTCAATCCTCAATACTGGAGAAAAAAAAAGAAAGAAAAAGAAAAAAAAAAAAACAAGGAGTGACATTTTAATTGTATTTACAGGTTCTGGGGATTAGGGCAAGGAATCTTGGGTGGGGAATACATTTTGGGGCGGGGGGATGAAACTCAGGGGCACTTGACTGCTAAGCCATATCCCCAGCCACATTTTTCTTTTTAATTTAGAGACAGGGTTTCTGAGTTGCTTAGTGCCTCACTTTTACTGAGGCTGGCATTGAACTCGTGACACTCCTGCCTCAGCCTCCCAAGCCGCTGGGATTACAAACATGTGCCACCAAGCCAGGCTCTGGGAGATACATTTTTAAAATGCCACCTACCACAAGAATAACATTCTGGAAACAATCAGTATGTGCAACTGTTGTGAAAATCCATAAGTACAAAAAGGGATGCAGTATGAAAGGCCCCAGCCTTCACCTCTTCTCCCCATGGCCTGGTTCACTTCACCAGGGGTAGCCTGTGAGTGGCCCTTCAGCCACCATATAACACAAATGCATTATACTTTTTTAACTTTACATGTTTTGTGTGTGTATTGCAGATTGTCTTGTATCAAAATTCCTGAGTTATTTTCTTGGAACTGGGAATTGAATCCAAAGGTGCTTTACACTGAGCTATATTCCCAGAACTTTTTGTTTATTTCAAAAACAGGGTCTCATTAATTCTCTGAGGCTGGCCTTGAATTTAAGATCCTCCTGTCTCAGCCTCTAGAATAGCAAGGATTAAAAGTAAGCACCAAACTGCCTGGCCAATTCTTATTAGAAATTGGTGCACATTTAGGTATTTGAATATTTTGTTTTTACAAAAAAATGCTGAAATTAAAACCCTTCTACACAAGTGTGAATGCAACTGGAAGATACATTTTGGAGTTCAAGGTGTACACGCACTTGCAATTTTTATAGGTTGTCTGTTTTTTACACCTTCTCAACAGAGAATGTGTTCAAACTTCTCAAATTTTGCAGTTGAATAAGTGAAAAACAGTATCTTTTGCCAGTGTAATTTTGATTTTCCTTAGTTGAGTGAGGTTGAGTATCTTTATTAAAGGAGTAATAGGCATTTCTATGATGTCCTACAGCTAAGGCCTGTGGAGCTGCTGTTCCAGTCTTTGTTGCAGTTGGTCTTGTTTAAATAACCAAAATTTGTTTCTATTATTCACAGCAAAAATACTTAATTATTATAATTTATGATTATAAAAGTTATCCTTGGACTGCTGAGCCTGAGGGAGCCTGTGGATAGGATTCTTTTTCTCACCAAGTTTTGAACTAATTGAGAAAAGAGGATTAAAGTAGATGGACATTAAAATATCAGCTTTAATACCAAGGGGTCCAAGTTGTGTGGCAAAATGAATTCCTAATAGGAATCCCAGGGTGAGACCGAGCCCAACCAATCATAGCAGAACTGGCTGCACAGCCACGGCCCTCTGCCCATGCACCTGGATAGCGCCCCCTACAGGTGCAGAATCTGTATTGCTTTGTTCACCTCCCTGTAGTCGCTGGTCAGACCAGGGCTTCATGCTTCAGGCTTTACAGACAGACCAAGTCAAAGAAGGAGGGGTAGGGGGCTGAGCCATCTAGGACAGTTCCTCTCCCAAGTCCACCAATCTAACATTCACACATTCTCCTCTAGGGCAACAGGAGTCTAGTGGGTGGAGAGAGGCAAGACAGTTTTCCTAATCAATGAGCTTTCCATTGGAAGTAAAAAGTACGACCAGGAGATTATTGAATTGTTCTCTAGACTTACACTGTAGTATACTGTTTTGATTTTACCTCCTATAATGTATGGAGAGAGTTTGAGAAAAATATAGAAAACTGGTAAACTTCCTTTAAAAAATAATTGGATGCTTCCTGAACCCCCAAAGCTGCAGGATTTCACATTAAAAGGTCCATGTCAGTACTGATGGCAGAATTGGTTTCAAATCAGACTCTGACAGAGGATATCAGATAAGTACAAAGCACATGATTTGGGTTTTGGGGAATTTCTAATGGTTCACCTTCTCATCAGTGTGTATACAACAAGTCAAGTCTGTCTGTGTTGCAGAGAGCAGTGCCTGCTCACTAGAAGGCTTTGTGTTGTATCAACACAGCCAGGTTTTGGCTCTATTGCACGCAAGTGCCTTCGGAATTGTCCCATCAGCACAGCTGCAAGCAACGTCACAATAATGGATTGCTGTTGCCCATTTATTCTCCATAGAACACAACAATGAGTCGCCAGAGCCCTCTAATCATGTTCTGCTTCCTCTGTGTGTGCTCTGAATTCAGTATGGAATTCAGTTCAGGAAGTATTTCTTAAGCATTCACTGTACTATACTACAGAAGGAAAAGGAGCACAGGGCCTCTCTCTTCCCTCCAGCAGTTTGCAGTCTAGTGGTAGCTTAAGACCTGTGAATAGGCAGCTTGCCCCAGGCTGAGTGAGCACTCTGAGCCCCAGGTTTACCACTTCAGTCCTTGTGCGCCCTTTGAAAAGGCATCTACAGGGTGAGACAAATAATGCACCATCTGCCCCAAAGATGCCTATTCCCCTAATCCCTGAAAACTGTGATTAATTTCTTCACCTGGCAAAAGGGAGTTTGTAGAGCTAAGAATCTTGAGATGGAAAGATTACCCTGAATGATCCAGGTGGGTGCAGCGTCATTACCAGGATATTTATAAATGAAAGATCAGAGTCAGAGATGTGACAGAAAAAGCAACACCCAAGTCAAAATGTAAATCAATGCCATTCTTCTCACTAAACTTGTTTTGGAAAATAATGTTCTAGAACTGTTATGTAATATATATTATTATTTCCATATGATTTTCTAATTTTTAATTAGAGTACAATAGATATTAATATAGTCTGTTTTAGTCAGCTTTTTTACTGCTATGACTAAAAGACCTGACCAGCACAATTGTAGAGGAGGAAAAGTTTATTTGAGAGTTCATGGTTTCAGGGGTCTCAATACATAGACAGCAGACTCCATTCCTCAGGGCTCAGGGTGAGGCAGAACATCATGGTGGAAGAGTGTGGCAGAGGAACGTGGCTCACATGATGGTCAGGAAGCAGAGAGAGACTCCACTTGCCAGATAAAAATATATACCCAAAAGCCATGCCTCAATGCTCCACCTCCTCCAGCCACACCCCAGCTGCCTTCAATCACCACTCAATTAATCCCATCAGGTTTAATTCACCAATTGGATTAAGGCTCTCATAACCCAAATCATTTCCCCTCTGAACCCTCTCCATTGCCTCTCACACGAGAGCTTTTGGGGAACACCTCATATCCAAACCATTACATAACAATATAGTCCAAACACACACACACTCACACACACACACACACACACACACTCACACACACACCTTGAATTCTCAATTTTAAGTGTAAAAAGGTCTTGAAACCAAAAAGTCTAAGAACTGCTATTTTCTCACTGATTCTTTTGTTTTTCCAATGTGGAATGCTAACCTTGTCTGTTATGTGTCCTGTAAACATTTTCTGCAGTTGGCAGCTTATCTTTTTACTTATGTGCCTATTGTTCTACAGAAGTCTTAGGTATGGTGCAGTCCTCTTGCCTGTGTTGTGCTTTATTATTTTAAAAAAAATCTTTCTTTTTTGCAAATGCATGGAGATAGTCTTATAGATTCTTATCCAAATGTTTTGATTTTGGTATTTAGGTATTAATTCATGTCATTTATATTTTGGGGAGAGTGTTGGGTAGTATATACTGTTTTCTCTTCTTTTTCCACATTTTTAAGTGGTGCATTACAATCATATATAGTGATGGAATTTGCTATATATTTTTGTATCTACACAATATTATAATATGGCCAATATCACTCTCCAGCCCACTCCCTCCCTGCCTCCCACACCTTGGTCCATTTCCTCTACACATCTCCTTTTGGGTTTTAGGAGAACCACCTCCACCTTTTTTCCCTTTCCTTTTCTAGTTTCTGCATATGAAAGAAAACATGACCCTTAACTTTCTGAGTTTGACTTATTTCACTTAACATGGTGATCCCTAGTTCTGTTCTTTTCCTGAAAATGCAATTATTTTATTTTTCTTTATGGCTGAATAAAACCCAATTCTGTATATATTCCTCGTTTTCTTTACCCATTCATCTGTTGATGGACATTTAGGTTAGTTCCATAGTTTGGCTACTGTGAATTGTGCTGCTATAAATATGGGTATGCATGTATTACTGTAATAAGATGACTTTAATTCTTCAGGGTAAATACTGAGAAGTGGTATAGCTGGGTCAAATGGTGGCTTCATGCCTAGTCTTTTGAGGAGCCTTCATACCGATTTCCATAGTGATTGTAATAATTTACAGTCTCACCAACAGTGTAGAAGTGTTCCCTTACCTAATTTCTCTGGCTAGAATTTCTAGCACTATATTAAATAGGAGTTTTTTTTTTGTTTTTTTTTTTTTTTTTGAGAGTGGATATCCTTGTCTTGTCCCAGATTTTAAAGAAAACTTGTTCAGTTTTCCCCATTTCCTATGAGATTGGCTTTGGATTTTTCATATATAGCCTTTATGATGTTGAGGTATGTTCTAACTCTATTTTCTTCAGTGTTTTTGTCATTAATGAATGCTGAATTTTGTTGAATGCCTTCTGTTCATCTATTGAGATTACTAGGTGATATTTATCCTTAGTTCTGTTAATGTGATGAGTTACATTTATTGGTTTGCATATATTAAATCATCCTTGCATCTCTGGGATAAAATCAACTTGGTCATGGTGTACAGTCTTCTTAATATGTTCTTGAACACAATTTGCTAATACATTATTAACTACTTTTGCATCTAAGTTCATCAGGAATATTGGTCTGTAGTTTTCTTTCCTTGATATGTCCTTCGCTGGTTTTGGTATGAGTGTGATACTGGCTTCATAGAATGAAGTTGGAAGTGTTTTATCCCTTTCTATTTCATGGAATAATTTGAGGAATATTGGCATTAGTTCTTCTTTCAAGATTTCATAGAATTCAGCTGATAATCCATGTGGTCCTGGGCTTTTCTTTGTTGAAAGTCTTTTTATTACTGCTTATATCTCATTACAAATTATTGGTCTATTTGATTCAGTTTCAGCAGATCATATTTGCTTAGGAATATATACATGTCTTCTAGGTTTTCCAATTTATTGGAGTGTTAATTTTCAAAATAGTCCTTAACGATCTGCTGGATCTCTGAGATGTCTGTGGTCATTTCTCCTTTTTTATTTCTAATTTTATTACTTTGATTTTTTATCCTTTTTCTTTTGGTTAGTTTGTCTTTTCTGATAACCAAATTTTTGTTTATCAATCTTTTGTAGTTTTTTTTTTTTTTAATTCTCAGGTTCATTGATTGCCACTCTGATCTCATTCATTTCCTTTCTCCTACTGGTTTTGGGATTTGTTCATTCTTCTTCTTCAAGGGCCTTGAGATGCACAATTAGTTTTTTTATTAGGGATTTTCTGATTTTCTTATGTAAGCATTCATAGCTATAAACTTTTCTCTTAGAACTGCCTTTACAGTGTCCCAGAGGTTTTGGTATGTTGTGTGACTATTTTCATTTGAGTCTAAGAATTTTTGAATTCCTCCCTTGATTTCTTCTATCACCCATTGATCATTCAAAAGGGTTTTGTTATATCTCCATGTGTTTATATAGTTTCTATAGGGTTTGGTTGAATTGATTTCTAATTTTATTCCATTGTAATCTGATAAGGAATTATATATTTTTTATTTGCTAAGAATTGCTTTTTGGCCTAAAACATGGTCTATGTTGGAGAAAGTTCCATGAGCCACTGAGTAGAAAATGTATTCAGCTGTTGTTGGACAAAATAGTCTATAGATGTCCATTAGGTCCATTTGATTTATATTTTTCAGACCAAACAGTCTTTACTGAGTTTATGTCTAAATAATCTATATAATGGTGAGACAAGTGTGTTGAAATCATCCAGTATTATTGTACTGGGGTCTACCTGGAGCTTCAATTTGAGTAGCGTCTCTTTTATGTAACTAGTTGCACCCACATTTGGGGCATAGATCTTTATTAATGCTATACCTAATGTTGAATTGTTCCTTTTGCCTGTATGAAGTAAACTTCTTTGTCTCCTCTGAATAATTTTGGTGTGAAATCTGCTTTATCAGATATGAGAGTAGCTACTCTTGCTTGTTTTTAGGCTCCATTCACATGGTATATCAATTTTCTTCCTTTTACTTTCAGCCTATTGATATCTTTGCCTGTAAAGTGCATATCTTGCAAACAATTTATAGTTAGGTCTTGCTTTTTAATCAATTCCGCCAGCCTATGTTTTTAATTGGAGAGATGAGACCATTTACATTCAATGTTATCAAAGAGAGATGTTTATTAATTCCTGCCATTTTGATTTATTCATTATTTTAAATTTAGTTCTGGTTCTCATTTGCTTAGCTACATTTCAAGTGATATTTGTTCTATTGTCAGCTTTGAATTTTAAAAAATTTTTCCCTGTGAAATATATTTCTCCAAATAAGTTATTTAGTGTTAGTTTAGTAATAATGAATTCTTTTAGTGTCTGCTTATCTTTGAAGGTCTTTATTTCACCTTCAACTTTGAATGGTAGCTTTGTTGCATATAGCAGTCTTGGTTGACAGTTATTCTTTCAGGACTTGGAACACATCATTCCAAGCCCTCTGACTTGTAAAGTTTGTTCTGAGAAATCGGAAGTGATTCTGATTGGCTCCCTTATAAATGAACCTGACATTTTCTCCTGAGACTTTTAAAATTCTATCCTTGTTCTGTATGTTAGGTATTTTAATTATAATGTGTCATGGAAAGATTCTTTTTTAAATCTTGTTTACTTGGGGTTCTGAATGCCTATTATATATGGATATCCATCTCATTATGAAGGGTTGGAAGTTTTTCTGTTATTATTTCCCTTAGGTGTTTATCCATTCCACTACCCCACATCTCACAACTCTCCTCAATTCCAGTGATCCTTAAATTTGATCTATTCATGTTGTCCCAGAGTTCTTATATAGTCTGATCATGGTTATTTTTTCCCCTTAATGCTGTCTAAATAATCAAGGCTGGCCACTTTGTCTTCTAGCTCTGAGATTCTATCTTCAGCATGGTGTATTCTATCAGAGAGACTTTCAACTGAACATTTTTTAAAATTGTGTCCTTCATTTCCAAGATTTCTGTTTGGTTCTTTTTCAATATTTCTATCTTCTTATTGAATTTCTCATTCATATTCTGTATTGACTTCCTTAATTCATTCAGTTGTTTTCTGTGTTCTTTCAGAATTCATTGATCATTTTTATGATTGAGTTCCTTATCTGATATGTCACTATTTCAATATCTTTGGGATCTGTTTTGGTGAATTATGAACTTTAGGAGGTGTTGTGTTAGCCTGTTTTTTTTTTTTTTCATGTTTCTTGTATACCTGTGTTGGGTTTTGTTTATCTGTTGGAAGGGATTTCTCTTCCACTCTTATGTTTGGATCTTGGAAGGGCACAATCCTCACTTGCCAAAATGTCCTAGAGTGATCTGGACTGACACCTAGATGTGCTGTCACACAGATGTGCTGTCCACAGAATTTGTGTTATTTTTGTTTTGAGTTTTTTGTTGTTGTTGTTGTTTGCTTGTTTTGTTTTGTTCTTCTATAGAAAAGTATGTCTGTAGGCCAGATCTCCAGGCTGGCCTCTAACTGTTTCTACTTGGAGCATGATCATTAGTTTGGGAGTTTTCTCCTCTATTCTTTGTATCAAAGTATGGCTGAAGATTGAGTGTCATTAATTTGTGTGTGGAGCAAAGCGTGCTTTTGGTTGAGTTTAGTTCAGCAGCAGACTTTCTATTCTGTGAAATAGCAGTGCCCCGAGGTCCCCAGTGCCTCACAGAATAAGGGATAAAATAGCAACATCCAATGCAAAGAATATATAGAATTAAACTAAATACTTGGTTTCTACTATGATATCTACAGTTTTAATTGCCACACAAAACAGAAATGGTAGGGTCAGCAAAAAGCAAACACAATAAGTAACCATGAACTATATCTAGCATTAAGCAACTAACTACGTCATCCACAGCAGTAATAAAATGCAACAGCCTTAATGGTGGGGGCAGGAGTTACATAAATCAATTCATGCTAAAAGAGAGTAAGAATACAGTTAACTATGAGTAAAATCAATTCATGCTAAAAGAGCGTAAGAATACAGTTAACTGGGCTGGGGATGTGGCTCAAGCGGTAGCACGCTTGCCTGGCATGCGGGCGGCCCAGGTTCGATCCTCAGCACCACATAGAAACAAAGATGTTGTGTCCGCCGAAAACTAAAAAATAAATATTAAAAAAAAAAGAATACAGTTAACTATGAGAAAAGAAAATGTGATAGAAAGGTGGAAGAGAGTTCATAATTTCAAAAAATGAATAGAGAAGAGCTTGGGTTATGGCTCAGTGGTAGAGCACTTGCTTAGCACACGTGAGGCCCAAGCTCCATCCTCAGCACCACATAAAAATAAATAAATAAATAAATAAATAAATAAATAAATAAATACAGTAAAGGTATTGTGTTCAACTACAACTGAAAAATAAATTTAAAAACATGAACAGAGAGAGGGGCTGGGGTTATGGCTCAGTGGTAGCACCCTTGCCTAGCATGGTTCAAGTCTCAGCACCATGTACAAATAAATAAAATAAAGGTCCATCAACAACTAAAAAATATTTAAAATTTTTTTAAAAAATGAACAGAGAGAACACAGAAGCAATGTAGCAGATAATGGTTATACGGAAAGAGGAGAAAAAGAAAAAGAACCAAGGGGAGAGTGAAAGAATAATAGAATTTGGCTGTTGACAGAATAGAAAGAGAAAAGAAATAGACAAATGAAAAACAATACAAAACAAAACCAATATACTAATACAAAATTCTCTTAAAGACAAGTCAAGGAAAAATAACTACATTTAAAATACACTAAAAATGAGAAAAAAGAAACAAATATGTGTATGTACATATGTCCCTGAACCAATCAGAAGCAAAACACATACAAAAACAACAAACAAACAAACATGAAAAGATTCTTAATGAAAAATTAATGAATTGTTTTCACTGAGGTGATCAAAATAGTCAATGAGAATAGATGGTCGCTGTCTATGTCTGGGTGTTTATATATATATATATATATATATATATATATATATATATATGAAGACTTGAAGTCACATTAAGGCTTTCTCTGTGTGTGTGTGTGTGTCCTTTATTTTTATGCAGTTCTGAGGATGGATCCCAGTGCCTCACAAGTGTGATGCAAGTACTCAACCACAGAGCTATAGCCCCATCCCCTTAATGTCTTTCATTTTTTTTCCTGAGTTACATACTGAGAGCAACAACAAGGGATTAAAGTTAACCCCTTCCTCTCTTTCTGTCTTGCTCACCAAAATGACAGTTGGAATGGCCTAAGACTGAAGATGGTTCAAATTACTCCCAACTTCTCTTCTCCCCTGCAGGAGGTAAGATGAGATGAGAAGTACTGTCAGTTGAAGTTTTGTCCACACAGATCAGATTGATTTACTCCCAGGGTGGGTCCACTGCAGAGCATTGTGAGTGGAGTTCCAGTAGGTGGAGCTTAGGTCTAATCCCGCTTTAGGGGCTTTGTTGAGTTGTCTGCTATAGAGAGATTAGTTCTAGGGCCTGGCAGTTGCCAATCTCTGCTAGGAGTCTGGATCTCAGGAGCCTCCTGAGAATTCTACTCATGGGGCAGGAAGCCAATCTTTTACCCCCTCTTGTAGCCCAGGCTTCCCAGGCTTAGTCCCTGAGTATGATCTGAACAAAGATTCCCAACCTGCATCAGCTGGTCACTTGAGCTGCCAGACTCAAAGGGGGAAGTGAGTTGGGCTCCCCTTCACTTTTCTGACTTGAACCCCCCTGGGTATATTCTCTGTCTATTTCACTCCTGTTCTGCTAGGTACACCTTAGGCTACACAGAAGGACACTGTAGCCGTGTTTGCTCAGAACTCCTGGCTTCCACAGCAGCTGCTGCAACATGGTTGCTCAGATGACTCCTGCCTCAGTTCTGTGGCCAGTTGGTAAAGTAAACTTTTCAAGTACCAGTGTCCAGTGCAGCTTCTGGATCTGGTAAGGGTTAGTTGTTAGATCTCAGGTTTCTCCACACTAAATCTGTCCATTCTGTTCTCTCTCTGCTTTCCCTCCCTTTGTGCTGAACTACTGCTGCCACTGTAGTCCCAACCAGCTTGGCTCCAAAGTAGTCTCTCTTCTTCATTTAATGTACTCACTTTGATGCCCAGTATTGAGTTTTAGTGAACTTCCTCTTTCATCCACCTTGCAGAGAAGCATTACTCCTGCTTCTTGAATCTCAAAGTCATGGAGCAATTAGGAACGCAGCCTTCCTCTAGCTAGCCCATCATTTAGCATTCCCTTCACATAATATGGTTTCACACTAACTATAGCTTCCCACATCTTTAAATTTGACAAAAATCTAGTTCCCACACATGCATGAGCCTGCTTCTGGTCTCTGTGTTCTCATCAGGGATATGCTGATCTGTACTGGCACCGGTCACACATTGCATCATTGCCACTGCCAGTGCAGCTTCTGAAGATGCCAGGATGCCAAAGACATGGACTGCAGGCAGACCCCAGAAGCTGGAAAAGGCAAGAGGATGGATCCTCTTCTAAGGCCTGCCAAAAGGAACCAGCCCTGCCAACACTTTGACTTTAGTCCATAACTATTTTAGAACATCTAATCTCCACACTTTCAAGTTAGTAAGCTTACATGGTTTTATATCAACAAGTTTATAGTAATCTGTTGCAGCAGGAATAGGAAATCAATATTACCCTCATTTTACAAATGGCAAGGCTCAGCTCAGTGAGGTTCTGTAATTTGTTTAAGGTCACACACAGGTGCCTGGCATTTGGGATTCAAACCCAGACCCATTTTCTTGCAAAGCTCAAGTTCTTTTTATCTGAAGGACAATCATCCATTCAATAAGCAATAATTTGGTGAATTATAGGGCAATGCAGGCAGCCTCATGGCAAGTTTTAAATATTTATTTTTATATATGTCTATTCTGGGCTATCCCAGGTGACATTTCCAAAGCAGTTTCCAAACCTCAAGTAAGAGAAGGAACTCATGTTCACAAAGATTTGTCACACTCAGCTGTGCACATCCCTTTTCTGGGAGCTCTTGAGGAAGTTGATTGGGGTTTAGAGACCCAAGGTGGCCCAGGACAGCCTCTTGCAGAAGATCCAGGTTAAGAGGCCCCATGGAATCAAGAGAGATCTGCAATTTGACTCTTCATAGAATGGTGAAGAAAATGAGACTGAAAGAAAACGAGTGAAGACAGACTGGCAATTCAATCCACACACCTTGGTGTACTCTGGGGTGGCAGAGGACAGACTAGGAACAGATGGAGCAAGGATTTAATAGGCATGTGTGTGTCAAGCAGTCTGCCAGCTACTTGCATATGATGTTGCACTAACCTATGAAAAGGGGGTTATCTCCACTTTAAAGGGGATGGGTGCAGAGTTCTCATGTAATATGCCATTAAAACTTGTAATCCTGGGATTTGAACTCATGTGTATCAAACTTCAAGACCCAGACTCTACCTTGATTTTTTCATCCTGCTCTTATGTACAAATGGAGGGCAAAGCCATCTCTACCTTTTAGCTTGAGCTCCCTAAAGAGATTCCTCACATGTCTCCTTGAGGACTCCATGAGGACTTCCTCCTGTTGTGCATTAAAGGCCCATTGGGAAGCAGAACAATGAAGAAGATAGGAGGAAGCTACTTGGGCTTTGGACACATCTCTAACCTTCTGCAGTTACTGAACCTTGGAAGCCAAAAGGTCTGGGTTCAGAGTCATCGCCAGAGAAGCCCCAAGAGCATATCTCTCAGTGGGATCTGAATGCAGAACACACATACCTCAGCTAGGAAGTGGCTGCAGATGGATCTGCCTGCTTTGGATGAGGTAGTTTTTCTTCAAAATCCATGCAGTAAATATATGCCATCTGCATCAACATCACCCTTTAAAACACAATTCAAGGTTGAAGGGACCAATGCATGCAGTACTTTTAAAAAAACATTCAGTGAAAGAAAATTGTCTTGCTGTAGCATTCCTCCCACCCACCCAGAGAGGTCATGTTCCATTTCTGTGGCAGGGAAGGATCCTAAGAAACAAGAGAACTCTCAACATAGATAGCCAAATGGGCTATACCCTCAAAAGATGCTTCCAGCAGAAGATGTTGACTTAATTCTTATTCAATGAAGGAATCAGGAAGGATCAAAAAACAGATCACACCTTGAAATTATTAAGATATTTTCTTATTTGTGCCAATATTCTGGAATTACATTAAATATCTAAATATTTGGTTGGTCTTGGCTAGTGTGAAAATGGTCTGAGCTTCTGTAAAGCCCCATGCTGCTTATCAGATGGCTGGACAGGATGTTGCCCTGAATCTGTCCCTGATCAAAGCCATCATAAGGAGTGCATCCTAAAGTCACAAGTAGATAAACAAGGGCAAATGTATTTGTTGTTCAGAAGAAAAGGGAATCACTCAAAACTGTTTTCATTGCTTCCACATTAAATTCAAATATTTCTGTAAACTGTATAAAAGAAAATTTCATACTGTGGCCTTATTTGTGGCCATAACATAACGTAACATTACCTATCTCATTTAGGTAACTGCGCACATACTGCATATGTGAATCAATCAGAATGAGTCACCATGACAGGAAGTTCAGAAAATCAGTGGCTTCAGAAATAAGGAAGCTTTGTTTCTCCTAAGTACAGAGGAAGGTAGTCTAGGCTCCTGGGGGCCCTTGGAGGATTCAGGTCTAAGGTTTTTTTATACTTATGCTGCTCTGCCCTGGTGAACATCATGATCCCAGAAGGGGGCCAGCCATTCCCTCTTTACTTAAGCTGGCCAAAGAAAGGAGTAAGAGCATACTCATACCTTTAAGGACATGTCACTCAGATCCCTGGCCAGAACTGACAGCTAGCTGCAAGGGGAACAATCTCTATATTCTGGGTGGCTTTGTGCCCAACCACAAATCCGGGTTCTCAAAAGAATGACACTGAGAGGGACAATAGCCTGTGCAATGTGTTTATGGATTATCGGGGAGAGGGGAAATAAATCTACTATCCCTCTCCTACTTTGTGCAAATATATATACTGCTAGTGGAGCATTTGTATTTTTCTAAATGTTTGAAGTGTTTTGTGAGAACTAGAATAACAAACCCTCATGTAGCCCCAATCCCAAATTAACAAACGTTAACATTTTCTTTCAGATTAAAAGTGGGGGAGGGACTCTGAAAATGAGGACCCTTGTGCAGTCAATCCCAATTCCATTCCTTTCCTTCCATTTCCAGAAATGATTGCTTTTTTGAGTGTCTCTTTGGTCTTCATATTTCTATGCTTTGTGTGTGTGTGTCGGGGGGAGACACTGGGGATTGAATTCAGGGGCACTTGGCCACTGAGCCACATCACCAGCCCTATTTTGTATTTTATTTAGAGATAGGGTCTCACTGAGTAGATCAGCACCTCACTTTTGCTGAGGCTGGATTTGAACCAGAGATCCTCCTACCTCAGCCTCCCAAGATGCCACGATTAAAGGCATGTCTGGCTCTACGCTTTTTTCTTTTTTAAATTTTATTTTGTAGTTGTAAATCAACAGAATGCCTTTGTTTATTTTTATGTGGTGCAAAGGGTTGAACCCAGTGCCTCACACGTGCTAGGAAAGCACTCTGACACTGAGCTCTAGCCCCCAAGCTCTCTATGCTTTTTTTCTGTGAATAACAATTGACATAGGATTTCTAAAAACTGCATAAATGGCAGTTTTATCCTCCTTGACAGCTTATTTTCAGTCAATTTTTTTTCCCCAGGACTATCCACATTTGATATTATTCATTCATTTTTACTGGTCAATTGTTTCCCATCTTATAAATTGGCCACAATTTATTTATCTATTTTCTTGTTAATAGGCATTTAGGTTATTTCCATTTTCCTCGGTACAAACAATCCTGCTGTTGGCCGTCTCTTTATACACTCTGCACGGGTTTCTCTAAAGTTCTGCTTCTCAAGCTTTAATGAGCTTGAGTCACCTGAAATATCTTGGTAACTACAGATCTGACTCAGGTCCAAGACAGTGACTGAGAGTTGCATTTTTATTTTTTATTTATTTATTTTTAAGATAACTTTTTCCTTTTTTATGTAGATGCTGAGGATTGAACCCAGTGCCTCACACATTCTAGGCAAGCGCTCTACCGGTGAGCCATAATCCCAGGCCTGTTTTTTTTTTTTTTTTAATATTTATTTTTTAGTTGTAGTTGGACACAATATCTTTATTTATTTTTATGTGGTGTTGAGAATGTTTTACAAAGTGGGGTTCTAGTACATACTGAGAATTGCTGGGTTATAGGGCGTGTACATCATCAACTTTCTCAGACATCATCAAATTGAACAAATTTCACTCCAAATGAAGTGAATGTTTCCATTTCCAAATTCTCACCAACACTTGATCTTGTGAGAATCTTAGCAATCTGAAAGCATGAAACAATAAAGTCACATTTCCCTGATTATTATGATAATGATACTCTTTTCATGGTTTTTAACTATTTAAGCTTTTTTTCCATTTGTATAGTATACCCATTTCTCTAATGCAGCAGTTCCAAGTGTGATCCAAGGGCTCTGAGACACATTTGGCAAGGGTCTGCAAAAGCCCCTCCTTTTCCAATTACATAGCTATGTAAGGCTATATTATCTTCATGTATTTAACTAAAACATATAGAAACGGATTGATTGCTCTGCAGGTAGGAGAGTCCAGCCCTCTTAAGTTAAACATTAAAAAGATTTATAAAATGTAAAACAATGGTATTCTTCTCACTAAACTTTATATTTAGCATGTATTTTTTTTACTTTTAAAAAATTTTCTCAATTTTAATTCTAACACGTATGATCCACATACACAAAAACTCTGGGTTATCAATTTTTTAAAGTATAAAGGGACTGGGAGGTTGTAATGGACATCTGTAATCCTAGCTACTCAAAAGGCCGAAGCAGGAGGACAAGTTCCTTGAACCCAATCTAGTGTCTCTTTAATTATTTAAATAATTAAATAATAGACAAATACATAAATTTGTAAAGGGGTTCAGGACCAAAATGGGTGAGCACTGCTATTCTAACACACAATTGTCATTTCTCACTGATTTGCAGGAGGTTCTTAGGTTTTTCCAGTGTATTCAAGATACTGACCTTGTCAGTTATGTGTACTGCAAACATTTTCTCCAGTCAGCAGCTTGTATTTTTACTTAAGTGCCTATTGTTCTACAGAAGTTTTAGGTGTGATGCAATCCTATTTACTGTAAATGTTGTGTTTTCATGTCTGATTTTAAAGAAATTCTCTGTTCTGCAAAAATCACAAAGATAATTTAAAGATTCTCATTAAAATGTTTTGTTTTTCACATTTAGATCTTTTATACTTGTAATTTGTATTTTGGAAAGGGTGTAGAGTAGTACGTATTATATTTTCACTCTAAAGAAAACTCCCCACAATCTGTTAAAAATCCCACATTATGGGATTTTTAACATATGCACAGACGTGTTTCCGGGCTCTCTGTTCTCATCAGAGTTATGCTGACCTACACAGGCACCAGTCACACATTGCTCTAATACCTCTTAATAATGTTCTTTCATATTAACAAATCCAAGCCTCTTCCTTTTATTCCTCAAATTATCTTTCTTCTTCTCCCCCAACCCCCACCCTTTGGTACCAGAGATTGAACCAGGGGTGCTTAACAACTGAGCCACATTCCCAGCTCTGTTTTATTTGATTTAGAGATAGGTCTTCACTAAGTTGCTGAGGCTGGATCTGAACTTGTGATTCTCCAGCCTCAGGCTCCTGAGCTGTTGGGATTACAGGTGTATGCCACCATACCTAAAAAGTTGATTCTTCTTAAAAGTAACCCCCTACCAAGGTTAACAAAGTTTGGAGTGTGATAAAAGGATTACTATGTTGAGAGGCTAAGCAGCATCCCCTAACCAGCTGTGGAGTTCATATCTGTCTGAGCTCAGCTTTCTCTGGAGCAAAAGATCTAACAATCATTTTTTACTTTCCTTCTACAAATCCCAAGAGCCTATAATTTTAGCATTAAGTAAACATTAAGTAAATTAGCTGATGAAGAAAAGGCTAATTGTAATGAGTAGAAATACTTCAACATTGCATATTATTAATAAAGTGAATTTAGGAATTTGCCCATAGGGTCATAAGGTTCTATTTATTGCTTTATGTTGAAAGTTAGGCTAGAATCAGTACCACACCACACAGCATTCTCAAGGTTTTGGGATCCTCTAAAATGAAATTTACTGTAAGAATTAATTTCAGGGACAATTTCTACAAATACTAAAGTAGCTTTCCATATGAAAATTCTGCAGAGGAAGACTTAAAGAAAATGAAATCTTCTGATAAAATCCTGTAAGTATTATTACAACACAAAAATACCAATATTGCTCTACTAGCAATCAACACACACTCTGATAAGACAGATCTTCTAAAAATTCATGCACCGTGGAGCTCTTTCTCCTTTGTGACCCAAGTCAAGAATTAGCAAAATCACTTTTTTGGGGGAGGGGGGGGCGGGGGGGGCTAATTCTTGACTTTGTTCACAAAGGATATTGTCCTATTTTGAAATAGGGAAAGTCTAAATGGGTTTTATAGAAGCCTAAACTCTTGCTCCATTGAAGACTCATAGGGGGAAAAAAAAAAGAGGATTTTCCTTAACTCTCTTCTCCCAGAGTCAATGTTATCTTCACATCTGAACCAAGTTACATCAAGATAGTTGCTACTGACCCTTAATGAAATCAATGCAAAATATGTGCTCCTGTATTTTAGAATATGATTTTGCCTCAAACAAAACTGCCACTGATTCACCAAAAATATTATTTTACCCCTGGCATCATATGTATGTTCTTGTTTTCTTCTTCAGATGTAGATTTAGGAAACAAATTCCTTTAAAACTGCATGCACACATGATTTAATGTGCACACTTCTATCTGCAAATATTTTAATTAAAAAAGATTTAATTCATTTAAATTGGGCAGTATTTTGTATAAAGCTTTTGTTTTAAAAATTGTTTTCATATATACTATTTTATTTGCCTTCATAATGATCCTGTATGATGAATGGAGATAATACTATTATACTAAGCAATTTGTTGTAATAAGGAAAATGAAGAGAGGATTTATCATCATCATATCAGATTAGAGACACGATCACTAACTTCCAATCACAACTGATGAAGATCTTTTGAAAAGTAAGGTTGATTTTTTTTTTTTTTGTCAAACTGAGTAACAGTGACAAGTAACTCCAATCAATACTCACATGAAGCAAAAACAAATTAAACACAAGCATGGTCAATACAGAGGAAAGCAAAGAAGGTTTAAAGAACATTTATAAGCCACTCTCTGCCCTTTAAAATATATTTATATTTTTTTCACTATATAATAATATGTGACTTACATGTGCTTCTATTTACCTACATTCCTATTCATAATTATGACCAACTTTATTAGATAGTGTTCAAATGAAGTCTGGGAGGAAAAGATCAGAATATACAAAACTGGCTAGTATTGCCCCTGAAAGATGGAGAAAGTTGGGGAAAGAACAATTGCAAGGAATTAATAATAGTAGTTAAAAACAGAAAAGTAATATGGTTAAAAAACAAACAAACCAAAACCCCAAATCTTTAAATACAAAAGAAAAAAAAATTAAGACTCAAATGCATATTTTTAAATCAGTAACAGAATCAATAACCAACACTATACATAAAGCTATCAGAAAAGACCTTGCTATTGAGGACTCTTAGTATTTCAGAGCTTACACATATTAACATTTCCTTCATTTGAAGATTTGAGGATATAAGATCAGGAATAATCACATGAAACAGAAAATACACATTTCAAGCTGGTGAGTTTAAAATCACTTTCAAGACCAATTTAAAGAACGGAGTATTTAATCTATTCTAAACTTGACTCACCACTTATTTATATTGTGTATTTGGTCACACACAGTTATAATGATTCTCTAGCTTCTTTTTGATTTTATATTCACCACTGCTACAGAGTAGATGGCTTTCAAGCATCTGCCCTATCAAATCATCTTTCATTAAGAAAGCTTTTTTTCATTGAATGATGAAAAGAAAAAAAAAAAAAAAACAAGAAAGAAACTCAATGAAGAACAAACCCTTTGTTAAGGAGTCAGTAAAATTTGGAAACATCTGCTTGCTACCTGTTACGTTCATAAACATCACCATGTCTATGGAGAAAGTGCCAGTTAAATTGATTTGCCTCTACCTCTACAATTCAAATCAGAATTAAAAAACAAAAAAAATGTATCTTTTGGCAGTACGAAGGGTTGAACCCAGAGCCTCACACATGCTAGGCAAGTGCTCTACTAATAAGTTACATCAAAAGCCCTTTTTATTTCATTTTGAGACAGGGTCTTGGTAAATTGCCCAGGTTAGCCTTTAACTTATGACCCCTCTTCCTGCCTCTGCCTCCTGAGTAGTGGGGATTACAAGTGTGCCACCACCATACTAGGCTTTAAGATATTATTCCTGAAACACAATCATACATGTTTAATTAGTTCCCACCTATCATTGTCCTTGAGGAAAAAAAAGAACAGAGTACTTGACAATTGCTTATTTAAAAATAATTTAAAAGTCAGAACTGGAGTCATGGTGTCAGGTGGAAAAGAAACCTAGGGTGATTTTTAAACGATCTGAGTTTTTGACAGATTACAAATCAAAATTTAAAAGCAATAAACAAATAAAAATACATAGTGTGAAATTCACAAAAAGAAGGAAAAAGGGGCATTTGTGTTAAAATAATTTAATTCTCCCTGTACATCTCTGTTCACGTGAGAAATCAAGGTACACACTTTACAATATTTACCTGTTTTGAGACATTCAAGTCAATTCAGACGGCAAAAGTAGAATTCAATCACTAGTGAAATGTTTAAAAATATATATATTAAACAAAAAAATGTCTTTATAAGATAAAAAATAATCTTCCACAATGCAATAAATTGCAGATCACTGAAATTTTAACTCTTTAGATGATTTCAGTTCAGTTTTTGGTTTCAAAATTTAGAGACAGTTTAAAAAAAAAGTGTGTTGGCAGAATTTCTATCTGTTTTTACGTTTCTCTTTCTTGCTTCGACTACTTGTTACACTGGTTAAAGATGAAGATGGAGGTGCTCTTGCATGACCGGTAGCTTTCAGATGGTCAAAAAGTTTATTCCGGGATGGAAATTCACTATGGCAGGTTGTACAGCTGATAAGAATATCACTCTGAGAAGGGGAACAAAACATAAATAAAACAAGTGTTATCACTTGAGAACAGTGTTTAAACATCAAATATCTTCAAAATACAACTTAAAAAAAAAAAAAAAAGCTACCAAAACAGGTTCACTGAAAGCGGATATTCCTGGAATTTAAATCTCATCAACTAATACCATCAGCTCTAAGCATTCTGAGATTTTCAATGGCATGCACCACACAGACTAGAGAACTTATATTTATGCTTCATAATTAATCATCAGAATTTGATACAGAGTTTAGATTATAATATAAAATAGTACCTATTCTAGTATCTAGTATTTCTAATATACTTCTCATTTAGAAGAAAAAAATGATAGTAGTAGATATATAAATTCTGCCTTCAGCATGCAAAACCATGATGGATCCACATGTTGCAGATTGTTGGGGAAGGATTAACCCCATACACATTTTTATCTTTAGGACATTATGCTGCTCAAACAAGACCCACCAAAGATGTGAATATGGTTTTGACCTACCAGTATTTGTGGTTCAGCAGGTATTTTGACAGTTTTTTTCACATCTTTGGTTTTCTTTCCTTTGGGCTTAGGAACACTGGAAAATAAATTATTTAGCATAATACAAAATAATGTACCCTTTTTAACTGTCATCTTGCTTCAAGAACAATCAAAAGATGAGATGTACTTTAAAGGCTAGTTCATTAATTTTAATGGCTAATTTAATCTTCACATGGTCACTAAGCAGCTTTAAAAAGTACCTGCAGAGATTAAATTAAATAACAAATTTGGCACAAAAATTAAGTAATTTACTTAAAATAGTTGAAACAAAAACAAAAATAATACCTCTAAAATATCTCCGAATATTTATACAGTGTATTTTAATAAAAAGCAAACCATCTTCATAACCAGTCAGAAGTAATGATGATCTATGATATTAAGTGCGGTTGCACAAAAAACATCAAGTTCTTGAGCCTTATCATTCAATAATTTCATGGCAATATAAAGACATTATAATGCATTTTTCATAAAATTAAAATTTTCTCCATGTAGGAAATTTACTTTCATTAACAAATGATGTCCTGATCTGGTGGGCTTTCCCCTGTACCCTTTAAACCAGAAACTGCCTGACAGAGCAGTCAGGGTTTTCCTGTTCTGCTTGAACTCTGAATATTTCTCTACACAATTTCCTCTATGAATCTTAAACAGTTGGATACAATACTTTTCTTTTATTTATTTATTTTTATGTAGTGTTCAGGATGGAACCGAGGCCTCGCATGTGCTTGGCAAGCACTCTACTGCTGAGCCACAAGCCCAGCCCCCATATACAAACAGTTTTTAATGAAGCACTTTTCACTAAGTAGCCAGAGTGTCTACACACTACAGAGAAACAGCAGAGCCCCTGCAGAAAGGTCTCAGAGTTAGGAGACCAGTTGAAGGGTGGAGTGGTAATGCATCTATCTCAAACCTACCATTTCTCAGCTCTACTTCATGGCCCACTCCTTGTACCCACCAAACAGCCCAAGATCCCCTACAAGACACTCAAACCTCATGGAGACAGATGTTCTAGGTGCTTTCAAGTGACTAATCGGGCAGAAAGGGATTAACTGCCAGCTTTTCCACCTATCAGCTCTTGTCTTTGGACAAGTTAACCTGAGATTCAGTTCTTCTCATTTGTCAAATAGGAACAAACACCTAGCATCTACTAGCTGTGTTGTTCCTTGTCCTCCTTTTCTACACAAAGAGCCTCAGTCATGTGTTTCTCTTTCACACTACTCTTTCTGAATTCCCCACACCCCTAAGTGCACTCCACTGCCCTATCACTTCAGCTCCAACATTGAGCTTTTTCACTTACTCTGCCACTTTACTCTTGTACTTAGACTTTAGCTGTTTTCTAAGAGAACAAAAACCTGAGGCTACTGTTTAAATCCTTCCTCAAGGAATAAGAAACAACTCTGTATTCTAGAGGAACAGATAAGGATGGGGACAAGGAAGTCAGACAAGAAGCTAGGAGAAGGACTAGATCTCTTCCCTGAGTAAGACTTTCCTCTAATCCACCACTGAGAATTCTGGCAGCACCAGGACTCCAGGGTTTCTTTTAGCAGGAAGACCCAAGCTGCTGACCTGTACTCTGACAATGCCATGGGGCTGAACACAGCATGCTGTCCCAAGCATGAAGATTTACTTGGTAAAGCTCGAGGGGAATCAGGGTGGGGAAATAGACTCAAAGGCAGTCTTGGTCTCATTTGAATGTCAAGGCCAAAATAAAAACAAGGGCAGTGCAAGGAAAACTGGAACTGAATCAGTGTTTCTGGTCATGTTGCTGAACTGTCTGTGACCATAGTACTACAGGATTCTGTTTCTAACAAGCCTGACTCATTCCTCTGTCTCTTTCTCTCTCTGTGTGACTCTATATCTATGTACAGTTTACACCTATCTTATTCATGGAAAGAAAATTTTGATATATAAAAGTTATCTTTATCATCAAATTCAGTAATTAGAAAATAATATGCAACTCTCACTTACCTTTTAGCTTCACTTTTTGGATCATCACAAGGTTCAATGGTCTCTGTGACATTGACATTTTCTTGGGGACTATCTTCTAATTTTTTGGCACTGTCTTGATTTAAGTTGATATTTTCTGGATCAACCTTTATTCCTTCTCCAGGTCCATTTTCATTACAATTGTCATCATAATTCTAGGTGAGAAAATATACATGCCATTACAAAACAAATATATCTAATACTGATTTCTTATATTATCAAATAGTTATAATAAATTGATAAATGTCCCCATATACTCTAGTAGGTAGATTTCAGGAATTAAAAAGGAGAAGTAGGTACATCAGGCAAGGAGTAGCTCCACTTCAGAGACCTTTAGAATATCTTTCTAAAATACTCATTTAATTATATAAAAAAATTAGCAAAAAAGGAAGAGAGAATTTTACATATTATGTCCAATCACAATTTAATGAGGTATAGCATTTACATTTTTCCATGTTTTCTAACTGATTAGCAATGAGCAACTATTTTTTTATAGTTAAAAAACAAAACATTTAAAAGTGTAAATATTATCCCTAATTCTAACTTTAGAGATTACACCATGAGCTTATGTATGTAACAACAAAAAAATTTTTATAGGTGAAATGATTCGGTTATGAGAGGTGGAACCTAATCAGTGGATTAATCCACTGATGCTGATTAACTGGGTGGTAACTGTAGGCATGTATGGAGTGGTTGGAGGAAGAAGGCTATTGCTGGCACAACTTTGGATTTTATATTTTGTCTCTGGTGTATACAACTCTCTGCTTCCTGATATCATTTCTTGATCTGCTATCCTCCACCATGCCCTTCTGCTATGATGTTCTGCCTCACCTCAGGCCCAGAGTTATGGAGTTGGCGAACCATGAACTAAATCTCTGAAAATGTGAGCCAAAATAAACTCTTCTTCCTTGCAGTTTTTCTTGTTGGGTATACTGGTCAGTTACTCAAAAGATGACTAAAACAGAATTTGGTAACTGACAAGCGGTGTCATTACTATAACTGACCCAACCACATGGTTCAGAAGCCTTTGGAGCTGGTTTTGGGGTGAGGTGGGGGAAATTTTGAAAAGTTTAGATATAAAAAATTGGAAAAGTTTTAGAATGTTATAAGTAGGCTTATGGGCAATTCTAGTTGGAGCTGAGAAGACCAGAATGCTCACAGAACTGTGGACAGTAAAGACTGGGCTCATGGGGTCTCAGAAGAAGAGACTCTACTAGAAATTGAACCAGAGGCCATTCAAGTTATGTTCTGGCAAAAAAGTTATATACACCTTGCCCATGTACTGAGATTTTTTATAAGGTTGAATTTAAAGATGATGTGCTAATTATTCTGGCAGAGAAAATTTCAAGGCAGAACAGCATTCAGGTGGTGGCATGGATATTGCTAGAAGCTTTTTAGATAAGTTTACTGTGATTAAGAGCAGAAAACAGACAGAAAAATCTGAAAAACTTTGGAGTTCTCGTGGGGATTCCCGGAGAGTTCCCATTGGTTGGGGAAGTGCGGGAACTCCAAAGTAGCAGGCCAAGGCGGACAGTAAAGGTCTAATATACAACCAAATCAATCCAGCATCATCTTAATGGCTTGCCTCTCAACCAATACTATTGGCAAAATGCCAGGGGCCATTCCGACTCGGCTATGGCTCTCAGCAAGCATCCAAGAATTTGCCTTGAGTCTCAAATGAGATTTTGGACTGGGACTTTTGGGCAAGGCTGAAACTGTTAAGACTATGGGAACGCCTGTAAATGGACTAAATGCATTTTGCATTGTGAGACAGTCATGGACAAAAAAAGGGAGCATGGACAGACTCTTATAATTTACTTTTGAGGAAGGAGTTCAGAAGTAATGTGTTCAAATTTTAGTTACACCAAAGCTCAAGTATAAGACAATGCAAGAATTTTCATATGTGACATGATCTAACAAGAGGTGGAACCTAATCAGTGCATTAATCCACTGATATGGATTAACTGGGTGGTAAATGCAGGCAGGTAGGGTGTAGCTCAAGAAAATACTTCGGGATAAGCCTTCAGGGATTTGTACTTTGACCCCGAAGCAGCTCTTTCTCTCTGCTTCCTGGTTACCGTGTCCTGAGCTGCTTTCCTCCACCATGCTCTTCTGCCATTAATGTTCTACTTCATCTTAGGCTCAGAGCTGGCAAACTATGGATGACTCCTCTAGGTGAGCCAAACTAAACTTTTCATCCTTTAAATTTTTCTACCTGGGTTTTTTTGGTCATAGTGAAAAAAAGCTGACTAAAACAATGAAAATCGTCTACAACAGCCATTCATCCAATGCATTTGGCATCTCATTTCATAATTCTTGCCTGAACCATTTATTATACTGGTGATTACAGAACAGTGATTTTCTATCTCTATTACTTATGCCACTTAAATTTGTACTAGCTCATATTTTTCTATAATAAAGTTTTCCCATTTCCATTTTCCCAACCTTTTTGTAAACTCAATATAGATACATGAATTTTTTTAATAAAATCAATATGTAAAAATCTATCACCATTATTTCTTTTTATGACTCAAATTTTCTCACATTGGCAAGTTCTGTAAGCAGGGTCTTAAGGACTGATGACATATCCCTATGAGCTTTTTAGCACTTCCTTAGTTTCTAGTGTTAAGTGTTCTAGGCTCACCTTCTTTATCTCAGTCACGGAATCATCCATTTCTCCAAAAACCAAGCCTGCCTTTCTTTGTCAGAGAAAAGGAACTTAGAAACCAAGATGTGGGTGCTAACTTTGCTCATTGCCGAGGGATGTCACTACTTCTAGTTCATTGCTGTTTTAAATCATGAACTCCTACCAACATCTCCAATTCCAATCTTCCTCTCTTTTCCTTAATTTGAATTTATATTTCTTTTCTACCACAGAGAATCTAGTTTCTAACAGTATAATATATTTATCCACTATCTCTGTCCTATAATATAAAAGAGTTTCAGAAATACCTTATTAATACTACCAAAACCCAACTAAATTCAAGACTTAGTTTCTTTGCAGTTAACTTTATCTTTTGACTATTATCTCATGAGTTTAGAAAGTGCTTGTGTTCAAAATTCAAAACTTAGCAACCACACTGAAAAGTTGAACTAATCCTTTTTTGTCAGAATCATTTGTTTCTATTTACATTCAGTTTTAGTCCTTTAGGTTTGAGGGCTTTGTTTTATAATTCTTTTTGGTTTATCCAACTGGTTTTGTTCTTACTGTTATTTAATCATACAAAAAACCTTCCCAATCTGGAGTGCCAGAATTATACTTGCTGCCTGCTTCTCTTTGGTCCATCAGTACATGTCTCTACACTGCCTTCCACTTCAAGAGAGCTTAGAAAATACCAGGAAAAGTGCTACATACAGAACACTTATCTGAACCTAACATAATCAGAAATTGTAAACAAGAGGTGCTATAAAGAAATATTAGCTATGGAAGGAAAAAAATGGAGTAGTCACTTGAAGCATTTTGTCAATTAAGAAAATACTAACACAATAGAACCCATTCTCCGTGAATTATAACAGGCTTGTGTTAAGTATAAATTCTTCTTTGCTATAAACTCTGTCCTTATTCTAGTGGTATTCACTCATATAAAGAAAAGAGAAAATGTTCTAAACTAGTGATTATAGGGTCTTTGAGTGAATGATGGTACAAGTAAATTTATTAAAAGAATATATGATTTGCTATGCTGATTTATAACTGAAGCAAAAAAAGTTCCAAATTACAATTTAAACAGTGATTTATTTGTACCATATATCATTTTTGGAATAGGAAAGTGATAAAAACTACCTAATAGATTATTATAACCATTTGGATAAATAAGCCAAATCTAAACTTATGAGAAATTATTAATAGATTACCTAAATGTTTTTAAAAAACATTTACTGCTTATTAATATAACTAAGTTATATTAAAATGACACAAAATCAATCCAATTTGCTTTAGAACTACCAAATATCATTACTAAAATGGACAAGCTTGCAGTTTTTACAGGTTCCAGAGTCATCCATAAGATTGTGTTTGGCATGTGTAATGACACCATAATACTAAAGAATAATACTATAAACTGATTCTGAATACCAACTGTGAAATATTTAAACTTCTGAGTTATAGAAATATTTTCTCAATATATCATTATGAGTTTTTAATCAAATGTTCCTTCTGCAATATTTCACTGATGTTGTTAGCAGAATAAAATTAGAAATATAATGATATTCTTAGCTTTAGATTTTAGGTGACTTGAAAGTCCAATCATCAGATGTATCCATACTTTTTTAATATGGCACTCAGATAATTCTTACCAGGAGAGTTATACATATGAAAAATTTAAACCTGAAACAGCAATTTAATTACATATATAGAAGGGGGGACGCAAGGGATAAAGAAAATACTTTCACTTCCTTTTAATCAATTTGATAACCAATATAAAATTATGGAATAAACCTACTCTCTTTAATACAAGCTAAATGGAATGAATGAAAGTTCTGTAACTTTATAAATGATATTTAATGTTAATAAAACCTTTTCAACATACCTGTGCCGGTTTTTGTTTCTTTTTCTTCTGTTTTTTAGAAAGCCTAAGAGCAAATATACATAAAAATGTTAAACAGTTGACTTTGTGAAAACTCACCAAGTGAAAGGAAGAAAATATTGAAATGAAATATTAGTGGTAAAGAAATATTTTAAAATATTTAATATTGTAAAGCACTAAAAATAAAAGCAAAATATTCATATTGTAACTTTTGAGAACAGCAGCAGTGGTTAAATGGTTGCCTAAGTATGAAACTGCTTTTAATACTGTCATAACATATTCTGTAAAAATTAGATCTGACATCCTGTCTTTACCCACTTCAACCCGATGAAGTTCCATCAACTATAAGGGACTGAAAAAATATTAGCATAACAGAAAATTTTTAAGACAAAATAGCATTTAAATAATCTCTAAATGTGACAAATATATCTAGTGAAATTTAATATTAAAAAGTACTTTTGCTTTGTTGTGTCTTCTATTTCTTCCTCGGAATTGGCATTCAATAGATTTTCATCTATATGAGATCCTGAAAAATTTTCTTCTTCTTCCTCCAATTGTTGTTTTAACAAGGCAACCATTTCCCGATGCTTCTTTGACTTTTCATGATTCTTCATGCTGAAAGAAGAATCTGATATGAGTAGCTGTACTAATGTTCATATATTCTCAGGGAAGTTGCTGGATGATTGCAACCAAGTTGAAATTGCCATATGTTTGGAATTTTTTTTACAGAGCAACAGAAGTTGGTCAGGACTGCCCAGATAGTAAGGCCTCTGGGATCTCAGCACTCCCCTCATTTTCTTCCTTTTTAATTTTTATATATTTTTTTCCTTCTTTTCTTGCAAAATTCTCTATTTGTTATTTTCTCTTAATGCATGATTTTGTACCTTTATTTCAAGAAAATATTATTTTTATGAATAAAATAAAACAAAAAACATTGAACAAAAGAAACTATCAGAACAAAAAGGCAAGCCCCACAGAGGGAGAAAATATTTGTCATATATATATTTTTCAATTCTTGAAATTAAAGCTTTCTCCACAATTTCCTTTTAATCACTAAGTATTTGCTAAAAGTGGCTTCTGTATTTCAGGCCATGCTACAGTCTTTCAGGGATCACTGAAAATGGAAAGATAAACATTCTAACTTCAAAAGGAATACCCCTAGAGTAACAGTGATATGAAGGCTTGAAGGACAAAAGTAGTTTACTTTCTTTTGCTTTTTCAACAGCTGATTTTCACCTTCTCAAGCGGAGTCTACCTTCTCACTCCTACTACCCTGAATCTAAGTTCAAACACATGTTTGAAACTGTACAGAATGCTATTTCAATGTATCTACAGGGAACTAAAAAACATTTCACAAAATAGACCTCACAATATTAGAGTTAGATATACTAGAATGTAGGAGAGTTAGGCCTAGGATATAATTCAATAATAGTGCTTGCCTTGTATGCAAAGAACCCTGGGTTCCAACCCCAGCACTGAAAAAGAAGAAGAGGAAAGTAGGATACCTGTGTCACTCAATACTTCATGTCATCTGTTCAGACTTTTGACTTCCCAAATTTTGATTACTACTTTTCCTTCCAAGTAAAATTCTCCTTCAGAACAAAGCCCCTTGGATAAATTAAGATATAATCACTGTATTATAAATAAGTGCTCAAAATGATAAGGTCATGTCAAAAAGACATAAGAAGCTGGCCTGAAGGAATTCTGAGCACATCTATAAATATGTGATCACACTGACAAAAATTTACAAATTCAATAATAAAAGAAAATTAATAATAAATACATAAATAAGGTAGATAAATGGGGGGAAGAGAGGGTGCTTGTTTTTACAAGAGAACACCAAATGCTGATTAATAAATGCAGAAGGAGCAGAAAAGCATCATTTGGCAACCAACACAAGGAAGACTTGTAAAGGTCGAGTATTCCTTATCCAAAATAAACATATCGTATCGTAAGATATCTTGGGGATGGGATCCAAGTTTAAACACAAAATTCAGCTATGTTTCACAAACATCTTGTACAAATAGCCTGAAGGTAATTTTATACAATATGTTCAATGTGCCTGCATTTTGACTAGGTCCGTTGCAAGAAAAGAGGTGCAGAATTTTCCTACTTATATCTGCACTCAAAATTTTTGTTTAGGATTTGGGAGAATTTCAGATTTTGAATTTTCAGATTAGCGATACTCAACTCATGCAAGATGAAAATTGTCAATGGACGCTACATTTGTGGGGATTTCTCCCTACAGATTAAACATGTTTCTAAGGAAAATTTTTGCAAGGGAAAAAAGTACTAATTCTGCAATAGAAAAACTGAATAACACCTTGATTAGGTAATCAAAATGATCACCAATGAAGAGGTGACTTTGTGTGTCCCCAGATATGAACCCTTAAGAATGTTATGAAGTATCCACCTGGAGATGCACAACTGGAGTCTAATTGTGAAGTAGCAAACCCTAAATAAGAGAACCCTTAAGAATGTTATGAAGTATCCACAGTTTGGCAGTTTAAAGTTCCTAGGCTGGTATTAACAACATCCATGGAACAGCAATGGTTGGACATTTGATGCCAATAATGGGGATAGATGATTGCAATCTAGCCTCCTCAACTGTATGACTATGTCTTGTCTCAACAAGCAGAACTTCTTTCTGGAAACATCATGTGTGTTTAAAAAGCAGATATTACATAGGAATAATGAGATGAATGACAATTGGTACAACAGGCTTAACTACTGGTACAAAAACTTCTTTCTTCCCAGTAGGGGTTAGTGATCTACTGCTGTAAGCAAAGTCTTTTAAGGACATTCAAAGTGTTACATTTTACCTCAAAAGAAAAGGTGAGTTCAATGATATTAAACTTACGCCTTTTCTGTCTTGAAAGATTTGTCACATGCTGGGCAGTAAAGGTCATCATAAAGCTCAGTATCCTCCGCCTCATCACTATCTTTACCTAAGAGAGGAAAGCCTATGGTAAGAATCCTATTTGGTTAGAATACAAACCTAAAGTAACAAATGATAAATGAATCTAAAACAAAAATAAAAACAAAAACAAAAGCAAACCAACCATAGGCTGTCAGGACTTGAATTGGTCTTTCAAAAGCAACAAAAGCTTTCAAATAAATCACCATATTTTACACATTCTTTTCATAAATATGCTCAGAAGATTCAGAAAATCTGTGAATCCTAAGTGGGAACTCAGTGTAGAACATCAAACGCCATTTTAATATTCAACCACAAAGCAGGTTTTTCAACACAGGTTTTTACAACTGTGATCTACTCTGATAAGCTTAAACTTAGCTTACCACAGTCCATTATTACTGAACAGGTCTTAAAACAGTATATTATATGGAAAAGTTTAAACATTTTCTTTACAGCCCTTTTTATAAGCTTGAGGTTTTATTAAAAACAGAATAATTACTATCATTGTAATCCCATGAAATCCAAGTGACTAAGGAGCTCAAATGGAATTCTTCCAACAACAATCCCATATTCTACTTTTTAGGAAATAAAAAATAAATTAATGCCATTTGGGATTTATTATTACCAATAATAAAGATCCCAAGGTATCTCTTTCATATTCTACATTCTGGTTCTTTATAAGTAATGTTAATATAAGTCTGAAGAACTACTCACTGAAGTCACAAATAACCAAAATACATCCTATTAGGGTTAATGTCCAGGACAGTAGTTCCCCTTAACCACAGGATTTATTCCAAAACCTTTGGTGGATACCTGAAAACACAGATACTACCAAATTATATAAATGAATGCCTTTTCCACCTTAACCAAGCACTTACTACAAACGGTGGCTGTAACTTTGCAGTTTGAAATTGAATAGTAAAACTAGTATGGATTGTTTTTCTTCTTTACAATTTCATAGTTACAAGATTCATTCTTACTTGATTGAGTTCTTAGTAATCTCCGCACGACTTTTTTCCTTTCCTTAAATCAAAAATTTCCACCTTTTATTTTATTTATTTACATTTATTTATTTAGGTACCAGAGATTGAAGCCAGGAGCACTTAACCACTAACCACATCCCCAACTGTTTTTTTTTTATTTAAAGCTAGAGTCTCACCAAGTTGCTTAAGACCTCACTAAGTTGCTGAGGCTGTCCTTAAACTTGAGATCCTCCTGCCTCAGCCTCCTGAGTTTCAATGGGATTACAGGCAACTTTTCATTTAAAGAAAGCACTTTATTAAGGCTTTTATTTGGCATATCATAATTGCCAGCATTGTTAGTCTTGCATTTTGGGATGATTATTAAATAAAACAAAAGGTTACCTGACCAAAAGCACTGTGATACCATGACAGTTAATCTGATAACCTAGAGGGCTACTAAGTGACTATGAGTAGCATATACTCTGGAAAAAGGGATGATTCCCTTTCCAAATGGGGTGAGACAGAATTGTGCAAAATGTTATCACACTACTAAGATTAATGCACAATTTAAAGCAAGTTATTTATATAATTTTCCATTTAATATTTTCAGACCACAGCTGACCAAAAGTAACTGAAATAATGGAAGGTAAAATCAAAGTGGAACCTATTGCACGTGGTGTTATTTTCCAATTATGTGTGTACTTTCAAAATATCATATATGCGAAATAATCTTCAATTAATCCGTTAATTTAGAATGCTGGATTTGAAGTAAAAAAAAAAAAATCTACATCTCAAAGTGGGTTATGTTCTCAGGTTTATGCCAATCTCCAGACTCCTACTTTCCTCTTCAGTAAAATGGATACAATTTCATTGGCAAAATCTACATTTAAAGGGTACTTCATGAGGATTAAGTGAGATCTTGTATATAAAAGGAAAATTATAGTATTTGCTGTTAAATGGATGGAACTGGAGACTATCATGCTAAGTGAAATAAGCCAATCTCAAAAAAAACCAAAAAAACAAAGGCTGAATATTCCTCTCTAATATGTGGATGCTAACACACAATCAGCATGTGTCTGGGGGAGAAGAAATTCACTGGATTAGACAAAGGGAAATGAATGGAAAAGAAGAGGGATGGAAGTAGGAAAGGCAGTAGAATGAATCAGATATAACTTTCCTACACAACCCGTGTTAACGCCACATCGTGTATAACTGCAAAAATGGGAAGATACACTCCATGTATGTATAATACGTCAAAATACATTGTCATGTATAACTAAAAACAAAATATAAAAATTTTTTAAAAAATGACCTTATAAAGTATAAAGCTGTGAATTAGGACATTTCACATTTATAAAGTGCTTTATAATTTTCAAAGCACTTTTTCACATACTATTTCTGATTCACTAATAAAACACTTCATTTCCTAATCATTTTGAATGAATAAAAATTTGTCATTTTATCGTTCAGGCTACTAGTAAGAAAAAAATCACATTCACAGCTATGTGAAATTAGTAAACTATTTATATAATTTGGTTTTATTTATGGAAATGCCAGAGGCAGTGTGGAAAATCAGATATACAGCTATTCTCAAAAATGCCAAAACCTCACTTTTGGCGTAGTTACTTGCTTATGCTTTAATGATAGAGGCACAGAAAATATTCTGGGACACTAAGAGAAGCCTTTCTACAAAGTTAGAAGAAAGAGAAATAATTAATACATACCACACAGACTTTTGCACAAAATACGCTTTTCTGGAAATAACTGCTATTACAACTTGACCTACTGTTTAACTGCATTTTCTTTGAAAGACCAGTCAGTCACACTTCTGAATATGCTCACCTGTCATTACATTTAAGCAGCCCGAAATGCAAGTCATTTAGATTACAGACAAAGTAACTTATAAACAAACTACCTGAACTAGACTGCTTCAATAGAGTACCTATGTGAGACCCATACAATTATTTTTAATTAAAAAAATTAAATTAAAAATTGGGAGATGTTCCATAAAATCCAGATTTCCAGCTTTACTTAGAAAGCAAACAAAAGAATGAAAACTCTGGCACAGTACTGGCAATAATCAGCTGGAACTCAAGGATCCTCTGGGTTTTCCCTTCCCTACTGTCCAATTCCTGGGTCCCTTTACTGGAACTTGTAGTGTTCTGAGTGTACATCCTTGCACACAATAAAATTTATTTCCCAAAATTTGTTAGTCAATAAAAATTACCATCTTGTCCATCTTTAAGCTCATGCTGCTCCATTTCATTATCATCTGATCCATCTCCAAACTCCTTTTCATATCGTGCTTCCATCTCCCGGAGTTCCTTCTCCAAATCGGCCACGGTCATCCAGCTCTGTTCTCTGTACTGTTCTGCCAGTCTAGATTCACAGAACAAAGCCTTACTCTGACAAGCATATCTCTACAAGGGTTTTACTCGTTTCTTAGGCTTAAAAATCTATCCCCTAGAGACCTTCTTCCTCCCGAGCTGTAATGCTTACAAACCTAAACCCTGTGCTTAAGTTAAATCTCTGGCAAAGTCACTGAAACCTGTCACCTAGCTTGTTTTAATTGCTTTATAATGGGTTTTAAAACATAAATCTTTACAGCATGTAAAAAGTCTTCAGATCACTTTAAGTCAAATAAAATACTAATCTTCAAAAGATGACAGGTGAAATAAGTAGAATTTTTAGTAAGTGAATGACTTACTACAATGTTCTGGACCCAAATGTTTACAGTTTACTCTTAACAACAAAACTTTAAAGAAACTAAAATGAACTTAATATCTCAGAATATCAACAGAAATGCAATGTTGCATGGTGGTTAAAAGCAAGGCCCTAAAGTAAACTTGGATCTGATTCCCAGCTCTGTGATTGACTAAGTATGTGACCTTGGGCTTTCTGTCTCATTTCTTCACAAGAATGAAGAGGATAAAAATTCTACACAGAGGGCTGGGGTTGTGGCTCAGCAGTAGAGTGCTCGCCTCGCACATGCGACACCCTGGGTTCGATCCTCAGCACCACATAAAAAAATAAATAAGTGAAATAAAGGTGTTGTGTCCAACTACGACTAAAAAATAAAATTAAAAAAAAAAAGAAAAAAAATTCTACACAGAATTGTGGTGGGAAAGCAATCAGAACAGGGCCTTGCACACAGTAAGAATTCAATTAACATTAGTTACTATTAGATTTTATAAGAATATATAAAGGACTTCAAGTATAAAGGGCCTCTAAAGAAAAATACCCAAATTAAAATGAAAATGTTTTCATAATGGGTGAAAACATTCTACCTAATGCCAGGATTAAATCACAATAATGACTGAACATGACATGGGAACCCAAAATCTGGTCCCTACTGATGCTGCCCTTGATCCCTCCTAAAACTGAGAAAGGAGCTAGTCACATACTTTGCCTGCTTTAGTTTCTGTTGCCGTCTCATCTCCTCAGCCTTCCTCGCCTTCTCTGCATTCTGTTCCTCTACAAGCTTCCGATGTGCCTGCACTCTTTTATCTCTTTTCCGGATGAAAGCTACCAGCTGCCGAACAAGCTCATTCTTCTCTTTCCTTGCTTTGTCTCGAATCTTTTTGTTTTCTTTTTCCATGGCTCGTTTTTCCCAGCGGTTTGAAGCTTGCCGTGTATCATATTCTTCCTTCCAAGCAAAATTCTTTTGGGTGCAGAAACTCTGCCAATAAGCGTAGAAAGGGTGGACTACCTAGTGACAAAGAAAATAGGTAAAATTCTACTTTTTTTAAAAAAAGCAGTAAATATTAATGATCCAAAACATCCCACTTTCTTTTTTCATATATATATAGCAATCCCACTAATCAATGCACAATCCTTTTATGGATTTAAACTACTCTTCAATAGATTTAAGAAAAAAAGAAAACAATCTTACTGGCCAAAGAAAAAGATTATGGTCCATTTACAGAAAAAGCAAAGAGTGTGGCTCTGAGAGAACAGCATGTTCCTTCAAAAGGAGAGAGGATAAGAGAAGTCGTCATAACACAGGACTAGGACTCATTTCTTTAAAAATCAGAAAATGGGAAAAAGAGTGATAAATGCTAATTATAAAATGCAATGCGCTTGTCTTTTACCTTATCATAGTCACTCTGGGAGTCTCCAAAAGTTGGGAAATCCTCAACATCCTCCTCTAACACAGATTCCAGTTCTTCCTTTGCAATCATTTCAAAAACACTACGATACACTGTGTAAAAACCCTAAAAAAAAAAAAAATCAGAAACACAAATACTTAATATTTTTATAGTCTAATCACAAAGAAATATTTTAAAATGTAAGGTGAAAAACTCTTCACATTGAAAATTTATAGAATTCAGCTCTGGTCAATGCCAGTACATTTAGTATCAATTGGAAGTTTTTATGTAAATATGAAGGCACTGAATATTAAGGGTTCAAAATGAACATTGCTTCACTTTTTATTTTAGAATACTTTTAAGAATTCTCTATTTGAGTCTTAAGAAATTAAGACTTTCACTTATCTTACCTTTTCATCGTCTCCATAACCAGAATAACAGGTAACAGTGAAATAGTGAAGCAAATCTAAGCTGTCATCTTGGTATTCTCCATCAAGCCCTCCTTTAAGTAAGGCCTCTCTATGATTATCATACCTTAAAAATAAAAATATAAAAAATAGGCACCATTGGTGAAAGACAAATAAATAAGAATTCAAAGGACTCCTCACTACATAACAACCAAAATGTCAGTATACATTTCAATGTGTCCAATATACAACCAATTTTAAGGAAATATTAACATGAAAAGACTTAAGCCTTTTAAAAAACTGTGCTATAGCTCCTAACTTTATGTAATATTAGCCCATATGAACAGAGAAATTGAAAAAGCCAGTAAATTTCTATGATTCTCCTAGAAAGGTGCATTTGCATAGGAAAGAAACAGTACAAATAAAGACAATATTGGACACAATTTGGTCCATAAGTAAATTTGAGAATTTACCAAATTGCAAGATAAGACTCTTTTTATGTTTAAGTAAACTTAAATCTATGAGCTTTATACATACATAATTACTATTCATATTAACTCTGTAAAGGTAGTTACTATCATCACTGTTTAATACAATGGAAAACTAAATTTCAGTGATATTAAATACTGTCCATGATCATAAAATCCACAAACAGTATCATCAGAATTCAAAACTAGGTCTCCTGCACTGGGCAAATCAGGTTCCTGCCACTACATGGTACTGCCTTCAAGGCAATAGGAGAGCTACCAGGCAGGAGCTTTATGTAAAAAGACATGAAAGTTCACGGGTCAAGAAAACAACGTAAATTCTAGAGAAGAGGCTTTAAACAAGAGGAAGTCAGGGAGGAATCTGAAAAGTTCCAAGAGGAAAGCAGAATTTCTAAGGCCAGATCTCCAAATTCTTCAGGCAGTGAAAAGTTTAGGAATCTCTGATTTTCTTACAAAAGACAATTTTATAGAATTTTCTTCACAATCTCTCTTTGAGAGTCAGCTGTTCTGCACAATGCTGAATGCACAGACAATACATAGTAGCACCAAACACCACCTTCACTTTGTAACAGCAGGATCTTGCATGTCTGTGTCAGGGTTTAAAACTTACCACTTGTAAAAGGTTAATCAAGAATCTGAAAACTCACAACTTTCAAACATAGAAACTTTTATTTAGAAATGAAATTAAATTATCTAGTAAAAGTATCTGTCATAAATATAGAAACTTAACAAATATCTTCACATATTTTATGTATAATTCTTGTATTAAACACTCTTGCTTTTGTTTGTTTGAAACAAGTCTCACTTTACTGCCTAGGTTGGTCTTGAATGTGAGATCCTCCTTGCCACCCAGATCTACCTGATTTAAGGACAAGTCAATCTTATTCCTGTTGGACATCAGTAAATTTGTCGTACACCAAAGGGACCAAGTAATAAGAAATCACTTAAAGTATAAAAATTAAAACTACATAAAATCACCAAACTTTGTTTAATTACCTATTAAACCAGATAGTAGCAAGAAGTATCTCCAAAGTTCTTTCCTACCATAATACTGCATTTTACATAATGAATAACTGATAGATGCTTCAGAACACACTGAAACCATCTAGTGTATTAATTAAAAAAAAAAAAAATCAAACCTATATTGATGATCCCTTCCAACAAAATAAATGAGGATGGGAAAGACAAGGTGATGCTTACCATGCTCTTTCCTGAGGGTCGCTCAACACATCATATGCTGCTTGAATTAATTTAAATTGTTCAGCTGCTTCTGCGGCGTTATCCAGATTTTTATCTGTTAAAATAAAGTTACAAAATTCCATCATTAAAAAAGTAGAAGGCAGACTGTCAGGGAGAGTCTTCCATCACAAAGGCCAAACAGATGAAGAATGTATAAAATAAAGAAAACAACTAAGAAAAATAAAAATCTACGATGACAGTTGATAAGCAGCAATCTATCACAAGCATCTATAAGTCTTTGTGTTATCACTGAATCTTCAACCTGGAATCCACAAATAGAAAACCTTAAGTAGCACACATTTTATTTCCACAATGAGAAAAAAATTCCAAATCAGTTATATAAAGACTGTTATTTATCTAGTATCTCGTGCTAGACTACATTTAGTGTCCATATATTTTTGTCAGTATATACCAAAATAAACTTCATAAAATTAAAAATATAAAGATACTAATTATTCTTCCCTTAGCTGTGGATTCTGATAGCATCTTTGTTTCAGGTGGTAGCTGGCACTCAGTGATCTCATCCTCCAGGCACTCATATCCTATGCTGTCTGTTCCCTCCCTCATTAGTAGGGTTGGTCTCTGTGACCAACAGCAGGGGCAGGAGTAATAATACATGCTGTATACGATGAGGTTATGAAAGACTGCAGTTTCTATCTTGGGCTCTCACTCTCTTCTGGGCATAGTTAAAAAATGCCATAGCTAAGAACCAGACAGCCTACGGAAAAGTTCATGGGGTAAAAACTGGAGGCTCTCAGAGCTGTAGGCACCTTGGGCATGCCAACAACTACATGCATTAGTCTGGAAATGAACTGATTATCTCAGTGATCATATAACCTCACGAGAAGCCCTAAGCAAAAATCACCCAGACAAGTCATCCCCAATTCTGAGTCTCAGAAACTTGGGAGTCTATGTAATAAATAGATGTCTGCTGTTTTTGTTGCTTTGTTAATTTGTCTTGTAGCAATAGAAAACTAATACATTTGAAAGGAAAGTATTTTAAGAATGTCAAAGTTCTTTAAGCTACAACTCAATACTTATCTTCTAAGAGGTTAGATAAAAGATATGATGACAGAGAAATATATTCCCTATAAATACTATCTGTATCACTGACTCTCAAAGGCATCTTACTACTGCCTTTTCTCAGATCTCAACACAATGATCCCAGTCCTGTAGGTGGCCTTCTGCTCAACACTTAATACTGACAATACTTAAGTGTGGCAATTTGCCATGGCTGTTTTTACTGATGCTTTAACACAAAAAGCTTTATAAACATTTTAGAATCATGGTCTTTTGTAAAAGTGAAAGAAATCTTATATTAAGTAAAAATTATCTCTATTTTTGGAACCTCTCTGTATATGAGAAGTAACACAATCTGATAGTAACTCAGCTAGACAAGTGCTGAGTTTTTCAGCCAATACCCCATCTCCCTACCCACTTCTTCTCTGCACTGAGTACTCCCACTTCTTATGGCACATCAGAATCCCTTATTTCCAATACAGTCTAAGATAGGCATAGATAATCAATGAGCCACTTGTTACTTCTGAAATATTACACTTTTAATCACTATAACCAATTACATTAATTCCTAAGCAGCAGCATACTATCATACAGAATTAATGGTTGGCAAAGGTTCATATTTTTTTCTTTACTGACAAGTCTATTACTAACTGTACAATCAGTTACTTTCATAAATTCAAATATAGGATTTAATCCATTCTGTGATAGACACTACAAGTTAGATCATTCAATACCCTCTCCTCCTTTTCTCTTTAGTCTCTACTGGAGGTGAGGGGTGTGCAGGGGCTGGATATACACAGATACTTGCTTATCCAATCACCCTGGCTGGTAGGAATAGCCTTGTGACAAGGTTCTGACCAATGCAATGAAAGTAAAGTTATATTTTCTTCCTCCTTCCTCTTTTTTATTGTCTTACATATAGATGTAATGGCTGAAGCTTCAGCAGCTATCTTGAGATCAAGAGACAAAAGTCAAGAGATATGCAGTGACATTGAACATTTTTTACCAAGCTCATGAAATAAAGTATGTTGGTAAAGATGTCTTATGGTAAGAAAAATAAACTGGTTAGGCTTTCTGCTACTTCTGATGAATCTAGCAATTATATCTTGTTGTGACCCTTTTGCAATCAGGTTCTAGGTAGAACAGGACACACAGAGCTCTGTTGCAATTATTTGAGATTTTGACTATCACTCTGTAACAGATGTTCCCAGTGGCAATACACCCAGTTAAAAAATTTCAGACTTTCTTTCTTTCTTTTTTTTTTTTTTTTTTGTGGGTATCAGGTGGCAAGTTTTAGCCACTAAGTGAAGACTCTCAGGAAAGACACTGTTCTCTTGAAGAAAAGGGACCTGGGTGACACTCACAGTGTGCCCTTAAAGTATCAGTTGTGTCCTGCCCAAAGCTAAGGTGTAAGCTTACAGATGAAGCCATACTCAATTTAAAAATGTGGCAAAGACTGCTGGCTACCTTCTCCTTCCAGTTAACCCTGATTTTAGATACTTGGCCCCAGAAATAAAGAGTTCATTTCTCAGCCTCCCTTGAAGCTTGGGTGTAATCAGGTAATTAAGCTCTGGCCAATAAAATCTATAAAAATATTATACAGCAGCTTTTAAAACTCCTTAAAAGTAACTAGCACACACTCCTGCCCTTCCTTTATTCTGTCCTCCCTTTATCCCGTCCTCCCACAAGCTGCTATCTTGGATGATAGGTGAGCAAGCCATCTGAGAGTTCCTCAGCAGAAAGTCCAAAGGCTTCATGGTTGAAAACAGCTATTCCAGGCCCCAGCTGTCTTATCTCTGTACCTCTACAGAGAAAACAATTCACTTCTGTTTTTGAGGCTTTACTGCCTAAACTTGATATAAGGATTCAAACCCTAGGGTGAGGACTATGGAGCAGGTCTCCAAAGGACTCATCAAGCAGCTGGAGCTCTCAGAACAGGCCTCCTCCAGATTTCTGGTCATGTAACAACTTTTTGGATTAGCCACTGTAGCCAGCTTCCCATCACAGGATGTTGAGCACAATTCTAATACCCCTTCAAGGTCCAGCTACAAAGAGTTATGAGTTCTATGTCTTCACCAAATCATTAAAAACATGTTCAAAAGGAAAAGAATAAGGACAGAGTCCTGTAATGTTCTGGCATTTTCCAATATTCACTTCAATATTCATCAAGCACACCTCAAGTAGGGCTCCTAAACAACCAGAGCATCACGATCTAACCAGCCTACACTTCTTCTCTGGCATCCTAGGACAATTGGGAGAAATTTTAAGTCTGAATTTTTTTTTTGTCAGACAAAAAGAAAAAAAAGAAGTCCAAATTAAATGACCTACAAAAAGCCAGCAACTGAATCTTCCTAAATACAACAAAAACAGGTACCTGTAAGAGAGGGGGAAAGGTGTTTATTTTTCCTTTTTACCAGTATTGTACCTTGTCCTCCTCCTTTGTCCCATTCTCTTCTTTCCTCTCCTGAAGAAGTCTAGAGAAAGCTAAAGCTTTAATTAAACACACAAAACCCATGAACATACCATCTAAAAATACAGTCTAATCTCTTACTAGAGTCATTTTCTTAAGTAATTTTTTTCAATCTGTCATATGGCTTTCTATTTCACATAAATATATCAAACTCAAATCTAAGTGTAATAAGGTAAACAAGCAATAATAAGGCAAGTTTACATTTTCTATATGCAAAAGTCACATGTATTACAAATCCAGTCACTGGAGTTTAAGTAGTTCATTCTCACGCTATCTTTGTGCTTTTCTCTTCTCACATTCACTCTTCTGCCCCCTCCTTAACTTTTTTACAGTGCCTTCTGGAAGATTTCAAGGGTAGTGCCTTTTAAACCTGGCCTTGGCTCCCTGAAAACACTCTACAGGCCTCTTGGCTCCTCTTGCCACAGCACTCCGACAGCAGGCATCTGCCTGGCCACTGATCCTTTACTCTCCCACAGGTAAGAAGTAGCATTCCTGTGGGTTATGAACTCCCATTTTTACCCCGTATACAGATTGCAGAATCACATTGGTTGAATCAAATGTATGAAATATGATATGTCAAGAACTATGTAATGTTTTGAACAACCAATAATAAAAATTAAAAAAAAAAAAAAAGAAGTAGCATTCCTTTGAGATTCAGACCATTTGGCCAACCATCCTCTTCATCACTGTTCAATTGTCTTCCTGACTCAATGAAAAATATGGTACCTGGCTCAGAGATTTCATATCAGTTGAGTGACTTCAATTTCTTGACCTCCTGGCCTCCATACCTCTGGTCTTGTGCCTTCCATTACCCACTCCCAACAATAGTCTGAGAGAAACTTGAAAAACCTGAATCTATCATTCCCCTGCTTCCAGGTCCTTGATGGCTTCAGGTCCCAATGCCCTCAGGCTAAAGCCCTACTCCAGTTTACCAAAACTTCAGGACCAGCCCTGCTTACCTGGCCTTGCTCATCTCCTCCTCATGTTCTCTCCTGCGTCTTTCCCCTCAGATGTCACTTCTTCAGGGATGCATTTTCTGAATGGCTCTCTCCATCTCTGCTCCCCGCCCCCCCACACACCTAGTCCAGAGTGAGTACATGGACTCATAAGCACCTTATATTTGTCCTCATACAACCCCCTTTTCACACCATACTGAAAATTGCCCATTCCTACCTGTCTCTCCCACAGAATGCAAATGCCACCAGGAAAGGGTCTTTCCCACCCTGTTCACAGAGCTCAGGAAATAGTCATTGATGAATTACTGAAAGCCTGCCTTCACAAAAGGGATCTCATAGGTGGAACTATTGATCCCACTGGAAATTATTCTTAGCTCCTCCATTAAAAAAAACATAATTTTTTCCTTCTCTTTTTTAATACCATAAAAAACAAACAAACTTTCTATATCAAGGACACATTATTCTGAAGCAAAGCTTAACCCCAGAAATATCTAAAACAATGCCCTGTGCATAGAACAAAATTAAACATTTGAGAAACACACTTAACAGAGCAAGCAAACCAAAATCATGTTTCTGTGGGAAAATAGGAATATACAAACATTTTCAAACTTAAATGTATTTAGGATGACACAAACTATTCAGTTAGTTCCTGACAACCAATTCCTGCATTCATTAACATTTGCATACTTATTCCTTTCTTCCTCACAGTGATTACTCACCAAATCTAGTAATCTTTCCTTTGCACTATCTGAACATTTCCCCTCAACCTAGCCCTAAGCACAGCTTGGGTTCTCCTTAGTTGTTCCCTGACCATCGCTAGCCCTATATAAATCACTCAGTGCCTTCATAGTACCCTACCAAAATATCTTAGTAAAACAGGTAATGATAGTTACCTGTCATTCTGCCAATATACTTCTACTATTTTTACACTATTTTTGGATTTATTAATTTTGCCTGTCTTCTTACTTCCTGCTATGATGAACATTTAGTTCACTTATTTCTGTCCTTCCAATATATGTATATATTTTTTAGTTCCTCTCTTGGTAATTACTATTAATTGAGTAACATGCTAATAACCCTATTTCTTATTCCATCAACTACAGACATTCCCTTCTGACTCTGCTCCCCGGTATTTCTTCAGCTCTTATCAATCCCTATTTTTCCTACTTTCTATAAACACTGCCTTTGCTAAACCCCTTGCTGGAAGATCTTTTGCCCACCACCAAAGTTCTTCCCATCCTTGTTAGTTCATTTTTCCACATTCCATTCTTCCAGGACCCAATCCAAGTTTCTATAAAGAGGGAAAACCTCAGCATCTATCAGTACATAATGATAACTCCCTCCTTGAATTTCTGGGCATTTACTAGTTTTTCTGTTACGTATGTTGTGCTATTTTTTCTTTGCACTTGTAGTTAACTCTTAATGTGTGTGAGGAATGTTTTCCCAACTAGACTGAAATTCCTGCCGTGGCATTTCATAATCTACGTGTTACACAGTGCGGTGACTTGCATATATTGGAGAGTCTGTTTATTAATTAATGGTTAAAATAAAAGCCTCTTATTAAAACTCCCCAAAAGCGGAGATTCAACTATGGTCTTAGTGACCCAGTCTGGAAGATCAGATTACTTCAGAAAAGTCGCACAGGCCTGGATACAAACAAAATATCCAAAGAAGGCGCATGTCAAAGTGAACATACAAAAACTTCATTATGGAAGACACCTGATTAGAACTCTTCATCTGAAGACAAATGTCCAATTCACAGGGTGTGTCTAAGCAGCCCACTAAAAGAAAAAACACAGGCATCCCTTTCTAAGACATCCTACTGGCTCCCTGGTCTTCACTTCAGGAAGAAAGGAGCCCTAGGTGAGCTCTAAGCAGCTGGGGTTCCCCAGCCGAGTTCAGGGCAGCTGAGGGAGGATCGCCCGAGGCTGGGCCAGCAGGACCGGCAGGGCAGAGGCTTGCCAGGTCGACTCCTTCCAGGGCAGGGCAGAACCCAGAGGTTCTGAGCAGAACCTGCGAGAGGGCAGGTGAAGTCGCCAGAGTGTGGGCTTCCCAAACACGGGCAATGCGGGAAGGAGAGGGGCGTCCACCGCAGGATGGGCAGACTGCGCGCTGCCACCCGGCCCAGCGGCAGGTAGGTCGCGCCCGCCAGCCTCCAGGTGTCACGCGGGACGGGGTGAGAAAGGTCGCCCGGGCTTTTCCCAGCGCCGCGGCGGTTGCGGGGCGGTAACCTACCCGGGTGCCATTTCAGGGCCAGCTTCCGATAGGCCTTCTTGAGCTCCTCCTCGCTGGCGTCGCGCCGCACCCCCAGCGCCTCGTAGTGACACTTCATGGCCGGGCCCGGCAGGGGGTTGTGGCCGGGGCCCGGGACGGGGCCGGAACCCGGGCCCGGACCCGGACCCGAGCGGCGGCGGCGGCGCTGGTTGTCCTCTCCTCCGGCGGGAGCCCGGCGCCCGCACCCGGCCAGCCAGCGAGCGTGGCGGCGGCGGCGGCAGCGGCGCGGGGCAGCGGAGGCGCGCGGCGGCGGTAGGCGACGCGGGCTGCGGCACGCGGGCGCGCAGAGGGGGCGGCGCCGGCGGCCGCGGCTCCGCATGGGCGGGGGCTGGGCTCTATTCCGGGAAGAGCGGCGGGGAGGGAGGCGGGGCTTCGTAGGGGCTCTGAAGGAGTGGGAGGCGGGGCCTCCTGGCAGTGGGCGGGGCCACGGCGGGTGTCATTGTGAGCGGCACAAACCGCAGACGGTGAGTGACACTGACTGGACAGCCCGCTTGAGGGCTGAGGCGGGAGGGAGACAAGGTTGGTATGGGAAGGATTCTCGAAAATATCATGGGGTTCAGATTATTTCTCAATTAAGTCCCCTTTGTAATAGATGAGGCAAATGGGGCTCCACTAGTCAAGTGGTTGGCTCAAGTCTGCTCTATGTAATGGCAGGATTCATTGAACTACATTCACTTCTTGGCAGCTGCCACTTGGTAAAACCTATGCTACCACTCACTTTGATCAATATACATGAGAAATGACATTAAAGAAGACTGTGTAAATCATCTTATCAAACAATTTAAGAAGAAAACATCAACACATTTAAAATAACCAATACACATGGAATTGTGCTGATCTATCCATCCATTACTTTAATCGATTACTGTCTGGCTTCATCCTACTTGCCAGATTGGTTTAGATTAAGAAAGCAATTATGGGATAATTTTTAATCAACAAGGTTTGGGTTATCTGACTAGCTTAACTGCTCTGCATTGATGGAAGATCTGTAAAAAAATATTCCAATAAGGTTTGAAGAAACATGGGACCTTTCCCCTCCTGTGAATGGATTTGGTGGGAGAGGTTCTTTTTATTCCCACTATATCTGCCTTCATGTACAAAATCTGGAAGTCACTTGCTTTTTTTTTCCCTTCTGAGACCTATTTTTGCCTATAACAATGTTTAGAAATTTTGAAGACAATGACCCTGAATATAAATTTCAGTCTTAATAATAGATTAACTTCTAAATGAACATGGATTTGGGAGATGATCCATTCCAGAGTTCACTCAGATAAAGTATCCATATAAATGACTGTGAAAATTTGGGGCATAAAAACATTTTCATATGGAAATTGATCATTTACAAATATGAGGTTGGAGATTCTACCTGAACTCCACAATGCATCTCTCAAAAAGGTGTCTTCAAACTGGCAAATTGTTAGTTTGTTTTAAGATCAACCTTTTTCTGAGATGTGGGTGTCTAACAATCCTGAATAGTCTGTCTCATTTTTTTAATCCAAGGCTATCCATAATTGCCTAAATAAACCAATGGCCACCTTGTTTTTTGCATTTAACTAGATTTGGACTTAATTAACCACAGAAGTGAACCTCTGAACTGAATTACTTGTACAACTAGTCTAATTTAGACTATTTCAAGATAAGTAACATAGTTAACATACAACTAAGATCTTTAGCAGAAAATTAAAAATTAAATAATGGAAGATTAATAGTTCTTTCCAAAGATTCAAAATAAGACATAATGAAAATGTAATATAGGACAGAAGTCTAAAATAACTTTACTATATAAGAACTTTTAGAAATCTGTAGAAGATAATCTTACTACAGAAAAACAAGTCTAGTCACAAAAGAAAAACTAACTTTTAAAACCAAACCTTTTTTTTCTGACATTATCTCACCATTGGCAAAAGATGCAATGAAATGAATGTTCTATCAAGCAAAATATTGTTTAAAATGTTTGACTTGAGTCCCATTTCTAAAAAACCATCACTTAATGTGTAGAAATATTCACTGTAAGCACCTGAATCAGAAAAAGTAATAAAACTGAAATATTCAACAATAAGGGGTCAACCATATTTATCAGATTATATAGCTGTGGTATAAAGTACAAGTATGCAGCTAGGAAACACATAAACATGGGAAAATGACCAATGTGAAGCCAATAAATAGATGACAGCATGTACATGACTCAATTTTATAAAATGTATATGTATTATAAATATTTCTATCTGTCCCATGGTCACTGGAAGACTCTTTTTTCCCATTACTAATCTGTCTCTAAGATCTTAAGCCCAGAAATGTTCTGGTACTTGACTTTTTCTTCTTTTTGTTTTTTGCAGTTCAGGGGATTGAATCCAGAGGCAGTCTACCACTGCATCCCAGTCTTTTTTATTTTGAGATGGGGTCTAAGTTGGTAAGGTTTGTCTCTAATTTAAATTAGTGATCCTCCTGCTTCAGCCTCCCAAATTGCTTGGATTACAGGCATGTACTACCACACCCAGCAAGACTAGGTTTTAAAAATAATCTATACCCATTGCTTCTAAAACAAAATTGTAGTATACAAAGTGCTTTCAACATAGGTATTAACTCATTTGATTCTCAAAACTTAAAAATTTTAATGAATTCTCTTTTGAGGTGAGAAAAAGATCAGAGATTAATTTTTCCAAGGTTTCATTAATTGGTGACTCTAGGAGCCAAAGCTCAGTTAAGATGCTTTGCTATCTACCAGGGTATCCCTATTTTACTACTTAGCAACTATGCTCCCAAAGAGCCCAAAGCCTTTGTATGTAGTAAGAACCCAATAAATAAATTGAATTTCATTGTTGCTAAACTAAAAATTCTAACCCAAGAAAACAATCCTAAACCACTGAGCATACTAAGTTTTTAGTAATATCAAATAAGCTGACAAGAAAAACAAAAGTTAACTGATGAGTTCTGGTGATATTTTATTTGGAAAATGATAAGCATCACTGATTTTTAAGATTTTTTTCTTTTAAATGGTACACTAATTAGACAAAAGGTAGTCCTAGATAAAAGTATTTACATACTCAATACAAAATAAATACACAACAACTGAAAAACAAATCTTTATCCATTGATTCATTTTGCATTCCCACTGTTCACCTTCTGGTTCATTTTTCTTTGCCTTTTGTAAATCCTTTTTTTTCTTGCTTTCAAATCGACTTTTGGCTCTGGTTTTACCCACTGTATTTCTATTGGTTTTTTCTCAGCTGGTGTAACAAAAACATCTTCAGTGGGATCATGTGGAAGAATAGTCTTTGGCTCTTTCTTTCGCAGTTTCTGCACATCTTTCACTTGCTGTTTCTCTTTGTATTTTGCAGCTGTGATAGATCTTATGATACGCCGATGCTAGAAACAACAAAGATTAGGTGGTTTTGTAATAAACATTTTATATAAGGCAGACATTCACTTAGGAACTCTGTTCCTTCACCAGTGTCATGAGAAAAGGTAGTAATTCACAGGTATATACATAACAAAAACCAAAACTGGTTTCACAGTTTTAATAATTACTTTAAGAAATTATTTTGGTCACAGAGTTCTGGTACACTGAAGACCACTAAACAACAACAAAAAAGCTTACCATGTTTGGTGACTGGTAGTGAGGATTTTCATATAAAGTTGGTCCTCCAAAACTTCCTTGAAAAATCTTTATAAGATTCAAGACAAAACGAGGTCCTATTTCTACAAGAGCAGCATCTTCTTCTATGATCTTTAACAGAAGGGAAAGATTCGTTTTGGTTTGGATATACAACTCAAAACTGGATATACCCTCATTACAAATGTGCTAAAACAACTGATATTCAGTAAAATTAAGGTAGAGACATGGAGAAAACTCGGCAAGTGCCAAATCATCAATATTTTCTGAATCTATTACTAGTTACAGGAGGTTGTTCTGGAAAAATACGTATGTTTTCTCAATATGATCTTTAAAAATTGACTAATCTGCTGGAAGCAGTGACATGCCTATAATCTCATCGGCCCAGGAGGCTGAGGCAGAAGGATCACAAGTTCAAAGCCAGCCCAATGCAACTTACCAAGACCCTGTCTCAAAAACAAAACAATGATTAAAAAAAAACAACACCTGGGGATAGGGCTCAGTGGTTAAGCACCTCTGGGTTTAAACATAATACCAAAAAAAGAAAAAAAAAAAAATTGACTAATCTGAATTTGTTTCATATCTTGCTTCTCACAAACATTAACACTGTATGTTGGTTCAGGTATGTCTGCCCTCAGAGGTTAAGAATGGAATATACTTAATTCATATTGCAAGGAGTCTTATATAAAACACACAGGTAAGAGTCCATATGCTGTTTCAAATTTTGTACTTGCTGCTGTCATTCACTTCTCAATCTTTCTGCAGACTTATTCTACCAAATTTCTGCTTCAAGATTTCAAGAATCACCTCTTCTGAATGAGTCACAGTGTGACTCATCTAATAGTTCTCATTGAATGCTTTCTACAGAAGTCATGTTTGTCTGTCTTATCTCCTCCTTGCCCCCTGGATAGATAGTAACCTTTGGAAGAAAAACATATTTTCTTGTATTCTTTACATAAATTCTTTAGCAAAAATTTGGAACCCTAATTACACCAGAGATTTTCCTTTTTTTTACTGGGTATTGAACTCAGGTGCACTCGGCCACTGAGCCACCTCCCCAGCCTTATTTTGTATTTTATTTAGAGACAGGGTCTCACTGAGTTGCTTAGCGCCTCACTTTTTTACTGAGGCTGACTTTGAACTTGTGATCCTCCTGTCTCGGCCTCCCAAGCCACTGGGATTATAGGTGTGTGCCACTGCACCCAAAGATTTTCCTTTTTATAAAAATGAAACATACCATGGCTTGTGAACAAACCTGCACTCCATATTAACTCATGACCATGAAAAGACGAAGACAGAGATCACTTAAAATATGAGTAACAGACAATTATTTATTTGCAGTAAACCTCTGAGAAGGAAATAAGACTATTTAAAACAAAAGGACTTACAGGTTGCATTTTCTATGTCTACAAATAATCCCACATACCTTACTTAAATCTATAATTTAAAAGCAAAGTAAAGCTAACCTGAAAGTTCCGAAACCATATTCTGTTATCCAAAATGGTGAAAGTAAACACATGGTCCACAAATGGTTGGCTTTTGGGATGATATCTGGGTGTACTAAAAATCTAGTTTAAAAAAAAAAAAAAAAAAACATTAATTACTTATCACAAGGCGTTTATGAATTTTTTTTGAGGGAGAATTTTTTAATATTTATTCTTTAGTTTTCAGTGAACACAATATCTTTATTTGTATGTGGTGCTGAGGATCGAACCCAGCGCCGCCCGCATGTCAAGCGAGTGCACTACCACTTGAGCCACATCCCCAGCCCTTTATAAATGTTTTTAATAAGTAAGTTAATAAAAAGTCTAAAGGAAGACCTTAACTCAGAAGGCTGAGAATCAAAAGTTCATCACCAACCTGGGCAACTTATAAAAAGACTAGGCATCTTGGTAGTAGAGCTGCCCTGGATTCAATCCCTAGTATCAGACACTCATACAAAAAAGTCCAAAGGAAGACAGTCACTTCTTACTAAAAATGCTTTCTAGGAAAGATATTTACCTGAATTAAGAGTTCTTTTAACAATGAATAGTGTGACAATTCATCGAAAGCCTACAAAAATGAAAAGAACATATTATTTGACAGTAGTAGAATGCATAACTTAAAATTGTTCTTTACATTAACTAAACCTAATTATATACACAACTATATCTACTAAAAAACAGCTATGCAAATAAGAAAATCAGACACTGTATGAGAAACTTACCGGGTCAAAAGACAAAAGGGGCCGAGAACCTTTCAAACAATTTCCTGTCAGCTTTAATTCAGCCAGGGTATGAACTAGAAAAATTAAAACAAAAACAAAAATAGTTGTAACTTTGACTCAATTATTCCAAATGATTATTAATTTTTTCTTTAAAAAATAAAACTGAGTTAACTTACTGTTTTGAACAAGGAATTTGGCAGATGGCCCATGAGGTGAATTTGAAAGCCTGGAATATATGAGGAAAACTTTTAGAATTTAGAATATAGTATATGCTTACCACCTATTCACGAAGATACCATAATATGCTTATTGAAATATTAAATTTTCTTTAAAGGCTTCAAATTTTGTGAAATCAAATGAGTTTGCTTCATTCTCCCCTCTTTTACGTAAAAAACTGAAAGGATTCTATTACATACGAGGTACAAAGAGAAGCCCATTTAAGTTCAATGCAAATCTTAATAATCCTCTTACCACATATAGAGATCCTGTTTTTTCTTAGCTTCAAAATAGATGCATTTATTGCAGTTTTTCATTTCACAGACCTAAATGAAGCAAAGTACAGAAAAATGTATATGATACAAGTGAGAATGTAATTAGTGCAATTCAAACAAATTTCTCCAAAAACATTTAAGCAAATTAATAGGCCCCAAGGTCTACACCTAGGTGAATTTATTCTTCCCAGAAATATTTAAAGTTCCTCTTGGGTAGGATGTCTCAAGAGTTTTCTGAGAAACTCTTTGGTAGACGTATCTATCCTACTCTGTTTCGCCTAGCATTTTAAAGCAACTGGTCTCACTTTTGATTATTGGTACTTCTTCCAACCATAGTCCTATTTCCAAATACAAAGACTGAAAATAAATGCCCTAAAGATAAGGCACACCACAATTAAACGCATCAATCTTATGAATATACCATCCTTACAGAATCAATGCTTTTATAGTGGTTATTTTATCCTCAACTTCTTAGGTTTTTTATTTTAAGTTCACAAAATTCAAGTTTTTCCTCCTCATTTATACTTATCATATTTCTTGATGATCTTGTTCTATAAAATCATTATAGGATTGGTGAAAAGCAAAACCATGTAAAACCTACTCCAAGTTGAACTGTACTTCAACATCTTGAAGGTTCACAAAGTAACCCTTAAGGAAATACACAAAACACAAGAGCAAACTCTTGTATTATGTTGATACACATAAACTCAAGCTATCCCATATGATATTCATAAATTACTTGAGACTTTAAACCTAGCAACTTTAAAAAAATATTAGGCCCAATGCTTTTGTATCATAAAATTACTGGTCTCCAAATAAATAACATTAAGTTTGTGCCACTTCTAGGCCTCTGGACTTTTTTTTTTTTTTTCTACATAGCATGTTCTTCCACACATATTTCTACTTAAGACTCTACCAAATATTAAGTTGAACAGCATTCCTTCAGAAAGGCTTTTCCAGTTTAGCTAAGTTGCCAAAAACCCATATGTTGCTTTACTTCTATCTCCTTGAAAATTATAAATTTTCTCTTCCCTCTTTGAAATTATAAATTTTGTTTATGGCCCACCTTGTTAGAATGTAAGCTCCACAACAGCAGGGGTAGTATTTTGGTAAACAATGATTCCGTAGTACACAGAATAATATTAGAGCAGAGATTTAAAAATTTGTGCTAAATGAGTAAATAAAAGAAGCTTTCTAGTAAAAGAACTATCTTAAAACAATTATTTTGAAAACTATTCTTTCAAATACAGGTTTAATATCTTCAATAATATTTTAACCTACTACTAGTTTATACTATTTAAGAACAAATCTCACATATATCACTTTTTTGGCACGATTATTTTTATAATGTGGATTTTCTATAAATATCCAGTGACTTTAATTTTATTTTATACAGATTGGTTGATAATTTTTATGAATATCTACTATGAATTTTGTACAATATAGACATTATGAAAGAAAGCAAATGAGGTATCTTTGTCTTCAGGAAATTTCAATATGCTTGTTGAGACACAATAAACACAGAATTCAGAAATAATATATACTGAAGCACTAAAATGTGAGATATAGGAAGTACTATAAAAACATAACAGGTTACTGAAGTGTAAAAATTTGAATATTCTCATAAAACAAGTTTAAAGTCATCAAATAATTGACTTATATTTTAATAAGGCATCGTTAAACTTTCTAAAATATTTTGCTATAGTTTCTAAACTTACCTCGTTAATCACAAATAACTTATCTTTACGATCCATTTTAGTATCTATAAAAAGAAAAAAAACTAAGTAAATGAAAGATTTCAAAGCTATTTCAATAAATTCACATATTACCTAGGAAACAATTTCTGGTGTTTTTGTACTGTTTGGCAAAGAGATTTTCACAATTAATTTTCAAAATAATCAGACCCGAGAATAAACAACCTTTGACTGATTCCTTTTAAGTATGAAGAAAACAAGTAATTAAAAACTAGACCTCAAGAATCATTAACAGTGTTTTAAGCAGTTTCTCAAGCTCTAGGTACAGTCATCCCTCTGTATCCAAGTAGGACTGGTCTATATCCAAGGACGATTGATTACAGGACCCAGTGCACATACTAAAATCTATAGATGCTCAAGTTCCTTATATAAAACCATGTAGCCAACTGCATAAAACCTAGGCACATCCTCTTGTATACCTGAAATCATCTCCAGATTACCTATAATACCTAATGCAATGTAAAAGCTATATTAATAGTTGTTATCCTATATTGTTTAGGAAATAGTGACATAAAAAAAGTCTGAATATATTCAGTAGTTTTTTCCCTGAATATTTTCATTCTGCAGTTAGTTGAATCTACAAATGGAGAAGCCAGGGGTCCAGATGGTTATATTCTATGAACCCTTTTCAAAAATGGGAAAATTCCCAAACTGAAGATTATATCCAAGGAGCCATTCAAGAAAACATTCACTTAAGAGAGCAAAAATATTAACCAATGGCAATATCTTTTAATATCAAGTCACAGTTGTCAAAGAAAACTTTTAAAAAATGATTTTGGATTATCATAGAAAAATTATACAAATTAGAATTTCTCTTATTAGTTTCAGAGATATGAAGACATTAAAGCCTACCCCAGTTTAAGCAGCACTGGTATAAAGGACCAAGCTATTACCTAGAATTAAAACCAAAAGCATCTCCCAACACAGACACAAAGCATTGTAATGAAGACATTCCTAGACTGTTTTGAAAAATGTTTCAATGTTAGGGTACCTATGTAAGAAAGTGAACATCTATTGATTTCTATAAAGATTCTTATGAAATATTCATTTAATAAATTGTGTTACTTGAGGATACACTTTTGAGGTACTCTCATTCTCTGTTTAACCAGATGAACAAATGAAGAGAAAATACATAAATAACTGTAAATATATAAATATGCAAGTTTATAAATACAATTTCTTAAAATACTTGCTATAAAGGCACCTGCTTTAGAATGAGGCATCAACATTCTCAAGTCCTGCATTAAATGTCTTGTTCTGAAATTTATTCCTCTAGAAGAAAAAATGAGAATCCGTTCCTTATTCTTCCATTTGCCCTAAAGAAAAACAAAATGTTAAAAGATCTTAAATCTTGTACTGAACCTATATATATATATTTTTTTTGGGGGGGTACCAGAGATTGTGCCTAAGGTTGCTTAATCACTGAACCACATTTCCAGCTCTTTTCCGTTTTATTTATTTTTGTTTGTTTGTTTGTTTTATGTTTAAATTTGAGTTAGGGTCTCACTAAATCCTTAGAACCTCACTAAGTTTCTGAGGCTGATCTCTAACCTGTGATCTTCCTGCCTCAGCCTGTGGAGTCTTGCCGGGATTACAGGCACAGAGCCACTGCCCCCAGCATCTTGTTTTTTAAAGATAGTTTTAAAAGCTTCCAGAGCTGGGTATGATGGTGCATGCCTGTAGTTTCAGCTACTGAGGAGGCCAGGGCAGAAGATCACTTGAGTCCAACAGTTAGTGATCAGCCTGGGCAACAAAGTGAAACTCCGTTTCAAAAACAAAAAACAAATTAAAAATAGTAAGCCAAACATTCACAACTCTTTTTTTCAATCTCTTAATAACATTTACTAAACACATCTGCTACCCAGAAATGCCCTCCTTCTTTCTTTACTTTTCTGTTCCTCATTTTCATTCTTTACAATTCCTCCTCCCAAAATTCTAAAGTTTTTGTTTTTCTCAGTCTCCTTTTTTGTTAAATTGTTTTTCTCTCCATTGGAGAACTTATTCTTATATTCTCTACAGAAAGGAACTCTCTTTTGCCCTAATAACCCAAGTATTTGACTAAAGCCTGAAACTCAACTCGCAATACTATAATATTATCTTATCCCTTAAATCTAGTAAACTTCGTTGCCATTTCTTTTTTTGATGTTATCATCATTTCAGTCCCCCAGACTCTGAACCTTCCATTTGCACTTATTTTCTTATATTATCAGCATTGCTGAATGCTGTTAATTTCTCTTTGCAACAGATCTTAATTCTTTTCTCATTTACAGTGTCCTTACTTAGATCCTTTTAACCTTGTATGAAGGGCAAATCTCCTAAATGGCTAACCTTCCCAGAAACAAGTTCCTCCAATAGATATGGCAGACTAGCCAGTTCAAAACACTGTTGGAATCACAATCTCATCTCCCAGAGTTTTCCAAATTGAAAATGACATAGCTTTAAAGTTGTATTTTAAAATAAACTTTCACTTTTTACAACCAGTATCAATCCTACACTTCAATCTGGTTCTGCTTTTAGATTTTCAGTATTTCCCACTTCAACACCTTTGGCTAGTTCTTTTTTCTTTCCCTTGGACTGTTCCCTTTCATTTTGAACATCAAAATCCTACACTTTAAGATGGGCACAGTTGTGCAAGTCAGTAATCTCAGCAGCTTGGGAGGCTGAGGCAGGAGGAGTTCAAAGCCAGCCTCAGCAAAAGCAAGGTGCTAAGCAACTCATCGTGAGACCCTGTCTTAGGGCTGGGGATGTGGCTCAGTGGTCAAGTGCCGCTGAGTTCAATCCCTGGTACCCCCGCAAAATCAAAGAAACAAAACAAAACAAACAACGTTACCCTTTAAGATCCAATTCAACATTAAGTCTCATAATTTCTCTTATTATCCTAGGATAAAAATAAGCTCTAGCTCCAGTGTTTCACACAATGCATAACTCAAGGCCATAGATTCTTTCATATTTCTTTCCAGCTCCTTAAAGGAAGAGTGAGAGCACTAACATTTACTGAAAATCTACCAGATTTTTCTCTGGCTTATTTTTCCCAAAAAGTCTTTTCATCCTCTGAAACGGGCAGATAACAGCACAGGATGTCACTGTCTACTAATAGGGAGGGGCTATTAATTCACACTCCTCTTTCATTCCTTACAGTCACTCTTTTCCCAGAGCTTGCCATCATACCACACAGGGTCAGGGCTTGAGTACTCTGCTAGGTGCAGAAAACACTGAAACTAATAAAGACAATCCTTGTCTCCACAATATTCCACCTGGCTCAAGGAGCTTTCAGTTGAATAAAAGTTAACTCCAACTAGAACTTGTGCTCATTTTCCTTTAAATAAAATCTATCAATTTCTATGAATTCTTAATTTCCTTTTAAATTCCAAAATTTCAGGAAAAGGTCACGTTCTAGTCATCTTTGCAATATCAAATGCCAGGGGAAGCCTACCTCGTACACTACAAGGCACATTAAAAGTTTGTGAAAGGCCAGCGGGTGGCGCCTGTCTGTAATCTCAGCGGCTCCTGAGGCTGAGTTGAAACTCAGCCTAGGTAACTCCGAGAGACCAAAAACGGGCGGTGATGGCTGGGGACATACTGATCAATGGTTCAGCACCCCTGGGTTCCATCTCTGGTACCAAAATAAAAAGTTTGTTGAACACAGACAAAACTCATGCTATCTATCCTAATTTTCATTCCTGAATTAAACACCTGTTCAAATAAGTCCGAGTCAATCCCCAGAAAAACATCCCAGTTTAGATAACACGCTTCAGGATCCCTGAATAACACTGGCTGACTATTGCGGATATGAAAATACCAACCACAGGAAAATATATTCCCTATAGCAAGAAATAAATAAGGAAAAGCATTTTGCTAGAAAAAGCCTGAGTAACTGGAAAACAGAATGCTAAAACTGAGCACCCCGTTGAGTTGGGTAAGAAATCTACAGACTGCCGCCTCCGGGAAGACGGCCACGTGCGCCAGGATTAGAAGTAAACAATGCCCAGTTCAGCCCAGCGGACCATTGAGACCGCTCCGGGGTAAAACTCGGGATACTCCGGAAACAGCAGAACTGTAGTTAGCCCCAAAGAAAGCGCATGGAGCCGCCCTCGCAGGTGTAACCCCGGAGCAGCTCTTCTACCTTGCAAACGGGACCTGGGATACGGTCTTTCTCTTCTTCCTCCACCTCTTCTGCCTTGACGGGCGACTTAGATAAAGATTTGGCATCTTTTTCGTTTCTTTTTGGCTTCTTCGCCTGAACCGCCAAATCCCCACGCCGTTTCCTCTTGGTTGCCACCATCTTGCCTCACCGCCGTAGCTCTACTTCCGGGCCGGCCGCTCGCTCCTTTTTCCGGTCTCTATGTTACCATGCGCTGGGCTCTGCAGTCCTATTCCACTCTATGGTGCCTCTTTCCGGTCTCGGCTTTCTAGGCCTCCTTCAGCTCTGTGGTGACGGTGGCCGAGGTGTCAAGCGGATCTGAAGAGTGGCGGGATTCCCTTTTCTTCCTTCGTGGTTTCCTGGCTGGGAAGAGCTCTCAGGCCCCTGACCTACCGCAAAGGTAGGATTTCGGTGCCGTGGGCTTTCTCCACTAGTGAGGGGCGGGTGTTCTGTGGGTTGGTGAATGGGGTGACGGGTTTTTGGAGAGTCTTCGGAGGCTGACGCTCGGCGGCTGGCTCTAAACAAGCTCTGTGGGTATATCCGGGTTTGACTGTGGAACCGACCCCAAATGCAGTTACTGTATCCGTTTATTTCATGGTTTGCAACTTTTCAAATATCTCTGGCCCCATACCGAAGACAAGGAGACCGTAGCTCTGAGAGATTAGTAATTCCCCCCGCCCCGCCACCCAGGTAAGGGACGGTTTAGTGGCGGAGGCGGGGCTCAGCCTGATCCGTCGAGTTGAGCTCCGGGGGCCCTTCCAGCCCGCACCAGCGTGGCTAGGGATCGCCGAGCCTTGCCTGCGCTGACGCGGCTTACTGTTGACTCTCTCAGGCGTTTCCTGATCCTCGGGTGCAGTGTCGGCCCCAACATCAAGAGCTTACCCTCGGGGCCGAATGAGCAGTGGACCATGCCCCTCCTAACCCAACAGATCCAAGATGAGAATGAGAACAGCTTAGTGGCCAGCCTTGACAACGTCAGGAATCTCTCTACTATCTTGAAAGCTATTCATTTCAAAGACTTTGCCACATGTTTCGCTACTAAAAATGGAATCAAGGTTACAGTGGAAAATGCAAAGTGTGTGCAAGCAAATGCTTTTATTCAGGTATGGGAAAAAGGCACCTGTGAAGCCTGTGACATACTCTTCACCCAGTTTAATGAATTCAGAAAGTCTCACTAGACAAAATTCAAGTAGAGAACAAAATGTCATTATTTTATTTTATTTTTTAAATCTTCTGGTAACAAATTCTTTTCCTATCTTGTCTTTCAGAGATAATGGTTAATAGTGAGTGGTTTATTAATCTAAACTATAGGACACTCTCTTCTAAGTATTTAACTCCTTTAATCCTCACAATACACCTATATAAGGTAGGCTTTGTTATTATTCCCATTTTAAATACATGGAAACTGAGGCACAATAAAAGTTTACCAGAGTCTTATAGCTGGTAAGTAGCTGATTTGGGATGAAAATGTTTTTTGTTCTTTACTATTACATTATTATTACCTCCCTATTATTAAAAGATGTTTTTTACTTTTATTGGTGATAACACAATCTGTCCTTAAAAAGTAATAATTATATGGATCAGATTCAGTTCAGCATGTTTCTGAACACTGAAGTGCACAGTATGGCCTCAGAGATGGAGAAATAAATAAGATATGGTTCCCCAAAAGATACTGAAAACTAATGCATATATTATAAAATTATCTATTTTCCAAGTGATCTTACCCATGCTGATAAACAGGAAAAGAAGACAAAGGAACAGGAGATAGGTTTTGATCCAGGAATGGAAATGAAGGACCCATCACAAGGCTTTGCCATGGGATCTGTATCACTGTTACACCTTTGATATTAAGCTATCGAGTAGTGGTCTAATAGGTGTAACTGAGAAAACTAAGATGTTCTCCATAGTAATCAGAAATCCTCATGGCATTAGCACAATATTGTAATTTTTAAAACATTTAAAGTGAAAACTAGAATCTACCTCATATTTCATTCTTTAATATAACTCCATTTTCATGTTTATTCTTTGTAGGCTGAAATATTTCAAGAGTTTGTTGTTCAGGAAGAGTCTATTACTTTTCGAATTAATTTAACAGTCCTTTTGGACTGCTTATCTATTTTTGGATCAAGTCCTATGCCAGGTGAACCATTTCATTTGTCCTTATAAAAACATAAAATATTATACAGAATGATCAGAAAAATATAAGTTCTTTAGAATATACATAATCATTGTTTTTTTAGAAAATTAGTTGGCAATACATTTTTCAATGGTCACAATCATCCATTAAGACTTATTCCAATATTAAGTGACTTTTCATTCAGTAAGGAGAAAAAGCTAAACTGTCTTATCATATTTCTCCTTTAATGGTTTTGAATACCAAAATTCATACCATCATTAGTCACGCTCTTTTCTCCCAATTTCATCTTAAAATTTGAAGAAATGTAAAGACTATCTCCCAGTAGTAGTTGGAAGAATTCTTAAGAGTGAATACACTGACATTATAAGTACAGACATTAAAGTAATGCACTGTTGCTGAAATTGAACCTTCAAGAAATAGCATAGCCTATACTGCAACAATTGTGTTACTTGTCAAGTTAGTCCATGGGTAGATTCTCTGTCCTGAAATGGGTGTGTGTGTTTGTGCATATGATCAGTGAGCTATTTCTGAGGTATTTTGGGCAAGCTAATATTGATTTCAGAAAGTTAATTTTGCTCTGGTTCCCAATCTTGCAATTTTTCAGATTATAATTTCTTTTAAGGAGATACGCATATGATAGAAATTTGGCAGAATAAATCAGAAAATATTCTTAAGGAATTTAGTCTGTCATTTGGAGGAGAAGCTGAACACAGAGCCATAAAGACAAACCAAGTATGATTTCTTTCTGTTGCAGGGACTTTAACTGCACTTCGAATGTGTTACCAAGGCTATGGTCACCCTTTGATGTTATTTCTGGAAGAGGGAGGAGTGGTAACGGTCTGCAAAATCAATACTCAGGAGCCCGAGGAGACTCTTGATTTTGATTTCTGTAGCACCAATGTTATTAATAAAATTATTCTGCAGTCAGAAGGGCTCCGTGAAGCATTTTCTGAATTGGATATGACAAGTGAGGTCCTCCAAATCACCATGTCTCCTGATAAGCCATATTTCAGGTACTTGAGAGAAGTTATGGTTCATGTGGTCTGTATTTCCTTTCTCCATTTACACATTGCTGAGGTTGCAGAATTTTTATTACCCAAGTTCCTAGAACTTCCAGAACTTTAGGGAACTATTGTTCTTCCCTCATAATTTTAGACCTTTAGAAACTTAAGACCTAAGAAGTTAGGATTTCATATTTGGTTGTGTTGGTTTATAGATGAAAAGCTGACTCTCTTAATCCATAATCTAATGGCCTTTTCATTATGTTACTATTTACTGTTGTAGATTAGACCACAACATGAGGGAAACTGGGTCTAAATATTTGGAAAATGTATTTGTATTATATGGTATTTTTTCTCTTTTTAGTGCAGGATGCAAAAGAAAATAGATATTTCTGATATATGGTTTATTTACTCAGTATCTGTTGAGTACTTAACATATACATATCTCTTTTAAGATTATGGGAGTAACGGCTTAAAATTAAGGTAAAGAGAAAATATGTCAAAAACAGACAAAGAACAAAACTGCAGACCACTGAGTACCAAAATAATATTCAAAAATGCTTGAGTAAATAGCACATGAATATACCACTCAGAGAGCAATGGCCAAGGTAATTTCCAGCAGGAATACAATGTTAAAATGATAAAGCTGCCCCAAAATATTTATTCTCTTTTAAAACATTTCAGAATATTGAAGAGTAAAAGAACTAAATCCAAATGGAATAAAAGGTATACGCTCTTTTTGTGTCAAGTTTCAAAGAATCACAGGTCCTTTTAGTGGCATTAGGCAGATAAAAATTTGGCTTAAGCTATGTTAAAATGGTAACCAAAATGTTAATCATTGAAAGCCAGTTAACCAGTATGACAGAGGCTCCCCTTCTAAATAGCCTCTGTCTGCATGGGTAACTAGATGAATCATGGCATCTTTCATTGCCAGCGTGGGAAACAGTTTGTTAGTGGGGAGGTGGGTGTTAAAATTTTTGTTCTGGATATGTTAGAATTTGAGGTGCCTGTGACACTGCTGTACCAGCAGTACAGCACTCAGGAAATCAGTCTACACTGCAATTTAGATTTGAAAATCGTCGTCATTGCTGGAATGATGCCTAAGCACAAGATATTCAGAGAAAGGTTTGTTAGAAACAGATAGAAAAGATGGATCCTGGGAAAAGCAATATCGACAAGATGTGGAGTGGAGATGGAGCTTGGGGAAACTTACACCGAGGTCTGATCACTGTGCTCATGTTGTACTTATCAATGTGCTGACCCATAGGAAATGCTGAACAAGTTTTACAAATTAAATCAACATATAAACATTTTAAATTGCCTAAATATAGCTGCAATGTTACCAAGGAAGGAAAGCCATAAAACTCTCAAGAGCAGTCCAAGATGCAGAAAAACATTGTGACAATAAAGATTGGGAAATGGTACCCAAACATTGCAATTGATTTAGATCAAGGTCTTCCATCATACTCCATTTCTCATTTCTGTTATGTATTTCTAGGTTTACGGATAAGGAAAAGTCAGTGTCAGAGTAGGATGTATAGACTGATGTGACTGTCTTCAAATTAGTTATTAGTTGCAATTACCTGTACTCCCACAGCATCCTGTGGGAACCTTTATTATGATGCTTCTTAAAGTATGATATAAATATTTGTTATATATGTCTCTTTCACCGTAAGTATGAGCTGCTAGAGGAAATGATTTCTTTATTTGGATCTGAATGTTGCTTATTGTTGGACCAGTGAGTAAATGCTCATTTTCTACTATAGGTTATCTACTTTTGGAAATGCAGGAAGCTCCCACCTTGATTATCCCAAAGATTCTGATTTGATGGAAGCATTTCATTGTAATCAGACCCAGGTTAACAGGTCAGTTCCTAATATAGAGGTTGTTATTAGTGATAAAGATGAAATACTTGTTTATTTATTTATTTGTAGGGGAGTGGGGGTTTGAACCAGAGGCACTTTACCACTGAGGTATACTCCCAGCCCTTTTAATTTTTTTAGTTTGAGATAGGGTCTTGCTAAGTTGTTGAAGGGCTCATTTGGTTACTGAGGCGGACCTTGAACTTGCAGTCCTCCTGCCTGAGCCTTTCAAATTGCTGGTTTTATAAGCTTGTGCCACTGTGCCCAGCTTAAATACCAAATTTCTATCAACAAAAAATACCTGACTTAGACACTGTTAATAAAATTGCATAGTATTTAAAAAAAAACGAGTGAGAGGGGGTTGAATTTACTTGGAGGTTTGGAAGAATAAGTGTGGGTGAATAAAAATAACAAAATATTAGCAAACTGGATAAGTATTTGATTGAGGGGGTGGGTACCAGGGATTGAAGTCGGGGGCACTTGACCACTAAGCCACATCTCCAGCTCTATTTTATTTAGAGACAAGGTCTCACTGAGTGGCTTAATGCCTCTTTTTTTTTTTTTTTTTTTCCTGAGTCTGGCTTTGAACTCACCATCCTCTTGCCTCAGCCTCCTGAGCTTTTGGGATTACATATCTGTGCCATCATGCCTAACTAATGTTTAATTTTATTTTATATTTGTTACTTAGTAGTAGTTCTTGTTTAAATTTGTTCATTCCTTAGAGTTAATGAAAACTATGTTAAGTGTATCCAAATAATAGCTTTTTATTTACTCTTTACAGATACAAGATTTCTTTACTGAAACCCTCTACCAAGGCATTAGTTTTATCTTGTAAGGTATCTATTCGGACAGATAACCGGGGATTCCTCTCATTACAGTACATGATTAGAAATGAAGATGGACAAATATGTTTTGTAGAATATTACTGTTGCCCTGATGAAGAAGTTCCTGAATCTTGAATATAAAAATTCAGTAGGTTTATGTGTATATTTAAGAAAGATTATGTTCTCATTTTGAGTACAATACTCATGATTTCTTGTTGGATTTTCTATAGGTCTCTGTAGGCTAACAGTTGTTATGTATTTCATAAATAAATGTTTTCATGTAGACATAGACTATCCAGCTTTTTGGACTATCCTGTGGTTCTATCTTTTGAACTCATGGGAATAATTGTGAGTCAAGGTGAATAAGTTATGATCTGTTCTGTTTAAGTAGAATGCTTAATAGACTTAAGGTTTTATTTTAATGAAGTTACATTAACAAGGTTCCCCCAGGAAATCCTGATGAGTGCCAAAATTTGAAAACCACTGTTTTGAAGGATTCTTAAAAAAAAAAAAAAGGTGATACTTAAAAAAAAAGTATTTATTTTTTAGTTGTAAGTGGACACAATAGCTTTATTTTATTTTAATGTGGGGCTGAGGAACCCAGTGCCTCACATGGGCTAGGCAAGCACTCTACCACTGAGCCACAACCCTAGCCCCCTAGAGGTGATACTTTTACATGTGATTTCTTCACAAAATTCTGAGGTTGAAGCACTGTCAAACCAGTATGAATAGTTCTTCAAATGGTTTCAAGTATGTCTCTTGAAGAGCAGGGTATAAAACAGTCTTCAGAATTATAGATTTTCTTCTCAGAACTGTTTGGAGCAGGAAGTACTATTATAAGTGTTTAATAGGAACCTTCCACTTGCCTGTAATAGCTTCTTGACCAAACCAAAATATATAAAACCAATTATTAAGTTATTTTGTACTTTCCTGGGTAGTTTTTAACTGAAATATTTTATATGATTTTGTATTTAAAATAAAATATAATGCTAAAATTATCTGTTCTTTAAGAGATAAAATACATGACTAAAATAAAGTGTCTGTTTTTGTTAATAAACCAGGTAACAACATTTTAATGTCTCTCAGTCATGGACTAGCACCACTGAACCTTTGGATGTAAGAGTTCTTCATGGGGGGGGGGGGAACTGTCCTCCCACTGCAGGATTCATTTAGCCTCCCTGGCATTTACGCATTAATGCCAGTCATCATGACTACCTCCTCCCTCAAGTAAAAGTGCTCCAAACTTTTGAAAGCAGAGAATGATAGTAACCCATAAGGGCATCTGTGGAATGCTCTACCTTAAAACAGACCCCAGAGTATTAGAAGAAGTCCAAGAGTATTGCAACAGGCTCCTTCAGAACCGCTGCAGACACCTCTTCCTAGTCACATACACAGTTCTTGATGTAACCCAGGGTCAGTACCTGACTTACCTAACTGGCAAGTCTCCCAGGCAATCTTGGAATGCTCTGCTGCTACACAAGAAGTTAAAATTTTGTAAAGTGTAGTTAGTATGTGTTCAAGAAGGAAATGAATGACTCTACTAAATGTTAGAATATTTTTTGTTTGTTTAAACACCAAGAACAGAAAATCTAAAACATAATTATGAAATTAATTAGTTAACCTTTCAGGGTCTGTAATTTTCCCTTATATTTAAAATAAGGTTGTATTATAGCAGTTTTAGAATTTGTCTAAGAGGTTTTCAGTTTTTACTAGACCCACCCTTAAAAACAAATTAAAATTAGGGTAGTTATTTGGGGGTTGGTTCACTGATTTGTTCTATACTTGAACAGTGACTAGGATAATAATAAGCATTTAATAAATGTTTGATGAAAGAAACTCCACTTTCAGATTATCTTTAGCATTTTACTGATTACTGTTTAATTCTGCTTACTTAACTCTAAATTTATTTCAATCTAACATTTATGAAAACACTGCCCATATGTATAAATGGATTTAATAAGGAAGGATGGATAATTTTTATACATTGAAAGCTATCATTTTTATCTATGTGTTTTTAGCTATTTTAGAATCATTTCAGTTATTTAGAATTAAATCATCAACATCAAGGTGCCAATTTAATAAAAAATTGTCTTTCTATGTGTGTTTTATTTGACCTAGGGATTTCCGTATTTCACTCCATAATGGTTGCCACTGCATTAACACATATTCATGAGTATTCTTCTGTGCATTCTAAACTTGTACCAGACAGTTTAGTAATAAATGAATAAGTAATACAGGCACAATTTTTTAAAACTTCACATAATGGTCACACTCCACCTTTTTGCAAAAAAAAAAAAAAAAAAATCTGCCACAATTATTTGGTGAAATAAAGTTTTCACTTTGTTTTAGCTCTAGTGTAAGATTTCTAGGGAGAGGGTTTCCTCAGGCAGAGCTAGTGACGCTGGTGACTACAAATTTATGTGTAGCATATGGAAGAATATAATCTTATTTTTAATAATTTTATTTTTGCTTTTTTGAAGTTTATCTCATTTTTAGTAAAATTGTACTTAGCATGAATGGGTAAGCAATCTTTTAAAAATTTTATTCACTATTTGATGTGCTTCCACCTAGAATTGATGAAATGCCTCAAAATAATAAAATCTGTTAAATTTGATTTTTCTCATAAAAATCAGACGACAATCATTTTTATTGTAAGCCATAGAATTTCTGTGGTGCTAAAAGAAGTTCTAATAAAAAATAGTTACAGTTGCTGAAAGCGTAGCATGTGGAATTTTCAACAGCTTCCCTTCTTCCCCTTCCCTGTCTCTCATCACTGGAAATAAAATTTATTGGATCCTGAGGAACTGGAGAAGTGTGGTGTTTTTTGTTTTTTGTTTTTTTTCTTTTTTCTTTTCCTTGATTATATTTGTAATTTGCTTTGGTTCAGAATACAGAAATACCTGTAGCAGTTGCCTATGGCATTTCTGATTAGGACTCCAGCTGTTCCTCCCTGGATGGAGTGGGAAATCCTTTAGAGCTACATGACTGCCAGGGGGGTGCTTGTAACCTGACATACAAAAGCAACACTGCCTATTGTGTTATAAGTGCTTCTGGTATTCATATCTCAGTCATGGCCTAAGTTTTCGATAATCAGAGTAAATGAAGCAGGTTTTCTTTTTTTTTTTTTTTTTTTTGAGAGAGAATTTTAACATTTATTTATTTTTTTTTAGTTATCGCGGGCACAACATCTTTGTTTGTATGTGGTGCTGAGGATCGAACCCGGGCCGCACGCAAACCAGGCGAGCGCGCTACCGCTTGAGCCACATCCCCAGCCCTGAAGCAGGTTTTCTTTTTGAAATGAATAGTTTGTTGATCAATATGTACTAGTAGTGGCTCTCAATTTGTAAAGCTGGGAATATTCAGGATATGTGAACTGTTTCATCTATTTGATCTGGGCTTGAATTTCTTTTTTCCTTCTAATTTGGTACAGAGGCTTAGGAAAATATTTGATCTTCCTCTCAAAAATGTCAAGGTACATTAGCTCAGGTAATTAGAATAAATGTAAAATTTTGGGGTTGTTTATCCAGATTGCTCATTTTCACTAAATTCAGAAAGTAGCTTGGTTCTTATCTATAGTTTCCCTGTGAGAATTCAATTTTATATGAGATTGTATTGTGTTCAACATTTCTAGTGTATTTTCTTAAGACTTCGAAATTTCACAAAACCGTAAAATTTTTAAATTCTTCAGTGGAGCCCAGAGGATTTTTAGGGCAGTGAAAATGCTCTGGATGATACTGTAATGGTGGATACAAGTCCATATATATAAATTCATGGAATGTACAACAAGAGTGAACCGAAATGAAAACCATGAACTTAATGGTTATATTTAGTGACTTTAACAAATGTACCACTCTGGTTGGGGGAATGTTGATACTGAAGAAGCCAATGCATGTGTGGGGACAGGAGGCATACGGGAAATCTCTACTTCATGCTCTATTTTGCCATTCACCTAAAATTGCTTTTTAAAAATAAAGTCTTTCGGAGCTGGGGTTATGGCTCAAGTGGTAGAGTGCTCGCTTAGCACCTGTGAGGCACTGGGTTCAATCCTCAGCACCACATAAAAAATAACGATATTGTATCCACCTAAAACTAAAAAATAAAAATAAAAAATAAAGTCTTTGGAAAAATATTGGGGAGAGCAAACATAGGTACCAACTTACTTTCTCAAGGTTATAAAATTTTACCATTCACCATCAAACACTTTATCATAAAACATTAAAATTAACATCTCAAAATAGCAACTTTACATTAACTATGAAGAAAAAAGAAATAATAAATAATTTAAAACCTCAAATGTAAGAATAGATGCACCATGAAATTTTATTTTATAGTGTTACCCTTTTTTGTTATTTTATTGAAGTCGGTTTGTCAGTTTGGAGATCTTTAGGCTTTCGGGTCTCACAAAATAGTAAAAACTTTTAAGTTTGGTGCCACCAAATGGAGTCTGACTGGTTGCATCTTTCTAGTTCTTTGTTTTTATCTCACTGAAAATCCACTTTCAGCTTGATGTGTGAATGGAAGTGATTCTTACAAAGCTACTTGAGTCAATTCAGAATATTAACAATATAAGTCCTATTTCCGGGTAGGCCTAAAATTAGCATTGACAGGCCAAGCTACCAGTTTATAAGTGCTGCAGAGAAGGATAATGGAATACAGGTGCCTTTAGCCAGGATTGCTACTGGGAACCTTGATCCCAAGTGCCAAATCTAAAGCATTCTGGGAGTTAGCCAGCATCTGCTATCAGAAAGCCTACCAGTCCATACACAAGACCTTAATTTGTAGATAAGTGCTTCTGCCACAGCAGAAACACTACTCACTACTATAGCTGGACAAATAATTTCTTGAACGAAGAACCAAAATATACTTCTATAAGTACTCAGTGATGTAGTTGTTGCTAGTGAGACTCTGATCACTAAGACATGGTCTTTGAGCTCCTAATATTAGTTCAGGTAAATGGATGAGACGGGGAAATTTTAAAAATCTTATAATGCATGCTCAAGTAAGATTTCTCCTTGAATTTCTTCTTGAATATGAAAGGAACAAAGTAAGGAGCAATTGATTGCCAGTTTCTTTTCCCAAATATACACTTGTTCAGGGGCTAAGGACTTTTTTCCCAACAATCTCAGCATTCCTTTTCTAAAACAAAATTTTCTAATCCATTACTGTGGAGGCAGCACAGTGGAATAGAAAGAATGATCATCTGCAGTTCAGGAAGTCTACCTTATAATTACCACCAGGCTGGCCTTTCAAGTCCCTTAATTTCTCTTGTTTCTAGTTGTTTCATAAGATAAGATCCAGGCAAATGTCTCAGAAGGATCAAACATCCTTGCAAAGCAGTTTTAGCAACCTCAAAAAGGTGAGTAAAAGCACTTCCAAATAATATCTTAAGATGTTCACCAATAAACTGCTTAGGTATTGCAGAATTTTTTTTAAAAGATCAGAACTGAAAGGAATGAAATCAAAGTTAAAAAAGGCAAATGGAAGGTAATGACATCTCTGTGGCATAGGAAACTATAGCTTAAAGTATGTGCCTAAAAGACTTCCCTCCTATAGGTCAGGATCCTGGTTTCCATGACTCTTAGATATTTTACCTGTAATGTGCTACTAAGTGGACCTTTTCACCCCAGTGTCATTAGTAAAAACTTCTGCTTTTGCTCTATCTCTGCTATCTATGCCAGTAAAAATATTTTGTGTTCCAAAATTTTTATTATCAACAAGGTTGCTTTTTATTGTTGACTCTTGTATAGAGGTTTTCTCTTTACTGATAACAGAAGACCTAAAAGAAAGGAGAAAACCATTTGTGCTTTTTTTTTGGTTCTTCCATTCTTCCATAACTACCCGTGCCTCTCCCTGCACCAAATCATTGCCTTATCTGAGCAAGAAGTTCTGTGCTCAGCTTGAGGCAAGGGTCACCATCATTTCCCCACATTACCATACTTCTAAAAGTGCTGACTCTCGTAATGGGTCTCCAGAGTGGGACCAGAGTCATGAGTTTTCTCCTAAAAGAAGAGTGAGCTCTTCCCTTGATTTAATTAGCAAATAATGGATATCTGAGTTATCTGTATTACTTTTAACCACAGCTGAAAAACCTATCTAACTTAGGGTCTTATATAACTCATGATTTTCAAGTGATCTTCGTGAGCACAGAAAATTAAAGCCTAGAAACTCTATGCATGCTGAAAAGCGGATTTAGCTTCCCTTTTCCAGTCATGATGACTTCCATTCTCTGGTTTCCTAATACTGGAGGAGTCAAACTGGAGTTTGAAGGAACATGGTCCAAAAAAAAAAAATCCAGAAACAGTTTCTATTACGTGATCTTCAGTCACCTTCTATATAGTCTCAAGCCTATAAAAATTGTGGATTTCATAACTCTCAGATAGAAATAAACTGCTTGCCCTATAAAAATAAGACATAGAAAATTTTACAAGTATCTTGAGGTCTTTTAATATGCAATCCTACTAAAGCTGGTTCATTCTCTTCTACTGGGACTGCATAAAATACAGAAGCTCTCTGGACACCCTCACTTTCTCCTCAATAAACCCAAAGAGAATGTGATTCTTAGTTAGCAGAGGAAATAGACACAAATTAAGTCAGTTGCCCAGGAATCTCATAAATTCTGAGGTGGGCCAAGATCTGAGAGGGCTGGAATTCTACTAGGGATGATAGCAATCAACCTCCCATCGACTACTCCTACCACAAGGTGGCAGAATTCCCCTTCCCCAAAATCTTCAGTTCACTAAAAGGACAACTAATCTCCATAGTGTGGAATAGCTTCTTTGGGCTTCAGTGACTGTGCCAGACTGTCTTGTCTATGATATTCTATGTTTCCAGGGGCTGATAAGCTCTAGGTCACATCTGATATGTCAAGCAAGAAAATGTTCTCCACATCAGCTTAGAGGTAGCTTTTCAATTTATGGTTCTCATCCACATATAACAGATGAAGAAACCAAGATTACACATAGCCAGGAAGTAGTAGTTCTGGGGTTTGAATCCAGGTTTCTCTGTCTCCAGAATTACATCTCTTAATCACCAAAGAATCATAAAGAAAAATAATTTCATAGGGATGTGTTGAAGACATGTTACTATGATCAGATAAAATAGTTTGTTAGTGGGATAGTCATTATTCATAAGATTTTATTATGACTTGAAGTAGGACCCAAATTCTTTACTAACCTATAAAAGTAACCTTGCATCCTTAGTTCAGGCATGTCCTACACCCTTTACTCTAAACAAAACCAAGTTCTCTACTTTGGTTCTAAAGACAATATAAGGTCTTTAGACCAAAATTTAAATCACTGACCATTTTCAAAAAGAATTCAGGTATACAAAAACACAATGTTTTCTAAAACAAACAAAAAAAAAGATCATTCAAAACATGCCTAGAGAGAAGCTGAATTTAAAGTCTGAGGAGTCCTTCAGGAAAGTTACCCATGTCACTTTGTTCAACCCAGTTTTCTCCTTAAACTGACTTATGTTCATATTTATGTTATGAACCTTCTATCAGTCCATTTCTGTGGATACAGCAGAGTAGTTCTTGCCTGTACAGTTTCCCTGCTCTGCTGAAAATGAGGTGCCCTGAGCTGGCTCCTAGTGGCTTAGCAGCCCCTGGCCCCTATTAGGGAGACCCTAAGACATGGAACTAAAGGCTCTTGAGTTTTTGTTCCTCCATCTGTGCTGGTGTCTCACCTAGTCCTAGAAGTCTGTTCTGGAAAAGTTGTTATTCCTGAGCACTTGGATGCTGAAGCAGATTGTGTTCCTCAAACATTCACACCGAAGTTTAGTCAACTATTTTTTCTTTTAATTAGGTTGATGCCATGATAGAATATTTACTAAGAAGTGGTAGGAAAAAAATATAAACACAGCAGCCTGGAAACCATCCAGCCTGTGGAGAATAAATTTTACCACCAAGGACTTGCCCAAGACTGGATGGCTGATATAAAATTTACTGAAAATAACCTATTTTGTTTTTCCTTGATGCATCTCTCTCTGGAGATAATTACTCTAAATCCCTATTTCCACCATATGTTCCTTTGGCTTTCCTCTCCTAGCCCTTCAGCCAAGAAGAGACCGTACAACATTCTCACCTGACCAAGAAGACAGTAGATCATAGTAGACTAATGGCCATGAGCACCTTCCTTTTTTTCCTTTATTGTGAAAAGAATGGTTTTCCTGATCCTTCTGTTGGCTTCTATAGCTTAAGACCCATCAGAAATTCCATCAAAGTAACTTTTATTAAAGGTATACAAATAGAAAAAGAAGTCAAATTATCTGTTTGCTGATGACATGATCCTCTGTCTAGACCCCAAAAAACTCTACCAGAAGACTTCCAGAGCTGATAAACAAATTTAGCAGAATACAAAATCAACATTCATAAATCAGAAGCTTTCCTATACTCCAATGTTGAATATGCTAAGAAACAAATCAGGAAAACTCCCATTCACAATAACCTAAAATAAATACATGGGAATAAATCTAACTAAAAAGGTAAAAACTTTTACAATGAAAACTACAGAACACTGAAGAAAGAAATGGAAGAAGAAAGAGATTAGAAGATAAAAGACCTCCCATGTTCTTGGATAGGAAGAATTGATATTGTTAAAATGACCATATTACCAAAAACACTATACAGATTCAATGTATCAAAATGCCAAAGACATTCTTCACAGAACTAGAAAAACAGTCCTTAAATACATATGGAAGTGTAAAAGACACAGAATAGCCAAACAATCCTGAGCAAGAAGAGTGATGCTAGAGGCATCATGGTAACTGTTCTCAGCTTGTATGACAGAGGTATAATATAAAAACAGCAAGGTACGGGCATTAAAATAGACATGAAGACCAATGGAATAAAGTAGAAGACAGAGACAAATACAAACATTTACAGCCATCTGATACTTGACAACAATGCCAAAAATATATCTTGGGGAAAAGAGTTTTTAAACATATGGTGCTGAGAAAACTGAATATGCATATGTAGAAGAATGAAACTTGATTCCTATCTCTCACTTTGCACAAAAGTCAAATCAAAGTGAATCAAAGACTTAGGAATTAGACTGGAAAATTTGTAACTGCTGCAAGAAAACATAAGGTCATCATAGTGGTGCAGGCATCAACTTCCTTAAAAAGACTACCGAAACTCAGGAAATAAAACCAAGAATCAATAAATGGGATGGTATCAAATTAAAAAGCTTCTGCACAGTAAAAAAAAAAGTGATATAAGAGTGTGAACAGAGCCGATTGAGTGGGAGAAGATCTTTGTCAGCTACTCTTCTGACAGAAGATTAATATCCAGAATATAAAAAGAACTCAAAAAGTGTAACAACAACAATAACAACAACAACAACAACAAAAAAACAAATAACTCAATAAATAAGTGGACAAAAGGACTAAACAGACGTTTCTCATACAATGGCCAAGAAACATATGAAAAAATGTACAACATCCCTAATAATTAGAGAAATGCAAACCAAAACTACATTAACATTCCATCTCACTCCAGCTGGAACGGCAATCATAAAAAATACAAGTATAATAAATACTTGTATTTATTATTTTCTCTCCACATCTGCAATCATCAGCATCATCTCTAATTAGCACATACTGTGTGCCAGGAATATTTTGAATATTTTGAATATTTGGTGGGGATTTGGGAAAAAAAGGTACACTCATACATTGTTGGTAGAACTACAAATTATTACAGCCACTTTGGAAAGCAGTATAGAGATTCCTCAAATCTAACCAGCATTGGCACCACCACATTATCCCAAAGAACTAAATCCCAAAGAACTAAAATCAGCAAAATAGAGTCATCTCAATGTTTATAGCAGCACAATTCAAAATACCAAATTATGGAATCAGCCTAGATTCCCATCAGTAGATGAATGGATTAAAAAATTTGGTGTAAATACACAATGGAATTTTATTCATCCATATAGAAAAATGAAATTATGGCATTTGCTGGTAAATGGATGGAAGAGGAGAACATCACACTAAATGTAATAAGCCAGACTCAGAAAATCAAGGGTTGAATGTTTTCTCTCATATGCTGAAGCTAGAACAAAGAAAGAAAAAATAAAGTGTGGGGAGGAGTCAGGTCTTATAAAGATAGAGGGAAGTTCAGTGGAGTAGAAGAAGGGGATTAAAGGGGAGGGAGGAGGGACAGGAAAGTGGAGGAAATAAGGAATGGATTTGACAAAATTATAGTATGTATGTGTATAAATACACCACAGGGAATTTCACATTTATGTATCTACAAAGCAACAATTAAATAAGTAAATAGAAGGAGGACCAATAGAAAGAGGAAGGGAAATTAGGGGAAAGAAGGAGAGGGAAAGAGGAGGCACTGGGGACTAAAATGGAGCAAATTAAATTCCATGCATGTATGATTGTGCTAAAATGTACCCAACTATTGCATATAACTGTAAGGCACTGAAAAAATTATTAAGAAAAAAGGCAAAATAAAAACACAACCTTTTCATTATGCAGCTGCCCCAATGATACTAAGTAGGAACAAAAATGAAGTAGATGCTCCAAGCTTTCATGCTTACAATAAGTCTGGGTTAAAAAAAAATAGATTTGTAAAATAGCTAATATTTATTGAGCACTTTCTGTATACCAGTAAGTGCTTTAAGTAATTTACTCCACATTATGTTTTCATATTATAGATGCTATTTGAATCCTCATTAGAGAAAATTGAGAGAGGAAAATGTTCTCAAAAGCACATAAAAAGTGGTGAAGCCTGGATTCAAACATAAATATAACTCTAAATTTAGTCTATGACCTTAATTTCTGTATTCTTCTAATAATTAGACTGTCCTGTCATGGGTTATGAAGCATTTAATCAGGTACTAGACAAACATAAATCTCAAACATCCATTACCAATACAGTGCACACTAATGTCAGTGATGATTTCTATTTGCCAATACAATAGCTTCTTATTTGTCATTTTTCTCTCCACATCTGCAATCATCAGCATCATCTCTAATTAGCACATACTGTGTGCCAGGAATATTTTGACCAGTTTTACTTATATTAACTCAGTTACAACAATCTTATGAAGTAGGTATTACTATTCCCATTTTATGCATGAAGAAACTGAGAGGTAAAGTGATTTGTCCAAGGTCACACAGCTAATAAATAACAGAGCTGTGGTTATAACCCAGTCCATTAGTCCCTAATCCATTCTTTTACCACTACATTGCACTATATTTGACACATATACTGCATTCTTTAAAAATTTATCCCTTTTATTATCACAAGTACAACACATATTTGTTATAAAAAATAAAGAGAAATACATAACATAGAAGTTGAAAGTTCTTTATATTCAAAATATACTGGAGATAAAACTTTACTAAATACATATTTATATATGTTTATGAGTTCTTCTATATATTACTCACTAATGCTTTCCCTGTTTTCATACCTATTAATATATCTGGAATATTTTTCCATGACTCTTCAAAGCTCTACTTTATGCTTTGAAAGATCATGTTTCCTCTGATGGACATTTGAAATTTTTTCCATCCTTTTTTTATTATAAACAAATATACAAGGAAGACAGGCATACACATACAAAAACACACATGCATGCACACACATACATATATGCAAGTATTTCAAAAAAGCAGATTCTGAGCAGTATTTCAGAGTCACAGGACATGTGCATTTAAACATTCTATTCATTTTCCTGAATGTCCATCAAAAAGGTATCAATAACCTTGACAGAGAGGGCTGATCTCATACTTTGGACAAGTGCGTTTGTGACACCTATATATTTCAGTATCACAAATATAAATAGATCAAAATGGTATTTCATGTTTTACATTTGTTAATTCTTGTGCTTACTGGACAGTTCCTCTTCTTTGAATTTCCTTAATTTCTTTTGTGCTAATTACATTAGTTACTCCTTCCTTAAAACTTTTTTAAAATTTCCTTTCTATTCTTTCCTAACTCTATTTCATTTATCTATTTTAATGTTTTTATTAGTGCATGATAGTCATATGTGACATTAGGGTTCATTTTGACATAATCATACATGCATGGAATTGAATTTGCTACATTTCAGTCCCCAGTACTACGTCTTTAACCCCCCTCATCCTTCCTCCTGTTCCCCTCTCTTCCACTGGTCTTCCTTTTATTTATTTAGTGTTTTGTTAATTGGTACTTTATAAATATACGTAAAAGTGGAATTCACTGTGATATATTCATATACTTACATTTCTGAGAATCTTTACTTTCCCCTTTTTTAAACTCCAGCAAAATTAAAGCTTTTGCCCTTCAAAAGGCATGACTTTTCCCCTTTTATTAATTAATTTATTTTTCCTTCTATATTCTAAGGTCTCTTTCTGAGTTTCTATCTCAGTTCTTCTTTCCATGTGACTAACAGACAATATAACTATAATTATTACAAAATCAACATTTCTCAGAAGTTATGTTCCTGAGCATACATTAAGCACTTACAGTAGAGAACTTTTGTTTATATTTTTATAGATGAAGAAATAAGACTTAGGAAGTCTCACTATTAATGATAAAGCTCAATTTGAGTCCAATGCTTTGTTAAGAAATCATTACATTACATTCTCTTTAAAATAAGTTCTTCAGAGTTTTCCCTAAGCCTTCTTGGTTCCCAGACACATACTCCATGGATTATCTTATCTATCCCACTGTCATCAGAACCTATCTCCTTGAGCTCCTGCTATATACAGGAGCTGTTGAAAACAGGGATGAAAACAGCTGTTGGTATATAGCCAACAGCTTATTAGACATTGGCAAGTGGATGTAGTGTGAGCACATCAAACACACAGATCCAACGTGGAAATTGTTCTCTTCCTTGAGAGCTTGTTTGGAGGTACTAGCAGGGGAGCCCAGCTACTTGTATACCCTTGACGGAAGAAAAGTCGTCCTCTTCGATGGAGTGCACAACTTCAGGAGGAACGCACATGGAGCAGTGAGGGAGGAAGGGGATCCCCAGCTAGCCAGCCAGGTCAGCCAAATCAACCCTGGCAATCAATGAGGTGACAGATGTCACAGTCAGACTGCCCTCACATCTGAAATCATTCCCTTCTTAAGTCCTCCTAGACATCCTCCAGGATGATCTTCTCTTGCCAATGCCATATCATTTAATAGCATTGCCATTCACCCAGTTGCCAAACTAGAAACTTCAAAGCCACCTTCGATTCCTGCTTCCATTACACTTCACCCCTTATCGGTTCTAGGGTCTATCGACTTAGTCTCTAAATTGTTTCTTAATACATCCTCTACACATTCCTTTACTATGGTGTTAGATAATTAAGGGTCTCAATATCTCTTTCTTGAACTATTGAATCTGCCTTCTAATGGGTCTCCCTACTTCTCCCTAGGTGCCATTTATCCTTCCCATTAACAATTGATAACGCCACATTCTGTTCAAATGCTTTGAAACATACCTTCTAGGTAGAATAAATTCTAAATAAATTCTAAACTCCTTAACACAGCATACAGAAGTTCCATAATTGGCCCCAGTCTTGCTTTCCAAGTTCATCTGCAAATGTTCTGAGTCATGTGCCTAAAACTATAATCACACAAGGCTACTTTCATGTCTCAGAAATATCAAATAGCTCTATGCCACCATATTTTGTTTTGTTTTGTTTTGGTTTTTGTCATGCTACTTGGAATGTTCACCTATGGCTTCTTTTCCACCTGTTATACTATAGCCTGCATTTCTTTGAAGTCCTGCACTCTGCCTGCAACCAATATACAGTTTATATCTATATGTCTAACTTTGCAATTTATTCCTTGGCTTTTAAACAATTTTTTCAGTTGTTCATAGACCTTTATTTTATTTATTTATATGTGGTGCTGAGGATTGAACCCAGTGCCTCACACATGCCAGGCAAGCACCTTACTACTTGTGTCCCAGCCCCAATTCCTTGGCTTTTTTGTTTAAATTTTTATTAAAGACTTAGTACCCATTAAATTGTAATCTGGTCAGGTGTGTCTATTTTCTCAGAAAGAACTATGTCTTAAACATATTAGCATTTCTAGTTCTTAGAAGAAGCTCAATACATTAATGATTAAAACTGAAGTCCATTTAGGGAAAATTTAGAATAAATGACCTTAGAGTTTACTTCCAAATCTGAGATTTTCTATGCCTTTTCTACACATGAAAATCATTTTTGAGGCCCTTGAAACTGTCTTCTAACCTTGGAATTAACCCCCATTTCATGAAGCCAGTTTCTGCTTTAATTTCTTTGTAGAGCTTCAAAAGCCAAAAATTGGGGCTCCTGGCAATGAAAGTCCAGTGAGTGTTGTAACTGAGTTTCTGGAGAAGGTGGGGTAAACAGCACGCGAGAGAGCATTGGAAAACTAGCCACGTTCCAAGACATCTGGGATTGATTATTCCAGTGAGATGCTGAAGCAAAGAGAACAATCTAGTACTGCCTTTTGACATCTGGGCTTTGGCAACTGCTCCTATGGTTTTGCTCAACAGTTCTTGAAGAATGAGATATAGGCTTGTTTCAGGGAAAGAAGAACGTTTATTGACTCTACTTCTGCTACACAAAAGTCCTTCAAAAGATTCTCTTTTTTCCCCTTATCTGGGCTTTCTTAATAAGTCAAGGTGTCATTATCATTTAACAGAGATAAGAATTAGTCTCCAGCCAACTCATATACTACCCGGGGTCTGAATTAGCGTCTACCAATGTCTCCCCATTTCTTCTCCTATGACTCTTGTCAAATCATTTGACAAGGATGGGAAGGAAAAGTAACCTCAGGCTATTGGAAAAACAGATTCACTCCAGCTATCCTGCAGTTTCTCTTTTTAAACACAAGCTAAGTAGAACTTTTGCTCTATTTTTGAGGAAACATCATGCATTTCTTCTCTGAAATTACAGTTTTGTTCTCTCAGTTTCATTATCATTGCCTTCAAAGCACAAAATATACTTTAGACATACTCAGAGACACAAATTCTCAAACACATAACATATGGTCAGGGCTAACAGTTATCCCTGATTCTAATATTTTGACCTATTGCCGTGAAAGCAAAAGGCAGTGTTCTATGAGGAAGGGGCAGGAAGAGTGTTTGCTAAAATTTATTGAGCACATACTCTAGTGGCACTTTAATGTGCATGCCAAAGACATGATTTTATGTAAAACTCACAAAAAACATATATGGCTTGCTGATATCTGCATTTTAGTGATGAAGAAACAAGGCTCAAGGAGGTGAAGTGATTTGCCCAAGGTCACATAGTTCCTATGTGGCAGAGGCAGGTCAAGATCACAGGTCTGGCATACCCAAGATGTACAGGCAGGGCCAGGTCATCACTACTAATGGAGTGCAGAGCCCAGTCAGGCCCAGGAAAGCCCTGTCAACCCAGCGCAGAGTCCAGGCAGGCCCAGGACAACCCCACCAACACCCTCGGACCCCGCACTGGGTCTCAGCTGCATCTTTGAACATATCGCCCAACACTACTGCCCACCCCCAACCCCCAACTTGACACTCCATCACTGAAAGCAGCTGCCTCCATCTTGGAACACTGTCATCACCATCTTTAGTTGTGGCAACTCCCAGCTTGGAACACCGGCTGGGCAGGTATTCCATAGTCCCCAGTTCCCACTCTACCCAGCAGCTGCTAACCTGGCACAGTGACTGCCCAATATAAAACAGCTCTCTAAGACAGGTGGGCAGCCCAAAGAACACAAACCATAAGGCATCCCAAGAGAAAGGTCCCCGATTAGGAAGTAGAAAGGGAGAGGGTGAGTGAGATACAGTTTAGAGACTAAATTAGAGACCAGGAACTGTGAGGTCTATAGACGATATAAGGAGATAAGACCAGGCATCCACATCACATCAGCAGGCCCCAAAGGAGATCCTTGGGGTGTAGTCTTTTATCAGGGACCAGTTGGTGCCATACCCCACTTCCAGGTGCTCTGCACCAAGACCAACCCTCCCACCCTGGTAACCTTCAACATCCTGAGGGTGGAGATACCATCTAACAACAGACCACCCCACCTACTGGATGAGAAGGGAAGCAGGAAAGATACTGATCTCCAACCAAAGCAATCCTTGTTTCTTCCTTCAAGACTTTTTTTCATCCCTCTCTATTTTTCCACTATCACATCCCCAACATTTGTGAAACAAAGTACTTTGCATGAATTAGGGTACTGAGGACTTGGATGCCCGAACAGTATATTACAGTTGTGTCGTATATTCTTTCATTTCCTATTTTTACACTTTTTATTTTTCTTAATATTTCTGTGTGTTTGTTTTATATACTCTTGTCTTCCCACTTACTTGTCTCCCCAAAATGATTTCCTCTCACTTCTCCTGTTACCATCTTCTTTAGATTCCCTTTTCATACTTCCTAAGATCTAATAACTCTATATCCTCACCTCCTACCCCCTTCAACATCTCATCTTACACCTCACCCCCGGTTCTTTGTCCACCATCAAACTGTAAACCCTTCTTCAAACCTACTATTTATATTGTAGAAATTAATTAAACTCACCATTTCTGTATATTGTGACAAAATTGTAAATGCCGTATTAGCAACCATTTGGTTTACAGTTGTACATTGCTTGTATTGGGATCTGCTAACATTGCTGTTCCCCTCAAAGGAGAGGTATTAGAACCCTGGAGGGGCACTATAAGCCTAAAGAGTAAAAAATTATAATGCTGCAGCTCCTCAGTGCTAGAAGGAAAGCACATGAAGAATATGAAAAAAATACAAGGGAAAAAAGTGCCCCAAACAAATCAAGGTATTACATTATTAGGATCTATGGCTAGCACAACAGAAAAAATGACAGAGAAGGATTTCAGGATGTACATAATTAAAATGTTCTGTGAATTAAAGGATGATATAAGAGAACAAATACAGGCAACAAAAGATCATTTCTATAAAAAGCTACATAAGCAAATACAGGAAGCAAAAGATTACTTCAATAAGGAGATGGAGGTTTAGGAAATAAATCCTTGAAATGAAAGAAACAATAAACCAAATTAAAAGCTCAATAGAAAGCATCAACAACAGATTAGACCATTTGGAAGTCAGGACCTCACACAATGAAGACAAAATATTTAATCTCAAAAACAATGTATATCACACAGTGAAGATGGTAAGAAACCATGAGAAAAATATTCAAGAAATATGGGATAACATAAAAAGACTAAATTTAAGAGTTATTGGGATAGAGGAAGGCATAGAGGTTCAAACAAAAGAAATGAGCAATCTATTCAATGAAATAATATCAAAAATATCCAATCATGAAGAATAAATTGGAAAACCAAATACAAGAGGATTACAGGATGCCAAATGTACAAAATCACAACAGATCCACACCACGGCACATTATAATCAAAATGTCCAACCTACAGAATAAGGAGAGAATCTTAAAAGTCACAAGAGAAAGGAATCAGATTACATATAGGGGGAAAACAATTAGGATATCTGCTGATTTTTCAAGTCAGACCCTGAAAGCTAGAAGATCCTGGAACAACATATACCAAGTCTGAAAGAAAATGGATGACAATCAAGAATCTTATATCCAGCAAAATTAAACTTTAGATTTGATGATGAAATAAAAACCTTCCATGATAAACAAAAGTTAAAAGAATTTACAGCTAGAAAGTCAGCACTACAGAACATCCTCATCAAAAATATTCGACAAGGAGAAAATGAAAAACAATAATGAAAATCAGCAGAGGGAGGTATTATACTAAAGGAAAAACTAATCAAAGGAGAAACTAAGTCATTTAAATCCCCCAAAATAAACAGGAATGGCTGGAAATACAAATCATGTCTCAATAATTGTCACAAGCCAGCCATGGGTTTTGTGTGTGAGCTATGCACATTTGAGCGTATGAGGGAACTGGACTGACGTTGCTGCCTGATTGGGCTGTGTGACGTATGTGTGCCTTTTTGCTGACTCTGCCTATGATCCCATACAGTACCTAAGATGGGTGTGGCTTTCCAAGTTGTCAGTTAATCTGCTAACCACAAGACATCACCAAGCAACCCCCTGAAACCCAATCCTTTGCCTTATTTGGGTGGAATTTTCTTGAATGTCTTTCCCTGCAATAAATAGAAGGTTTCAGGTGTGCCTTCTCTCTTGCTCCTTCCAGCACTGGAGCTGACACTTGGGGTCATGAGCTGAGCTGTCCTGCCTTACAAACTTATGTTTATGTGCTGTGTGTTTTCTTCACCATTTTATTAGTTATTGATACAGCCAGGCCCTTTGAACCCTGCTCATGTTGCCAGCCTGGCCAGATAGTGATAAATAATAATCCTGAATGTTAGTGGCCTAAACTCACCAATCAAAAGACATAGACTGGCAGATTGGATTAAAAAAAAAAAAGACCCAACAATATGCTGCCTCCAAGTGTTGAGAGCCACAGCCGTAGGGGCCCCAGCAAACTTCCAGCTGCCAGCAAACTTCCAGCTGCCGGCTGATGATTGGCTCACAGCAGCCCCAGCAACATCTAGCTGATTGGCTCCTCTGCGGTGATGCTCATTGGGCTGTTTCCCTGCCCTTTCAGACCACGGAGCTGCTCATTGGGGGACTTTTTTGGCTCCGCCCACGTGACCCAGCCAATTGGCCTCAAGAGCAGGAGGATTGTGGGAGGTGGAGAGAAGCTTGTGTTGGAGAAAGAGGCTTGTGGGAAGCCGGTGGTGGCAGTTGAGGCTCTGAGGGTTTTTCCTGAGAGGCTGTTTTGTTTGGCGTGTGTGGTTCTTAAAATAAAGTTAGTTTCTTTTGACAAGTGGCTCCTGATTATGCTCAGCCAGACTGCGGCATTTGGTGGCTCGAACGGGGAGTGACTGAGGGTAAGTGAAACTGCTCGCCCCTGAGGGCAGGTTGAGAGGATGGGTAGCCATTTTAAGATTCCTCTTTTATTTTGATTCACTTTTGTTTTAAGTTGCCTGTCCCTGGAGATGAGTGAGACGGAAGAAAAATCGCTCACATCTGAGGAAAAACTATTTACGTCTGAGGAACAGATAGGGAGAAAGGACGGATGCACATGTCAGGAGGATAGAAAGGCTATAATGACTTTTTGTTGTTCCCTTTTTATTTCATTCTGTCTCGGTTTTGTTTGGCGTCATCTTGTTGGGTTGTATTATAGTAGAAATACGGGATCAGAAATTAGTAAAAAACAAACTGAAAGAGTGTTAAGTAAATTGTTAGAGGAAGGAGGCATCCCAGTAAAATCAAGAACAGTCAGGGCATACGTTGATACAATACAAAAATGTAGCCCATGGCTTTTTAAGGAGGAGTTGTTAAATATATCACAATGGAACCATCATGGTGAAGATTTAAAAAGAATAGAAAAGAAAAGCCCAGGGACTCTGCCAGTTGGCACATTGCCATTGTGGACGTTCGTATCTTGTTTGCTTAGTCCAAAGCCTTCAGTTCAGACAATGGTAGAGGAAGGAGAAGACATATTGATTCAAGTAAAAGAGAAGGTCTCTCAAGTTAGTCAGACAGAGGAAATGATTCAAGTAAAAGAGAAGGTCTCTCAAGTTAGTCAGACAGAGGAAAAGATTCAAGTAAAAGAGAAGGCCTCTCAAGCTAGTCAGACAGAGAAAGAAAGTGTAAAACAGAAAAGGCCATCAGGGGGAAAGTTACAACAGGAGACTGCTACTAACACCTTTCTATCACCAGAGGGTGTAAGTGTCCAACCAACAGCACCACCTCTACAGGAGACTGCTACTAACACCTTTCTATCACCAGAGGACGTAAGTGTCCAACTAACAAGGCCACCTCCATATGCTGGGAGGTCCCCAACCCCTGTAGTTGATAGTTGGGATCCTGAGACAAGATCTCAAATATTAACATGCCCTGTATTTGAGGCAGGAAGGCAGCGAGTTTACCATGTTTTAAATTTCAAAACACACAATTTTGACATTGTTTTATTATTTGTCTAGCTTGTTCCTTAGTTATTTTAAAACGCTTTTGTAAAGTATTAGCATTGACATGGAACTTTTTATGAAAATTTATAGCTTCTTCTAGTGTAGAGAAAATATGTATGTCATGTGTAGTTTTATCTGCTAAATCATTGCCCAAACTAAGGGCTCCAGGCAATCCTGTATGTGCCCTGATATGTCCTATAAAGAATGGATCTTTTCTGTCCCAGATTAGACTTTGTATAGTGGAAAGCAAAGAGAAAACAGTAGAAGAAGGGGAAATCCTACCAGCATCTTCAAGAGATACTATAGCATTAACTACATACTGACTATCAGAAAATAAATTAAATACAGAATCTTTAAACATCACAAAATCTTGTAAAACTGCATTAAGCTCTACCTTTTGAGCTGATTGTTTGGGTACTAAAAATGTAAAAGTTTGATCAGGTGTAACTATTGCTGCTGTACCATTATTTGATCCATCAGTGAATATATTTGGAGCATTCATGATAGGTGTTTTTCTTGTCATTTTTGGAAAAATTACAGGATGCGATGACCAAAAAGACAATAAAGGATTAGATGGTAAGTGGTTATCAAATGAAACATTAGATTTGCACATGATTATTGCCCAAGTTTTTAACTCATTAGCTAACTCATCAATTTGATTCATAGTATATGGAGTAATAATTTTTTGGGAGAAATTCCAAACACTCCCTTTGCTGCTTTTATTCCTTTGAGTATTAATTGCCCTACAGCCTCAGGATACCTAGTAAGAATAGTGTTAGGAGAATAAGATAAATGTATCCATAATAATGGACCTTCTTGCCAAAATACTCCTGTAGGAATATTTTTTGTTGGTAGTACAATAAATAATAAAGGCAAACTTATATCAATTCTATCCAAATGCATATTTTCCATATATGTTTCAATGATTTTTAATGCCTTTCTTGCTTCAGGCGTTAACATTCGGGGTGAATTTGGATCTGATGGACCTTTTAGGATATCAAATAAAGATCCCAACTCTCCTGTTGGTATACCTAAATAAGGCCTTATCCAATTTATGTCTCCTAATAACTTTTGAAAGTCATTAAGTGATTTGAGTTGATCTACTCGTATTTGAATTTTTGGTGGACGGACCATGGTTGAAGATAATAGAACTCCTAAATAATTAATTGGAAAATTTAATTGTACTTTATCTATTGCTATCTCTAGATTATAATTTTTTAATAAGTTTGTAAGTGTGGCATAACATTCTAGCAATGTGTTTTTATCTTTGTGTGCTAATAATACATCATCCATATAGTGAAATATTTGTAGTTCAGGATTTTGATTTCTAAGTGGCTGGATTACATTGTTAACATAAATTTGACACATAGTCAGGCTGTTAGCCATCCCTTGAGGGAGTACTTTCCATTCATATCTCTGATCAGGACCTTCATGATTCAGTGCAGGGATAGTAAATGCAAAATGTGGACTATCCTCAGGATGAATTGGAATTGAAAAAAACAATCTTTAATATCTATAACTAAAACATACCAGGTTTTTGGCAAAGCAGACAACTGAGGAATCCCCGATTGAGCAGGTCCCATAATAACCATCTCATTATTAATGGCTCTTAAATCTTGCAATAATCTCCATTTACCAGATTTCTTTTTGATGACAAAAATGGGAGTATTATGGGGAGATACAGAAGGTTGTATATGTCCTTCCGCTAATTGTTGTTTGACCAGGTCATGGGCTGCTTGTATCTTTTCTTTAGTCAGGGGCCACTGAGGAACCCATACTGGTCTTTCTGATTTCCAAGTAATTTTTATTGTCTCAGTGGCCCTTTCTGAAAATCCAACCCATGTCTGTCTGTTCCTTGATCTATTTGTATTGGTGCTGCTATACCTTGTTCTTGTTTTTCTAATCTTTTTCCTTTCCTAAAATCTTGTCTAGCCATAATAGTGGGTGCATTTTGATTGATGTTATTTGTTAATGTCAAACCTAATTGATCTAGGACATCTCGTCCCCATAAATTTACGGGAAGATGATCCAATACATATGGCTGTATAGTTCCTTCACATCCTTCAGGATCCTTCCAATCTAATACCATTGCACTTCTATGGGGATTAGTTGCCACTCCTAGGCCTCGAAGCGTTTGAGTGGCTTGTTGTAACGGCCAATGTTTTGGCCACTCTTGACGAGAGATGATACTAAGGTCTGCACCTGTATCCAGTAGCCCATTAAATTCATGTCCTTGAATATTTAGTTTTAGCATGGGGCGAGAATCTAAATTTAAAGAAAGCATAGCCCAATCTACACCTGTGGAGCCTAATCCCTTGGAACCTCTTTCTACAGTATGACTGGAAAATTTATCATGTAGGCTGGGTATTATTAGTAACTGTGCTATTCTATCTCCTGGTGAAATTACTGATATACCCTTTGGAGAACTGGCTATAATTTTTATTTCACCTTCATAATCGGGATCAATTACCCCAGGACTTATCATAAGTCCTTTTAGAGTAGAAGAGCTGCGTCCCAATAATAAGCCTACTGTTCCTTTGGGAAGAGGTCCTTTCACCCCTGTGGGAATGATTTGAACTCCCATCTCTGGAGTTAGTACTGCTCTGGTGGAGGCACAGATGTCCAACCCTGCGCTCCCTCTGGTTTGTCTGATGAGGGATCTGATGGACAATGTGTCCTGGGCACTACCCTGATGGGGTTGCTGGGTTCCTCCAGTGCTCCGTATATTTGTGGTTTTGGGCCCCGGAGCATTGGGCCCCCCGTCCATTTTTTGGCAATGGAGCCCGATGCCTTTCTCCACGATATCGTGGATAAACACCTGGTCCTTGTTCGTTTTTTGATAATGGAGTACCCTCTATGGTGGTTTGAGAACGGCATTCATTAGCCCAATGTCTCCCTCTACGGCATCGTGGGCAAATACCTGGTATTCTACTCCTTTGATACCTAGTTTTGTTAAACCCTCCTCCAATGGGGCAATTCCTTTTAAAATGTCCTGTTTGTTCACAATTGTAGCATGTTCTTGGCCTGGCATCTAAAGCCTGTTTTACTGCAGCTGCCACAATTTGCCCTTGTTCATTAATGTCTCTGGCATCTAAAGCCTGTTTTACTGCAGCTGCCACGACTTGCTCTTCTTCATTAATGTCTCTACATAATTTAATATATGTGTTTAAATCTTCATGTTTCCATGGTCTAATGATATCTCTGCACCAACGATTCGCTTGCTCATAAGCCAGGTGTTTTAGTAATGGCATTGCTTGTTCTGTATTCCCAAAAACTCTGGTAGCTGTTTGAATAAGCCTATCTACAAATTCAGCATAAGGTTCATTAGCTCCTTGTATTACCTTAGATAATTGACCTTGTAAACCTCCATGTCCTTGTAAAGTCTTCCATGCCTTAATTGCATCTGCAGCAATTTGTGCGTATACGCCAGGATCATATGCAATTTGTTGCTGCTGATCCTCATAAGGTCCCTTTCCTAACAACATATCTAGATTTCTCTGAGGATAACCAGCTGCTGCATTTCGCCTAGCCGTCTCCTTGCAAAATTCCTCATTGGCAACCTTCCATAACAGGTATTGTCCTCCATTTAGCACAGCTTTACACATATTAGCCCAATCTGCTGGCGTCATGTTCAAGTTGTTAATGGATTCGACCATGCTTACAGTGAAGGGTGCTTGAGGACCATAGGTTGTTACAGCCTCTTTTAGCTGCTTCACTGTTTTGAAATTTAAAACTTGGTAAAATCGCTGCCCTCCTGCCTCAAATACAGGGCATGTTAATATTTGAGATCTTGTTTCAGGACAGATGCCAGCAAAATATCATAACAGACACTACAGAAATATACAATATAATTAGAAATTATTTTGAAAACTTGTACTCCAGTGAAATAGAAAATACCAAAGACATCAACAAATTTCTAGCCACATGATTTTTGAACCAGGACAATATACATGGTTTAAACATATAAATTTCAAACAATGAAATAGAAATGCCATCTGAAGCCTACCAACAAGAAAAGCCCAGGACTGGATGGATACACAGTCAAGTTCTACAAGACCTTTAAAGAAGAATTAATACCAATACTCCTCAAATTATTTCATGAAATAAAAAAAAGAAACACTTTCAAACTCATTCTATGAGGCCAATATCACCCTGATTCCAAAACCAGGCAAAGACACATCAAAGAAAAAAAAATTCAGACCAGTATCTCTAATGAACATAGATGCGAAAATTCTCAATAAAATTCTGGCAAATTGAATATAAAAACATATCCAAAAGATAGTGCACCACGATCAAGTGGCATTCATCCCAGGGCATGCAAGTTTGGTTCAACATATGGAAATCAATAAATGTAATTCATCACATCAATAGACTTAAAGATAAGAATCATATGATCATCTCAATAGACACAGAAAATGTGTTTGACAAAATATAGCACCCCTTCATGTTCAAAACACTAGAAAAACTAGGGATAACAGGTACTTAACTCAACATTGTAAAAGCTATCTATGCTAAGCCTCAGGCCAATATCATTCTAAATGGAGAAAAAATGAAAGTATTCCCTCTAAAAATGGAAACAAGACAGGTTGCCCTCTTTCACCACTTCTATTTAACATAGTTCTTGAAACACTAGCCAAAGCAATTAGACAGACAAAAGAAATTAAAGGGATATAGACAGGAAAAAAAGAACTCAAATTATTACTATTTGCCAACTATATGATTCTACACATAGAAGAAACAAAAAATTCCACCAGAAAACTTCTAGAAGTAGTGAATGAACTCGGTAAGGTAGCAGGGTACAAAATCAGCACCTATAAATCAAAAACATTTCTGTACATCAGTGAAAAATCCTATGAAAAGGAAACAGGAAAACTACCCCATTTACAATAGCCTCAAAAAAATGGGAGAAATCAATTTAATAAAAGAAGTGAAAGACCTGTGCAGTGAAAACTATAGGACTCTAAAGAAAGAAAGAAGACCTTAGAAGATGGAAAGATCTTCCTTGTTCTTGGATAGGCAAAATTAGTATTATCAAAATGACCATACTATCAAAAGTACTATACAGATTTAATGCAATTCCAATCAAAATACCAATGACATTCCTCATAGAAATAGAAAAGGCAGTCACAAAATTCATCTGGAAAAATAAGAGGCCTAGAATAGCTAAAGTAATTCTTAGCAAGAAGAGTGAAGCAGGTAGCATCACTATACCAGAACTTAAACTATGCTACAGAGCTATAGTAACAAAAATGGCATGATATTGGCACCGAAATAGATTGGTAGACCAATAGTACAGAACAGAGGAAATAGAGCAAACCCATATAAATACAGTTATCTTATAATTAGACAAAGGCACCAAAAACATATATTGGAGAAAAGATAGCCTCTTCAACAAATGGTGCTGGGAAAACTGGAAATCCAAATCCAAAAAAAAAACTCTCTCCCCATGTGTAAAACTCAATTCAAAGTGGATCAAAGACCTATGAATTAAACCAGAGACCTTGCAACTAATAGAAGAAAAAGTAGGCCCAAATCTCCATCATGTCAGATTAGGCCCTGACTTCTTAAGATTCCTATAGAATATGAATTAAAATCAAGAATCAACAAATGGGTTAGATTCAAACTCAAAAACTTCTTCCCAGCAAAAGAAGCAATCTGTTCTTGCGACTAAAAGGCTCAGGGTTTACTCCAATTGAATTGGGCTTGGGCTGCAGGAAATAACCACACAAGAGACACAAATACCTTTTTCTTTGGGGTTGCTGTGACAGCTCCTCTGACCTTAAGGGTCCGCAAGAAGAGAGAGGGCGAGAGCACAAGCTGACCCCTTTTACTGAGGAGAAGCTATTCAAATGAGGCAAGGGGTCAGGTTTCAGGGGGCTGAGTCTATCTTCATGATGTCCACTGTCAGCAGGTTGACTGACACCTGGGTAGGCCAAACCCAAGGACACAGTAAGAGAAGGGGACACACACAAGGCACTTCCACGAAAGATTCTATCCTAAATAGGGCAAGGGATTATATTACAAAGCAACAGGTGAGCATAGCTTTACCCACGGGGCTGTAGCAAGACACACCCATGCACGAGACACCCCTCGAACCCAAGAAGGGTGGGGAAAGATCTGCCATATTTCTGTGACTGAGTACCTCAGCACCCAGCTGCGGAGTGTGACTCAGTCACATACAAGGTTGGTCTCCCACAAGTGAGGTGAATAGAGAGGCTACAGAATGGGAGCAAATTTTTACCACATGCACATCAGATAGAGCACTAATCTCTAGGATATATAAAGAACTCAAAAATCTTAACATCAAAAAACAAATAATATACAATCAATAAATGGGCCAAGGAACTGAACAGACACTTCTCAGAAGATGATATACAATCAATCAACAAATACATGAAAAAATGTTCAACATCTCTAGCAATTAGAGAAATGCAAATCAAAACTACTATTAAGATTTCACCTCACTCCAGTCAGAATGGAAGCTATTAAGAATACAAACAACAATAAGTGTTGGCGAGGATGTGGGGAAAAGGGCACACTCTTACATTGCTGGTAGGACTGCGAATTGGTGCAAATAATCTGGAAAGAAGTATGGAGATTCCTTGGAAAACTGGGAATGGAACCAACATTTGACCCAACTATCTCACTCCTTGGTTTATACCCAAAGGACTTAAAAACAGCATAGTACAGGCACACAGCCAGATCAATGTTTATTGCAGCACAGTTCACAATAACTAAATTGTGGATCCAACCTAGATTCCCTTCAGTAGATGAATGGATAAAGAAAATGTGTTATATATACACAATGGAATATTACTCAGCATTAAAAGAGAATAAAATCATGGCATTTGCAGTTAAATGGATGGAGTTGAAGAATATAATGCTAAATGAAGTAAAACAATTCCAAAAAACTAAATGTGGAATGTTTTCTCTGATATACAGATGCTGATTCATAATGGAGATGGGGGGGCATGGAAGGAACAAACTTTAGATAGGGCAAAGGGGAGGGAGGAGAGGGAAGGAGACACAGGGGTAGAAAGACGATGGAATGAGATGGACATCATTACCCTAAGTTAATGTATGAAAACACGAATGGTATGACTCTACTTTGTATTCAACCAGAAACATGAAAAATTGTGCTCTATTTGTGTAATATGAATTGAATCGCATTCTGCTATCATATATAACTAATTAGAATAAATAAAATTTTTAAATTTAAAATAAATAAATAAACAGATATTCATATGCCAATCTTTTTTTATTTTATTTTTTATTGGTTGTTCAAAACATTACAAAGCTCTTGACATATCATATTTCATACATTTGATTCAAGTGGGTTATGAACTCCCATTTTTACCCCGTATACAGATTGCAGAATAACATCGGTTACACATCCACATTTTTACATATTGCCATACTAGTGACTGTTGTATTCTGCTATCTTTCCTATCCTCTTCTATCCCCCATCCCCTTCCCTTCCATCTTCTATCTCTACCCCATCTACTGTAATTCATTTCTCTCCCTTGATTTTTTTTCCTTTCCCCTCATATCCTCTTATATGTAATTTTGTATAACAATGAGGGTCACCTTCCATTCCCATGCAATTTCCTCATATGCCAATCTTTTGGGGAAAAAATAAAATAATAAAAAAAAGATCACAGGTCTGACTCTAGTTATTTATATTTCTTACCAATACTCTTAATATAAAATAATAATAGGGTGATTCTCAGAAGCCTCTTATTTAAACATTCTGACCTATTTATTATCTCTAGCACCTCAGAAAGACAATTACTGTTATTATTGTTATTTCATTATTATGATGTCAACATTCATTGAGCATTTAAAACCTGCCAGGCCCTGATCTAAGCACTGTAATATATGATCTCATTATTTCTGAAAACCCACTTGCTGAGGAAGGTACTATTATTTTACCAATGCATAACTAGAAGCTGAAGGAGATTAAGTAACTTCTCTGAGGTCAGAGGACTGAGAGTTAGAGCCTGAGTTTTGAATCCAGGAAGTCTACCTTCAGAGTGCAAGCTACATCACCTGCAGAGAATGTATCCTAGAGTAAGAGATCTGTATTAAAATTCCAGTTCTGCCTCTTCCTGGGCAAATTAACTCAAGTAAGTCAGTTCTCATTTCTTCATATGTAAAATGGGTTCTGGAGTCTTACTTGATGAACAGGTAATGTGCATATGTGTACCCATCATCAAAATCTGAATACATATTATATAGTAAAATAAGGGCAGTTTTGAAATCTAATCAACTTGGATTCAAATCTTACCACACTTACCAAAATGGAGATTTCTGACAAGATATACAAATATTCTGAGCCTCTGTTTCATCATGGGAGACAAAAAATACCTAACAAGCAGCGTGGTTTATCAATCAGAAATAACACATATTAATATAGTACAATGTCAGGGAAATGAAGGACTTTGATATGATAATTGTTCATATTTTATGGTTACTTATTAAGCAAATATGCTTTCAATTCACTGACAGGCAAGGAACAAAGTTCTCTGTGTTGCCGTTTGGCTGTTCCTCTCTATACTCCTAACTTTGGCATCACAGAGGGAAGCTGGAGAACCTCATCCTCTGCTTAAGGATTTTTTAAAAAGGAGCTAGCCTTCTGTGGGTCCTGCCTTACATGTGGCTCTGACTGAGGTTGGTGCAGAGAGGATGGGCTGAAAGTATTCTTCCTTCTCATTTTTTCTCCCTGGTGAGCCCACTGAGAAGAGATGGATTGTGAGTCCCATGTGGTAAATGCAATCAGGGTCCTAACTCTCACCCAATAAGGATGACCCTTCTTTGTTTGAGGCTCTCAGAAAAAAGCACATCATCTAAAGGGTAGCACTTCCTTGAATGTCCAAGACAGAGGCTTTAGGCAAATTCCTTTACAGAACATCAGGCTCCCTTCTATCAAATGAGAGCTTTCAAATTGGGTATTTGTAAGGCTTGCTTAAATAAAATACTTTATGAGAGATAGGCAGTTAGTAAATATTCAACTAATTTTAATTCTCCTCTTTCTCAGAGAACATTTCAGTGTCAACATCATGTAGAGGTAAATAATATCAGTAATATACCACGGCTAAAGAATGAGGCAAGTCTGCATATATTCTCTTCAGCTTATGTCTAAACATTCAAGAACAGAATACAAACAAGTTCTCTCATCACTAACATTGAAAATAAGTAAATTCCCAATGAATGTACCATACATTTAGGAACATGGACTTTGTACCTTCATCAAGAAAAATAACTGACACATATGGGAAGCAATTTGTTATGTCAAATCCCAGAAGCTTAGCTTGGATCTAACTCTAGATAAAATGTTGCTATTATAGTGGTAGAAAGTAAAAGCAATTATGTTTTTATGTCGCATAAAATAAAGCTCCTAAAAATAAATAAATAAAGCTCCTTCTTTTGACAAAAAAAAGAAAAATAATTGAATTTGTATAAATCCATATCATATCTATCACACTGCATTAACTTGCAGAATTTAGCTATAATGTTTGGCATTGAAAAAGATATTATAAAGAACATTATTACTGTAGCAGAAACCTATAAACTGTGTGTGATAACTTTTAGTACTAGGGATCAAACCCAGGGGCACTTTACCATAGAGCTAAATCCCCAGCCCTTTTTATTTTTTTTATCTCTAGACAGAGTTCTTGCTAAGTTTCTGAGGCTGGCCTCAAACTTGTGATCCGCCTGCCTCAGCCTCCTATGTCACTGGGATTACAGGTGGGTACCACTGTGCCTAGCTACAATACTGTGTTCTAAAAGAATACAAGAAATAAGTTGGTTACCCTCAGCACAGGATTTAGCTAAATCTATAGCAGAGGCATTTTGTCTTACTAGTAACAATGACAGAAGTAAATCATCACCATCTGGTTGTATGGTTTCAATATTAGGTGTTTCCCAAAAGCTCATGTGTGAGATAATGCAAGAAAACTTAGAGGTGAAACGATTCAGTTATCAAAACCTTAACCTAATCAGTGCATTAATCCTGTGATAACTGTAGTGAGTGGTAACTGTAGGCAGGTAGAGTGTAACTGGAGAAGCTGGGTCATCGGGGTGTACCTGTAGATACATATGTTGTCTGTGGTGAGGAGAGTCTCTCTTGACTTGTTGGTGGCCATGTCCTGATCTGCCTTCCTCCACCACACTCTTCTGTCATGATGTTTTGCCTCACCTCCAGCCCCAAGGAATGGAACTGGACTTTGACCTCAGAAATTATAAGCCCCCAATAAACTTTTCCACCTTAAAATTGTTCTTGTCAGGTCTTTTAGACACAGCAGAGAAGAAGCTGACTTTAAACACTGGTTTAATCAGTGAGAGGCCTTTGCTAGATGTATATTCACACTGATGATCTGGTTGATGCCCAGGAACAGAACTTACCTCTGCAGTTGGGTAAGGAGGCCTTTTGTCTCTTTGCTTTTACTATGCTCACTTCCATATACAAGAATTTGAATCATCAGACACTGTATGTGAAGTGAGAAACATAATAGGTTAAAGAGAATCCTATAGCAAGTACCTTAAATGCAAATTAACTCAGAAAAGGACCAGTGGAACTGGAATATCATAACTTTAAATTTGGAATGCCTATATTACATGTCATTGGTTCCCTACCAAGTAGGAAAAGAACTGTCACTGAAGCCTCTTTAGTTACCTTCTATAACACTCATGCTGCATGCATACTCCAGTTTGCTTCACCTTCCTCTACCAAACATGGCTGCTGATAACTAAAGTAACAGCCCCAAACTGATAGCATCCCTGCTTAAAACATGACTACAGTAGTGGATTCCATTAGGATTTTCCACATAGCTATAACTAATGGATAGAAATTAAATAAAATGAGATTTAGGCATATATCCCAAAGCTGCCTTGTTTTCTCATGCTGCATAATTTTACTTTAGGTAGGTTTCCATTTTGAATTTTATTGCTAAACTTTGTTTCTAGCCAACATGGAATGGTAGGGACCAGATTTTCTCTATACCTGAATCAACAAAAAAATGAAAAAAGTAGACAAAAGTGCATTAATTTTTAAAACTTTTTAATTTTTAAGATACCATACATCAGACAATAAAAGACCATGATCCCTAAGAAAAGGATAACAAGTGAGGTTAACCCTATGATTATCCCAGATTATTGTTTTGACTGTTTCTGGGCATTATACAGGAAAGGAGACCAAAGCTCACCAGACTCTCCGAGAGAGCTGAAAGCCCCAGAAGATGTTTAGCAGACACTTCATGAAAAAGAACCATGGATATTTACGGTGGTTCTCTTCAAGTAAGGTACCTTTTTCCTGTTATTTGTGATTTTTTTTTGTTTACATTAAGCTAACCTAAAATGAGACAAAAATTTGTCCAAACTTGATGTTTATCAATGCAATATGTGGATTGCCTGTCACTCAACCCTCTGCTCACTTGAGTGTTAGTTGATCTTCATAGACTTCTTCCCTGACTTTGAGCAAAACTAGGTGTTAGGTAGAGGCATCCCTATCTATCTTACTAAGTCTCTAGCCTTTGTTCTGTCAGCATTTTAATGGTTTGTACACCCTGGAAGGGAAGAGATATACATACATATATACAAACATCACTCTTCAATTCTGCTGATAAGCCCAGGATAAAATGTAACAAACCAGCCAGAATTCACCTTCGTTGGCTCACCTTCCTTAGCAGCTGAATTGCCTTTCTGAGCTCTCCTTTGGCAAAGCAGATCCTGCCCAAGTTATAAAAAGTTTCAGCCACCTTTTTGCTACAGTCACCATAGCTGATGATCTGGGACTTCAGTGAAGCCTTTAGCAGTTTGTAAGCCTCCTAGGGGATGAATTTTAAAAAAAAATCAACCTGGCAGTTCTGAAAGAGCCTGCGGTTTCTATGGCACGAGCTCTGTGAAGGAGGCATTCTATCCTACAATGACTTGGCCCCACCAGGACAGTTAGTTATGATGTGTCACCTAAACAATTTGTTTCTCCTGAGTTAAAGTTCCAAGCTTATAACTAAAAGTAGTTAATTCACATGTATAATATTATTTAATTTTCATGACTATCCAATGTGACAGAAACTATTGTTATACTCATTTTACAGATGAAGGAATGAGGATTTATAAAAGCTAAGGATCTTGCCAAAGATCACATAACCTATAGCTGACCATCTCAGGATTCAAACACCACACAGTCTGAATTCTGAATTCCATAGCCCTCATTCTTTCTTTTAAAAAATTTCAGACTTTTTTGTTAGCTGAAAAGTAATAGGATAGATACTCATAAAATGTTCACCTAGATTCACAGATGATTACCATTTCTCCACATTTGCTTTAGTGTGCTCTTTTTCTCCCAAGTGTGTGCGTGCACACACACACACAAGGGTGAATATATATATACCCATAAGTTGTAGTCATCAAGATACTTTCCCCATAAATACTTAAGCAATGTCTTCTTAGAACATTTTCCTCTTTAACTACAATAACATTATCAATCAATAAATTTTAATTGGTACAATACCATTAGCTTCATATATATTCCAGTGCAAATTTTCTAATTGTCCCAATAAAATCTACTAAGAATATTATATTGCATTTAGTTTTCATAATTCCATAGTCTTTTGCAATTTTTATATTTCATAATATTAATATATCTTAAAAAGTTCAGACCAGCTGTCTTTCAGTCTAGTACTCACTCTCCCACTGGAGAAGGCTGTGACATTTTTAAAAAACTTATTTGTTCTTTTGGCATTAAAAGAAAATAAAATTATGGCATTTGCAGGTAAATGGATGGAGCTGGAGAATATCATGCTAAGCAAAGTACGCCAATCCCCAAAACCCAAAGGCCAAATGTTCTCTCTGATAAGTGGATGTTGATCCATAATTGGGGGCAGGGGCATGGGAAAATGGAGAAACTTTGGGCAAAGGGGAGGGAGGGGAAGGGAGGGGCCATGGGGGTAGGGAATATAGTGGAATGAGATGGACATCATTGCCTTAGGTACGCATATGAATGCACATATGATGCAATGCCACATTGTGTAACCAGAGAAATGAAAAGTTGTGCTGCAATTGTGTACAATGAATCAAAATGCATTCTGCTGTCATATATACCTAATTAGAATAAATAAATTTTAAAATATATAAAAAATAAATAAAAATATAAAAAATTATTTGTTCTTTCAAGATGTACACAATATACATTTTGACATATTGTACAGAAATAGAATAATTTGTTCCATTTAGGATCCCATTGTTGTGGTTGTACATGGAATTACATTGGTCATGTATTCATATGTAAGGATAGAAAAGATACCTTAAATTCATTTTACTGGCTTTCTTATTCCCATCCCACCTCCCTTCTCTTCATTCCCCTTTGTCTAGTCCAATGAACTTCTAATCTTCCCTCCCTTGTTGTGAATTAGCATCCACATATCAGAGAGAATATTCTGCCTTTGTTTTTTGGGGACTGGCTTATTTCACATAACATGATATTCTCCAGTTCCATCCATTTACCAGCAAATGCCATATTTTCATTGTTCCTTATGACTGAGTAATATTCTATTGTGTATATATAGCACATTTGCTTTATGCATTCATCTGTGGTAAGATACCTTGGTTGGTTCCATAGCTTGGCTATTGTGAACTGAGCTGCTATAAACATTGAAGTAGCTGTATCTCTGTAGTGTACTGATTTTAAGTCCTTCATGTTTATGCCAAGGAGTGGAATAACTGGGCCAAATGGTGGTTCCATTCCAAGTTTTCTAAAGAATCTCCATACTGCTTTCCAAAGTGGTTGCACCAATTTTCAGCCCCACCAGCAATGTATAAGTGAACCTTTTTCCCACAACCTTACCAACATTTATTGTTGCTTGTATTCTTGATAATTGCCATTCTCAATAGGGTAAGATGGAATCTCAGTGTAGTTTTGATTTGCATTTCTCTAATTGCTAGAGAATGTTGAAAAGTTTTTCATATATTTTTTTTTGCCCATTTGTATTTCTTCTTCTGTGAAGTGCCTATTCAGTTCCTTAGCCTGCTTATTTACTGGAGTATTTGTTTTTTTGCTTGTTTGTTTGTTTTTGTTTTGGTGTTAAGTTTTTTGAGTTATTTATATAACCTGGAGATTAATACACTATCTGAGGTGCTGGTAGTAAAGATTTTCTCCCATTCTGTAGGCAATCTGTTCATATTCTTGATTGTTTCCTTTGCTGTGAAGAAGCTTTTTAGTTTGATACCATCCCATTTTCTGATTCGTGATTTTATTTCTTGTATTTTAGAAGTCTTTTTGAGGAATTCTGGCCTATATTTTTTTCTACTAGGCATAGGGTCTCTGGTCTAATGCCTGTGTTCTTGATCCATTTTGAGTTGATTTTTTTGCAGGGTGAGAGAAGGGTTTAACTTTCATTCTACTACATATGGATTTCCAGTTTTCCTAGCACCATTTGTTGAAGAGGTTACCTTTTCTCCAACGTATGTTTATGGCACCTTTGTCTAGGATGAGATAATTGTATTTAGTGGGGTTGTCTCTGGGACTTCTATTCTGTTTCATTGGTCTTAATGACTGTTTCTGTGCCAATACCAGGCCATTTTGGTTTCTATAGCTCTGTAGTATATTTTAAGGTCAAGTATCGTGATGCCTCCTGCTTCACATTTCTCGATAAGGATTGCTTTAGCTACTCTGGGCCTCTTACTTTTCCAAATGAATTTCATGACTGATTTTTCTATTTATATGAAGAACATCATTGGAATATTAATAAGAATTGCATTAAATCTGTATAGTGCTTTTGGCAGTAAGGCCATTTTGAAATTATTAATTCTGCCTATCCAAGATTTGATATCTTTCCATCTTCTAAGGTTTTCTTCAATTTCTTTCTTTAGTGTTCTGTAGTTTTCATTGTAGAGGAGTTTCACGTCTTTTTTTAGATTGATTCCCAATTTTTTTTTTGAGGCTATTGTGAAGGGGAAGTTTTCCTGATTTTCAGCTGATTTATCATTGGTGTATAGGAACACAACTGACATATGAGTGTTAATTTTATATACTGCTACTTTTTGCTGATTTTATTTATGAGTTCTAGAAGATTCCTAGTGAAGTTTTTGGGTCTTCTAAATATAAAATTATGTCATCAGCAAATAGGGATAATTTGCACTCTTCTTTTCCTATTCATATCCCTTTCTTTCTTTTGTCTAATAGCTAGTATCGTCCTGATACCCAAACCAGACAAAGGCAAATCAAAGAAGAAAACTTCAGATCTATGCCCCTGATGAACATAGATGCAAAAATTCTTAATAAAATCCTGGCAAACAGCATAAAAAAACATATTAAAAAGATAGTGTACCATGATCAAGTGAGGTTCATCTCAGGGATGCAAGGCTGATTCAACATATGGAAATCAATAAATTTAATTCATTTCATCAATATACTTAAAGACAAGAATCACAAGATTATCTCAATAGATGCCAAAAAAGCATTTGATAAAATTCAACATTCATTATGTTCAAAACACTAGAAAAACTATGGATAGTAGGAACATGCCTCAACATTATAATAGCTATATATGTTAAATCCAAGGCCAACATTATTGCAGTGGAGAAAAATTGAAAACATTCCCTCTAAAAACAGTAACATGACAGGGATGACCTCTTTCTCCACTCCTATTCAACATACTCCTTCAAATGCTAGCCAAAGCAATTAGTGCTCACTCTTTACTACTTACAATATAGCAAAAAAAAATCAGTATATATTGAAAAATATTTATCATATTGCTTTATGTATTTGCCTTCCAATGTGTTTTCTTTAGAGAGGATAATGAGGTTTAGTTATCATTGTACCTTCAAGATAATTGAATCCCATATAATTGAAATAATTGAACTACCTATTATTTCTATTTTGACATGTATAAATAGAACATTTCTTCAGAACTAAGTTGAAAGTGTAACCATTATCCTTTATATGCCATATTAAACAACTGATTTTAAAAAGCTTCAATTGCTGCTTTCCAGGATATTCTGTCAATAATCTAAGAATCGTGAGGCTGGGTTTGTAGCTCAGTGGTAGAACACTTGCCTAGCATGTGTGAGGCACTGGATTTGATCCTTAGCACCTCATAAAAATACATAAAATAAAGATATTGTGCCCATCTACAACTAAAAAATATATATTAAAAAATCTAGGAATCTCAGAGCTCTATAATATCTTTGCATTTTTAAAGTAGGAAAACATGCATTATAATTTCATTATTTTTTAAGTATACAAGTATTTCACCTTCTTGGTTAAGTTTATTAAATTCTAAGTATTTCATTCTTTTGGATGCTATGGTAAATGAGATAGTTTTCTTACTTCCTTTTCAGATTGTTCATTATTAGTGTACAAAGATACAACTGATTTCTATATGTTTGTCTCAGGCAATTTTATTGAACTTATCAGTTTTGGGGTTTTTTTTACACATTATCTTTATTTTTATTTATTTATTTTTATATTGTGCTAAGGATCAAACTCAGGGCCTCACGTGTGCAAGGCAAGTGCTTTACCACTGAGCTAAAACCCCAGCCCTGAACTTATCAGTTCTATCGTGTGTGTGTGTGTGGGGGGGGGTGGGGGGTGTAATCTTTAAGGTTTTTTTATATAACACATATAATTCTGTAAACAAAATTTCTATTTTTTCCTTTTCAATTTGAATGCTTTTTGTTTCTTTTTTCTTGCCTAATGATTTGGCTAGTACTTTTAGTACAACAGTGAAAAGAAGTGAAGAAAGATGGTATCCTTATTTTGTTCCAAATTTTAGAGAAAAAGTTTTTAAATTTTTACTACTGAATATGATATTAACTGTAGGCTTTTCATATATGATCTTTATTGAGGATAATTTCCATTTATTCATAGGTTGTTGGCTGATTTTTTTATTATTTTATTTATTATTGAATTTTGTCAAGTTTATTTCTACATTTTTTTGTGATGATCATATAATTTTTATTCTTTAAGTTGGTATATTACACTGACTGATTTCTGCATGTTAATGTTTATTTATTTATTTTTAAAGAGAGAGAGAGGAGAGAGAGAGAGAGAGAGAGAGAGAGAATTTTTTAAATATTTACTTTTCAGTTTTTGGTGGACACAACATCTTTGTTTGTATGTGGTGCTGAGGATCAAACCCGGGCCACATGCATGCCAGGCGAGCGCGCTACTGCTTGAGCCACATCCCCAGCCCACATGTTAATATTTATAATATCATCTGTTTTGCATGTAAGTGGCCAAAGAAAAAAAAACTATACGTTCTCTTTTGTTGTTTTGCTTTGTTGTAGTAGTAAGGATTGAACTCAGGGCATTATGAAAGTGAGGCAAGCGCACTACTACCAAGCTATACCCTTGGTCCTTTTTACTTTATTTTGAGACAGGGTCTCTCTCTAAGTTGCTTGAACTGGCCTTGAATCCATGATCCTTCTGTCTCAGCTTCCCAAGTCACTGGGATTACAGGCATGTGCCACTATGCCCAGTCAGGAAAACTCAATGTTTTTTAAAAGCCCAGAAAACATATAGTAAGTACCTCTTCTTTCTTTTATCTTTGCCTTTGTCATTTGATGATCTGCTGGAAGATGGTGGTTCTAGCCAAATGGACACTTTTTTTTAAATCAGTGACAAATAAAATCTTTATTTACCAAGTAGAAAATTATATTCCAGAGGAATACAACTCCCAAACTATCTGACATTCTGTTTTGTTCCTTGAGAATAGGTTAGAGACTCATATCAGGCTTGGAGGTGAGAAAATAACTACTTTTAAAAATAAAAAATGTGGAAAAATGGAGAAGATGGCAGCTGCGCACGGGGGTTGCTGAAGTGCTGAGCGTGGTGCTCAGAGCAGCGGCTTTAATCGAGATTTTGCGCAACTTATAAGAGCTCCTTTCACCGTTAATCTATAGCGGACCACTTTGCCAAGCAGCCGGAAGAACAAAGAGATCGAAAAAGAGATGCTTGGCTCCCGGACGCTTTGCTGCTCAGAGCCGCGGGCGCTTTGCTCCCATCTGCTTCCTCTTTCGCTTCGCTCCGGGCGGAGAAGCTGAATGTGCAATCAGCAGTGGATTGTAAGTACCCGAGGCAAAGGAAGCTCAGTGCGCCCCGCCTTCCTTTTTTTTTTTTTAATACTTTTTATACAGGGAGAGTTTGTGGATTGGGATTGCTGGCAGGGCTGCGGTTTCTGTGCCAAAAATCCACTCCACGGGAGGCACCATTTGCTCTCTGCTTGCTGTCTTGATGGCTCTGTCTACATTGTCCGGCAGCCGCATCTAGAGGTTGGAGCTGGGCTGCGTGCCGAGCCCTGTCCTCCGAAGGCTGGACTGCGGCCTTGAGCACTTGGGTCGCCTGTTCGCCGCTGCACCTTCGGGCAGAGCCTGCTCTGGGGTCGTTCTGCATCCCCCTGCGAGGGGACCTGTGTTCCAGAGGAGGGGGCCTGAGAGCCGCGGCGGCAGCCGCTTGGGCCCCGGGGGCCGGGCACCGGGCAGCGGTGCAGCTACGGTCGCGGACGAGCGCGGCGCCCCTGAGCGTGGCCCCGGGGAAGAGGCGACGGCGGCAGGGTTTAATTTCTAGAAATCTGGACTGGAAACAGAAGCAGCAGTTTGTATAAAAATCCCAAGAACTTGCTTATGCCAGGAAGCTGTAAGGGCAACATGAATATCATTGAGGAGATCTAACATGGCAACGGGCGGGGAGAGATCAAGTCTCTGACCTCTTCAACTGCGTGGGCATAGGGAGCTGTAAACTGTATAAATGCTGTTTGCTCAGGATCACTAGGCAATGCTGAGCTGACGTGGATCTGGGGTGTATAGTCTGGGCCCCTCAGAACACACACACCGAGCCCGGATCGGCTGCATTCAAGCTCCGGTTCGCCTGCTTCTCATGACTCAGCACTAACAATCCCGCTGAAATAACTGGTCGGCCCTTATGAACTGTCAGAGGTAAAAACCAACCGAGCCTTCATAGGCAGTGGCCACAGGATTGAAACGGGGATTGGGAGAGACAGTCAGGACCCACCCGTTGCATTGGTCACCCGGCAAAGGGAATGAACGGTCACCATTTGCATGGGATACCACTTTGGCAGAGAACTGACGTCACGGGCGGAGGAGATAACTGCATTGAAACCAGCGCGACAGGGCTCCCAGGAGCAGCAGACCTGGCGTGTGGCCAGTATTGAGGTGAGTGTCACAGGTGAGCACGGCCTGGCTTGAGGAAACACAAGAGAAGGCCCTAGGCACTCAGGATTGGAGACCCGCCCAGTCTGTGAGGAAGAGCTGCTGCACAGTGAATGGTTCCCACCTATTGAGAGGAGAAGCTTGGCCCAGTGGGCACAGCTCCACCTACTGGAAGAGAAATTAATCGAACTCTAGGACTGCATTTATTATTATTATTATTATCATTTTTTTTCTTTTTCTTTTTTTTCTTTCATTTTCAATTTTTTTGGTTGTTGTTCTTTAACTTTTTTAATGTTTTTAATTTTTTTTAATTTTTTTATTTTATTATTATTATTTTTAATTTTAATTTTCATTATTTTTATTATCATTATTATTTTTGTAAAAAAATTTTTTTTCTTTTCTTTCTTTCTTTATTTTCTAACTTTTTTTGTGTGTTTTGTTTTTGTTTCTTTTGTCTTTTCATTTCTTTTCAATTTTCTTATTCCCCCTTCCTTGAATTCTACCTGCCTACTCCCATTCTCTTTAGTGATTTCTTCCCTTCCCTTCCAATATATTTCCTCCCAAGCATCAAATAAATTTATAAGAGTAAACAGTAACTCAGCAGTCAAACAGAACAAGAAGTAACATGAGCAGCATAAAAAAGCAAGGAAGAAAAGGAGTACAAACAATGAAGGACAGCCTAAATATTCAGGAGGACCTAGAGTCAGCAGAAAAATGGTCATATAAAGAACTCAAGGAATACCTTAGACAGATGGAATGGAACCTTAAAGAGGATACGAGACAGCAAATCCAAACAGTGAAAGAACACTTTGAAAATGAATTACATAAACAGATAAAAGAAGAAGTTAAGCACCTTTATCAGGAGATAGAGATTATAAAAAAAATCAAACAATAATTCTAGAAATGAAGGAAACGATAAACCAAATTAAAAACTCAATTGAGAGTATCACCAACAGAGTGGAGAAAGTAGAAGCCAGAACGTCAGATAATGAAGACAAAATATATCATCTTGAAAAGAGCCTAGCCAACTCAGAAAGGCTGGTTAAAAATCACAAGAGAAACATCCAAGAGATATGGGATAACATAAAAAAACAAACCTACGAGTCATCGGGATAGAAGAAGGTACAGAGATTCAAACCAAGGGAATGAGTAGCCTGCTGAATGAAATAATTACAGAAAACTTTCCAGAAATAAAAAAGGAAACGGATATACAAATTGTAGATGCATACAGGACACCGAGCACACAAAATCACAGTAGACCAACGCCAAGACACATTGTTATGAAGATATCCAATATACAGAACAAAGAGAAATATTAAAAGCTACAAGAGAAAGGAGGCAGATTACATTCAGGGGTAAACCAATAAGGTTAACAACGGATTTTTCATCACAGACGCTGAAAGCGAGAAGATCCTGGAACAACGTATTTCAAACACTGAAAGACAATGGATGCCAACCAAGAATTCTGTATCCAGCAAAATTAAGCTTCAGGTACGACAACGAAATAAAAATCTTTCATGATAAACAAAAGCTAAAAGAATTTGCAGCCAGAAAACCATCATTGCAAAGCATCTTGAGCAAAACACTACACGAGGAAGAAATGAAAAACAATAACCAAAACCATCAGTGGGAAGTGCCTCTATAAAAACAGAGGGTGGGGGGAAAGCTAACCATGGAGAAACAAACTAAATTAAATAAAAAAAAAAAGAAGATAAATAATCAAACATGGCTGGAATTACAAACCATATATCAATAGTAACTCTAAACGTTAATGGCTTAAACTCTCCAATAAAGCGACATAGGCTGGTAACATGGATTAAAAAAACAAATCCAACAATATGCTGCCTCCAGGAGACACATCTGATTGCAAAAGACATACACAGGCTGAAGGTGAAAGGTTGGGAAAAAATATACCACGCACACGGTCCTCGAAAGCAAGCAGGGTGGCCATCCTCATATCGAATAAAATCGACTTCAAGACTAAGTTAATCAAAAGGGATAAGGAAGGACATTATATACTGTTAAAAGGAACCATTCACCAACAAGACATAACAATTATCAATATTTATGCACCAAATAATGGTGCTGCGACGTTCATAAAACAAATTCTCCTCAAGTTCAAGAATCAAATAGACCACAACACAATAATTATGGGTGACTTCAACACACCTCTCTCACCATTGGACAGATCCTCCAAACAAAAGTTGAATAAAGAAACTATAGAACTCAATATCACAATCAACAACCTAGACTTAACTGACATATATAGAATATATCAACCATCATCAAGTGGATATACTTTTTTCTCAGCAGCACATGGATCCTTCTCAAAAATAGACCATATATTATGCCATAGGGCAACCCTCAGTAAATATACAGGGGTGGAGATTATCCCACGCATTTTATCTGATCATAATGGAATGAAACTGGAAATCAATGATAAAAGAAGGAAGGAAAAATCCTACATCACATGGAAAATGAACAATATGTTACTGAATGATCAACGGGTTACAGAAGACATAAAGGAAGAAATCAAAAAATTCTTAGAGATAAATGAAAATACAGACACAACATATCGGAATCTATGGGACACAATGAAAGCAGTTTTAAGAGGGAAATTCATCACCTGGAGGTCATTCCTCAAAAAAAGGAAAAACCAACAAATAAATGAGCTCATACTTCATCTCAAAGCCCTAGAAAAGGAAGAGCAAAACAACAGCAAATGTAGCAGAAGGCAAGAAATAATTAAAATCAGAGCGGAAATCAACAAAATTGAAACAAAAGAAACTATTGAAGAAATTAACAAAACTAAAAGTTGGTTCTTTGAAAAAATAAATAAGATCGACAGACCCTTAGCCATGCTAACGAAGAGAAGAAGAGAGAGAACTCAAATTACTAACATACGGGATGAAAAAGGCAATATCACAACAGATGCTACAGAAATACAGAAGACAATTAGAAATTATTTTGAAAACCTATATTCCAATAAAATAGAAGATAGTGAAGACATCGATAAATTCCTTAAGTCATATGATTTGCTCAGACTGAGTCAGGAGGATACTCACAACTTAAACAGACCAATATCAATAGATGAAATAGAAGAAGCAATCAAAAGACTTCCAACCAAGAAAAGCCCAGGACCGGATGGGTATACAGCGGAGTTTTACAAAACCTTTAAGGAAGAATTAATACCAATACTTTTCAAGCTATTGCAGGAAATAGAAAAAGAGGGAGCTCTGCCAAATTCATTCTATGAGGCCAACATCACCCTGATTCCAAAACCAGACAAAGACACCTCAAAGAAAGAAAACTACAGACCAGTATCTCTAATGAACCTAGATGCAAAAATCCTCAATAAAATTCTGGCGAATCGGACACAAAGGCACATCAAAAAAAATTGTGCACCATGATTAAGTAGGATTCATCCCTGGGATGCAAGGATGGTTCAATATACGGAAATCAATAAATGTTATTCACCACATCAATAGACTTAAAGATAAGAACCATATGATCATCTCAATAGATGCAGAAAAAGCATTCAACAAAGTACAGCATCCCTTTATGTTCAAAACATTAGAAAAACTAGGGATAACAGGAACTTACCTCAACATTGTAAAAGCTATCTATGCTAAGCCTCAGGCTAGCATCATTCTGAATGGAGAAAAATTGAAGGCATTCCCCCTAAAATCTGGAACAAGACAGGGATGCCCTCTATCACCACTTCTATTCAATATAGTTCTCGAAACACTGGCCAGAGCAATTAGACAGATGAAAGAAATTAAAGGCATAAAAATAGGAAAGGAAGAACTTAAATTATCACTATTTGCAGAGACATGATTCTATACCTAGCAGACCCAAAAGGGTCTACAAAGAAACTATTAGAGCTAATAAATGAATTCAGCAAAGTGGCAGGCTATAAAATCAACACGCATAAATCAAAGGCATTCCTGTATATCAGCGACAAAACTTCTGAAACGGAAATGAGGAAAAACACTCCATTCACAATATCCTCAAAAAAAAAATAAAATACTTAGGAATCAACCTAACAAAAGAGGTGAAGGATTTATACAATGAAAACTACAAAACCCTAAAAAGAGAAGTAGAAGAAGATATTAGAAGATGGAAAAATATACCCTGTTCATGGATAGGCAGAACTAACATCATCAAAATGGCGATATTACCAAAAGTTCTCTATAGGTTTAATGCAATCCTAATCAAAATCCCAATGGCATTTCTTGTAGAAATAGATAAAGCAATAATGAAATTCATATGGAAAAATAAAAGACCCAGAATAGCAAAAGCAGTTCTAAGCAGGAAGTGTGAATCAGGTGGTATAGCGATACCAGATTTAAAACTATATTACAGAGCAATAGTAACAAAAACAGCATGGTACTGGTACCAAAACAGGCAGGTGGACCAATGGTACAGAATAGAGGACACAGAGACTAATCCACAAAGCTACAACTATCTTATATTTGATAAAGGAGCTAAAAGCATGCAATGGAGGAAGGATAGCATCTTCAACAAATGGTGTTGGGAAAACTGGAAATCCATATGCAACAAAATGAAACTGAATCCCCTCCTCTCTCCATGCACAAAGTTAACTCAAAGTGGATCAAGGAGCTAAATATCAAGTCACAGACTCTGCGTCTGATAGAAGAAAAAGTTGGCTCCAATCTACATATTGTGGGGTCGGGCTCCAAATTCCTTAATAGGACACCCATGGCACAAAAGTTAATAACAAGAATCAACAAATCGGACTTACTTAAACTGAAAAGTTTTTTCTCAGCAAGAGAAACAATAAGAGAGGTAAATAGGGAGCCTACATCATGGGAACAAATTTTTACTCCTCACACTTCAGATAGAGCCCTAATATCCAGAGTATACAAAGAACTCAAAAAAATTAAACAATAAGAAAACAAATAACCCAATCAACAAATGGGCCAAAGACCTGAACAGACACTTCTCAGAGGAGGACATAGAGTCAATCAACAAGTACATGAAAAAATGCTCACCATCACTAGCAGTCAGAGAAATGCAAATCAAAACCACCCTAAGATACCATCTCACTCCAGTAAGATTGGCAGCCATTATGAAGTCAAACAACAACAAGTGCTGGAGAGGATGTGGGGAAAAGGATACTCTTGTACATTGCTGGTGGGACTGCAAACTGGTGCGGCCAATTTGGAAAGCAGTATGGAGATTCCTGGGAAAGCTGGGAATGGAACCACCATTTTAACCAGCTATTGCCCTTCTCGGACTATTCCCTGAAGACCTTAAAAGAGCGTACTACAGGGATACTGCTACATCAATGTTCATAGCAGCACAATTCACAATTGCTAGACTGTGGAACCAACCCAGATGCCCTTCAATAGATGAATGGATACAAAAAATGTGGCATTTATACACAATGGAGTATTATACAGCAGTAAAAAATGACAAAATCATGGAATTTGCAGGGAAATGGATGGCACTAGAGCAGATTATGCTTAGTGAAGCTAGCCAATCCCTAAAAAACAAATACCAAATGTCATCTTTGATATAATGAGAGCAACTAAGAACAAAGCAGGGAGGAAGAGCAGGAAGAGAAGATTAATGTTAAACAGATACATGAGGTGGGAGGGAAAGGGAGAGAAAAGGGAAATTGCATGGTAATGGTGGGAGACCCGCATGGTTATACAAAATTACATATAAGAGGTTGTGAGGGGAATGGGAAAATAAACAAGGAGAGAAATGAATTACAGTAGATGGGGTAGAGAGAGAATATGGGAGGGGAGGGAAGGGAGATAGTAGAGGATAGGAAAGGTTGCAGAATACAACAGTCACTAATAGGGCATTATGTAAAAATGTGGATGTGTAACCGATGTGATTCTGCAATCTGTATTTGGTGTAAAATTGGGAGTTCAAAACCCACTTGAATCAAATGTATGAAATATGATATGTCAAAAGCTTTGAAATGTTTTGAACAACCAATAAAAAAAATAAAAAAAAATAAAATAAAAAATGTGCTATAAATATTGACAATTTAATTCCATTATTATTGAGCACCTTCCGTGTTCCAACTACATTTCAGCCAATAGATACACTGTATTGACTAAAAGACAAAATTTCCTGTCCTCTTGAAATTTGCTTTCCAGTGGTTAAGATGATTGTTTATAATCCTAAACATAGTTTATATTCAGAGCCACCTTTTATGTCTTTGTTTAGGAGCTTGGAACACTAGGAAGCACTTGTTTAGAAGCAGAAGGCCATCAGGAACTGATTTGTGTTTTATCATAAACAAGTCAAGATGTTCATCTCATGAGAACATAATAAAGATAGACTCTAAAATTCTGACAAGGTATTTTTACATATTTGAAAGTAAAAGTAAACATGAGATCAATCTGTGGCATTGATCATGTGGTAATCGTCTGAATCAACAGAAAATATCATGAGTGCAAAAAAAATATCGCAAATTACTGTAGGATTTTTGCTTGAACAAGCAGCAGTTAAAATTAAAAAAATAATAATTAAATGTCATCATTTATTTAAAAATATTACAATGTGATATAAAGAAGTTTTCTTCCTTCCTAGAAATAAATTCTTACTTTTCATAAACCTATAACCCTACTTTTAAGTGTGACCATATCAAATCTATCCATGTTTTTCACTTACCCAAGGAAGTATAAATTTGGTTTGGTCAGATCAAAGTTATGTGGGATCTCATTACAGACAAAGGTATTCACTAAATTTTTGAACACAAAAAGCTCAGGTCTTAAGTTTTTGAACAATAGTTTAGGCTCGTGAGATTTCTAAATAAAAAGTCAGCAGTCCAAAGCATTTTCTATAACATTTTAAAATGTGAAGTCAAAATTGTGGCTAATAAGAGCTGAAGGTCAGGTTGAGAGGTAAATACCACAATGAAAAAATACTGGCAGTCAGATCCAAATGTAGAAGTCAATTATGACTTAAAATATTAAACTTATAAAGTTAGAGCTTATATGTATATTCTGTACTTGAAGGGCAGTATGTGTCAAGATACGAGAAAAATACTCTACTAATATCCCAAGCAGCACCAACCAGTCCTATTTTATTCCTAGTTTTAACTGAGACTTTTCTGAGCTCCAGTTTGAAATGAGATGAAAAAAGATGTCCAGATATAATAAATAAACTAGCAATTATGTTTATGAGCTGATTATGTTTACCTGTTTATCTCCATTTTCAACAAGCCATTTGCAAAATTCTTCAATGGTAGTCAATGTTTCATAATCCTCTAAGCCCAGTGTTGCTTGATATGCACTGATACTTTTTATAAAATATGCCTCAACAGCATCTGGAAAAAATAAAGACAAGTGCTAGCCTTCACAAGTTTCTAATATCAGCTTTGGTTCAATCAACAATTTGACACTTAAAGTTCAGGCTTACTTTCATATTACATCTCATAAGTACCCTTAAAAAAGACCCTGATGCTATCAGATGCTTTCCATGATATAATACATGTATTTAATGTAGAAAAAGAAAGTTCTATCTGAATATTCTTATTATCCTAATAGCTAAAATAATTACCACATGAAACTCCCAAGTGTACTGCAAGACAATATTTTTAACTAAAACTCTTGATACAGAAATCACTGTTTATTGAGGTTCCTATTTTGTGGGGGATGGAACCTCAATAAACTAACCAGGGTCCCAAAAGTACTAATTTCTTCCAAGTACAATGTCCACCATGACCTAATAATATTGCAGTAGGTCCCATTATTGATTTTAAATCTTTTTTTCAATTAATTCAATGCTGTAAAGTTATATTCTAAGCACACTTTTGCTGCATTCCACAAATTTTGATGTTGTTCTCATTTAAAAAATATTAACTCAAAATATTTTAATTTTCTCTTGAGAGTTCTTCTTTAACCTATGCATTATTTAGAAATGTGTTATTTAATCTCCAAATCTCTGGGGTATTTTTCAGTACCCTTCTGTTATTTATTTAGTTTAATTCCATTGTGGTCTGAGAGTACAGATTGTATGATTTCTATTCATTTAAATTTGTTATGACCCAGAACATGGTCTATGTTGGTGAATGTTCCATAGCAGCTTGAAAAAGATGTGGATTCTGTTGTTGATTGCATGTAGTCAATAGATATCAATTACATAAGTTGACTGATGATGTCATTGAGTTTAAAGCTCACCTTTATTGACTTTTGTCAGTTGGAGCTTTCCATTTCTACACTTGATCTTAGCCAAAAGGCCAGGAAGCAGTGCACCTGTCCATTTCTGATAGAAGGGTATGGAAGTCTCTATCATAGTGAAAGCGTCTATTTCTCCTTGTTAGTTTTATCAATTTTGCATCATGTATTTTGACATTCTGTTGTTAGCTGCATACATGTTAAGGATTGCCTTCTTGGAGAACTGACCCCTTCATTGTTATGTAATGCCCCTCTTAATCCCTAATAGCTTTTCTTGTTCTAAGTCTACTCTTTCCAATACTAATATAGCCACTTTTCCCTTATTTTGATTAATGTTAGCAAGGGATATATCTCTTTACCCCGTTACTTTAAATTAATGATTTTAATTTACTTAAAGTGGGTTTCTTGTAGAAAACATATATTTGGGTCTTGCCTTTGATGGAATATTAAAACTTTGTCTTTAAGCTGATTTATTTAGACTACTGGCTTATTTATTTATTTCAGTGTAGAAGATTGAACCCAGGGTCTCAGACATATGGGGTAAGTGCTCTGCCATGAGCTATATCCTTAATCCTAGATCACTGATGTTTAAAGTGATTAATATAGTTGCATTAACATCTTTCACCTCATTATTGTTTTCTATTTTGTTGCACTTGTTCTGTTTCCAATATTTTCTTTCATTCTTTTACTACCTTTTATGGTTTAATTTAACATTTTACGTGATTCCCTTTTCTTTCTTTTTAGGATATCAGTTATACTTGTTTGTTTGCTTTTTACTCCTTTCAGTGGTTGCTCTAGAGTTTTCAATCCAAAGTTCACATTTAAATAATACAATATCACTTTATGAGTAATGTGAGTACCTTATAAAAACAAAATAATCCTATTCTATTCCTCATCACTTGTGTGATTGTTGTAATTCATTCTACTTCTACATGGGCTTAAACACGTGTGTATACACACACATATACAAAATTATAAATAATGGAATACACTGTTGCTATGATTTTGAACAAACTTATGTTAAGAATAAGAAAAAATACTTTTTATTTTACTATCCCTTATTTATTCTCAATGCTTTGCCTTTCCTTGTGTACATATGTGTTTCTGATCTACATAATTTTCCTTCTCTCTGAGAAACTTCTTTTAACATTTCTTGCAAGGCAAGTGTACTAGTAACAAATTCCTTCAATTTCAATTTGCTAAGAAAATTGTTATTTCTCATTCACTTTTTGAAAGATAACTTTTCACGGTACAGAATTCTTGGCTGGGGGGTTTCTTTTCTCTCTCAAAATGAAACATTTAACTATTCTCTATTTGATTGCATAATTTTGGGTGAGAAGTTAGATGTAATTCTTATTTTTGCTCCTGTATATGCAACGTGTTTTGCCACCTCTGGCTTCTTTCAATTTTTTTTCTTTATGTCTGGTTTTCTGCAGTTTGAACATGACATGCCTAGGTTTAGGCTAGAGATTGTTTGTGTTTTTATTCTGGCATTTATCTGGCTTGATGTTTTCTGAGCTTCCAGGTTTGCTATTTGGCATCTGACACTAATTTGGGGAAAATTCTGTTATTGCTACAAATATTTCTTCTGTTCTCTGTCTTCTCTTCTGGTGTTCCCACACATACATATGTTACACCTTCTTGTAATTGTTCCACAAGCCTAGAATATTGTATTGTATTTTTTTCCTCTTTGCTTTTCAGTTTTTGAAGTCTTTACTGAGAAATTCTCAATTTCATAGTTTTTTTTCCTCAGCTATTTTTAGTCTAGTAATGAGTGCATCAAGGTCATTCTTCATTTTTGTTATTCTAACAACTACCTAGTGTTCCTTTTATTTGGGGGGGGGCTTTTTTGGTTTGGTTTTCTTTGTGTATATGTGTGTGTTCTGGTGATGGAACTCAAAGGTGCTCTACCACTGAGATATAGCACCATTCCTTTTCATTTTATATTTTGAGACAAGTTCTTGCTAAGTTGCCAAGGCTGGCCTTGAACTTGTGATCCACCTGCCTCAGCCTTTTGAGTCACTAGGATTATAGGTATGCACGATTGCACCAACTAGTGTTTTTTTGAATTATTATTCTAAGTATTTCGATCTAGTTATATTATTTATTCTTGCATGATGTCTATCCATTGTAAGCTTTAAAACATTAGTCATAGTTCTTTTAATTTCTGGTCCGATAATTCCAAACATGAGTTTGGTTCATCTTGCTCTGTTTTTTCAAATGTTGTTTTTGGACTTCTAGGTATTTATGGGTTTAAATATGAGGTGTCCCCCCAAAAGTCATGTGGGACAATGCAGGAATTGTCAAAGGTAAAGGGAGATTGAGGGATGTAGCTTAACCAGTGGATTAATCCATTTATAATGTTTATAACGTGAATGGACTAACTAGTTGCTAACTGTAGGAAGGTGGGGATGGCTTTAGGAAGTGGGATACTGGGGGCATGCCTTGGAAATTATATATTTTGTCCTTGGCTCTTCCCCTCTCTGCTTTCCCAGTTGCCTAGCTGAGAGGTGTTTCTCCTCCAAGCCCGCCTATCATGATGTGTTCCTTGCCTCAGTCCCAGAGTACTGAAGCTGTCCATCCATGGAATGATCATCTGAAACTTTGGGTCCAAAATAAACTTTTACTCCTTTAAAGTTCTTATCAGTTATTTTGAACATAGTAATGAAAGACTGCCCGACAGTGTGCCTTGCAATTTTTTCTTGTTTTCTGAGCTTCCAGGTATGATAGTGAGATATGATGTACTTTGTCAGAGGAACTGCAGTAAAACAGGCCTTGAGCATTGTGATGGTAATGTACGAAGTGAGGAGAAACATTCTACAGTCCTATGATTAGGTCTTGGTCTTTTAATGAGCCTATACCTCTGGACTGCGAATTTCACAGTACTTTTCATTACTCCTCTTAGGTGGGACAGGATGGATGAGTCAATTGTAGTCAATTCCCTTCCCCAAAGCAGAAAGCTAGAAGGTGCTGAAATTGAGTATTTTCCTTTCCCAAGATCAGTAGACTCTGAAAGAATTCAATAATGTAGGATTTGGTTTTTAAAAACCGTTTCTATGGAGAACTGGCCAAAGAATGCTCTGGCATATCTCCAAGTGGTTATTTTTTCTCTCCTCCTGCCAGAGAATGAGTGGATTTTCTCTAACATTAACTTTGAAAACCTAGTCAAGCTCCTAGAGATAAAACTCACAAAAGTGTGCAGGGCCCCACTATTATTGGGTCTCCGTGAGATTTTTAAATCTCAGACGTGTCCATGCTGAGCTTCAAATTACTCTTTCTTTTTACTGTTCAGTTTCTCCCTCTCTGGTATTAGGCCCTGTGCAGAAGGGTTTCTACTTTTTTTCTTTGTAATTCTACCTGTCTCTCCAATTCAGGGGAAACCTCACTTCTCTAACAGATCTAAGAAGAGTTGCTCATTTTTCAGTTTGCTTTTTACTTGTTAGGATACAGTGATGATTTCCAAGCTCCTTAAAGGCCAGACCAAAAACTGGAAGTCTTTACTCAGGTTTTAATACATATTTTTATTTTTAATTTGGATTCCTGAAGGTTACCCCTGTGTCTACATAGTGTTGACTTGATGACTTGGGCAGAGAATGTACTCAAATACCTCCAGCCTATAAGTCTTCTATCCCATCAATTGATCTGTATGAGCACTGCAGTGCAAGGCCTGGCACATTTCAAATATCACTTGGTTGATACTTTCCACTGGCCATCTACATATCCCTTGCACATGCATATAGTCTTCCAGTTTTTTTCCAAAGAGTTTTCCAAACTGTTCTCCAGATAGCTTGTATCAAACTGCTCTTTATCAATCCTAGATGTTATTACCATTTTTTAAAATACTGAAAATTCAATAGGAGAAAGATGTCATCTTTGTGTTACTTGTTTCTTGATTAAAACTTTTTCATATGATTATATGCCATTTTTATTTATTTTATGCAGTTTCCTTCATCTTTTCTCCTCTGTTTTTCTATGTTAATGTAAATTTTAGCTCTCACATTTAGGATAATGAACCATTATGAGTTAATGTTTGTGTATGGTATAAGTAAAGAGGCTAAGTTAAATTTTTTTTTGGCATGTGGATATCCAATTGTTTTAATACCACTTGTTCAAAAGATTATCCCTTCTATATTGAATTTCTTTTATATCTTTGTCAAAACTTAACCATATTTACATAGGTTTACACTTGAATTTTCTGTTGAATTTTAATGACACTGATCTCTGTCTTCCCATTTATCAATATCATACGCTCTTTATTACTTTTGCTTTATAGAAAATCTTAATATCAGATACTATTCTTCCTCCAATTTTAATCTTAATTTCAAAATCTTTTCAGCTATTTTAGTTTCTTCCTTTTCCATATAAATTTTAACATCATCTTATCTGTATTTACAAAAATTCCTGCTGAATTTTTATTGTAATTATGGAAGAATTTACAACTTAATCATAGTAAGTCTTCTAATCCACACATAGTATATCTATTTATTCAGGTTGTCTCTGATGTCTTTCATCAAGAGTTTTACAGTTTACAGTACACAAATTCTGTTGTGTTCTTTTTTTTTTTAGCAGATTTATATCTAAATATTTTATTTGGGGACAGAGAACTATTCTAAGTGGTGTTTCTAAAAAAAATTTTTCTAGCCTTGTATTGTTACTATATAAAAATATAGTTAATTTTTGTGCATTGGTCTTCTATTCTGTGACCTTGCTAAGCTTAAACTCACCTAATAGTTCTAGGTATTTTGAAGACCTTGAAATTTTCTACAGGGATAACCACATTGTCTTTAAATAGAGACCACTTTACTTCTTTCTAAGCTCTATGTATTTTGTTAATTTCTCACCTTATTGCCTTAGTTAAGACTTCTAGTACTATGTTGAATAAGAATAGTTACAGTAGACATCCGTGTCTTGTCATTGGACTGTGCAGAAAACATGGTCTTTTACCATAAGCATGATCTCAGTGGTAGGACTTCTCTTACAACCCTTATCAGATTAAGAAAGTTTCCTTGTATAATGGATATTAAATTTTGTCTAATGCTTTTTCTGCATCAGTTGATAGGTACTGTGTGCTTTTCATTTTTAGCCTGTTAATATGATAAAAATGTATTTAGTATTTATTTAAGTTTGAATATTGAACTAGCCTGACATTCTTAAGAGAAAAATTTCTTTTATTCAAGATGTATTCTACTTTTTAATGTATTGCTATATATTTTGTTGAAGATTTTTTGTCTACATGCATGAAAGGTATTGGTTTATGGTTGTTTTTAATTTCTATTTTTTCCTACAATATATTTGCCCAGTTTTGGTAGATGGTAATGCTAGCCTCATAAATTAGTTCAAAAGTATTGCCTACTCTTGTATTTTCAGGAGGATATTAAATAGAACTATTATTATTCCTTCTTTAAATGTTAGGTAGAATTCCACAGTAAAATCATCTGTACCTGGAGATGTCTTTTCATGGGAGATTAACAACAAATTCAGTTTTAAAAATAAATAAAGATTTATTCAGGTTATGGCTTTGATGTTTTTGATTTTAAGTACAACACTTTTATGACAGACACAGTTTTAGATCTTTTTATAATTAAGTCAGTCAACTTCTTCTCATGTTATATCTTTATTTATGCTTAGAAAGTTCTTCTTTCCTCCAATTTTAAATTTTAGTACTTTCTATGTCAAGAATGTATTTTCCTCTGGCTAATATATATTTTTAGTTTTCATGTGTAAAATCTCAATCTATCCAGAATTTAACTTAATTAACGAATAATAATGATTTGAAGATATATATTTTAACATTAAAAATTAGTATGTAAGAAAAAGATAAGGTGCTCTTAGAATCTACCAACTCTACAAACATAAATTTGGGGGGATTTTCCCCCTCACAGAAAAAAAGGCTAAAATTCCACATGTTTATAAATATGTTAAATTTCTTAACACTACAAAAACTACTTTAAAAAATTTTTACTATACATGGAATACATAAACTGTGCTTATACACAAAGAAATATTAAAATGAGAAAATGATGAGCTGGAAAACACAGAATTAGAAAGTCTTCAGTGAACATTTATGCTTAAGCAAACAACTTAATTAAAATGTCAAAACTTCTGCAAACTAAAAAAAAGTGTTTATTTAATGACCTGCGGAATAAAACATTTTATAATCCTCTCTTCCTCTTCCCCACCCAACTGAAAAATAACGTACACCAAAATGAATTACTGTTATAAGCAGAAAAAAGTAAACATTTGAAAAATGTTCAAATTGCATTGTTCACAAATCCTAAATTCCTCCTGACTGGGCATCAACTCAATCAGTGTTCATTTCTGGTCAGGCTAGCTATGAAAAATATACTGTCTTCCCTTCACTGGTTCATTTCTTCTTCTTCTTTTAAATACAAATACTCTTCACAACTCTTTTTTTTTAAATATTTTGATTTAGATGTTGATAGACCTTTTTTTTTTTATTTATTTATTGATATGCGGTGCTGAGAATCTAGCCCAGGGCCTCACACATGCTAGGCAAGTAGTCTACACTGACCCACAGGCCCAGCCCCTCACTGGCTCATTTCTGTCTCTCCCAAAGTCACCCACTTTCAAAAAGATGATCTTGCCAGGCAAAAGACTCTGTCTGAAAGATCAATCAATCATTGGCTTTCCTCCAGTAACTCACTCTAGGAAATAGGTCAAGAAAATTCTAACTGCTACATTGTCTTATAAGCCAGAGGAAAAAAACCCAGGAGGTTGAGAGTGGAGGAAGAGGGGAGGACCAGCCAGTGTTTTCTTTTATCATTAGTTTTCCTTATTAATCAATACATCACAAGTCACTTTCATAGTATGGATGATTTCTACATCTTATAAAGGTACCTTATACTGAGATTCTAAAAGAATAAGGGAAATACAAAAATAGATGATTTTATTGGTTTTGATGTTCCAAGTAATATGGGAGGATGTTATCAGGTCTAAATTCATGTGTAATTGATCTTGTACAAAATCATGACCTGCCTAATCCTTCCATCACAAGCATCAGTAACTAATTATAATATTTCTTATAGATAGATTGTTCACTAATATCTTCCCATATTCACTGGGAAATGATGAAAACTGCAAGGCCACCTCTTCTACCTACCCCTGTGCTGGGGCTTTCCAGACATGGCATAAGCTTTGGCTAGTAACGCACTTGCCTCTGCAGTTTGAGGGCTGACTTCAGTGAATGAAGAAACAGAGATAGAATAGGCCTGGAAAAAAAATCATGACAAAGTAAGTACCCACATGACAGTTTTACTGTAGATTTTCTGGTAGCTTTGATAGAATTGCTAGTTGATTGAAAGCCATGTATAGCTAATCATGGAGTTAGATGAAAGATGCCCCAGCTGTACCACAGCTTTGAGTCTTCCTCAAGTAATTTCACCTTCTTATGCAGAAGGAACATATGGTTCCTACTGATTAGGGCTTGGGAAAGATGAAATGAGTTGGTGTATGCAAAACTCTGGGCACAGTTCCCAGCACATGGTAAATTCTCAATCAATATTAGCTAGTGTTAATTTTACTAGGTTTCACAGCAAAAATAAAATTATAACTTTAACCTCCACAAGAGTTCAGTATCAAAGTCAATTGTAAAGCATGGATCCTACAGCCACACTGCCTAAGTTCCCATCCTGTCTTAGATTAATCTCCATAGAAGATAGATCACTTAGCTTCTTCAAACATAATACAGATGACAGAAACAGAACTGTCATAACCAATTGTTGTAAATATTAATGAGCTGATAGATGTACAGTGTTTAGAACATCACTTGGCATTCAGTAAGAACTAAAGAAGTCTAAGATTTCATTATTTATTATTATTTTTTGTGCTAAAATGAAAAGAGCATCAGAAAGAAGAAAGAAGAGTAAAAACATCTAGTCCATACCAACCAGCAAGAAAAGAACACCTGTACTGAATATGTCATGGGCTGAACACTGAGAGGTGTTTGAAGGAGTTGGACTATCAGACAATGCTGTAAAGCCAAGATACAGAGCAGAGTTGTTTTTTTTTTCTCATTTTTAAGTTTAAAATGACTTTTTTATTTATATCAATAGTCAGATGGAAGTGATTTTGTTTCACTTAACCAAAGGCACTTAAGTATCGATCTGAGCAGTATTGATTAAGTATTGATTCATATAGGTCAGAAAATAAAAATCTTGTCCCCTGTCACATTCAATAAATTAAAAAATGTTTACTCTTATTGTGCTCCATTTGTGTATGATAAATTGAATGCATTCTGTTGTCATGTACCACTAAGTAGAACAAATTAAAAAAATAAACCCCCCAAAATTTTAAAAAATGTTTACTCTTTCTATTCTGAAACCATGAGGGCTCTTACATTGGAGAAAACTTAAAAATTTATAGCAAATTGTATATAATCTTAGGATGTATTCCAAATTTTTTAAAAAATTATTTATTTGCTCTACTTTGCATACAAGCAGAGAAATGAAAAATTGTGCTCCATTTGTGTGCTATGAACTAAAATGCATTCTGCTGTCATGTATAACAATTAGAACAGAATTGTTTTTAGTGTCCAGGGTGAAATTTTCTGGGTTCAAATCCCCACTTTTCCACCTGCTATACAACTTCAGCTAATTAGCTCTAACTGTTTGTGCTTTGCTTTTCTCATCATTAACACGAGATCAAAATAATAATGATACCTCCTCCTTCATAGGGTTCTTGCTTGGCTTAAGTGAATTAAAACATACTCAAGTATACATAATAAAAGCATTCCATGAGTTTTAACCCTTATTTTTTACTTATAAAAAATATAAATAAAATTTTATTTATAAAATGGGAAACACTGATATTTACAATTTTATCCATTTTGATCTGGCCTTGGCTTTAAGAACTCTTGAACTCAAAACCCAGAGCAGCTTCCTCTAAGAGTGGATTCCCTGCCTTTAGAGATGTATTTCCTAACATTTCTCCATCGTGGGATGCTTATTCTCTTGGATTGTCAAATTATATGCAATGCCTTTTCATTAGCTATCTGTTTTCACATATACTCTAAGATTGCACTACAAACTTTTCTACAATGCAGGAAATCCAGCCTTTTGTTTTGTTTGTGGCTACTGGAGATACTTGAAGCCACAAGCAGCATTCACATTTAGAAGAAAGAAAAGATACATTCAACTAGCAGTTTGAAGTACACAATATGTCAAAGTACCCTAAACTGTTTTCATATGATAGACTCAACATTCCTTTCCTGTGTTCTGTTTTGTTTTGGTTTCCCTTTGGCATTTGTCAAATTAGTTACCTCCAAGTGAAACAACCTTTTATCAGTTTAACCTTAGACTTAGAAATACAACCAGTTAGTTTAGCTTAAAGGATAAATGACAACATTATAACATGATTTTTTCATTTAAAAGGCCTTTTGTGTTTGCTGAAGACCTAAGTTCAGTTGCCCCTATGTTTTTTCCCCTAACAGTAAACTCACACTTGGCCTTCCTCTTCCCAGTACCCAAAGAGATGAGAAAAAAGCCTTGGAAGGCGAGAACTGTCTCTTGACAAGGTTGCACAGCTGATATACTCACCTGAGTCAGTATTCTTTGCTCAAGTCACCTAAGGTTGACAATGGGTGTTGTGTGGATCTGGCAGGAAGTCAGGGTTAACATGGAACCAATCCCACCCCCTTGTTCTAAGAAACCCACAAGAAGCCCACACTTCCCTGACCCTTGGGCCAAACAAGACCAGGAAGTTTGGGTCCCAACCAACTCACTAACCTGCTTCAAGTACTGGATGGCCTGCTCATGGTTCCTCCTCAGCTGCTCAATCTGGGCAATTTCCTCATAGAGACTAATCAGATCTGATGTGTCATTACCCTCGGTAGCAATGACATCACCAGTTACCTTTTCAAAGTATGCCAGAGCTAGGTTCAACCTATGGATGCCCAATGAGGCTCTACAAGAAAAGGAGTAAAAGTAGAAAGTCACTTACTTTGCAGACACAAGGAATTAATCCTAGGAACTAACAAATTTGACCTTTATATGTCAATCATTAGGGTACCTGGCTCTGGAGCCAGCTTTACTGTAAGTAAACTCCTATTATTCTGCATTTTACTCATCAGATTCTACTGCCTACATTCATTTAACCCATTAATATGTTGTGCCATCAACTAATTTTTATAAAAAATGGGAAAATGGCATCCAACAATTCACAAGATGGGATAATTTACTCAGAAACATACTCTCAAAAATCCAAATAAAAGTTTATCACCTCTAGTTCTCTCCCTTTCAGGTCAAAGAAAGTTTCTGCTTTGTTTTGAATTAATTTGTTCATCCTCAGTTAAAGATGAGAAAACATTGCAACAATCCCTTTAAGGAGGTGGCTAAATAACTTATGGCACCTTGTATACTAAAGTACTTTACCGAGTCCTGGTTTTTATAGATTAACAATGTGGAGAAATATTCAAAATGTGCTTAATTTTAAAAGCAAGATATAAAACTATGCATCAAATATGATTCTGAGATAAATCAGCAGACATCCAGCCAAAGTGTTCACAGTAGTTGTATCTGGGTGGAGGTACAACTGACTGTTATTTTCTTCTTCATATTCATTTGTATTTTCAAATTTCCTACAACAAAATTGGAAATATAACTTTTTTTAAAAAAATAAGGATCAGGCTCTCATCAAGGTTTATCTTTCTAGAAACAACAAGGCACAGTGAGAAAAACATGGGTAGTTCAGAACTGGTTTTTAATGGCTAATAGCTTTATCAAATGTTAGAAGCCTATGTTTTCTTCCAAATTAAGCACATAATTAAACACATTTAATGCAAAGATTAAATACTATATGTAAAAATCACCTAAAATATAGCAGATACACATACAGTCATTATTACTTTCCCCTTATCCCTTGATGCATATTGAGGTGACTTTTAAAAATTATTTTACCTAAGGCATTCTAGCAATAGTTCCTCTTTTTTTTTTTTTAAGCTGGAAAGTTTATCCTTCCCCTGAAGATTAGGATTAATAATCAAAAGAGCACTGGTAATATTATCCAATAATTCTCTGTAAAAATAATTTTTTTCCTTTAGTTGTATATGGATACAATGCCTTTATTTTTATGAGGTGCTGAGGAACAAACCCAGCGCCCCATAATGCTAGGCAAGTGTTCTATCACTGAGCTACAACCGCAACCCCATAAAAATAATTTTTTAATCAATCAGACCACTATTTCCCTTGACCATAAAAGCAGAATTACAGAATGACAATAGCTTTCATCAAGGGATTTCAGGGTGATATTAGCAAGTTGTCTGTCCCGAATATCCTCTTCAGTTTCCTTACCCTTAAATGGAAAAATGGACTTGCCCTCACTAGATATTTGATTAATATCTAACAAAGTGTGATATCTAATATCAACTAAGTGTGGTACAAAAGGTGAGCTATGGATTCAGATGCTTTAGTTACAAACATGGCACTGATCTATTAGTGACAGAACTACTCTTTTTCTGAGTTAATCTTTCTGTGCCTTAAACATGTAAAATCAAAATAGTAAAAATATCTACCCTCATATGTGGTGGTGAGGACTGGATGAAATAAATTATACGTACTCAGAACAGTGTCAAGTACATAGTTGGACTGCAAACATTCTAACACGTAGAATAGTGCATGCACAAAATAGCTACTCAGTAAATATTGTGGACTGAATGAGTAAAATAAGCACTAGAATTCATTCTGAAAAAGGAACAAGGCTTTCTTTCGTATAAGGCAGAAAAACATTAGCCACTGCCCCATGTTATAGCAGTAGACATTTACCATACTCTAACTTATGGACTTAAGTCAATAGTTTGATTTAGCTCTGGACATTCTAACATCTCCCCACTATTTCCCATTTGACTTTTAGATCCACAGTTGTTTAGAGGAGGCAGAGGTGATGAATGCATTTTATTTACTTACCATTTGGCCCGTTGGCCTACTGTGCCAAGTGCTAACAGTTTTGGAAATAGACTGCTTTCAAGGATTGAAGATATTTGAAAAATCTAGGGAACAGTATAAACTTTTCTTTTCTCTCTCTCTCTCTCTCTCTCTCTCTCTCTCTCTCATAATATGATGGGCCTACTCTCATTTCTAAATATTCTGATTCTCAAAGGATTCCTATTCTCAACTGCAAAAAAAAAAAAAACAGTTAAGTCTTATTCTGGCTTGAACAAATTCCATTAACTTTGTTTCTACACGGAACAATACTTTCCTTAAAAAAATGCATGTGCTGTGCATAGCTTTCATGGCATCCAATTAATTCTCTCCATTAAATGTTCCTTCCCTGTTAAGATATTAAAAGTCAAAAGTAGGAGGCAATTCAGGGAAAAATATAATCAACCCTAGAATAAGTATGAGAGGCAGTACACTGAAGGGCTAAGAGTCAATGAGTTCATATCACAGATCCAGCACTTACAAGATAGGTCACCTGGACAATGTGTTTAACTTCAGTCTTGGTCTCCATGCCCTCTCTCTAATGAGAGCATAGTTATGCCAACTACATCAATGATGATTGTGAGGATTAAGTAGTGTGGCAGTGCACATTAAAGCTTGGAGCAGAGTATACATTTGATAAATAGAAGCCTCTTTTATTATCATGAGTTTCTGTTTTTTTTTTTTAACTATGAATATTTTTCTCCCCTTCAATAGAGCACAAAACAATGTGCTACTCCAGGCCTTATTCATAAGCTTCAGCTTCTCTACACCCAGATCTTACCTGCCCAAAGCAATTGTTAGATCTTTCTCTGAGACGTATAATCCACATCCACAAATGCCTCTCTTAGTTAATCCTTTCAGTTCCTTCATTAGTCTGTCTGCCTTCTGCAGGTTGAAATAGGCCTCTCTGCCAGTGAAACAGTCAAGGCAAATTCCAGGCACACAAACTAACTGCCACTGCATAGGGACAGCAGTTGATAAGCAAACAAAAGGGCCCCTTGGGAAAATGAAGCAGTATTTGAAAATGGGTACTTAAATATGTGTGTATTCTCTGTCAAAAAGGAAGAATTCTCTGGAAAAAGCGGGGCCTTCAGTTTCCTGTGCAGATTGCCTAAATTCAGGTCTGCAGTGGATGGTAAGGGTTTGCAGGTGTGGATGGAAACAGTAAATTACACTAAATTTCCTTTAGCGGCATCTATTGCGTGACAACAGTTATTCATTTTTCCCAAGTTGTTTCATAGGAATGGTAAGAGAGGAACTAATTATGCTGAGAGGGACTTTCTGGGTCACTTAGAAAATCCAGGAAAGGCAGGTTTTGGGCCAGAGGCAAATAGCAGGGGGAATCCCCTCAATTCCCAAATACCCTTCTATTTCCCACATTTTCAGTAGCCCCCTGCTAAGAGCATAATAGACTAAGGACACAAATCAGATTTCACAAGTTGAGCTCCAGAATCAAAAAGTGGAGAATGGAATAATGTGTAGAGAGAACATCATGATTATTCATGAACATAAGAGACCCTTAGCATCTTTCTAGTGGAGACAGTAACTATAAAAATCACTTGCTTCTTGGGAGAGGTGCTATTATAGTTTGGTTCTTAAATGTCCCCCAAGGTCCATGTGCTAAAGGCTTAGTTCTTAGCATGGTGCTACTGGGAGGTGGCAGAAGCTCTAAGAGGCAGGACCTAATGTGAGGTCACTGGAAGTGCACCCTTTAAAAAGATGGTGGACTCCAGCCCCTTCTTCTCTCATTTGAGGTTTTGCCCCTACCATGATGTGCTGTGTTGCCACAGGCCCAAAAGCAAAGAGGCCACTAGACTGTGAACTAAAACCTCCAAAACCTTCAAATTCTCCAAAATAAATTTCTCCATAAGCTGATGTATCTCAAGTATTTGTCAGAATGACAGAAAGCTAACATGGCCACATATCACAGTCACCCTCTGGGGACATGGAGAATGACCTCTTTCATCTAGTTTTCTTGGCTTCCAGTTTCACAGACAATATTTTCAACAACATTCCAAAAAATCTAAAATAATCAAAAATCCATAAATAGTGGGTTTGAGCTACACATTTCAGTCATGTGGGGGACTTCTAAACATCTCAATGAATAAATACTTCTCAAACTTACTAAATCAAAAACTCTGGGTTGGCATCCATAGAGCAGTAATTCTTAAGATTTCCCAGGGAATTACAATGTGTAGTCTAGTTTGCCAAACTGAGACTTAAATTACTGCCCATTCTCTCCATTTTTACACTGCCACCACCACTGCTCACATCTGCATTGCTAATACTTATTTTCTTGTATGCTCAATGAAGAGCACCTCAAACATGGAGAACTTTCAACTGCTGAGTGATATGTCATTAGTGAGATCGTTCCGATGGCTCAACTCACAGCTTGCAAGACTAAACATGGGAGGAAAATGCCTACCTTCTAGATGGAGACAGGCTTGGAGGGCTTGGAGGCTGGGATGCAGCTACAGGGACTTAATGTCACCTCCCACCCTCCCATGATGACCCTCCTGGAGTATATACCCTGTGGTCCTGATCCCCAGACCCTTCTGAAAATGAAAGGATATTGGTTCTGTAGGAGCCAGATCACCCCCAGAGTGTAGTTGAGCATGATCAGAGCTTCCAGGATTTCCTTTTTCTCCTTGTCTGAGGACGCTTTTCCCTTCCAGGTCAACAGTATGTTCTTGGCAGATTCAGCATGTTTCTTGGCCTGAGCTGGGAGCCCTGGAAAAAAGAGAGCAGGTGGCAGGAAAAAAGATGTTAAAAAGCCACGTTCCAATCAAAGACATTCCTGGAGAGGAGAAGGTGGGCAGTATAACTGTCATATAGTCATTAGTTCCTAAACCTGGCTGTGAATCAGGATTATCTAGAATGCTGGAAATTATCTAGAAATCTATAAAGAATATAGATTTTTGGGCTCCACCCAAGACTTCCTGAGTTGGAATCCCTAGAAGAATGGAGTCCAGAAACTTCTATTTTTAACTTCTCAAGTGGTCCTTACGCAGCCCTCCTGGCATTAGTCTGTGGACTTCAGTTTGGAAATCACTAATAGAGACAGAAGTGGAAGCTGAGAACCCCCTCCCCAGTTCTGTTGCTAGTACCATGTGATTCTTTCCAACCACAAAGCTTATCCCCACTCCAAATGTCAAATGACAACAATAATTAAAGAAGCTGCCCCTTACCAGACACATGGAGATAGTCCAGGAACAAACTACGTTATGCCATAGAGTGCTGTGCTTTGAGCTTTCTGGAAAAGGCATTCTATAAATATAAAGCTTATGAATCCAATTATTTCCATCTGGACATTTTTTTAAATCCTAGATGAAGCTAGTAATACTAATTTGTCACACACACACACACACACACACACACACATAAAAGGAATCCAGTTTCTAAAGCAGTGAGGCCCTCACTAAGAAGACAAAGGGAATATACCAAACCCCAGCTAGACAGACTGGTAGGGATTTCCCCTTGTTCAAAGGCTAGTGTTCCCAAGTGCTTTCCAGAGCTGTCTGTCAAGTTAACAGAGGTAGACTTGGAAACATTCAATGCACATCCTCATCTTCTAGCCTAACTTGTGTTTTTCCCTTTCCCTGATGGGAAGAGGGAAGCCCTGACAAAGAAAGGCCAGAAGAGGACATACCATCCTAGCTCTCTTTCACTCTATTAAAAAACAGTGCTGGAGTTCCCTTTCATCTCTCTCTCTCTCTTTCTCTCTCTCTCTCTCTCTCTCTCTCTCTCTCTCTCTCTCGGCTCATAGGGGCTGCTAAACATTCATCCCTGCCAAGTATGCCCACTGTGCCCCTCACTTCACACCTCTGGCCCAGGTCCTACACAGCTCGCCCTGCCTTTGGCCCTTGGTGTCTGATTTCACAGCATGGATTCAAGTCAAAGGCAATAGGGATAAATTGAAAGGATGTGACCTTGATGCCTGCAGCCCTATATGTTCTAACGAGCAGGACCTCATTAATGAGTTGCCACAATGCAAGGAAATGATGCCTCCTCTGTGAAAGTTCTAAATGTAATCCTGAACCAATCATTCTCTGTTGAACGCTCAGGGGTATCGTTTCTATAGGTCTTAACTGAGGAGAGAAATGGACTCTGTGGTTAAAGAGAAAGCTGTTAGCAAGTGACAGTGGTCCTCAAATTGTCTATGCAGATTCCTGGGCCACACTTCAGTGGTTACAGTTGATAAGCAACTGGGGAGAAAGCTATGAATTCACATTTACAAGAAGCAATAAGGTCTCAGGTGATAACCAAGAATTTACATAGGTCACATCTTAGGTGACATTAATGCAGGCTGTCTGAGGTTCACACCTGGATGGACACTAATTTAGTAAAATCTTTATATAAGAAGCGGGACTTGTTTTTGAAGGGTAGACAGGATTTTGATGGATGGAGAAGAAGAAGAGTTTCCACTTGGACTAAACAGACTAAAGCCATAAAAGCAGAATAAGCAAATGTATGTGTGTGTGTGTGCGCACACACACACACACACACACACATGCACGTATATGTGTTTGAGGCTAAGGGGTTATAAGAGTGTTAGGGAAGGTAGTAAGAAGACCACCCTGACTGAAGGATAACTTTTAATTTAAAGATATACAAAGTAAGCACTGGATATGTAAAATGAAGTCTTAGGTGCTACCGTATTTATGCTACTATAACAGATTACCCAGACTGGGTAACTGATAAAGAATAGAAACTTGTTTCTTAAAGTTCTAATGTTGGAAAGACCCAGATCAAGGTAGTGGCCTCTAGTTATTTGGGTTCTCTTTCCATGTCCTCACATGGGGAAAGAGAGAGAAAGGGGCTCAGTTCTACGTGAAGCCACTCTTACAGGGGACTTAATCCCATTTGTGAGGGAGGTGCGCTCATGACCTAATCACTTCTTCATGGTCTACTTCTTAACACTGTCACATTGTACACATGAATTTTAGAGGGGACACATCTAAACCACAGCAGATGTCAAGATGAAGAGGTTGGGTTGCTTCTTTAGTCATTATAGGTCTCCAGAAAGAAAGCAGAAACTAGTAGACTACAGAAAACTCTGCCTGGGACCTGAGAAGCTGGAATTTCTACTTTACAAACCAAGACAATAAAGTGAGAAACTGAGAGTCTTTTGATCAAACAGGCTAGTTTCCACAACCAAGTGGGCCCTTGGGAGTATGTTATATTAAGAATTGCAGCAACCAATTTCAGATGCTTCCCTGGGTTCTCAGGAGGAGTCAGGTAAACACCACACACATCAGCACAGCAGCACCCCTCTGGGCTCCTGAATGGGAAGCAAAACAATTGGCACTAAAGAGAGTGGCTTCAAGGCAGTCCTTGGAGGTTTGCAAGCCTGCCTCCTCCCTGCCAAAGTGCCCAGGACTGGTTGTGAAATCTCAGGAGGTAACTTTCCTCTAAGCTTTGCAGCTGATTAACAATCCAGTGGGATTCCCTGACTCCACGCTACCCTGCCCCACACTGGGGTCCTTCTGATGAAAAGCTGAGGTAGTGACCAATACAGCTTAAGCGAACTAAACTGTATCTTGATTTAAAACTACTTACTATACTTTAAAGCAGGCCCTGAAGGGGAACATCACTCCTTTCACCCTCTGACGATCTACTCTGGTCCCCAGGTAGGAAGAATGGATTCCTATGGGTACATAAGGTGTGTGTATAGGGGATGGAAATAAAAATTTCTCTACTATCTTTTTTATCTTATTCTTTTTTTCTATTTTTACAAATGTTTATAATATTACATGGCATATCAATCAATACTGTTGTACATAATATATAATAAATATACACATACAGAGTATGTTTGCTCAAATCTTTCAAGTGATGGGAACTAACTCACAAAAGATTGGAGACCACTGTTCTAGACATGTTTTTCACCCTTTTTAAGTATAAAAGAGTCCTGTTTATGTTTAAAAGAAGTTCACATGTCTTCTCCACTTTGTGATAATAATTATTTTTATGGCACATACTACTTAAGAAAATTCATGACAAAAAGTACTATGAATTCATTATCAGCAACATTTTGAAATGAATTCACATTTTATTAACTGCAAAACACCCTCTTTTATGCAAAATATCACTGTCTAAATGTTTATTTATAGGAATTATTATTGCACCTAATTAGGGAGCACACTATAGGTTTGTGTTTTCCCCATCTCCAAGCCATACATCTTCAATCCTGGTATCTGCCCTTAGATCAGTCATTCTCCTTTACTGGCCCTCTCAGACCAGAGATACCATCCTTTCCTCCTGGCACTGATAGTAACCAGAGAGGTTAAATTCAGAGTGGCAGCAAGGTCTGCTTCCATAGCCTGAGATTCGGCAATTACCAAAAAATGTTGATGAACTAGCAAAATGGGTCCAAAGATTGTCCACTGAACATATCAATCATTTTACTCTGGTCTGGGTTAGAGTTCTATCACTAATGTTAACTACAAGACTCAGGCCAGAGAGAATTTGCTCAGAACTACCCAGTCTTTGGAAGTTGCTACTGTTATCAGAAAACAGTCAGTTTTGATCATTGTCTATATTTAAAAAGTTGCTGTGGCACAGTGATTAAGAGACCAGGTATCAAGTCAAACTTCCCAGATATAAATCCTGGCTTACACACTTAGTAGTATTCATTTGGTCTTGAACAAGTTACTTATCTGCCTGTACCTCAATTTACCCACCTATAAAATGGCAATGAAAATAATGTCTATCTTGGAGAGTTGTTGCAAGGATTAATTTAATTCAAAAAAAGAGATTAAGTAGTGCCTGAATTAAATAAGGTTCAAGAAACACTAGTTATTATTATTGCCAGGGTCCATTTCTCTTATGGAGTGACTATTATGTTTATCCTTACTTTAGACATTTTTCATAGTACTGCTTATAGAATCTCTGAGAAAAGGCAGCATTCTCACAATACTTCAGGTAGGTAATAAACTCCTTGAGGGCTAGATTTTGTGGATTTTTTTTTACTGTTGGAAATTTTTAATCAAATGAATTTCTAAAGGCAGATACTCAAAGTCCATGTTCTTTCACTCCATTAAAAATTATTGGTGCATTCTGATTATACATATTATTGGGATTCATTGTGACACATTTGTACATGCACATAACAATTTGATCTATTTATTCCCCAATATCTCCCTTTCTCCTTCTTTTCCCTCCATTTGATCCTCTTCCTCTGCCTTACCATTTTTCCTTCTATTTTCACTAGATATCTTTTCTTTTCCATTTTTTCCCTCTCTAGTTTGACATATGATAGAAAGTGCATGACCCTTCCTTGACTTTCTGAGTCTGGCTTATTTTGTTTAACATGATTTTGTGAATTTTAGAATTCTCTATTCTTTCTGTACCCGATTTTTAGACAGAGTTCATAACTTGTACTTCTTTTCCTGGATTTCGTAAAAAAGTTCTGAATGCCTAGAAAGTTCCCAGTAATAACAGGCTAACTGATTAATTTATTGCTTCATTAATAATAAGCAAAACAGCAGGAAAACTACTTGTCCACATTAATGTATTCTCCTTCCTGAACATCTGAAAACAGTTCCCCACCAGAGGCCAAACTGCCCTGGTGTTCTCTGCTTGCCCTTTCCTCAGAGTTCCCCAGGGCAGCAACAAGACTTTCACTGCTAGCACCCCTAAGTCTGTCTCACCATAACAGCCATTTGACATGCTCTGCTTTACAAGGACTTCATGTTCTCTTTGGAACCCCATCCTAGCAGTTATACCATTTTTAAAAACCCTCAAACTCTTTAATCTAACTGGCTTCTTCCTCTCTATCTAAAATCTTTTTGCATCTTCTCCTTTTGTAAATAACCTTCTCTTGTCTTTTCCACCCTCTCTTTTCTGCCCTTTTACTTTTCCCTTCTTCCTTTCAATATATATTATGTAGAATATTAGTCTAGTCACCAGCCCCTGTTCCTTGGATTCTTCTGGGAACTGGCTTCTGCTCCAATCATTGTAGGAAGCCTGTTCTCCTGAGGTCCCCTTTAAGACCTCCTCAAAAATAAATCTAATTATGGATTCTCAGTCCCAGACTTTGCTGCAGCATCAGATACCCTTATTTGTTGGAGGTGGAGGTACTGCATCCACTTGGTCCTTTATAAACCTTCTCTAATTGAGCCTTTGCTGACTCTTTTGGTAATGGTCTTTGGGTTCATTGTTCCATTCAGGGCCCATTTTCCAAGTCTTTGTTTCTTCTGCTTCTCTCTTTGCCTCTCAGAGTTTATTCAAGTCCATTAACTTCACACTTGTCCTCCATGCTTATCATTCCCATTCCCCTTTCCAGCTGTGTTCTCCAGCAGTCCTCCACACTTAGGATTTTCTTTCTCTCAAGTTTTGGTCCCAAATGTCGAACAATTAGTTAAACTATATCAGTGAGTTTCCCTATTGCAATTCAAAATTAATACATCAAAAACTAAACACGATTTCCTCTTTGAGTCTACTTCATTTTAGGACCTATATCTGAAAATGGTACCCTCAGGGGCCTAAGCCTTCAACTTCACTTTAGAGTATCACTTCTATACAACTTCAAATTGAAAACCATTTCCTACCAATTATTTCTTCACTGTCTTCCTTATAATGATCTTTTTGAATAAGTAATTTCTCTGATTGAAAAGTTAAAATTACATGAAAAGGTAAACATTGAGAGGTATCCCTTCCAACCCTGTTTCTTTTCACCATAATCACCCTCTAAGTAACTTTTTTATTTCATTCCTGTATATCCTTCACTGCATCTTCTTCATGTAAATTTAATCCACATTCTCATTTCTCTCTGCCTCTTTCTTATAAAAAGAATCATGTTGTAACACTGCTGCAATGTTCATTTCCTTTCCCTTAAACATGCATCCAGGAGATCTCTCTCTAGAAGTGTACAGAGGTTCCTCGTGCTCTTTTTAAAAACTGCTGTTGTGTATATACTGCTTCTCCATTGATGGACACCTGGTTTTTTGCAATCTTTTACTACCATAAAAATGCTGCAAAGAATAATCTCGTCCATATATTACATGTGTATATTTAGGAAAGATGCCCAGAAGTAGGATTTCTGGTTTAAAAAAATAAATGTATCCTTCCTTCATTGGCTCCTTACTTTGTCACCAGTTCCCTGTCATTAGCCTAGTTTTAGACTTAGATGACTGAGATAGCTTTCACTCTAGCTCTAATTACTAGACTAAATATTAAAGTACACTTTGATATTTTCACCATCCTGATGGAAAATCTCTAATAATCCTCCCTCCATACCAAATAAATTACAAATTCCTTTACCCATATTTACAATTTCACTGTGGTCTACCCCGTGCACCCTCCCTTCCAGGTTCATCTTCCTAGCCCAATTCTTATCCAGCATGCTGCTCCCTGCTGTCTGAAGAGACACTGCATGTTCCTTCTACGTGCCTTTGCTCACATCCTTCTCTTTGACTAGAAATATCCCACCTTTCTTCTGCCACCCAAACACGATTTACTTTTTACAGTCCTGCTTGAATGCTGCCTCCTTTCTGAATCTACTAATTAATTACCATCTTAGCCAGGAATAACTTCACCCAATTTTTCAAAGCCCTTTATTTAAACCAATTACATGACATTTATCTTAAAATGTCTTCTATCACAGGTCTATAGTAGTTCATTTCCACAATTGGTTGTAAATTCTTTGAGGGTTTGTACACATTATATTTCCCCAAGTACTCTTTATAATACTTCACATACATGCTTCTCACTACATCTTCATGGAAAACTGTTTATCAAGAGAAATCAGCCTTTGGGCTTGACTCCTTATTCCAATGTTGGAAAAGGCTGAGAGGGAAATGAGGAGCCCAGATCTGATGGCTGTAAAATATGAGCATGTGCAGTGAGGCATGAACGCAGATGCACACGTCCCGCCCACACAGGAAGCTAGCTCATACATTCTGTCCATTTTAAAGCAGTTACAGGATTAATGACAACAAAACTAAGTGGAACTCAGCAAGAATTTTATCCCTCTAAAAGGTTTGCAGTTTTTCAAATCCTTATTTGTTTTATTCCATGCACTAGACCCTGGGGGAAAAAAAAGGAGAGAAGAAACTGGGTAAGGACTACAACTGCGATAGAAGCCACTGAGCTAGCCTCAAGGAAAGGTCACAATCATCATCTATTCTAGAAGCACTCTAGGCTGGGTATTAGAAACGCTGGGATCAAGTCTAGGCATGGGGATACTATGTGAGTACTTCATTTAACCAGAAAGCTGTTTGTCCATCTAGAAAAATGAAAAACCTTCCTCTCTCCAACCTTTTATCCCAAATGGAGTTCTCCATTCATGTAGCAGAGAGAAAAGGATGTCCTCACCATCTTCTGTGATATGACCTGCTTACTTATTTTGACCTAATTTAACTAAAAAAAACTCAAAGTCAGTTTTTGGTTGATCATAGAAAGGGTAGATTTCAGAAGATGCAAGATAAGCTCCTTCCATAGGCCTACCATAGTAATCTACCCACACCAAAAGCAGTAGCATCTGGCCTTATTCCAGTTCAGATAAGTCTTCCTCCCAAACACTTTCCTCTCTAGTTTAAGTTGTACCAACCTCGAGTCTAAATCAGAGCAAAAGCCTTTTTGAATTTGGGTTCTCCAGGGCCCAAGGAGTGTTCCATGCCAAACCAAGTTTCAATGACCTACCAATTGTCAACCCCGTGGTTCTCTCCGGCCTTTACCCTATCTGACCTCTTTCTACTACCTACAGCTGCTGAAACCAACTGTACTTCCTTTTGAAATCCTCTCTTCCCTCGGCTTCCATGATTCTTGTATTTCCTTTGTTCCACTTTTGTTATCCATTCCTTCTTGTCCTCAGGTCTTATGCCCTTTGCCCTCTTCCCCTCTCATTCTGTACACATTTTCTGATCAAAATCATTCACTCCTATGGTCTCAACTTGCTACCCAATTCTTCCCAAACTAACATTTTCTCTGAGCTCCACATCCACTTTTCAGCAGTCTACTGAATACAAGCCTGTCTGAAACCATACCCAGCAGCTTCTTTCCCCTTCCTCTATCAACCTGCTCTTCATTTTTAATTTTTTATATTTATTTATTTAGATGCTGGGAATTAAACCCAGGGCCTTGTGCATGTTAAGCATGTATCCTGCCACGGAGCTATGTACTGTCAGTTCCTAGTCTAGTCTTTAATTGAAATAGTCATACTATTTCAATTCTTCCATGTCCTTCCCACTCCATAATGAATTGATCATTAAATGTCACCAATTCTACATTTTAAGTTATCTCATTTCATTCTAACTGCCGTGGTCAATGCCCTCATTTTCATCCATACAGGATAACAGACTGACTGATCTTCACCTCCACTTTCTCCACCAGTCTAACCTAGAGTTTCTCACTTAACAACACAAACTTGATTATATTACATCATCAATGCTCTCATAAAACCTCCTCAAACACCTTGATATCTGGGCCCAAATTACCTTTTCAGTTTCACTTCCAGTCAAAACCTGTCTGTCCTAAAATATCTTCTGTTCTAAACTGAATCCTTGAGTCTACACAGAACCTACAGTCTGTGTAAGGACTTTCCCTCTCTGTTCCCACTCCTCAGATCCACACATACAGGGCCAACTTTGGATATTATACCATTCTCCTCAAAAATCTACTTGGACCTACACTCATCCTTCAAAGACAGAACAAATACTACCTTCTCTCTGAAACCTTCCCTGACCTTCCTCAGGAGCAGCACCACTGATTAACATCCCCTGGAACTTTGTTTCCACCACTATTGTGAGGTCCTATTATAAGACCCTGTAAGCTCTCAAGGCAGAGGGACTACTCGTATTCATTTATGTATCCCCAGCACCGAGCACAGTCCTACCAGGCTTGTAAAAGGAGTTCTAAAAGTGTTAAAGTGGTACTCTTGCCATTAAGACAGTGCTTTTTTAAAAAATATATATATATATATTTAGTTGTAGATGGATATCTTTATTTTATTTATTTATCTTCTTATGTGGTGCTGAGGGTTGAATGCAGGGCCTCACTTGTGCTAGGCAAGTGCTCTATCGCTGAGCCATAATCCCAACCCAAGGCAGCACATTTTTGAGGAAATCAGTTTGAATGGAATACAGAGATCCAAATAATGAAGAATGAAGCCCCAATAGGGGAATATTTCTTTTTGTTGAGGGCCTTTCTTGTATCCCTCGAATCTCACAGATAGGTGGCTACCTGCTCTTCCAGTAAGTGAGGAATCCCTCCTTCTCTTGGCACAAAATAGATGTTCTAACATGGCCTGTAACTCTCAGCACCACCATTCCCAACCATGTGAGAACTTATCACATTAATCTAAAGTTAAATTAAAAACAAATGAATGTAAAAGGGCCTAAGGATCCCTAAGAAGGAAAATGTGTTGAGATTAATACCTGAGAAGTGAATTCAATTTTAACTTTATCCAACATTCTGAATTTTGACATCTAAGATCATTACAGCCCACGTATATTGGTTCTCCTTCCTTTTAAATCCTCAAATTTCTTAAGTCCTTAAATTACTTGGGCTATACCCCACTTCATACTGATGACACTAGAAAAAGCCACAGGCAAGCAATTTATATCTATCAAGCAATAACATGCTGATACATATTGTGTACAAGGACATATTCTAGATTGAGAACTGGTCCCTGCTCTCAAGAGGCTTCTATTTCAGAGGCAGAGGCATTTAAACAAAGGGCATATGAATAAAGTATAGTGAATTCCATAGTAAAAGTAAAAACAGTCCATGTAGGGAGACATGGTTGGTCAAGGGCCAAGGATCAAGTGGCCATGACCCTTGTTCTAAAAATGGGTTCTTGCCTCAGTCTGTCAACAAATATATAAGGAGTCTCAACTCTAAAGTACCTTTCTTCATGGAGCTTTCACTTGAGTTCCAGTTTTAGTAAATAAATTCCATCTTCTACTCCCAAACCACAGTATCTTCCAGAAACATAACTTCTATAGGATGAGGCCCTGACTTTCTCTAAGCCAGATCTTCTAAAACTTGAATTCAGTTTTTAGAACTCAAATTCGATTACTGGGTCTGCTTCCCTGGTGCTGGGAGTACACGTATCTTCCTATATTTTCCCTATTGATCTGTGGCTGGAAACCCTGCTTCAGTGTCTTGTTTATAAACTAGGGATAATAACAGTAGCTCCATCCAAGATATATTAAAAAAACTTAATAAAACTACCTTTGAACATGTCAAATACTCAATAACTATCATTTTCTTTGTTATATTTATTACTAAGACTTGCTGTCTGCCTTATCCATGGACTCTCAATTCTCTTGATGAGAGACCCTGTCTCAAAATAAAAATAAAAAGGGCTGGGGGTGCAGCTAAGTGGTGGAGTGCCCCTGCGATAAATCCCTAATACTACACACACACACACACACACACACACACACAATCTCCTAAGTGTCTCTGAGAATTAGAAACAACCAAAAAACCATTATATTGCCCAAATAAGAGGAAGGTACCCTCTCAGTCATCTCCACCCCCAAGGAGTTGTGTATAGGTTAATTTTGGCTTCATAAGCTGTCCCACCCAGATCCAGCTGGAGAACCAAGTACCTCTTAGTACCAGGTAGCCATAAGCCAGGTTGGTCAAAGCCTGTGCACATTTCCAGTGTTCTTCTCCAAAAGCAATTCGAGAAAGGATGACACAGAATCAGCTCCTTGTTTGCTTGGATAGTCTGTAAAGAGCAAAAAAGTCATTGTGCTTTTGGGAAAGGAGGAAAATCTCTGTCACGTCACTAGAAGATAGGACTAAATTTGCATTCTATCATTTGCTTCTTCTCACATCCAACCCATTAAGTCCAGGCAGCTCCACCTTACTGCTATATTCTAAAACCAAGCTCTTCTAATTTCTGCCTTGCATACCTAGTCTCAGCCACACTCATTTTTTACCTGGCTGGCTAATAAGAGCCCCTTCTAACTGCTGTCCCTCTTGTCTTCCACAGTCCATTTTATACATAATAGTCACAGTGACTTCTTTTAACTTCTTATCATGAAAAACTTCAATGGCAATATGGAGAATGAATCACCCAGAATCATCCGTTATTTACTCATGGTCAATCCTATTTCATATCTATATTCTATATATATATTGCCTTCTATTGTATTTAAGCAAATTAAAGGCCTTTTTACATTTCATCAAAAATATCTCATAAGCAAGTGTGGGCTCTAATCTGTGCACGTCTATAATCTCAATGACTTGACAGCTGAGATGGGAGGATTGCAAGTTTCAGCAAATTACCAAGATCCTGTCTCAAAATAAAAATAAAACGGGCTGGGGTGCAACTAAGTGGTGGAATTCTCCTGCATTAAATCCCTAATACTACACACACACACACACACACACACACAATCTCCTAAGTGTCTCAGAATTAGAAACAACCAAAAAACCATTATATTGTCAAAATACTAGCAATAATTCTTTAATATCACTTGAAATAGGTAAAAAGACAGGGAGTGGTGGAGCAAAAGGCTACTTTAGAAATCTAATATTTTTAGCAAAATTTTGTAGATGGACACAATACCTTTATTTTTATTTATTTATTTTATGTGGTGCTGAGGATCGAACCCAGGGCCTTGTGTGTGCAAGGCAAGCACTCTTACCACTGAGGTACAACCCCAGCCCATTTTTAGCAATTTTTTTTTTTTAGAGAGAGAAGTGGGAGAGAGAGAGAATTTTTTAATATTTATTTTTTAGTTTTTGGTGGACACAACATCTTTATTTTATTTTTATGTGGTGCTGACGATCGAACCAACCCAGTGCCCCGCGCATGCCAGGCGAGCGCACTACCGCTTGAGCCATATCCCCAGCCCTTTAGCAAATTTTTAATGATCACACATGCTGAAGTCAGTCTCTTAAATTTTTTTTTAGTTTGTTCCTTTTAGCTATACATGACCGTAGAATGTATTTTGACATATCATACATATCTGGAGTATAACTTTGCATTTTTATGGTTGTACATGATGTGGAGTTACATTGGTCATGTATTCACATATGAATACAGGATAGTTATGTCCAACATTATACTGTCTTTTTCATTCACATCCCCTTTCCCTTCCCTACATTCCCTTTTGTCTAATCCAGTGAATTGTTATTCTTCCTTCCTCCACTGCTTATTGTGTGTCAGCATCCACATATCAGAGAGAACATCCAACCTTTGGTTTTGGGGGGATTGGTTTATTTCACTTAGCATGATATTCTCCAGTTCCATCCATTTACTGGCAAATGCCATATTATTATTCTTTATGGCTGAGTAACATCCCATTGTGTATATGTACATTTTCTTTATCCATTTATCTGTTGAAGGGCACCTAGGTTTGTTCCATAGCCTAACTATTGTGAATTGAGCAGCTATAAACATTGAAATGGCTGCATCATTGTAATATGCTAATTTTCACTTCTTTTGGATTTAGGCCAAGGAGTGGGATAACTGGGTCAAATGATGGTTCCATTCCAAATTTTCTGAAGAATCTCCATACTGCTTTCCAGAGAGGTTGCTCCAATTTGCAGCCCCACCACCAATGTATGAGTGTATCTTTTCCCCCACATCCTCCCCAATATTTATTATTACTCGTATTCTTGATAATTGCCTTTCCAACTGGAATGAGATTAAATTTTAGTGTAGTTTTAATTTGCATTTCTCTAATTGCTGGTGATTTTGAACATATTTTCATATATTTGTTGACCGATCATATTTCTTCTTCTGTGAAGTGCCTGTTCAGTCCCTTTGCCCATTTATTGACTGGGTTATTTGTTTGTTTGTTTTTTTGGTGTTAAGTTTTTTGAGTTCTCTATATATCCTAGAGATTAATGCTCTATTTGAGGTGCAAATTGGAAAGCTTTTCTCCCATTTTATAGGCTCTCTGTTCACATTCTTGATTTTTTCCTTTGCTGTAAAGAAGCTTTTTAGTTTGATATCATGCCATTTATTGATTCTTGATTATATCTGTTGTGCTTTAGGAGTCTTGTTGAGGATTCAATTCCTAAGCTGACATGATAGAGAGTTGAGTCTACTTTTACTTTTAGTAGGCACAGGGTCTCTGGTTTAATGTCTATGTCCTTGATCCATTTTTATTGAGTTTTGTGCAGGATGAGAGATACAAGTTTAATTTCATTTTGCTACATATGGATTACTAGTTTTTCCAGCACCATTTGTTGAAGAGGCTATCTTTTCTCCTATTGCTCTGCAGTATAATTTAAGGTTTGGTATTGTGAAGCCTCCTGCATCACCTTTCTTGCTAAGAATTGCTTTGGCTATTCTGGGTCTCTTATTTTTCCAAATAAATTTCATGACTGTTTTTTTTATTTATATGAAGGATATCATTGGAATTTCAATAGTAATTATATTAAATATGTATAGTGTTTTTGGTAGTATGGCCATTTTGACAATATTAATTTGGCCTACCAAGTACATGGGAGATCTTTCCATCTTCTAAGGACTTCTTCAATTTCTTTCTTTAGAGTTCTGTAGTTTTCATTACAGAGGTCTTTTACCTATTTAGTTAGATTGATTCCCAATTTTTTTTAGGCTATTGTGAATGGGATACTTTTCCTAATTTCTCTTTCAGTTAATTCATCACTGATGTATAGGAACACGACTGATTTATGGGTGTTAATTATATACCCTGCTACTTTGCTGAATTCACTTATGAGTTTTATACTTTTTCTAGTGGAGTTTTTGGGTCTTTTAGATATAAAATTGTGTCATGGGCAAATAGGGATAGTTTTGAGTTCTTTTGTATTCATATCCTTTAATTTGTTTCTTCTAATTGTTTTGGCTAGAGTTTCCAAGACTATGTTGAATAGAAGTGGTGAAAGAGGACATCCCTGTCTTGTTCCTGTTTTTAGAGAGAATGCTTTAAATTTTTCCCCATTTAGAATGATGGTGGCCTTGGATTTAGCATATATAGCTTTTACAATGTTGTGTATGTTCCTATATCTCTAGTTTTTCTAGTGTTTTGAGCATGAATGTTGAGTTTTGTCATGAGGTCAGTCTGTTGTGTCTCTCTCTTTTCATCATAGGCTTCATCTCTATCCATACTATTTTTTTTCCTATCGTATTATTTGTTGAAGAAACTGGGCCTCTTTCCTCTAGTATTTGCTACAGGGGTGAATTTTGTTGACTGCATCCCAATGTTGTCATTCAACATTCCCTCCATTATCTGTTCTGCATTTATACTGGTAGTTGGATTTAGAAGTTTGGTCAACCTTAGCTTTGAGTCTTTACTTCATATGTATGATATATCCTTCCATCAGAAGATAAGTACCATCCAGTTGTCTCTTTTTTTAGCACAACTACATGGGCCAATTCATGAAAGATTATAAAATTCTCATATCATAATTCTGTCATTCTTTCTTCATATCTTAGCTGGAATAATTCTACATGGAGAAATTTCCCCTCATGTATTTTTATAGTTATAGTACAGTTTGTATTAGAAAGGCAGGATACCTGGTTTTTATTTTTATCAGCTTTCAAAACAATTTCATTCACTAGCATCCTCTAAAAGTGACCAAATACTTTATTATTATAAATTTATAAAATTTTAGACATATTTTATGTGCCAGTGTAATATTTTGAAATGAATTAGATCATGTGACTCTCCTGTACAAAACCCTCCATAGCTTCTCACTCTTTTATTTTTAATGGAACCCAAAGTTCCTACTATGGCCTCCAAGACTCTATTTAATATGACCCAACCCTAATCACCTCATTCATTTTCTACCTCTTTCTTCTTCTCCTCTTATTCGCCTATGATAACTACTCTGACATGAATGTGTCAACCTAATTTCAATGTAGAATTTTTGCATCTACTATAATCCCTTCTTGGAGCACTCTTTTACATAGTTCAGTCTCCTGTTTTTTCATTTTGTTCATCTAATGAGGTCTTTCTTGGCCACCTTTCTAAATTACCTTTCTCTGCATCACTCATTGTTCCATTACTGATTTTTTTTCTTCATAGCACTCACTCCTAGTTCATATTATATTAGCTATGATCTTTATTTGTCTATTATCTGTCTTCCTTGAACAAATAAGCTTATTCCTCATGTTCAACTCCTTTATGCCCAAGGCACAGAGGAGATTCACATTCAATATTTGCTGAATGAATCACTGTAAGGATGGGGTGGAGGAAAGAGCCCCTCTGCCACTGTGGAGCTGAGGGGCAGAGCTCCAGAAACCACAGAATTATACCTTCAAGTCACGTGTTTCAGTGACTTTACAAACATGATCATCTATTGGCTGCACAATTCAACAGACTCAGGCATTTATTTTTTGGTGAAATGAAAATAGCACTATGAGGAATAAAAAGTGCAAAGTTTTAGCCTTGGTTCTAATATTTACTAATTATGTTGTTTTGAGATAGATCATCCTGATCATAGTTTTCTTTTCTGAGATTTGGAAACCAATACTATCGACCTTAGAGAGTTACTATAAGAAAAAAGTCAGCATTTATGTGAGCTAAATTTGTTAAGCACTATCTAAATGAAAATATTAAGTTCCATTTTGAGGAAAAGGCATAATGCCATGAAAAAATCACAGAAATGGGAGCCCAAAGCTTTGAGTTATACCTGACTCTGGACAGTCTGTATTCATCCCCAAACTCCTGTGCTCAAGGAAAAATGATCCCACCAATATGGGCTTAGAGTTCACCCCAGTGTTGCTGCTGCTGGTGGTGGTACTCCCTTGCCCTTCTGGTTGGTCTGTGAGTTCTGAGTTGGGTTACATTTAACTCCTAAGATCTAAATCTTTGTTATTACTCAAACTGGCTAAGGAGTTGTCAAGCCTCCAAAGCTCACACTTGGAAATCATGACAGACAAAATGGTCTCCTAGTTTGGATGTGTGACATACTAATAGGTCCAGCCATGATAGTCTTTTGCAAGGTTTCTAGATAATTTATAGAAGTAAGCTTATAGGTGTCCATCTTGAAGAGGTATCAGTTCCTATGATATGCCTCTGAGGTGCCTCTCAGCCCTTATCTGCAAGAGAACACATTAACTCTGAAACCATTATTTCCTCTTGACCTGGAACAGACAAGAAGTCAGTATATGAACTCTGTTGATAAATCAGGCCTAGAAGCAAGCTGATGTCTGTGTTCTAATAATAAAAGTCAATATGTTACTGTCTCAAGATCCTGGGTTTTGAACACTCTTGCTTACACACTGGCTCAAAGATCTTAGATCCCAAGGTGTTGACTAACTCTTAGAAACGCATACCTAAACTCTTTGATCTCTGACGCTACTCCCTCCTGCTTCTGGTCTTTTGGGTGTTTTATGATTCCACTGTAACCACAAGCACCCTACCCATATCCTTTACAGGCCTCAACCTAGACTTCTGCTTGGCTACCCTTGTTCTTAGCCTCCTGCCTTTATATCTTGGCCCTCTAGTAATTTCCCAAGTGGTATCATCCTGAAACCTTCCAGGAGAAATCTTAAAAATTAATTAATCAAACTTAATCCTATGGCAACTGGAAAAGGCAAATTAATTCTTAGTTTAAAGCTAGGAGCACAAATGCTCCAGGGAGGAATAGATGGTGAACCCTGTGGGGAATTGGAAGGTGGGTTGGCTACTCAACTGTTCCCTGATTTTCTTCCCATTTACAAAGAAATGTAGCATTTCATTTTATTTTGTGTGCTTCATTCTGCCTGCAGTGAATGCAGAGATTCTCTAACCATGGGCATATTATTTTAATTCACTTTTTTTATAACTTTATTCTATTTATTTATATGTGTTACTGAGGATTGAACCCAGGGCCTTACACATAAACGGCGAGTACTCTACCGCTGAGCAACAACCCAAGCCCAATGGGCATATTTTTATGTGGAAACAGAAACTTAATTTTTATCTTACCAGTTTTTCCTTAATCAGCTGAGTTATTTTCTTCTGGGACTGAACTAGTTTTTCTTTGGGAAGAGACATATAGTCTGTGCTTATCTCCTCCTCCTGGACTGCAGGATCTTCTTCACTCTCTTCAGACCCATAAGTGGGGTACAACTCATCTGTCTGCTGTTGTGCTGGGATGGGGGTTTGCTGTGACCTGTGGGTATGAGAGGGACATGAAGTCAGACTTCACAAACAAGAAAAAATTGAAGGCTATAGTACTCCCAACTGGAGGATAGTGACATGTTTTCTATATTAAACTTGAAGGGATAAAGACAGGTCACTCTCAAAGCCCAGCATCCAGCATAACAATGTGCTGATTAAATTACTAACTTTTGGCAAACTAGTCATCTGCATTAGAGTAACAGCTCTGCCATTTATTTACATGTCCCTGAACAAGCTAGCACTTAATCTTGTTCTTTGTAACATGAAGTTAACATGAATACCCACCTGATAAAGTTAATTAAATGAGGTAATATTCATATTGATTTATCATGATGATTGGCATTTAGTAAGTGCTCCTTTAACATAAACTAATACTAATATAATTAGCTCCATGATTTATTTCCTTTGTCTACAAAATGAGCAGATTGAATTGGAAAATCTCAAACATCCTGAAATTCGGATCCAAACCACAACAGAAAATAAATATAGTGATACGAGGGATAGGGAATTAACATTTTGAAGCTACATTTCATACATCCATGTCCATCTTTTATCTATGTTAAAAGCTTCAATGCAGAGTGGCTAACTAAGTAAAGAGGATGAGTCCTACTAGGGCAAAAAGGAGGAACCCTACACTGGGACATGTGCATAGTCAGGAGAGAATTGGCCTCCTCAGTTGTGTTAGAACTAAACATGGTGAGAAAGAGCTAACTGAAAATTTCCCTCTCTCTCTTACACACTTGAAAACACACACACACACACACACACATTCACATACAATGTAGATATCTGACTTCAATGTGAAGATATCACTTTAATTGTGAAGAGGTAACTGGATTTGTAAAGAAAGTCACAAGAAATAATCCTATACAATGAAAGAGAAACAGAATTCTAAGATCTTAAGAGTAACAACAAGTTTCTCACAGAAATAACCTTTGTATTCACAGTAGCTTTTAAAAAAATCCAACCACTGCCAAGTTTTAAAATTGAAATTTATCTTTCTTTTCCACGGATAAAGTAACATATGCTTATTTTTTTAAAGGAAAGTATGAAAGGAAAATAAATGTCAAGTGAATCTTTTACATCAAGTTTGAGAAATGATACACTAACATCCAGAATCCTATTCCAAATGACCTATCCATGCAGGTGTGCCAAGGTGTGTGGGCAGGGAGTAACATTTCTTCAGGCCAGGCCCAGGCAGGATTCCTTTCTTCCCATAGATAAGTGTGCTTTCAGTGGACATATCAATTCAATGGAAAAGCCAGGGAAAATTGGCAATGTGATGTAATCAGAGGTGTTTTCCTCCTTAAAAAAGGGCTTGGGATAAGGCTCAGTGGTTAAGCACCCCTGAGTTCAATTCCCCGGTACCAAATAAATAAAAAACAAAACAAACAAACAAACAAACAAACAAAAACTCTCCTCCTTTCTGATTGATGAATTTCATATCATCCTTCAAGACATAACCCAGATGTGACCTCTGCCATAAGTCTTTCCCTGGAGTAGTGATAAAGAGGCACTCCAAAAGGCTTGCAAAAATTTCTCTAAGCCCCTATAATATAACAATTATAATACAATTCATACTATAGTTTGGTTTTTTGTTTGTTTCTTTATGTTGTTGTTGAGTCTTCTTTGCCTTCTAGCAGGTAAACTCCACCAGAGGATGGGCTGAGTCTCATTTGTTTCAAAACAGTGCTAAGTGGCTCACAGTAAATTCAAATAATAACTTGTTACATATTGTGATTGGATACAGAATGTCCCCAAAAGATCATGTGTTGGCACCATGGACCTAATATGGCAAGGTTCAGAGGTGGGGCTTTCAGGCGATGATTAGGGATCTGATTTCATCAGTGGAATAATCCACTTAGTGGATTCATCCATTGATAGCTGAAGGGATTACTGGGATCTGGGACATAGATGGAAGAAGTACTCACTAGAGGTGTGCCCTGGAAGGGTTTATCTCAGCTGCCAGGAGCTCAACAGCTTTGCTCTACTGCATCCTTCCACCATGATGTTTCTGTGATTGTGCCAGTCGGCCATGTGCTGAGAGCTCTAAACTGTGAACCAAAATAAATCTTTCCTCCCCTAAGTTGTTCTTGACAGTTATTTTGGTCATAGCAATGAAATGCTGATTAATATACAGAATGAGTAAACAAATGAAAAAAGAACTTTATAATGTTTTTATAATGTTTGAAAAATGCTGAGAAGAGAGGAAATCTGTATCAAGATTAAAACTTAAGAAAATTAACCAAAAACATTACTCCCTCTATAGAAAATTTTGCTTGAGCTGCATTTTTCATAGGACTGGAGCAGAAGATAAATCTATTAGAGTAACCAAATCTATATGGGCAGTTTGCCAGGAGGAGTATAACCAGAAGAATTGGAAGTTGTACTCCATGTATATATAATACGTCAAAACACGGTCTACTGTCAAGTATAACTAAAAAGAACAAATAAAAAAAAGAAAGAAAAAAAAAACCAAGCAGGTTTGATGAAGGATTTGCCTTGCTAGGTTTATAAATTATTCCATATATGTTGCTATGGCAAATATGAATTCTGACAAGTAATATTGTATTCATTATGAATTATCTGATTATTTCTAAGATATTCTATTGTAAATGCTACATTTTAAAAATTGCAATTGTTGTAGTTCTATAACATTTAAGTTCAAGGTATTTTATGAGATTGTATACAATATGCTATCCAGTAAGGTAACCAGTAGTTAATGTGGCTATTTGGAACATGAAATGTAACTAGTCAGAACTGAGATGTGCTATTAAGTGTAAAGTACACACTAAATTTGAATTATCATGAATAAATGTAAAATATTCCACTAATAATTTTATATAATATTTTTAGTGAGACATGTAAAATATATTATTTTTAAGTTTAAATTTACCTGTTTCATTTTACTTTTTACTATGGCTACCAGAAAAATTTAAATTATGCATTGGGCTCTTATTTATAACTCCCATTATATTTCTATTCAATAGCACTGATACAGAACAATGGTTTGTATGTAAAGATGATTTTATACCCAGAGAACATTTGGCCATAACTGAAGACATTTTCAGTTGTCCCAACTGGGACAATGATGCTACTGACATCTTGTTATGGCTTGGATATAAGCCCTCCCCCCCCAAGCTCCTATGTTAATGTAGGAATATTCAGAAATAAAATAATTAAGATTATGAAAGCTGTAAACAATCCATCCTAGTTTGAATGGGCTAACTGGATGGTAACAGTAGGCAAGTGGGATATAGCTGGTGGAGAGGTAATAGCTGGAACATACCCTGAAAAGGTTCATCTTCTGTGTGGCCCCTCCCCCTTTCTCCCTTTGCTTCTCTCATTACTGTGTCCTGGGCTTCTCTCCTCTACCATGCTTTTCCACCATGATGTTCTGCCTTATCTTGGGCCTAGAGCAATGGAGTTGGTCAATCATGGACTGAACCTCTGAAACAGTGAGCCCAAATAAACTTTCCCTCTACACTAAACTGTAGGTATGTGTGTATGTATGTATGTGTGTGTATATATATATATGTGTGTGTGTGTGTGTTAGACGGACATACATTTATTTTATTTATGTATTTTGTGCTGAGGACTGAACCCAGTGCCTCACATGCACTAGGCAAGCACTCTACTGCCCCACTAAATTGTTCTTGTCAGATATTTTGGTTACAGCAATGAAAAGCTGACTAACACACATCAATTTGGGTACTTAATAGAGATGCTGCTAAATATCCCTCAAGGCATAGGCTATCCCTCCAAATCAAAGTTATCTGACTCAAAATGGCACCAAGGTTGGAATAATATGGAATAAAGAAATGGATAAAGAATAGAGTTTGGAATGAGACTGCATAGTTTGAAAACCATTAACCATCAACTAGCTGTGTGACCTGGGCAAACTGCCTAACCTCTCTTTGATTTATATTCTTCAAAGGTGGTATCTCATTCACAGAGATGTTAGGAAATAGGCATATAATATATGCTCAAAAATGAATTATGGTTTAAAAATTTTAATTTGTTATCTCTTCATTTCATAAAGCAATTTTCTCAAAATTTTATTATATTTTTCTCCATGACTTTACCAGTCTTATTATAAATAACCTATCTTTGTTTTTACTGGGTGCAGTGGCACACGCCTATGATCCCAGCGGCTTGGGAGGTTGAAGCAGGAGGATCGCGAGTTCAAAGCCAGTCTCAGCAATGGCAAGGTGCTTAGCAACTCAGTGAGACCCTGTCTCTAAATAAAATACAAAATAGGGCTTGGGATATGGCTCAGTGGTCGAGCATCCCTGAGTTCAATCCCTGGAACCAAAAATAAATAAATAAATAAATAACCTATTTTTGTTTTTAAAAACTTAAAATTTTTGTAAATTAGGGAAATAAATAATTATCTTCTATATTGCAAAGCTGAAGATCCAAATGGACACTACACCATAATTACTATTAAAACACATCACAGCAGAACTTTCTCTTCTGTCTAATGTGCACGCATAGTTTCACCTAGGCTTGCCTTAAGGGGGACAGGGGTCCCTGTGTTTCTGGCCAGTGAGGGAGCATGATGTCAGGGTTCTGTGGTACTTACCGATGGAAGCAGGAGTCCCAGTCAATGTCATTGTTAACAGTTGGGATATAGATGGGGCTGGCTTGCATCTTCTTCCTACCAAGAGTCACACATGAGATCAGCTTTGGGAGAAAAGGCTTAGGAATTTGTTCTATTTTCTCCCTGTTGGCTACTACTAACATTAAGTTTAAAGTGCCAAATATAAATCCACAAATAGACTATACAAACTCATGTATGAAGATGACTCAGAAAGCAGAACATAAAGACATTTGCAAAAAAAAAAATCTGACTTAAATTTCTTTTTCCTAATTTCTACTCTAGAGTACTCTCTAAAATGATTTTTTTTATCGTTATTGTTCCTGTTGTTATTGTTGTTTTTACTCTTAAAAGCCACACCTTTACATCTCCTGGGTCATCCAAACTATGGTCACCTACTTAGCTATTCTTTGGCAGGCTTGATGGAAAGAGTAACCAAACAAAGCAACTAGTTCTCAGCACTAAATGAAGTACAACCAATGGATTGGTTAATTCTCCTCCTTTTCGGGGGGGGGGGGGTCATTTCAGTATTTAATAGGAGATTCTAGTTAAGGAACTAAAACCCATATGTCTACTTTGGTGGTTGCTGTTAGGTGATGAGGAAAATGTGTTGAAAACACATGGTGGAAAATGTGGTTTATAAATATTTGTGAAATTCACTTCTCAAGGCTGTCATGTAAGTGGAATCCAAATCCAATGCACAATTATGGAACATTAATATCTACCAAGTCCCTCCTCATTTCATCCTAGAATGTGACTCATACTTGTGGATTCCCATCGGATCCACAAGTAGCTGTCTCTGACCCAGGTTCCAGTATACCCAATATCCAAATTTCAGATGGAATATTCACTAATTTCTCCCTCTAATCCCTATTTTCAAAACTCCTACATTCTGTTCCCATAAGATCTAGGGCACCACATTTAGGCCCCGCTCTTAAGGACAGGGCGCTTTCTCCTTTTCCGCATAGTTCCTCGGTAACTTGGTGAGCCCAGTGGCCACAGAACCGGGTCTGGAGCTCCCTCCTAGCACCGCGGAGGCTCCAGCGGGCAGCACTGGTCCGAGGCGGCGTTCTGCGGCGTACCTGGCCCCGGGCTGAGAAGCCACACCCCGGCTCTAGCCCTCCAGGCTCCCTCGCCCGCGCTGTTCGGCTACAGAGGGCGGCGTCAGCGTCGAGGCTTCGGCCGACCGGGTCCTGGGAGCCACAACTGTGCCCGGCGTTAACTAGAGGGTCAACAAGGTCGCCTTCGGCCTGGGCCGCCTGGATTCCTGCCCTGGAAAGACAATGGGGGTTGCCATGGGAACGGAACGTCCCCACCCCGCCGCCGTGAGCGCGGCGCCGTAGCCACGGCAACGCGGGGCACTTCCTGTTCCGTGGAATCCAGAGGCGGAGATCCCGCTGGCATCGGGCACCCCAAGTTGTGCGCCTTCTGTCAACGCGACTTCAAGCTAGTCCTTGAACTTGCCGCCTCGGCTGCTCCAATCGTGGTTTCCTCCCAGAGATGAGGAGCGGGGAAAGGAACACCGGTCTCCTAGACGCTAGTTGTTTAAAGCTGCGGTGTCTGTGCGGGTCGTTCAGCGACACACCTCGGCCAGCCGGCTCTGCGCTCTGCTCAGCGCACCCTGTACCCCGGCAGTCCCCCTGTGTTCTGGGTCCCCACACCCCTGAGGACAGACTCAATCAGATATAACTGTTGATGGCGCTGGCAGCCGGGCTCCTTTAGGAAACCCAGTGTCGGAAGTAAGTAACCTAAGAAATGAGCGGCTGGATCTACTAATTGTTAGCAGTTGGCATATTTTCAAGAGAGGAGGTGTCGCGATGGGCAAAAAGTGCGACTTATGCAGTGGAGGGGGAGAAATAAAGAATGTCCTTGTGCTTCTGCCGTTTTCAATGCTTTATTCACTCAAATCATTCAATACAATGCCATCTACAGGTTCTTATCAAGAAAATAACAATTCTTAATCCTAGGCATTGCATCAGACATAATCAATTCACAGCAAACAATTCTAGATTAATTCTAAGCACTGCAAACACACTTAATCATGGCAGGCTCATAGTAGACATTCCCTCTGCATGCTAAGCTGAAGTGTCAGATCAAAAGTCTCAGGCCTTAGGCTCTAAGTCCAGCAGATGCACATTCACTCAGACAGTGGGGATCATACAGGAACCAAGGCAGGCTTCTCCTGGGGTTGAGCTGATGGCTGGCTGAGGAGGCTGTCCTGGGAGAAGTCCTTTTCTCACTAGAGTCAAGAGGCTGCTGTAGAGTTTGAGAGCGGTGAGAACAGCAAAGAGGATCAGGTAGATGAGAAGAATTGGGATGTCAGTCCAAGTCCTCATCAGGCTCTCAGGCTTGTGTGCATCAGTGTCAGCTGGTTGAATGTCTGTTCATTTGCTCCATCATTTATACTAAATTTGGGGGTTTCTGATCACCCTTTCAATCCCTATCAGCTGCCACCGGATTTCTCAGTGATGTCATTTGTCCTGAGGTTAAAGCATCTGGTCTGGTCCGCACCACTGGTTTTCTTGCTTTTCCAGGGCAATATGTCAGAGACTTCACTCTGAGTTTGTCAGGGTAGGGAGAAGTGACTTGATTGTGTAGGAGGGCCATACTGGAGGGCTCCATAGGTGTACCAGGTGAGACTGTAGGTTTCAAACTGGAGTTTTAAAATGGAGTTGCTTAGGCTAAGACCTGAGGCCATCCTGACAGGAGAGCACATTTGGCAAACACCACATCACACCTGGTCAGTGGTCTGAAACACACAGTAGTAATGCACACAGGTGCGGAGGGAATTGTGGTCAATACCCAAGTAATCAGCACCAGTTCTGGCGCAATTGGGATTAAGGGTGTTATCAATGGACTGGGTCCGTGATGCTGGAATGGATATCCCCTCAATTTTTTTTCTTTTTCAAAAAAGAGAAGGCAGGCTAGGTAGAGAGAGATATTTACTGAGATCTTGAAAGATGGAATTTACATTTGTGTTTGTTTTTTATAGCTTTAGGATGGAAGTTAAGTTGCCATTGATCCAAGATTGCCAAGATAGCCTGTAGGTGGGTAGTGTTGTTTAAATGAGTGCTTAAAATCTCTTAAGTAAAACCTGGCTCATCTGTTAATTCAAGGATATCCTTGAGCTCCTGAACCAAAATTTTGGAAAAGAACCCACTCTTTTGACTCTCGGGCATGGAACAATTAATCAATGAACTTGATTTCAAGATGCCAATGTTCTTGCTTTAACTCTGTGTAGCCAAGAGCAAGTCAATCCATGGATACCAATTTTCTTTCCTTATACAGTGAAAGTGTACCAAAGTGTACCAAAGTGAAAGTGTACCAAAGACTGGATTTCAGGACATATTTTCTCCAACATTCAGTGAACCACCTTATATGCAAGCTTGCTGTCTATCACCCTTTTCAGCTTCAGGATTCTGTAAGGATTTTTGCGACTCTAGGAACAGTATTTAATATGTGTAGAGATTCAAAAGGAAGAAACTATTTCCTGTTCTCTAATACTTGTTTCTCTAACCCTTGTTAAGTTGGGCATCATCAAAGTGAAGTTTTATTATTCTTTCTGGGAAGTGACCATCAGAATGTTTCTAAGTGTATTAAAGGTAAGTTCTCTTTTCTAAACACTTGCTTTCACTGATTGTTGTAAAGTTTATTATGGTATCAGAACAGTCACTGATATCCCATTCCTAAAACGTATGCTCCTCCATTTAATTAACTCTGACCAGAATCATGTTGCTTTTGTCTGTAAAATTATAAACTCAGAGAAACTTGAAGACTCAAGAGAGTTCCAAAACTCTGTAATACATTTTCTTCTCTTGCCATCTTAATCCTATCCTGTTAGGGTTTGTAAACAAGTCAAGATGGCACCTGGCATTTTGCCAGAGGGAGTGGTTTGTGAAGTAAAGCCAGCAAGCCATTAAGTGTGGAGATTCCTTATTGGTTGACTGCTGTATCTAGTTTATGTTAATTAAGATAAGCTGTGTGGTGGAATGTATATATACCCCTCCTGTCCTACAATAAACGGCTCCCACTCCTGCTGTATCAATGTACACAAGTTGCTCGTCACCCCCCCCCCCCTGGTTATTTTGCTGCAGCCGGACTGCGGCACTATCCCCCAATGTAAAACTTTGTTGTAGTATATGCACTCTAGGATTGCTCACTCACTCCAGAATGGAATTCCAGTAAGCTGGGTGGACATTGTTTTGTTTTTTACCCTAGGTTCACTCACATTCCCTTCCTTGATCCCAACCAAGGTAGAAGAGGTAATCATTGCTGTTGCAGAAATCTCAGAGGAAGCATGTGTAGAGGGTATATCTAGAATTGTTCAGCTCCAAATCTAAATGTGATTATCTCTAAACAGTTTTGACCCTAGGAGCTATGAAATTTAAGAACAAGGAAATCCAAATAAAAGTTGTCTTGGAACACATTTTTTGATCTCTCAAGGCAAGGTTACTTCTGAGCTTCCTCACTATCCTGCCCACAGCCTTACCATGACATTCAATACACAATGTTGGCACTTCTGTTTACTTGCACATTTCTCACCCTCCATGCATCCTTTCATCCACCTAGACAAAAAGACCTATCTACTACTTCCTATCTGTCAGATACTGTTCTAAGCATTATGGAAGCAAAGATGAACAAACAAGCAAAGATTTTGCTCCTCTGGAATTTATATTCTACTAGATGATGAAAAAATGGGGATACTAATGAACAATATGGTGTCTTTGCAAGTTAGAAAAAGGCACATGCCTTAGGTAGTACACAGCAACACTGTGTGAATTATAAAAAGCTTCCTCCTCCAGCCAGACTTAGGCCCCTGCTAAGGAGTACAGTTCTTAGAACAGGGGAGACTGGATTTCAGGACATATTTTCTCCAACATTCAGTGAACCACCTTATATGCAAGCGAAAATTATATAGAGAACAATAAAACCAGGCAAGGGATCTAGAAAGTGATATGGTCATGTGGGCATGGGAATGCTTTTATATACTGTAGTTCAGAGTTTATCACTGACAAGATAGCACTGAGCTATCTTGGACAAGAGGAGCAAAATCATACAAACATATAGAACATTGTAGGATGTTGATAGCAAGCGCAAAGGCCCTGAGATAGGAGCATGTTTAATGGAGGCAAGGAATAGTAAAAGGGCAATAAAATTGAGGATACAAGAGGGGGCTAGGGTTGTGGCTCAGTGGAAGAGAGCTTGCCTAGCATGTGTGAGGCACTGGGTTCAATCCTTAGCACCACATACAAATAAATAAAATAAAGGTCCATCAAAAACTAAAAAATATTTTTTAAAAATGAGGATACAAGAGAGTTGACAGTATACAGGGCATCAAATCATACCAGGCCTTGTAGCAATCCGGCCACCCACTCAGAATACTTAATAGTAGGTACCAGGTAACAGGCCATTTGAGTAGCTGTGAGCTCCATATAAGCAGGAGCTGTTATCACCATTGAGTCTGTAGCATTCAGCACAGTGCCTGGATATAATCATTGGTCAATGACATTTAATAAATGAAATCATCTTTAGGGACTATTAGTGGAGACTCTTGCCTCTCAGTGTTATCAGTTCCTCCATTGTTGCCCATTTGTAACAAGTCACCACAAACTTACTTGCTTAATAAAACATCAAATTATTTAATTCTGGAAGTCAGTGATCTGTAATGGGTGTCACTGGGATAAAGTCAAGATGTTGGCAAGAGTGATTCCTTCTGAGTGAAGTTTCATTTAATTATTTGTCTAGCTCCTAGAGCCTACTTATATTCCTTTATTTAGGATCCCTTCCTCCATCTTCTGAAACCAGCAGCAGAGCATCTCCAAATCTCTCCTTAACTCTTTCATCCTTTTACTTTAAAGGACCCTCTTGTTGTATTAGGTCCACATGGATAATCTTATTTTAAGGCAAACTGATATTAATTCTCCCTTGCCATCTAAGTTAATATATCCATAGATTCCAGGAATTACCAAGTTGGACTGGTATTTAATCTGACTTAAAGGCAGGGTTTTAAAAATATTTTAGTTGTAGATAGACACAATATTTTTATTTATTTATTTATTTCTATGTGGTGTTGAGGATTGAACCCAGTGCCTCATCTGTGCTAAGCAAATGCTTTACCACTAAGCTACAACCCCAACCCAGGTTTTGAAGACTTCTTAAGATAATACATAGGGAGCCCCTCACTACCCATCTCCTCTGGCCCTTAAAGCTTATAACTTTTGATTATGTCCTGCTTCTTTTTCTCTCCTCCACAACCTTTTTATAACTGGTACATCTACTCAGTTCTTAGGTGTGCCTTTTCTTTTCTTCCCATTGTAGGGCCTGGTTTATAATAAGTGTGTAGAAGTATCTCTTTCCTGTCTTCTTACCACCATCTCTTAGAACTCAGTGCAGGGAAGACTTCCCAACTTCTTGGTCCCTCAGCCAACTTCTGTGGCCAATTCACAGTATCCACCATACCTGAGCTCTTGTTCTTTTGATTATTTTTCCAATATACTCCACACTTCCATAATGCTTACAAGTCCTCTGCCCTGAGCTGGTGAACAGAAATTACTACTCTGGGAATGTCCTGCTTCCAACAGTCCAATCTGATGCTTTTCCGAGAACACTGTACCTTGCAGTCTGCATGTAAGCTTTGTTTAAAGAGCATCACCCCCATTTTTGATGGATAGTATTTCTGCTGTCATCAGCACACAACAGTCCAGATTTATGTCACATTGCAAAAATGTTGTGCTTCAACATGTTCTGGGAACATTTTCCCCACACAGCATATTGTGCTTATCTTAGGATGGGTGGGTTTAATTATTAAGGCTTTGGAGTCTGTCTTGAGAGATTTTATGTGAGGAGAACAACTTAATATCTCTTGTTGAACCAATAGGAAGGAAAAGGCCATTCTTCTCAATCTGGCATGCACAATATTCTGCATTTTGAAAATTGCTTATATGATGATGGAAGCTAATGTGAAAATAGGCAATTTGAAAGTTATCCACAGAATCCTCACATGTGTGTAAAGACATGCATAGGATCCTCATTGATTGCATCATTTTGTAGCTTTGAGATACTGGAAGCATATTAAACACCCTTCAGTAGGGAACTGGTTAAATATAGTTAGCACTAAGAAATATTGGCAGTTAAAAAGGCATGAGGTGTGTGCCAACAAAACCATCTCCAAGGTGTTTAAAGAAAGTAAGATACTCACCTATAAAATGTCTCAACTCACCCAAGAAACTTCATAACTACTGCTTCTAGGGGAGGTGAACTAAAGGTTAGGAGCAAGAGATTTATTTTTGGTTTATTTCATTTGTTCAACAAGTAGAGCCTGAAAAATCATCACTGAGGGATGCGTTTCTTTTTAGCTTTTGAGGCATTTCTTTCCATCTAACACTTATTTGAATATATCTAGGTTTCCTGCCTAGCAGAGTGTCCCCATGATATCACCCTGTGGATTGTTAGGTTGGCCCCAGCTGAAGTAAGTTCTCTCAAGGTGCATACACTTGATAATTTAAAGTGGCAAAACCTTGTATCATTTGCATTTTTTTTTTTTTGATGGAAGGTGGAGGGAGGCATTAAAGGCTCACTTAGCAAACCCTGAGAATCACACACATACTTTGAACAAGTTTTACTGTGCAGTACAAAGCAGTAATAAGCTTAAGTAGAGGTGGAGGATTCATGTTGTCAATGGCCTTAATACTAATTGATTGACAAATGGCCTTAATACTAATTGATTTATGGGTATCAATATATACTAATATATCATGCTACTTTGCTGAATTCATTTGAGGTCTAGAAGCTTTCTGTTTTATTTTGTGTGTGTGTGTGTGTCTTCTATATATAGAATCATGTCAGCAAATAGGAATAGTTAGAGCTCTTCTTTTCCTATTTGTGTCCCTTTAATTTCTTTCTTTTGCCTGATTGCTTTGGCTAGGGTTTCAAGGACAAGGTTGAATAGAAGTGGTGAAAGAAGGCATCTCTGTCTTGTTCCTATATTTGGAGGGAATGCTTTCAATTTTTCTCCATTTAGAATGGTGCTGACCTTGGATTTAGCATATATAGGTTTTACAGTGTTGAGGTATATTCCTACTATCCCTAGTTTTTCCAGTATTTGGAGCATGAAGGGATACTCAAAATCAAGAATCAATAAATAGGATGATATCAAACTGAAAAGCTTCTTTACAGCAAAGGAAACAATCAGTAATATGAACAAAGAGACTACAGAATGTGAGAATATCTTTGCCACCTTCACATGAGAGCATTAATCTTCATGATATCAAAACCTTTTTCTGTATCTATTGAGATAGTCATGCGATTCTTGTCTTTTATCCTGTTGATGTGATGAATTATGTTTATTGATTTTGTTTGTTGAACCAACCTTGCAACCCTGGGAGGAACCCCACTTGATTATGGTACACCATCTTTTTACTATGTTTTTGTATGCAGTTTGCCAGTATTTTATTAAGAATTTTTGCATCTATGTTCATGAGGGATATTGGTCTGAAGGTTTCTTTCCTTGATGTGTCTTTTTCTGGTTTTGGCATCAGGATGATACTAACTTCATAGAATGAGTTTGGAAGAGTTCCCCCCTTTTCTATTTCATAGAATAATTTGAGGAGTAGTGAGTGGTGTAAGTTCTTCTTTGAAGGTCTGGTAAAACTCAGCTGAGAATCTTTCTGGGCTTTTTTTGATGTTAGGCTTTTGATGGCATCTTCAATTTCATTGCTTGGAAGTATGTTTAAGTTTTTATGTCTTCCTGCATTCCTATACACCAGTGGTAAATCAGCTGAAAGAGAATTAGGAAAACTATTCCATTCACAGTAGTTTCCCAAAAAATAACAACAATAAACAAAAACAAACAAAACACTTGGGAATCAATTTAACAAAAGAAGTGAAAGACCTCTACAATGAAAACTACAGATCACTAAAGAAAGGAATTGAAGAAGACCTTAGAAGATGGAAAGATCTTCCATGTTCTTGGTTAGGCAGAAAATTAATATAATCAAAATGGCCATATGGATGATGTTCTTCATAGAAATAGAAAAAGTAGTCATGAAATTTATTTAGAAAAATAAGACGCCTAGAATAGCCAAAGCAAGCCTCAGTGAGAAAAGTGAAGTAGGAGACATCACAATACCTGAACTTAAATTATACTACAGGGCTATAGTATCAAAACCAGGATGGTATTGGCACAAAAACAGACATAAATGGAACAGAAAAGAAGACACAGAGACTAACCTACATACATACAGTTATCTCATCCTAAACACAGGTACCATCAATATACATTGGAGAAAAGGTAGCTTCTTCAACAAATGGCCTGAGAAACCTAGAAATCCATTTGTAGAGGAATGAAATTTAATCCCTTTTTTCTCACCTTGCACAAAAATCAACTCAAAGTGGATTAAGGACCTATGCATCAGACTGGATACCCTGTGCCTATTTAAAGAAAATATAGGCCCAACTCTATAAGTTGGCTTAGGAACCGAATTCCTAAATAAGACTCCTAAAGTGCAAGAAATAAAATTATGAATCAATAAGTAAGATGGTATCACACTAAAAAGCTTCTGCACAGCAAAGGAAACAATCAGGAACATGAACAGAGAGACTACAGAATGGGGGAATATATTTGCCACCTGCAAATGAGAGCATTAATTTTCAGGATACAAGAACTCAAAAACTTAACAAAAAATCAAATAACCCAGTCAATAAATGGGCTCAGGAACTGAGCAGGCACTTCACATAATAAGCAATACGAATGGCCAACGGATATATGAAAAAATGTTCAACATTTCCAGCAATTAGGGACATGCAAATTAAAACTACACTGAGATTCCACTTCACTCTAGTCAGAATGACAATTACCAAGAACACAAGTAATAATAAATATTGGCAAAGATATAGGGGGAAAGGTTTATTCATTCATTGCTGGTGGGACTGCAAATTGGTGTGATCACATGAAAAGAGTATAGGAAATTTGGAATGGAATTATTTGACTCATTTATCCCACTCCTTGGTATATACCCAAAGAACTTAAAATCAGCATACTACAGTGGTGCAGCCACATCAATGTTTATAGCAGCTCAGTTCACAATACCTAAGCTATGAAAACAGCTGGGATGCCCTTCAGCAGATGAATGGATTAAGAAACTGTGGTATGTATACACAATGGAATATTACTCAACCATAAAGAATGAAATTATGGTATTTGCCAGTAAATGGATGGAACTGGAGACTATCATGCTAGGTGAAATAAGCCAATACCCCCAAACCAAAGGCTGAATATTCTTTCTGATATATGGATGCTGACACAAAATAAGGGTGAGGGAGGGAAGAATAAAAGTTCATTGGATTAGACAAAGGGGAATAAAGGGAAAGGAAGGGGGATGAGAATAGTATAGACAGTAGAATAAATTGGACAGAGCATTCCTATGTTCGTATATGAATACACGACCAGGGTTACTCTGCATCATGTACAACCAGAAGAATAGGATCCTAATTAGAACAAAGTATACTCCATGCATGTATAATACGTCAAAATATACTCTACTGTCATGTATATCTAAAAATAATAAAAAATTCAAAAAAAGCCCCACCAAAAAAAAGAGAATACTTATTATTCAAATAGCTGCACCTATTTCACTGTCGTTGGTATTTGTGATTTTAACCTGCAAGAATAAATTCTTGTTTCAAGAATGAGTTATCCTTGTTAGGGTAGGAGAATGTATTTTAATTTTTTAAAGCATTATTACCTTTAAAGAAGAACATGGGTGTAGGGTGATGGAATCTAGTGGAGGCTTCCATGATAAAAAGGCAACAGAGCAAACAAGAGGCAATTTTGAATTAATATAATTGAATAGATATAATTGCCCCAACGTTTCTGATAATTGGGGCAGGCTCAGGATGAAAACAAGAGCTGGGAGACAGAATGAGTTGAGGCTGTGTGGACAGCTCCCACCATCTGAGCATCGTGCAAAATAGAAAAACCTCACTGAAATGCTGTTGAACTGATCAGAAGATATAGGTATGTTTATGAAGACACCAAAACAACAGAGTTGCAAAATGAAACAAGTTTATTTTCTGCAGTAATTTCTGCAAATTACAAAGACAAAATGCTAAACTACAGCATATAACTTTTCATATTTAACCAGAGTACTTGTAATAAATATGCATCCTGAAACAAGATAAAAGGCTACACTTTGTCAGGCATCCTACAAAATGTCTCAAGTTTTATACTCTGCAGCATTTCTGTGCGGGGGACATGTCAGGGGCTGTTTTGTATTTTCTTAAGTGCTGTGACAAAAAGTCCTTTCACATTTCTTTGGAGCATTTTTGAAATTGCTTAACTATAATTAAACAACTTAAGAATTAAGTAACAACACCAAGCTTTAAAGCCATTTTTGTTTTGCTGTTGTTGGTCCTTATTCAATACAGATTAACATATCATCCAGTTCAGCCGAACGCCCCCTGAGCCCAGGCAGCCCTGTGATAAGTGGGCCCTGTCAAAACAGGCCTCCACTTTTAGTTATAGACTAAAAGTTCTGTGTTCTGTTTTTCTCCCTTAAGATCAATGCCATAAGAGAAGCTGCAAGCAAGTAAGAAACATTTTTATCCTGAAAGTGAAGTGAACAGAAATATTTTCCCCCAAGACTTTTGCTATGCACCATGTTTCCATATCAGGATTTTTAGTTTCAAAGCTGGAAAACTGATTGGTACTAACAGTCCTTCCAGAGACAGTTTATGGGTACTTGTAGAGTTGGGACATTCACAAATATTAAACGGGTAAAAAGAGGATTTACTATTTTCAGAAATGCACTGCAGCTCTGAGGAAATGTGGCAGAAAGTCCTAGGGGTATTGGTGGTAGTTGGGAATACAGACTATCTTTGCTATAGCTGAAAACTTTGAGGAAAAAGTTATATTTTTAAAAAGTCTTAAGCATGGTTACCTAAAAAATAGTTTGTTAATATAATCTAATGTAATTTCACTTATTTAGGGGCTTAGATATGAAAACATCTTAAAGAGCCAATAAAAATATTATAGAGAAAAAAACCCCACTTTTTTAAAAAATTGAGGTTAAGTACTATGAGGCATTTCTTTTGGCTGTAAACATACAGTTTACTGTCCCTTGTTGAAACATAAATGTTTGGATTTCCTGAGCTTCACAGGTAACAGCAGGAGGCAAGTTTGCATAGAAAATTTGCAATATGTCAATGATTTGCTTACAAAAACTTTTAAGGACAGTTTGCTTTTGCTTTTAAACTTCATATTTTAGTTAATAGTGCTCATCAAACTGAAATTGATAAGCAGAGTGAGGAGATATATAAGGCAGCTTGAGGGGAGAGAAGGTGGAATTAGAGATTTTAAATCCACAGGATATTATGAAAAAGGGTGTTAAGCATTCACTTTGTTAACTAGTGCCATAAGAATTTGGTTAGAAATTAAATCATGTTTTGAAATTGGAAACCAAAGCCTAAAAGAGCTCTCCTGTGCTGATTGGCACAGCCCAAAGAGAAACTGAAGAAACATTCACTGCGTGGAGTCTTCAATGGATCACTCAGTAGTGATGAAGCCACTCAGCTGGTTAAGGGGTCTACCCACCAACATCAGGACCAGACCTCTGGGTGTAGCTGATCTCAGCTCTGAAATCTGAAGGGATGATGGACTTTCACCTCTGTGGTCTGAAGTCTCTAAGCAGTTCTGAGGAGGAGACACATTTCCTGGGGACTTGTCCTCAGAATCCTTTGGAAAGGGAAGAAGCTATGCTAGGTCACAGTGCATACCACGAATGAGAACGATGGCAGTGGTTGCCAACAACTGGGTCTAATACCAAGATGGACGACAAGGGGCAGTGTTCTCTCAAGGAATCCACTTTACTTCTTTTGCGACTGGTTTTTACACATGGTAAGGATTTGCTTCAGTACTTTCTGGACATCTTCATCCATCTGGCCCTAGAAATTCACACAAAAGACATTCATTAGAACCTCTATTAAGTCATGGCACTTCCTCTCCTAGGAATGAGGGCTGGCTGGCTGAAGGCCTTGGCTTATTCCCTTCAACTCTCAGAGGAATGTCAGCCCTATCTTTCCCAAATTTCTGTGAGGACTGAGTCAAAGAGGATGGCTTTTATCCATCAGGAGGAGGATGAGGCTGGGTCTGCCAAAGCCCTCAGCAAAGGGTGTCTAGGGTCTCAGTTGCAAATGAACATCAACAAAGGCAGGGGTAAGGCAGTGCCTAGGACTCTGGGAATATCTGCATGCCTGGAAACCAAATTCTGGTCTTCCTGATGGGGGACAGCAGCCACAAATTCATTCATCTCATTATGATGAGGCTGCTACAAATAAAGAGGTTCAAGACTCTTGACCCAAAATCTGAAACAAAGAAAAAGGCATCTTAAAGCCTGCTAATGAAAAATATTCTCCTCTAATTCTTATTCCTTCTATTTGTTTGAATGATGGCAGTGTTGGCAACATCTGCTGCTATTTTTCTTTAGGATGTCCAGATACTTCACTAGGCGTTACCATACCTGCACAGCATACAGAAGATGCATTCTATAAACTGATATGACCTCCTGGTGTTGTTTCTTGCAATCCTAAAGAGAAAATTTAACATTATTAGGAGATCTTTAAAGAACAAAAACAACAACAACAACAAGGAAAACATGGGAAAACAGCCATTAGCTACTATGCAACTGATTCCCTCCACTAGCATAAGAAGCTTGTTTGCTGCGAGTTCACTATATACTTATTATTATAATATTCTTAGAAACAAACCTGCCTATTTCATTTTGGCATGCCAAATTTAGAAGAAATTTTATGTAAAAAGTTATTTTAATCCTAAGTTTTAAAAAACATGTGTACACATGCATATATACATATCATTTGCTCATAGTAAATAGTGTAAGGAAGTTGATTAAATGCAAAAAAATGATTTCCTCAGTTGGCGAATTATTGGCAATTTTTATTTATTAGCTGTCAGTGTACTGTGGAGGCAATCTCAAATGGTTGCTCACTACAGCTGTTGATGGATTTATTTCTCCTTGTTGAATTTTAACTCTGGTTTCTCTCAGTGACATGTATCCAGGATCCTAACTCTTCCCTGAAGTATTCTCATTCTAAGAGGTCCTTTCTACTACTTCATCATGAAAATTGAGACCATTTAATATAGATTACTTCAGAAGCTTACAAATGTGCAGAAATACCTCTTCTCACCTCCTTCCTATCAGTGTTAGAATATGAGCTATTTTTTTTTTAATTAAAGGACAATCTTTGAAACCTCAGTTCTTTGAAGTTCATGCCATAAGAAGGTACATATGATACAAATTGAGAATCTCTTATCCTTGGGATAGAAGCAGATGTGTTTTGGATTTAAGATTTTTTTTTTTTCAGATTTGGACTATTTGCATAAACATTCCTGGATGAGCATCCCCTCACCTGAAAATCTGAAATCACAAATGCTACAAAATTGGTGCTCAAAATTTGTGATTTTGGGACATTTTACATTTCAGATTTTTGGATTAGGGACACTAAGCCTGTACCTCTCTATGTTGTTTCCTTCTTACCTCTCAGCTCTCTCCATACAATTATTTAGCTTCTGATCACTGTCTTCCTTTCCATCTCCCCTTCTGTTATCATTTTGTTGACTTCAACATCTAAGTGAATGACCCATCTAAAATCTGTGTCTTTCAGTTTCTATGACTTGCTCTTCTTTCTTTTAGCTACTTGCTCTCAAGGTCATATTTCTGCCTCTATCATAACCACCTCTGAAATCTCAAATGAAAGCACCCCACTCTGTGACCACAATCTATTTTTCTAGCAAACTTGCTTGCCTCTGACCCCTTCTATGACTCTTTGATCCCATCAGATACCTATCTGCTTAATTCATTTTTCTACTGTCAGCCTATTGCCAAGGGCCACCTAAGTGATGCATCTCAGTCGTTGCTGAATAAGTATGAGTTCTTACACAACCCTTCAAGATCCATGCAAGCATTACCACCTGTAGGAAGCTTTTCATGACTCACCCAGGTTGGGTAGATATGTTTCCTCCATAAGCACAGTATGCTAGGCATTTTATTATAACTGGATGCTTGCTTACCATACCAATTTATATTGAGAACAGATTCTGAGAGAGCAGGGGCTGTGTTTTATTCATTTTTATATCATTGACATATGCACTACTGATACATGAGAGCTCAATAAACACACTAAATACTTGTATGGATTACTATATAAGTCAGCACTTTATCTACAAATCTAGAATAATTGTTTTGTCAGGAAAGTAACCTGCAGAACCCAGTAAGGAGCATCTCCTACTGATTCCACCATTGCTAGAACTGTTAATAAAGAGCTAGATTTGTACTTTGTGGCCAGAAAGAGTAAGGACTGTAGAAAACGTGTCCCCCCCCCCCCCACTGTTAAATTTATGAAGAAATCAAATCCATTTTCTGCTTGTGAAAGGAAGCTAGAGAGAATCCATGGAAAACTAACCTTGACTTCTTATAGAAAATGTAACATACCTTGTCAACTAAAACCTTAACAGATATTTGATAGGTTAAATAATGGTCCTCAAAAAATTTCCACATCATAATCCCCAGAACCTGTAAATGTTGCCTATTATAGATGGTACTAAGAATTTAGAGATGGAGAGAGAGATATTCACGGATGACATGAGTAGGCTTTAAAATGTAAAAAATAAGGGTCCTTACATTAGGGAGGCAAGGAAGTCAAAAGAAGGAGATAGGGGGATAAAAGCAGCTCAAGTGACTTGCTCTGAAGATCATCAAGGGGTCAGGAACCTAGGAGAGCAGTTGGCATTAAGAAGCTGGAAAGTCAAAGAGATGGAGCCTGTTTGACCTATAGCCTCAAGAAGGAATCAGCCCTGTCAACAACTTCACTTTAGTCCAGTGAAACATATTTTGGACTTCTGGTCTCCAGACTCATAAGATATTAACTTCATGTTGTATAAAGCCAAGTTTGTGGTGATTTGTTACAGTGGCCATAGGAAACCCATACAGATATTGAAAGGACTTTCCTGGGTGAAATAGAGGGGCCAGGAAGCAGTTTTTGTGTATGTGTAGATACACAACTACCAGAGATTCTGGCCCCTAATGAGAAAAAGCTCTTGCCACTGCCATCGATGGAGAACAACCATTGCAGAAAGAAGAAAAGTGGTGGAAAGTTAGTGAATGAGTGAATAAGCAGCAACTTCCCACTGATTTCTCCCTTCCCAACAATGCATTTGACCCATCTCATTATGGACCATGATTGGGACTTTCACCTGTGCTTCTCTCTTTTGCCCTCATCAAAGAAGTCTTCAGTTCATTGCTCACTGAAGTACAACATTCCTTTAGGCTGGGAGTCTGTGTTTGTGGCTCCTGGCCCTGATGGCTAAATTGGTATGTCATCTGCCCTGCCCTCACCCCAAAACAGGCAGTGGAAGAAAGCCCACTCACAGCCAGCTGGTTCTGGAGCTGTTTGATCTGCTGTTGCAGCACTTCCAGCTGCTGACTCTGTCTTTTGGATGAGCTTGTTGAGTAGGAGAGCTGGGAGAGGCTGTTGAGGGCCTCCTTCAATTTGGTGACTTCCTTTGACATCTCATTTATCTAGTGAAAAAGGAAAACTGTTTCAATAGGCATCTAATGTATCTTTAGAAGCAAAATTCCAGATATTTGTTGGCTTCTAATAGAGTCATATCTTTTGGTCTCTGGAACTTGAGATTCTGGAACAATTTCTTTTTAATTTTTTACAGGAAACCCACAAACTGAAACAGATAATAAAATCAGGCAGATCAACAAAGCTCTCTATATCTATTCTGTTCAGATGTAATCCCCTGAATTACGTATTGTTTTGGTGCATGGGCCTAACAAGAGCTGTGATACTAATTTCCTCATTTTACCCTTAAAAAAAGTGTGGTTAAAAAATAGCAGGACTGGGATTAGAAACATTTTTTATTTGAAGACAACTACATTTTGTCCAATATTGCCAACATGGACAATCAGGAATTAGTCCTAGAGCCCTTATATCTCTGGACATCTTGGTTTGAAGTAAACTCAGCCTCCCACTTCATCCCACCACTCCCTATTTCCCCATTCCATAGGTCTTTGAAGTGCTTTTTGAAGTATTCATTACAAAAAGATAAATGGTGCTTATAAATAAATTCAGAGTCTCCACCATGTGGGACTGGGGATGGGGAGCAGATGCAGGTACAAAATCATCATGAACTTATGAACCTACTCTTTGCTCCCCTCCTTTCTCTGCACCATATCCAGTGCCATCTCGAAATTGCCTATTCCCACCATGTTCCTCTTCTCTTCCTATACACCTTTGAAAATGGGGGCCAGAGAGAGTAGTGATATTTATGCTGACTCAGGGATGAGGAGTCATGGAGCTTTGAGGAGTAGGATTAAGTCTAGGAGTATTTGGATTTCCATATGATGGAGAAATCTACCCTGGATTTAAAGAGAAGTATTAAGAGATAATACACTTTCAGATACTTCTGATCCCCCAAACAGGCAGAGCTTCCATAAAATCATTTTTAAAGGACAAGTATGTACCACATATGTGAAAATATATATATATAAAGGGAAGTGGCAGAAGATTGGTATTTTTTAAAAATCAAGATCTAGCATACTTTTTTTTTTTTTTGGCCAGGCAGCGTGGGGGTGGGGGGTTGCTGAGGATTGACCCCAGGCCCTTGCACTTGTTAAGCAAGCACTGTACCGCTTAGCTCCATCCCCAGCTCTTTTTAAAATTTTAAAATAGAGTCTAAGTTGACCAGGCCTTTAACTTGGGCTCCTCCTTCCTCAGCCTCTTGAGTAGCTGGGATAACAGGTGTATACTAACACATCTGGCTCCTCCAACATACTGTTCTTAGTGTGACTTTAAGGGACAGATTTAATCATGTACAGAGTCTCTAAGCATTCTCAATAGATGAGTGTCAACAAATCCTATAAATGTTTCATATAGTAAAACTTCAGGGTCTTAGGACCTATTAGCAGAAACCCAATGGCAACAGAATTTCACCAACCTTTTTATCTTTATCCTCCTCCAGTCTTGAAGAACTCTCAGAATATCTTTTCATTTCGGCAAGTTCCTCCTGAGCTTGCTGGAATTTTTGCAGAAGTTCATTTACTTCTTGGTCTTTGGATTTCAAAAGAGTCTGAATGTTTTCCTTTTCCCTTTTCATTTGTGAGACCTCACTTCGAACCTGGGCAACCTCTGAATGGACCTTCTCTTTCTCCTTTACTGAATCCTTTAATTTTGATGCCAATGCACTCACTTCACTCTCCAAGGATGACTGGAGCTTTTCATAGGAAGACCTGGGTACCATTGTGTCAGTCATAGCAGCTTTCTCCTCTAGGAGCTGCTTCTCCAATTTTGCCACTTCCACTTCTTTGCTCGCCAGGTGCTCTTTAAGACTGCTTATCTTCTCTTCCATCTCTTTCCCAGTTGTCCTCAGTGAGGTTATCACTTGCAAATGTTCTGTGATGGACACAGAGTTCTCTTTCTGTGCATCCACCAATTGCTTGAGCTGGGTCAACTCATTTAATACTTTTGAATACTGGGACTTCATTTCAGACAGTGCCTCTTCCGCTTTGGCCTTGGACACATTTGTCACCTGCATCAGTTTCTCATGCTCTGCTTTGTGGATGTATTCAGTTGCTACATCTTCTAGAGACTTCCTCTTCCTATAATCCTCCAGCTCAGCCTGGGCTTCTTTGTACAGCTGCGACAGCTCACTTACCTGTTTATTGAGTTCATCTATCATCCTGTTCATGGCCTCTTTCATGTCCCCAGCTTCATCACTGGCTTCCTGTGTCATCTGACTTTTTAGTGTGTCTTTTAATTTCATGATTTCTTCTTGGGCCTCCTGGTATTTCTCAAACAAAAATGCTTTCTCCTTATTCATATTCTCAATAACAGAGCAGTATGAACTTTTCATTTCCTCATACTCTTCCACAGGTGCCTTAATCACTACATCTTTTTCCTTCTCCACAAGTTTTTCCTCTAACTCTCTCACTTTCTCTTTATTTCTTTCACTTTCTTCTAACGCGTTCTGCAGATCCTGCTTTAGCATATCTATTTCCCTGTCTGTGACCTTCAGCTCATGGAGATGTGAATAGCTATCTACACCCTCATGAGACAAGAGACCCAGTTTCATCTGCTTCTGAACACTCAGGACTTCTTTCATTGCCTCCTCATACTTGCTCTGAGTTTCTTTAAGTTTCTGACTGAGGTCTGAGCCATTCTCTGAAATCTCTGTGTCGTTCAAGCATACCAGTTCTGTCCTTCGGGACTGGAGTTCAGCCTGTAGCTGCCTCCTCTCTGCTTCCGACCTCTCCAATCTCTTCTGCAAGTCTTGCGAAATCTCTTGTAGTTGCTGAATTCTAACATCACTGTCAAGAGTGGGTTTCCCCAAAGAATGCATTGAGACAGATGGAGATGATTTGGAGTCTGGGGAAGAGGCCTCACTAGGTTTGCCCAGGGGTGGGGCCACATCAGTCTGGGTAGAATGGAAAGAATCAAAGCTTAGGTCTCCTTCTGCCTCCTTTGGTGATTTGGCCTGGGAAATAAAGCAGGAATTAAACGGCACTAAATTAAATGAACAAGCACCAGAGTGAGAAGAACAAGTCTAAAATTTAGGTACAGGAGAGCTGGGTGATCGTTTTCCATGTGTACTCCTTTACCATAATAAATATATTGTTTGGGACATAAGAGTCAGATTTACAACACAAAGCTTATTCTGTGCTCTATTAGAACAGATTATTTGTGTCATTTAAAAAAATACCGGAATTGTTTTGCCTATTAAAAACCTCCCACTCAAATATTTATTTCTTATATCATTCTAGTTGCCCAGAGAGGCAATAGGCATAGTACAGCTATTTCCTATCAAGTTCTTGAGAGTACTGTATGATCAACTTTACAAAATGAAAGGAAAATATTATATACAAATATATATACTTATGCACATGTATATATAAAATGTTTAAATTTTAAAATATAGACATTTAAATGTATAAAAATAGAAAATTATAAAATTTTATGCACAATTTTTCATAGCATTCTATGTAATGAATCTATAAACAAATTTTATTTGTGTAAAATTTTTTATATATTCTATTTATATTTAAATGTTAATAATTTATATGTAATTATATAACTATATATGTAATTATATAAAATTTACCAATTTACAGAAATAGAATTAATGAAGAATACTGTTATCTACCCAAGAAACTTATGTACACCCCCAAAATATAGCCATTTGACTCCACAGAATTATCTGTGGTAGTAATCTATTTAGCTACCTGTAATTTATCTTGTAACTCCTTGTTGTGTAAAGTAAGGGAGGCAACTTTTGCTTGCAACAGCACAAGAAGATCTTGTTGGTCAGCTTCAGAACTTATATCCAATAAGCTATCGGCACCTTGGAAAGGAGAAAGGCAATTTAAAATGTTTTTAAAAATTAAACTGCTGTTTCTCTAATTTCTAACAAACTCACTTTCTGGCTTAACCAGTTCTTCTTCAAAGTCCTAACTATAACCATTCCTCATCCCCAGTTGGGTAGATGAATAGAAATTACTGGCATTTCCTGACTATAGTATTTGTAGCACAGGTGTATCAAGCTAATTATAAAACTGATGGATTTGGGCATTATTCATTCACTTGATTAATCTTGGTTTCTGGTTTCTCTCTGTACCTCATTAAGTCTCAGTTATGTGAATCCTTCTAGAAAGATCTCTGGAACCTGATTTATTTCTTATTCCTACCAGAGCATTACTTAAGTTCAGACTTCTATCACCTTTCTCGGAAACTTTGCACATGGCTTACTCAGATGCCCCATATATTCTCCCCAGTAAAAATGTAGGGACATAAATGCTACTTAAAGTGTTCACTGAGATAAGACATGGAACTTGATCCAGAATAAAACAACAATGTCAGATTAGTCTTCCCAAAACATACGTCAGGCCATTCCTTTGGTTCAAATGCTTTGTTTCCCTCCAAAAATAATCTCCAAACTCCTTTATATGGGTTAAGGCCTCTTTATCTGGCCCCAGTCTTATTTTTCTGGTTTATGACTCACTACATCTTTCCTAAATTTCCATTTCCTCAGACTCTTTGTTTATCCACAGGACGTCCTTGCATCTCTTTACCTAGATACCTTTTTTTTTGTACCAGGGATTGAACTCAGAGACACCCAACTACTAAGCCACATCCTCAGCCCTATATTGTATTTTATTTAGAGAAAATGTCTCTCTGAGTTGCTTAGTGCCTGGCCATTGCTGATTTTGAACTCACAATCCTCCTACCTCAGCCTTCTGAGCCACTGGGATTTCAGGTGTGCGTCACTGAACCCAGCTAGATAACTCTTGAGCATCCTTTACAACCCCGTCAAAGTTTACCTCCTCCTTAAAAGCGTTCACTGACCACCTGGCATGAAATGATTTTCTCCAAATCACACTATAATCACTATAATCACAGTTAGTAAACCACACTTTTTAGCATCATACTGATTATCATGCCTGAATAGTATTTGAAACAATGCTACTCAAAGTGTTCACTAGGATAAGACATGGAACTAGCTTCAGAACAAAATGAAATGCAGAAAGACTTCCTATGAAAAAACGTCAGTTGCACAAGATGATATAGCCGGATGACTTTCTGGTGAAAACTCTTTTATTATTGCCGACTGGCAATAGTTTATAGATGACTCTTTGAAAAGTACAAATCTAAATTTTTTACTATTATGCTTTTAATTTATTCACAGCCATTCAATGCAGAGATGAAAACTTTAATCTTAATTTGGATGGACGAAAAAATGATGTTTTTTCATAGAAAAATTTACATCTGATATAAGGCATTGTTCTGATGTATGGTAAGTCCTCTGAGTTTTGTGAGTCCTCCTAAGATAAAGTCTGGTGTGATAAACTTGGGAATTGAAGCATGACCTCAATTCTAATCAACAGAAGTTACTTCTCAGATACAATGGATGGTTTTAAAAGTAAACCATGTAAAACCTGTTCAAAGTATTAACATTGATCTCTGCCAGGAATTTGAAAGTTTAATATTTCTCAATTTGGCAAATCAAAGGTCCAGACTCATATAAAATGCACAATACTCTAAGAAACTGAGTGCTGGAGCTAAAGGGAAACCTTGAAATCATCTACTCTATTATAAATTAATTCTGAAGAAATCATACTACATTCTTATAGATTCAGTTAAACTTTAGGAATCTCCATCTTCTTTAGAAGGGACTCTTAAAAGATACAACAAATTAAACCTATCTTCGTTAAGACAGTTTGACTGTGTGGTTTACTTGTAAATCTAAGTGGTAAAGTTACATTGTGACAGTCATGGAGGTGCATGGTTTTCTCCCTTCATGATATAATTTGCTGCTCAGCTGCAATGAGTGCTCTATGCTATTAGCTAACAGCCTACAGCCTGTTTTTAAATGCATAGGATAAAATATACCGTAATCTATAAGATTATCTTGTAACACACCAAATAATAATATCCAAAAGCAGGTCTAATAACTGCCATGATTTCTAGTGGTGATATTATAAATGAATTTCCAATATATCTGCAATAACAGTAAGGTGACAGGAAATTGGCAGGGAATTCTCTTGTGATAAAGTCACTGGTCTGCTAATACCCCTGTGTTTATTTCCTATATTCATAATTGAATGAAATGCTAACATTTAATTATGGACAAGTGAAAACAGAAATGGACTTTTTTACATACCAAAGTTAGATATTTTTTAAAATCCAGGTTCAGGCCCCTGAAGCCCAGAGCTGCATTATTGGCAGCTCTATGACCACAGGCTGTTCCTGGCTTTGTCTTTGCTCTGTTCAAAGAGACATGGAGTAAAGACAGTTTGTTCAAAGAAACAGAAACAGATGCTGCTTTATCTTACCTGTAGTACTGTCACTTAGTCTATCTTTGTTTTCTCGTATAGAACTAATCTCAGCCTGCAGAAAAAAAAAATGATGTAAAAATAATACTCCTAAATATAACATTGCACAAAAGAATCAGGTAGATTTTCCTCCTTAAGCTTACAGAGAGCAGAGTCTGTTATCCTACAAGAAAAATAAAAAATCTGAAGGAAAGAAGATATTTTACAAGTGAAAACATGGCAATTATCTACTAAGGTATAACTTTTTAAATATTAGAAATTTCAGAGTGCATATTTTCAAAACACTTTTCAGAAATATAATTTAGGGAGCACAACACAAATATATTTAAAATTATAATAATTTCATGCCATAGTTTACATATTGGGCTATGTCCTAAATAAATAAGATGGAAAAGACTACTTTCTTAATGATGTCAAATAGAAGTTATATTTATCTGGGTTATACATTAAAGTATATTAGAAGTAGATGTTTTTAGCTTAATCATTTTTTAAATTATCTGTATTAATCTAATTAATCTTTCTAAAAGACATGCTAATAAATAAGACCTAAAAGGAATAAGAAGATAATTTTATAAGGGGAAAAATGCATACACTCTTGGATTGTCAACTGATCCCTTAAAGATTTCCTCTAACCCTCTGTCCCGGAATATCTGTTAATATATTACAAAAATTCTTGGAACTTCAAAGACAAACTCTCATTTCAAGGCTTTTGTTTCAAAACATTATATTAACTTGCCAAAAATTTATTATGTTTCATCTAGATGAACCCTAGACAATGATAAGAGATTACTTTTCAGCAAAGGAACTTTTGCAAAAGCCAAAATGCTAAAAATTAAGTTGCTTATTTTTGGCAAATGTTTCTCTTTATAAAAAGCTGTCCTTTCCCTTTTCCAGAAAATGTACATATTTTAACTATATAAGGTATAATATACTATTCAAATTTTCTAATCTGAAGGGGTTTTGACAGATGTATAACCATGGAACTAACACTATAATCAAGATCTAGAATATTTCCTTTTCCCTGAGAGTTTACTCATGCATTTATCACAGCTAATCCTACCCACTCCATTCTTAGGCAACCTGTCCATTTTGCATTTTCTAAAACTGCTATAAATGGAATGTAATGGAAAAAGTGGGGATATTTTTGTGGCTTACTACTTTCATTCAGCATGATGATTTTCAGATTTGTCTATGATGTTGCTTGCACTGCAGCACATTCCTATTTTTGCTGAGTAACATTATTTTATATGAATATATCTCATTATCTGTATTATTCACTTGTTGATACACATTTAGGTCATTTCCAATTTAGGAACACTGTGAATAAAGCTACTCTAAACATCTATATATAATGTTTTATATAGATATGCTTTTAGTTCTCCTGGGTTAAACACCCATAAGTGGATGACTGTATCATCTTGTAGGTATTTGTGTAACTTTTAAGGAAACTATTAGTTTTCTGAAGTAGTTTGTACCATGTAATTTCCTCCAACAGAATATTAGCAGTCTAATTCTTCCACATCCTTCCACATCTAATTTTTCCACTAACATACTTTATCTAAGGATCCAATACAGGATATTGCATTGTACATAGAGAATTTTTAAAAAATGTAACGTTTGCCACTTCATAAATAATGTTTATTAAGTAATAAAAGGAGTGACTACAAGTCAGAAGCCAGTAACTTTCACACCTTTTAAAAAATTAATTTAATTTTTAATGAATAAAGGAAAAAAATATGTATTTACCATGTACATCATTATGTCTTGAAATATGTATATAATATAGCTAAATTGTACTAATCAACATATGCATTACCTCACATATCATTTTTTTTGTGATTAGAATACTTAAATCTACTCTCTTAGCAATTATCCAAAATACAGCACATTGTTATTAACTATGGCCACCATATTGTACAATAGATCTCTTGAATTTCTTCTCCTGTTGAACTGAGATGTACACTTTGACCAACATATCCCCAATCTCTCCACTCCCTATTCCCCCATTGTATTCTTTTATGAGTTCTATTTTTTTGGATTCCATAAGTAACCTTTGTCCATTTTTTCCTATTGAAGAAAATTATTGATTAGTAATTGCAATTAATTCTCCCTATTCTTGTTTTACAGTGTCTAAGCCAGGAAAAATAATCAAGGAGTCCTTCATGATGAAAAGATTGTGAGCGAATGACTGAGAAGTATATTCTACTTTATTTATATTTGTCCAGTGTTATATAACTTAAAGCAAGTCTATGATGTATCATAAAATACAAGAACAAAATTGAATCTAGAAAGGAAATACCTTGAAGGGTGCTTCTGCAAAAAATACTGATTCCTTTCCCGAAAGTGGTGTTGAAGTTATTGATCTTGGGGAAGACACGTCACTCAACTAAAAGAAGAAAATGAAAACCACCAGTAAAGAATGTGTCCTCAAAGTATTTTCTTTTCTAGTGCTGTTGAAGCAACATCCAGGCAACTAAACTCAGTAAGTTATCCTTAGCTTCAGTTAACACAGGCAATTCAGCTATATCAAATAATTTTTGAGTTTTGCAGAGTATAACTTTGCTCCTATGTTAACTAGAATCAGTTTTTTATAAAACTTCTATTATAGGCTGAGAATAGTATTAATGAATAGTATTTCATGTTAAAATATATTTATAATTATTTATCAGTGAGATATTTCTATTATTTGAATAGATTATTCTTTTCATGACATGATTTTAAACAATAAACCCCAACCTGTTTTGTTTGCCATTTCACAGATTTCTGTGCTTCCTTCTCTATGAAGTAGTTTTTATAAGTTCAGAAATAAAATTATTTTTAGTATTAATCAACTGTAAATGTAATTAGAAAAACACATTTTAGCAATGTTTTAAGAAACCAACTTAAGTTCACTTTAATCTAACTGCCTCACTAACTACTCATTATCTTACCCTTAACTCTTACTAGAATTGTTAATATGAGGAACTAAAAATAGGCTGACTTATTATTATCTTAGAAAAATTTCTATCATAATATTATTTAAAAAAATTTTTTTTTGTGTGCCAGGGATTGAACCCAGAAGCATTTAATCACTGAACCACATCCCCAGCCTTTTTTACTTTTTATTTTGAGATAAGGTCTTGCTAAGTTGCTTAGGGTTGCTTAGGGTCTTGCTAAGTTGCTGAGGCTGGCTTTCAATTCACCATCCTCCTGCCTTAGGTTCCTAAACCACTGGGATTACATGCATGTGCCACTGTGCCTGGCCTGTCATAAGATTTTGAGAAATTTCTTGAGGCTTTTAAAAAAGATACTATTTAATCCTCCAGTTTTGAAACAGATAAAAGTCAACATTGTTTCCATACTAATTATCAAAATACTTCCTATCACAATTTGTAATCTACAAAATTTAAGAAAATTTTAAATGTGCGCTAAGGGTCAGGTCTAAAACATTACTTTGTGACCTAAACGCAAAATGATGAAACTATTGTTGTTTTTCTGCTTATTGATTGCTGGTTTGCTTTGGTTTTTACCTGAGTAGGACTGATAGGAGGTGGTGGAGCTTTGCGTTTTTTTGGAGTTCCACTTCTTTCTGAGCTTATTTTAGAGACTTGATCATGCTGAAAGTTATCACAGTCCAAAGAATGGAGGTGGGTTAGTTAGGTTAGTAAAGTTTGAGCAAGTAGCTTCATCAAACAAATGAGAAAAACCTCTATAGTCCATGCATTTCTTAATCCATCAAGACCTGGAATCTGTTATCAACATAAAAATACAGTAATATGCATGCTCTACATTTTCTTCTAGCAGTCCATGCTTTCATAGCAAGAAGATTAAAAACATAGACAAAACCAGATTAAGTTGGTGTGGAAAACTGGGAAAGTAGAGGACGAGAGTTGTCTACCATAGTCAGAACCCAGATTACATTCACATGTACTTTCCATCTTAATGCAAAACACCAGGCTTTCCCACATCTCTGCATGACTTCCACCACCCACCTTTTGTTTTAAAGAAAGTAAACATGAGGGAAAGGGGGAACCTCATCTCTAAAAGTTATTGGTAAGGAATGCATTTAGCACATAATATATTCAGTATTACTTGTTGTCTATAATTTTTTTAAGAACCTTGATGTATACATAAATAGAACAACCAAACTTAAATTAATAGTGACAACATGCTTTTTAGAAAAACTCCAAAATAACAGGGCAAACGTCTAAATTTCTACTCCAAGTAATACTAAGTGTAATTTTAGGGTGAAAAACAATTAAAATAAAAGGAAAAGCTAAATGTCTTATTTTCATTAAGTATTTAAGATTTTCCTATGTATGTAGTTCATATGATAATACAAGCATTTAACTCTAGGTGAAATTTTAGGGGGGAAAAGAAATAAAAGGAAAAGTTCAATCTCTTATTTTCATTAAATAGCTAGCATTTTTGTGACTATAGGTCTGTAGTCCATGTGATATTACAAGTAGCTAAAATATTGTTATTCAGTCTCAGTGTTTAAACCACATCAAACATTTTCACACCAGTGGGAAGCATTAGTACATTTCAGAAAAAGATGAATATATAGGTAGCAAGTTTAAAGTTATATGCTTTTGAAATAAGGTAAATCATTAAGAAAACATTTACCACCTCATAATAATGAATCATTTATTCCAAAGACATTGCACTCCTTAAGTATCTTCCACATAGTCATCATCACTTTTCTATTTTCTTTTTGATACTGGGGATTAATCCCAGGGGTGCTTTACCACTGAGCTACATCCCCAGACTGTTTTTAAATTTATTTTTACCTTTTTAAATTTTAGGGTGGAGTTACTGGGGATTGAACTCAGGGACACCCACCCACTGAGCCACATCCCCAACCCTATTTTGTATTTTATTTAGAGACAGGCTCTCACTGAGTTGCTTAGCACCTCGCTTTTGCTGAGGCTGGCTTTGAACTTGCAATCCTTCCTTAGCCTCCCAAACCGCTGGGATTACAGGCATGCACCACCACACCTGGCTTTATTTTTTTTTATTTTGAGACAGGGTCTTCCTAAATTGTTTAGGGTCTCACTAATTTGCTGAGGCTGGCCTCAAACTTTTGATCCTCCTACCTTAGCCTCCTGAGTTCTGGGATACACCGGTAGGTATATGCCACCACACCAGGTAGTCATCATCACTTTTCTAGTAAACTATAAAGTTTATTATAAACATTTTCAAATACTCATAAACAAAGATAAAAAACATCCCTACCCCCAAAAGATAAATACCTGCTTTGGTTTTGTTGGGGTCTTTAAGTCTAAAGAAGAAAAAGTGAAAGAAAATTACCATAAGAACCATAATGACTCATATTTCATATTTGCTTTGGGTGGAAACACACACACATACACACACACACACATCATACACAACATTTAACACTTCATTTTTCTTCAAGCCTATGTTTAAAAGAATAATAAAATATATATTGCACAAATTCCTTTATCCTTTGGGGGAAATGGAGTACATGAATTTAAAACAACATTGACTATTTTCTTTCACATACCAGCATCCTGAGAGATTTTCGATAATAGAAGGCTTTGAATTCCTGCATTTTCTGAGAGTTTGGAATAATGTAAGGCATTGTGTCCAAGAGAATCTACAAGGTTTAGGTCTGCACTCTTTTTAATTAAGGCTTCCACGATGGTAGAGCTGCCAATTTCACAAGCCAGCATGAGAGCAGTTCTAAAGAAAAGGGAGACACAAAATTAGCACTAAATAAATGTAAAACTCTTTCCTCGGAAATTCTTTGTCCTGAAAACAGGGAAAAGAACCTTTACTTAATCATCTGAGAAATTCAAAATGAAATGCTATCAAGATGAAATTAGGTGGTATATTTATTTTTAAACTGCAAATTAAATCTAAATGTTAAACCATAGTTAGTCAAATAACATAGAAACAATCTACTGTACTGTTTGATATAAAACGATAGTATTTAATGATTGCCACAAACCTTACCCTTGTACCTCAAATATTTTACAGAACCTGTACAATGTGAAGACTTCTCAAAAGTAACCAATATGTTTACTTATTTTTCATGAAAAGACACAGAAATAGCTTAATCGACTTTGATATTTAATGGTTTCATCAGTCAGCAATGATGCTCAGAGTCTGGGAAACATTATTTTTAAGTGGAAAGAGATTCTTGATTACCAACAAGGTAGAAAATTTAAAAAGAAACAAGTTAAAACACATTATAACAAACCATTCAAAATACTGCTATGATATTGTGAAAGACTCAGAATGTCAGCATCACTTAAGTCACATGATTTTTGCCTGTTTATGCATACCTTCCGTTTTTGTCCCTGGAATTGACATCTGCTCCGTGATCCAGGAGAAAGCGACAGACCTCACTGTGGCCACTTTGTACTGCAAGAAGCAGCGGGATATTCCCATCCTAGGAGACAAACTCTGATTTAGATTTTAACTTTAACACCAAATGCCAGAATCACAGAGACCCTTGTTCTTTCCCCAGGTACCCCCATGACTTGTACTGCTGGTGTAATATTTGATCCATCATGATATTTTAGGCCCCTTTATGGCCACCATTACATCATGGCCAACTCTTGTAGAATTTCTCTGTTACCATTTCCCTAGAAGCCTTACCTTTTGGGCTGCTTGCCTGTTCCCTCAGCTGTCACTGAGTCTGAGTGATCACAGGAAAAAGTATTAAACTCAAGATGTGTTCAGGCTTAAGGCAAGAGTATCATGTACTGAAGAATGATTCTGGAGAAATGAAGGACTTGTCTCCGCATGGCTCAAAAGGACTTACTGCTCTAGGCAGCTTTTTCCCAGTGAACTACCTACTCGCTGTCATTCTACTCCTCTCAGAAGGTGTACCTTTCATAATTTTAATAAGTGCCAAAACATAACAAATTAACACAAGACAAGATAAAAGATGGATAAAAAAGAATTACTTAACTTGTCATGACAATTAGCAATCCTTTTGGAAAAAGAAAATTAGATCCCCAACTTGTATATAAACTATATCAAATGGATTGAGAATGAAAACATTGCAATATAAAACAAATGAGAAAAATACAAGAACATATAGGTAAGTATGTCTATAATCCGGATTGAGGAGAGCCTCATAAAAATGACACAAACGGGAAAGAAAATGTATTATCCTGTCTTTTGTGGGGAGAACATACCCCACAGGCAAGTCACCAGTAATTTTTAAGTTAAAAACATTCACATAGAAAAAGAAAAAAAGATTAACCACAATATTCCTAACCTATGTTAAAAATGGGGATTTAAAAAGGTACAATTGCTATTTAACAATTAAATCTTTTTTTTCCCCCTTCTACTTCTATCTTGGGATTGACCTCACTAGTGTTCTATCACTGAGCTGAACTATATTTCAGCCCTTTTTATTTTATTTTTATTTTGAGACAGGGTCTCTCTAAGAGGTAAGGCCTTAAACTTGTGATTCTCCTGCCTTAGACTCTCAAACAGGGAAGATTACAGGGCTATGCCACCACACCTGGCAGAATTAAGTCTTATAGTACAATTTCAGACAGATTTTCAAGTGTTATGGTTTAGTTATGAGGTGTCCCCCAAAGGCTCATGTGTGTGCAACAATGCAGGAAAGTGTAGAGGTGAAATGATGGATTATGAGAGCCTTAAACTGATCAGTGCATTAATCCCTCAGTAGGGATTAATTGGGTGGTAATGGTATGCAGGTAAGGTCTGGCTAGAGGAGGTGGGTCACTAGGGGCGTGCCTTTGGGGTTTATATTTTGTCCTTATTAAGCAGCATTCTCTACCTACTTTCTCATTATCATGTCCTGAGCTGCCTTCCTCTGCCACATCTTTCTGCCATGATATTCTGCCCCACCTCAAAGCCATCTGTGGACAAAGATCTCTGAAACTATGAGCCCAAAATTAGATTTTCCTCCCCGAAGTGTTCTTATCAGGTCTTTTGAGCGTAGCAGGAAAACAGCTGATAAAAATACTAGGCATTGTCTCTATAAAGTTATAGTACTTTCTGGTCATGAAGTAATAGTGTTTTAGATTTTGGATGTTTTTGGATTTTGGAGTATTTGCCTATAAATAATGAGATACCTTGTGGATGAAACCCAAGTTTAAACACAAAGTTCACTTATGTTTCATGAAGACCTTGTAAACATAGTCTGGAAGTAATTTATCCAACATTATTAATAATTACGTGCATGAAACAAAGTTTCATGGTGTGGAACAGGCTTCTTGTGGCATCAAGTTGGTGCTCAAAAAGTTTCAGAAATTGCAGTGTTTAGGATTTTGGATTTTTGGATTAGGGATGTTCAACCCTTACTAATAAGACTCAGAATATGGATTTATTTACAGTCTATTGAGTCACTTTACATCATACATGTCAATCAAGCTATAACATGAAATTTAACTCTGTAATCGTACATGAAGGCATGTAAATTTATTCTCTAAATAACCCTGTGAGGTTACAATAGGATAGAAATATTTCTGTCTTCAAAGTTGGAAAATTCTAACCAAAAGGCTTCCAAGGTAATACATGGGGGACAGAAAGAAAATAATCAGAATTTCCATTTGGACTTATTTCTTACTTTTACAAATCAACAAAGTAAGTTTTATTCATATTCAGGTTGATGGCAGAATACATGTATATATTTAGAAACAAATATACACAGGAAAGAAGTGCATGCTGCAAAATGAATTAATAATTTATAGACCAATGGAGGTATAATACAGAAAACCATTTTGCAGAAGAAGACCTGGGTTGAAAAGCAATAGAAATTTTAAGATACTTGGGTCTCTAAAGTCTCAGTGACTCTCAGAATGCTCTAGAAACCACTGTCCATTTTCACCTCTAGTGGCCACCGGGTACTCACCAAGTCTTTGAGGTTTACAGGGCTCTTGTGTTCGCTGAGGACCTGAACAGCTAGTAGGCAGCCCTGCGCCGCTGAGGGAGGGAAAACACAAACATCATCCACTCACAAAGCTACTCACATAACCAAGGGCATCAACGCCTCTAAGAAGTTTGTGTTTGATTTGGAATCAAACATTCACTCAAGCTGCACTCAACAGAAATGGTATTAGGAAGGTAAGTAAGAGGTATTTGAAAATTACTGCTTCATTTCAGAGTTACCTGGACGTACAGCCAGTCACTTTCAACTACCTTTCGGCAAACATTTGTTTTATCTTTTCATAAGACTTAGCTTTTCCACAATTATCAATAAAAGAATTTTTACACCTAACTGCCTGAGAGCTCAGTGTCAACGTTTGTCACTTTCAGCTGCATGACAGATGCTAAAACAAAATGTTGACAAATAGAATAGATTGATGTCCATCATGATCACCAAATCAAAAAATCTATATCACAGAAAACCTGAATCCACTAGTACTTCTGATTATCTCTTTAAAAAGAGATTTAAATCATATAGATAAATCAATTGCATGTACACACACATTAATTAAATAATTGGTGCTGAGGATTGAACCCAGAACCTTGTGCACACGTTGTACTACTGAGCTACATCCTCAATCCTAGTTAAAATAAGTTAACCATGACAACCTTTTCTGGTTGTGTGGCAGGCAACTGATGAATTTTAGATGTGTTCCTTGTAAAGCTCAACATGTTTTTCAAACTGAGTAAAATGAGAAAGTCTAGGAGTGATGACAGAAAACAATCCTGGGAATAGTATTGTAAGGTTAATGGCCTGAATAAAGACAATGGAAAATTAGTGTTTCTTATGACAGAAGAGGACAAATAAGAGAAGGAAAGTTACCTGCATAATGTAAAGCTGTTTTCCCAGAGCTGTCAATACCTTCGGCTGGGCATTTAGACTATAAGACAAAAATAGTAAATATGTATATTAGAATATCCTGCAAGAATTTTATTCAGTTCATTCTTTTCCTGTAAGGTCTGATGTCTTATTAGGAAGGGAACAAGCTCCAGTTGCTGTACTCCTACCACCTTTTTTTTTTGGGGGGGGGGGGCTGGAGACTAACCAAATAATCATGACCTAGGCAGCCAATTGATCCTTTGCTGCTTTGCCTGCCCTTTCCTCCTCTGACTTCATCACTCTGTCACCACTGGACAGCCCCGGCCAGCTAACAAACATGCTCTAGCATCTCTCACCTCGATCCTATCTTTCTCTCCATTGCCTAACCTAATTCTCTTTCCCCCTTCATAAAACCAGCTCTCTTAAGAATTGCCAACATGCAGTCGATACTTCTTGCTTTCCATTCACTCCTGAGTCCACTGCAGTTGAGTGCCAGCCATGGAGTTGGGTGTCTCCATGGAGATGGACCTAGCGGAGGTCACCAGCCTCCTTTCAGTTTCCAACCCCAATAGCCTTCTTGTCCTCCTCTTACTAGCCTCTCAGTGGCATTCCATTCCCTCTTCATCAAATAGTCCTCCTCTCAGCAATGCAAGTCCCTGCCTGGAAAACTTCTGTTTGCTCTGACCACTCCTCCTCCTCCAGCCAGACATAAAACCTGGGGCCTCTTCACTGTTCTTTCTCTAAACACTCTTCCTTAGTGATCTCATCCACACCTGCAGCTTGAAATTCTGTCAAGAAGTTGAGGCTAGGAACTCCCAATGTCCATCTTACCAATAACAACAACATAAGTATTGTGTAAGTAAGAGCTATCATGCACCCAGCTGTGTTCAAAGAATTGCTTTACGGTTCCTAACAACCCTGGATAGATGCTACTATTACCATTTTCAGGCAAAGGAATTAGGGCATAAAGAAGTTAATTTATCAGGCCACAGTGAACAGCAGGGCCAGGATTTCAACCTGTCAGAATGTGCAATCTTACTCAGATGTCACCTGTGAGCACCAGGTTTGATAACCCACTGCGCCTACTTCACTGATGTCTTACAAGCACTTCAAAGGCAAAACTTCCCCTCTTCCAAGCCCAACCTGTTCCTCCCCATCGTTTACCACACCTGAACCACACCATCCTCCATCTAGTCAACAAGTCAGAAACCATGGATGGAGTCATCTCTGATTTCCTCTATTCCTCCTCCCACATCTAATGAGTCATTAGGTCCTGTCAATCCTTTCTAGAAACCATACCTCTGATCTACCTCTTCTCTTTCTTGTTTCCACTACCCTTGTCTAAGCCAGCACCTTCTTATCTGGACAGCTAAGATAGCTTCCTTGTGGGTCTCCCTAGTTCTGTTTTTTTCTCCTCTGAATAACTTCTTGACACAATAGGAATAATATTTTAGAACTATGAATGTCACTGTCTACTTATAAACCTCTAACAGTTCCACACTGTATTTAGGATTAATTGCAGTCTGCCTATCACAAACACACAAGGCCCTGCCTTCTGTGACACATTTACTGGTCACCTGCCTTGCCCTGGCTCATGCACTGGCTTTCTTTCCTCCCTGATGAGTATTTTTCCTGCCTTGGGGCCTTTGCACTTGCTATTTTAGGAATGCATTCCCCTTGACACTTTGCATATTAGGGATCTCAGCTTAAATATCATCTCCTCCATGAGGCTGCCCTGAACTGCTACTTCTCAGTACCCTGTTGGCTTCCTCTTTAGTGCTTTGCAATTTGTAATGTGTGTTTGTGCCTGTGTTTGCAGGTCAGTGAGCTCCACCAAGATAGTGACTCCTCTGTGAGTTTACGTTTAATGCGTATATTTACTGCCCAGCGACCATTTGGTACATGAAAGGGTAGGAGGACTAGCCAGCACTCAGGGGGAGGGGGAGAGTTCACTTGAATCTGTAGAATCTCTAAAGCTTTGTTTGTGCTCCTTGCCTTGAGAAGACAGAATGTTTAACTGGTGTTTACTGGAGAGGGGAAATATCTCTAGCTCACAGACAATTACAGCAAAGGCCTAGAGAGCTCAGAAAGGTTGCTAAATGCAGAGGGTGGAAGGAGTCACTAAATGCAGAGGGTGGAGCAGGAGACCAGGAGGTCACATCACAGAGAGCCTGGATTTCCAAGAGGTGAAGAACTGACTAGACGGGTCCAGGGTTCAAGGAAAGTGACCTAATAGGAAGGCTGATGTTTGCATAACTACCCAGGAAGAACACTGGTGAGACAATTTGCAAGTTGGAAGAGGGAAGATCAAACTACCTTAGAGTGAAATGCCTGCCCTTTAGTGGTAAGAAGAATGGAGATCAAGTTACTACTTACCAAGCTCTGGCCTAATTTTAGAACAGCACAAGGAACTGCTTAAAGGCTTCAAAGATTCCAGAGAAAAACCAACCCATTTGCACAACCAGATATAAAATTACATTAGAGGCTAGAATATCTGGTCCTTGCCCACAAGGACTTCCAGCTTGTCAGGTTAAATCTTCCTTAAAATCAGAGTCAGATGCAAAGTCTGGATAGCCAAGCTAGGAGGGGAATGGAGATTTAAAACACACAGACATACACAGACAGACAGACAGACACACACACACACACACACACACGGGAAGGTATACATGCAGAGCACCCAGGCAAGAGAGTGATCTTCATCTATTCAGATTGTGTGGCCCGGAGGAGGCAGGTAAGAAAAGCTCACTGTTCAGTGTCTTCAAGGGGAAGCCCTATGATATAGCACCACAGACATTGCTCTATTTTTCTTGAGTTTTGCTTCAATGACCTGTTAAGATTAAACATTCCTGGAATTGGCAGTAGCAAGCAGCATGTAATGCAAGACAGGAAGCTACATGATCAACCGAGCAGACAAGTCAAAGGATGTGACCACAGCTCTGCATTAGAGATTCAAAGTCAAATTAAAGCAAGATGCTGGGTCCCAAACAGTGCTTGTGGGGGCTGAGACAACAGCTTGTCAGAACAGACAGTACTCCAAACATGTATTTTATTGCTTTCTGCTGTTCCTGAAAACAGCCAGCTTGCATTTTGACTAGCAACAGCTGGACAAAACTGTATGGACTGCTATCAGGGGTTCATTGAATATACATTTTTATAGATTTATGGATGTCATCACCTTAAGGCATCATTATAAACTTCCTGGCAAGGTTATCAAACCATGGAGTTGGCTTATAATTCTAAAGAAGAGTAAAACCAAACACTGAAACAGGAATCAAGAACTAAAAGCTCATCAAGTTATATACAAGGAAATAATGGTTGAAATTTTGCTTCTCAAGAAGAGCTGCACTTGACTAATGACGTATAGAGGAGAATACCAGGACACCAGAGATCCAGTATGGCGGGGATTTCCAGCAGTTTGTAAAAACTGACTACATAGAGGTCACAAATCCTGCAGAAAAGTGAAAAAAAAGAATTGACTGAAGTGTGGGGAGGAGGCTATTCCTAGGAAGACACTCCAAATTTTGGTTAGGATCCTCTTCACTGCCAGGGGAGTTGCTATGGAAACAATCTTCTCCCTGACTGTCCTGTCAATAAGGAGGTTATGTAGGAAACCCGGGTTCTGAGACAGTATTAAAAGTGTGTGTGTGTGTGTGTGTGTGTGTAGAGGTATTTCTTTTTTCATGGATAAGGTCACCTTTTAGAAATGACACATAATTTCAAGTTGCCTTTTACCTGAAGGAGCTTCTTGACGCACTCGTGGTGTCCATTCTTGGCTGCCAGGTGTAAAGCACTGTGTCCTAAAGGGATTGAAAAGCAAAAGTTGGGGGGAAAAGGCCACACTTTTCACATCTCTTTCACGTCTCTGTACTGAAGACAACTATGAGGAAATATATTGTTCTCTAACAAAGACAGAATTGTTCCTCTGGAGATTAAAGCCTCACATTCTTTAATGCCACAAATGTGGGGAGAAAACAGAGCATCCGCCCACTGGATAACATTCACAGGCTCCAAGTGCTGTTCTCTTAGGGTGCAATTAAGCCCCAGGCCAGAAGCTTGTGGTAGACTCATGACATGAGGCTTGGAAGTTCTGCTTTCAGCTGTCAATGTGTGTGCCAAATGTCCCGTGTCCACAACCGTCACACCAGGCAAGGACCACCCCAGGCCTAGAAACCCCAAAACACGAAGCCTACTGGGCAGCAGAGAACATACCAGAGGCCCACAAACTTAATCTCTACTCAACTCCTCATTTCCCTCTTCTTCAAACATACTCTGGTCCTGACGGGCCATTCCCAGGAGCTTTCAGATTTTTAAAGTTCTTGAGTGGAGGAAGGGGAAGAGTTGGAAAACAACAGACCACTAAAGCAGCATTTCTTTAAGTTCCCTTCGTGACTCCAACATGAGGCATCAGTGTTTTGATGGTCAGATAACTTCAAGGATGGTTCCAATACTCTAACCAACTCCACCCACTGCCAAGTGGGCTTGTAGGACTCTATGGGAGAGGGGCTTAGGGGTAGCCTAAGGGTCAGAAGAGCCCCACCAGGGACTTTGCAGTTCCTCTAGGTTTAGCCTGGGTTCTCTTCCTTAGAAGAGCCAGAGAGCTCGCTTTCAATCACCTCCATGGGAGGCCATATTCCTCCACTGGAGGAAATTCCACTTCCTCCCTGATGCTTTTTATCCTCACTCCCTGCTTTATTTCTTTATTCTTCATAGTACCTTGCACCTTCTATCACTCCTTTCAAACCTCTCTTAGACACACATTTATATAGTTACACACAGTTACACATTTACATAGTTAATTGCCCCTTCTCCAACTAGAATATAAACTTGGTCACAACAGGAACTTTCTGTGTCATAACCTGCTATATCTCTATTGCCTACAATATCGCTGTGCACAGTAGGCTGTCAATATATTTTCTTGTTAATTTGATTTAGAGGCTAAGCTAATTTCAAATGTCTACAATGAGGGGCCAGTCAACCCAATATACCTAGGAAACTCATAGCTTACATTTCCCAAATCATTTGACCAAGATATTTCCACTATAACACCTGTAGAAAACTCACACTTAGGCTTAAAGCAGAATTTCTCAGCCTCAGTCCCATTTGTATTTAAGCTAGATAGTCGCTGTGGATAGCTGTCTTGTATGTTATAGGAAGTTAAGTCACAACTCTGGACTCTTTCTACCAGATGTCTACTTGTGACAACTGAAAATGTCTCCAGACATCGCCAAATAACCCTTGGTGGCAAAATCATCCCCAGCTGAGAACCAATTGTTTAGAGAGACAATTTCTTTTTTATGGTGATGCAGTTCCAAAATACTGTTCCCCTTTTGGAATGATGTGCATTCTGTAAAACCAATCAGAATTTACTAATTAGAGGTCACATGGCTAGAAAACACCATATTTAAGATCAGAGGGTCATAGGATCATGGTGAGCTGCACAAAAGTCTGTAACTTCAAAAGAACAGATCCCTTCTATTCCTCAGTAGAGGTGCTAAGAGCTCTTAATGGTATGCATGAGGGGTGTTATTAGTTGGGGTAGAATACCACAAGGCAGAAGCCCCTCTCCAGAAGGATGGGGATGAAGGAGGCTAAGAAATAAGAGGAAAGAGGTCCTTGAAAGTAGGAAGATGAAGATATTCTCTTCTTTGCCCTCATTTATTGCACAAGACACCCCTCCCCAAGATGAATAAAGCATAATAGCACGACTTTAGTTACATTATGCATTAAATAGGCTTTAGTGGGCCAGCTTGGACTCCCCAGCCATCATTTATACATTGTTTCTAAGGACAAGCACATTCTGAATTTTAAACAAATGCCTTACAAATGAACTTTTGGAACACGTCCTGATTGTAAGTTGGAGACTTGTTTATGTAGTACATTTAAGCTTTTGTCCATGCCATGAAAAAAAGCTGTTCTACACAAACAGCAACCACTTCAAAAAGGCATACGTTCTCCAAAGACAATGTGGTAGGGACATTTAAACAATACATCATAGCAGAAAAATTAGACTTTCATTTAACTTCCAGTGTTCTGATCATACCTGGATGTGAACACTGTGTTTCTAGAGAAGCAAAAATTCTTATATTCCTGGCCAAGTGATATGCTTTTCTAACTAGCAGCATTAAAGCATTTTTTCAAGAGCTGGGGATATAGCTCAGTGGTATAGTGCTTGCCTACCATGCTTAAGGCCCTGAGTTCAATCCCAAGCACCATTAAAAAAAAAAAAAAGAAAGAAAGAGAGAAAGAAAGAAAGAAAAAGAAATAGTCCAAAATCTAAATGAAAAATCATTCTCTGGACACTGAAGTGAAATGTTTTTCAATGCTAACATTAAAAACAAAATTCCTTTCCAATGCAAAATTTCCAGGACAGAATATATTCTATTAGTTATAGAACCTCATTGTAAGGGGACAATGCATAAGAATGGCTCCCAGAGAGCTGTGGACCTATATAGAATGCCAGGAAGCAACTTCCCTACAGACAGATAACAAAGGCAACCCTAATTCAGGTGTATAGCAGCAGAACTTTGCCTACAAGCAAAAAGACTAATGCTATAAAAATCAAGACTACTGGAGTATGACAGGATGCCAAAGAGTCCCATTATTGAAAGAGGCTTTAAGCAGGAAGGCTCAGCTACCCCTGCTATGGAACACCTTCCTCTAACCTATTTCAAACAGTGAACATTTATTCAATGCTGGAAAAAAACAAGGAAGAGATAATTAATGTACCGGAAGAATAACTGAGGGGACTAAGACCACACTTCTCAAGAGCATGTATATATTTTAAGACTGAGGAAGTCATGTGATATTTAGATATGGCTAACTAATACCAAAAAGTCAAAGTTTGAGATAGTACAGTTTCTGCACATAATACAAAAATATTTAGACATAATAACAACAAAATGATACTCAACTATAAAGATAAGATTTAAAATAATTTGTTAAAAACCATAGTTTCAGAATACAGAATAAATTTAAATAATAAAATTATAAGAGTATTTAGTTCTTTTGTGTGTGTGTGTGTGTGTGTGTGTGTGCGGTGCTGGGGATTGAACTCAGGGCCTTGTGTATGCTAGGCAAGCACTCTACCTCTGAATCACATCCACAGCCCTAGTTCTTATTAACAACTTTAAATACATTTAATGACATTACTCTTAGAAATCCTTATCTGTAAATCAAATTTTTATCATGGAAGCACAAGTCCATGCACATTGTTATATTCTCAGGAGAGAAGATCAGATTATAAAAGATTTATTTATAATATTTATTCTTACTATTAAAGTTAAAAAATTATTCCTTAGTCTCCCCTTATATTTAAAGCACAATATAAATTTGCAGTGCTTTACATAGAATCAAAAGATATTTTTGCCTGTGTGTATCATGTGGAATATTTTCAAGGCCAGGTTATGCTCAGCCTTATGCACAGGTGATCCTTGTGACCTCCCTGTATACATGAATAAATAGCAAGTCAAGTACCCTGAATCATACCAACCTTTTTGGTGTTCCTTTATTTCAAATTAACATATGAACTTTGGTATAACATGCAGCTACACTTCAGAGTGCCTCATGATCTAAAGTCCCTGAGGTTTTTTAAAAAATTTATTCTAATTTGTTATATATGACAGAAGAATGCAATTCAATTCTTATTACACATAAACAGCACATTTTTTGATGTCTCTGGTCTAAATTCCCTGACTTTTAAGATGAAATTATCTTTTGTGTCTTCACACAGTGCCAAAATTGAGTGGCAATATATAGAGGGCATAATGGAACAGAAGGCAACCCAGAAATCATAAAAGTTAAACCAGCAACTGGAGATGCAAAGACTAAGGACCCTTACTTACATTTTCAAACCTCAGCTTCTAAATCCCCTAGATCTTCATCAGGAAAGTCAAGTGGGCAAAGGAATCAGGGATAATTTAAGATATGTGAGTGATAGAAACTGCAAATCATTTAATCTGCTTTTATTTCCTTCTGTAGCACACCTTTGATTTTTAACTAGAAAAATTGCTGCCCAGAATTTCCCTGCTTCTCATACAGCCAGATGTGGCCAAGTCCATGCTGTGTCCAGTGAGCTTTGAGGAGAAATAGGTGTGTGCGTTTAAGGACTGTGCCTGCCTTAACCCAGACGCTACTGGGGTACAGACTCCCAGGGAACCATCTTGGTCATTGGGATCACAGAAAGACCCTGGTTGGTGGAGCAGAAAGGAATCTGGATCCTCATGGTGTGGAGCAGAGCTGCCTCACCAAGCTCTCTTCCCTCCCCGCCCCCAAGATCTGAACCTTTTCAATAGCTGAAAGAGTAAAACATTATCTGTGATCTGGTTGAAGGAGCAATAATCATGAAAATTTAGCAGCCAAATGCACTTGTATGTGCCCAGCACCTCTAAGATGCCCATACTGACCATCTCACTGAAGTCTCCAAAGGTACCTAATATGCTTATTGATGCTGTCCTATAACTATCCACAAGTTTATCTTATGATAGTGTTCTGCTCATAATTTGACTGCAAACCACCCATTAAAACTTCTCAAATTTCCAAGCATTTCATGTAGAAAGATAACTAAAATAAGTAAATAAATAGATAAAGACACTAGAAGTTCTTTGCTCCTAATTCTTTACACCTGGTCAGTAGTTTTAAACATAGAAAAATTGTACCAATTTGACCATCCTTAGACTTTGTGGACAAAAAAGACAAAAGGGGTCAGTAAAATATATTTTCAAAGGTTACCCCAGCGCCCCCCCCCAAAACCCTAAAGGACAGTGTGATTAATGTAACAGGTTTTTGTACCAGCTCTAACAAGGTTTTGAGATTGAAGATGCCTGCATCTCAGTAATAATGTGGCAATATATAAGGCTGTTTTACCGAAAAGACCTTCCCTGTCAGTGCTGAGCCAATTAATTTATCCTCTAACTGTAAAGAATATTTTGGACTACTGATGACCACTAAGGCACAGTGTGACTTATGTCCTCATTCTTCCCTTATATTCAGATATGCATCTTTAGAGAGAAAGAGTTAGGGATCAGCCATGACAGTCAAGACAAGAGCAAAGACAATAAAAGATGGGCTTTTATTGCCAGCATAGGCAATAAAAGCCCATTACAATTTACCTTGTTTGCTATGGTGGAAAAAGTTGGAACAGGGTTGCCCTGGTTACTGCAACAGCTACCCATTCCCACATACTCTTTACCATAGAGTGCTTTCCTTCTTTTGTTCTGGTGGTCTCTCTGCACTTTCCAGAAATCATCAGAAGTAGCTGGTGCCTCATTCAATCCAAAGTAAAACCATGAAGTCTGTTGGCCTCATGGCAAAGAGTATCAGATGACAGGTAAGAGATTGGAAGCTCTGAGACTTTCCCATCCCATGGAACATATGGACAATGTCCCAGGGCCACAGAGTTCTAGGATTGATCAATTTCTTTCTTTTTTCCTTTTATTTTTGAGCGGGGGTGGGGGTGGGGGTGAGTGGGTACCAGGGATTGAATTTAGAGGCATTCAACCACTGAGCCACATACTGAGCCCTATTTTGCATTTTATTTTAAAAATAGGGTTTCACTGAGTTACTTAGTTGCTGAGCCTTGCCAAGTTGCTGAGGCTGCCTTTGAACTCTTGATCCTCCTGCCTCAGCCTCCCAAGCCACTGGGATTATAGGTATGTGCCGCTACACCCAGCAGATTGACCCATTTCAGTTTCCACCGACCAGCATTGAGAAGCATCCGGGATGGGTCTGAGCACCATCTATAGTGTTCCTTCTCTGGGGATCCTGCCATTCACTCTGCAAGGAAGTTGACACTGAGCTGAGGAATCCAGGACTTGCTGCTTATACTGAACCAGATCCTAGAAACCAAGTTAGGGTTCTGATGGCAAATTCACCTGCATAGTGTAATGTGGCCACAAATAAATAAGCTCCATAAAAGCTTTTAATGGGGGTAAAATGTACCAATACAATACTAAATTAAAAAACAGGAATAGAAATTTACTGTATAATATACTCTCAGCTATGTAAAAATGTGCTAGGCAGAATCTATAAGGAAATTTCAAAGAAACAAACGAAAAACACAGTAACATTTTTCTTTCTGATAGGAGTAGAAGCACTAGTTACCTTTTTTACAGTTTTCTGTACTCCCCAAGTTTTCTACAATGAACATCTACTAAAGGAACTTATTTTTCCCTATAATAAAAAGAAGTGAGGGAAGATGTTTAGTCCTGATAGAGAATTCCTTTCTAATCTGTTTCCTAACAATAAATGCAATAAAACAGAACTATTTGACACATGCCAGTGTATTTACTATAAGCTAGTTCTTTTAGATTATGAATTTTTGAAAGAGGAAACCTCCTCTACTTAAAGAAGTCAAATACCTCATTAGAGGTAAGGGTTGTTAGCCAGACTTATTGTGCTGTGTTTATGTGGTATAACTTTAAAAGTAAGACAAACAGAATGGATCTTGAAATTAAAGATGACTTTCATTAGTGTAGTGTAAATTAGTGTTCCCCTCAAGGCAGTCACTTAGAAAAACTATTAATCTGCTACTAGTTTTACTATTTCTCAAAATACTTTTTTGGAATGATCTGTAGAACTGCTCAGGAAAATCTTGTTACTTCAGTCTCTCCCTGTTTTTGACCAAAAATGGTTTTACCAGTTTGATGTGTCATTCACCTTACATGACTTCAAGAGTTCTTGGCCTGTCCTAAAAAAAACTATTCTCATAGATTAAAGATCACCAACCACTGAGATTATTTTCTTTTAAATGCCACAGACTTTGAAAACATTTCTGAAACATACGTTTCCTAGGTATGTTATGAGTAATAACAGCATTCTTGCAATACGTGACTGATTTCCCAAGATGATTGATTACTCTGAAGAGACTAATTTTGGGGAAGGATGTAAAGGATCCATTATAGGTTAATGAAAAGCCTAGATAAAGACTGGAATTAGCTTGATTTTGTTTTCCAGTAAAAAATAACAAAAAGGTATTAGAAACCAAAGATTTCCCAGTGTAATCGGTGAAAAATCATTAGTTGCTTTGGTCTTTTCTTAGGACCATCACTGGAGGAATCCCAGGCTGGAAACTTCAGGGGCTCTTTCCCAGAGAACAAAGCTTATAAAAAACTAGACTACACTACCTCTTCTTTCCATATGTCCTGTTCATCATTTGTCAACACTAGTTTCACATTAGAATCACCTGGGGAGCTTTAAAAAAAAAATCCAGTTGGCTGGAAAACTCTAGACAAGGGAATCTGAATCTTAGAGAGCATCGGTATATATGTATATGGTTATGTGTATACTGTGTGCTCTTTCCTTTTCTTCCTTCCTCCCTTCCTTCCAAGTCCCAGATAATTTGGATGTGTTGAAGTAAGTAAGGGGTGAAGATCTTCATTTTCATATTATTATGTAATTCATAAAAACAAAAACTAGGGAATATTGCTTGCCCCATATGTTCAGTGTTAGGAAATAATGTAAAAAAAAAAAAAAATGAGAGATAGGAAGCACACAGTTCTCTAGTTGACTAAGCTCACAGCAGATGAAAACACAGAGGCACAGACAGATGATGCAACCATACCATAGCCTAGCCATCAAAGGTGATTCTGCTTTCTTCTTTTGGCTATCTGCAGACTCTAAATTTTGCACAATGAAAATAAAACTTTTGTAATACCTATGCTCACGCTGTCAAATTATGGACTTAAGAGAGTAAAACCCCACATACCGGTAGTGTCTTGGGCAGTCACGTCCACACCATGGGCAACCATGACCCTGAGGCACTCCACGTGTCCTTTTGTAGCTGCAAGATGAAAACTGGAGAGAGAGGAAAACACATCTGCTTAGGATTGCCACACCTTACATTCATCTCTAACAAAGATTTTTGCCTGCTCATGTGTATTTTTTTCCCACTTGAGCTCCACAACTACCTGCTGAGTGAGTATTATTATCAGCCTCATTTCACTGATTTGTATTTTTAATTTTTTAAATGTTGCCTAGGTTGGTCTCAAACTCCTGGGCTCAAGTCATCCTCCTGCTCAGCCTTCTGAGCAGCTGGAACAATAGGTGAGCACCACCAACTTAACCTTGTTTTAAAGATGAGGACACAGAGCCTCACTATGGTCTGAAAATTTGTTCATTGACCCCTTTTCTTTCTTTTCTTTTTTGTTTTTGTTTTTATTTTTGGTGCTAGGGTTGAACCCAGGCTCTCATGCATGCTAAGCACATACTCTACCACTGAGCTACATCCCACCTCCTCTCTGACATATTCTATTAATGATGGAACAGGAGCTTGATCTTACCTCTTTTCAACCCAAAGTTCAGGCTTGAAAAAATTTAAGATTTGATCACATATTTATCTCTTTATGAATCAACAGAGAGCTCCAATTAGATTGAGTTTCTAAATAAATATTATCTTTTTTCTTTGTCTAGCATTTACTTTTACCAATGCCATCATTTCTTCTTGTTTTGGGGGGGTGGGGGGTGGAGGGAGCACTGAAGATTGAACCCAGGGGTGCTTAACCACTGAGCTACCTCCCCAGCCCTTTTTAGTTTTTATTTTGAAACAGGGTCTCACTAAGTTGCTTGAGGCCTCACTAAGCTTCTGAGTCTGGCTTTGAACTTGTGATCCTCCTGCCTCAGCCTCCCAAGCCACTGGGATTACAACTGTGTGCCACAGCGCCTGGCACAATGCCATCATTTCTACATAATGCACACTCTAAAAAGAAACCTGTCTAAGTCACAGAGGTCAAAGTTCTTGGACATCGTTGCTTGGACAATGCCAAAAGCAAGGCTGTGCTTTAGATGAACGATAGTGGCATACAACATCCATTAAGTGCCTACTTTACACTTCTAGATGCTGACTTTTCCTTCCCACAACAGTGGTTTAGGGGAGCCTTGTCACTGTCTACCTCCCATGGCAGGATTCTATACTCAGTTGCAAACAGCACTGCAGAAAGCCCACAAAAGGCTCCAGAACTCAGTGACATGGAGTACAAACCATGCTCTACGACATCTTTAGTTGGACTATTAAAAGAAGGGATCACAGCCAAATGCCACACCAATGATCCCAGGGTGAAGAGCACTTCTGCAGGTAGAAAGAAGCAAAGTGTACCACCTGCAGTCAGGCCCAGAGGCTGAGATGGCCACAGGCTTCAAGAGTCTCCACCATGGAGACCTTCCTGTCTCTCCATCTCTTTCCTGAAGAGAGAGGTTAACAAGCCTCCAGTTCTCCTCCTCCCTTGGTCTGTATCTTTCAAATGAATGCCCAGGCATTATTTTCTGTCAGGGTAGGATCTATCATCAGAGCCCAGGGTCACAAGCAGCTGGCAAATCCAAGAGCTAATATTTGAACCCAAGTGGGTCTGACTCCAGCCCTTTGTCCTTTGTAGGTAAGTTGAGTGAAGGGGACAGATTATCAAGTGAGAACATTTCAAGTCTGGTTGTAAATCAGGCATAACATAATTAACTATGTGCTTTGGGGAAATTGGATCAACCTCTCTGTGCTTAAGTTTCCTCCATTGTAAAGTGGAAGGACTAAGTCAAATGATTTCTAAGGATCTTCTGGCTCTAACATTTTGCTTTTCTGTCTACCTGGTTCTGATCATACCAATTGTTTGTGAAGCAATCGGTACATAATGTCTCTTTACAATCAAAATTCACTTCGGAGTGATTCCACATTAAGTAAAGAGTTGATTACATGGAATGATTTGGAAATGTGGTGACTTGTTTAAATTGAATTCCTGTTTAAACACAGCTTAGCCAAAAGAATACCCCTAAAAGGCAGGACAATAATACCCCTGTTTTTCACCACATTGGGGGAAGGCTTAATTTTGTAAAAAGTTTACCTTTAAGTGATTAATATTTTATTTTAACTAATCTTTGTAGAAGGTTTCTAAAAATTCACCAGCCTTGTAACAATATACATAACATAATTAATTGCTTTTGAGGAAATAAAGTCACCATCAAAAGACTCAGTTCCTTGAACTCTGCTTTCAGGGGTGCTAATCCAAAGCTCTTGAACTACTAAGCCCTAAAATTGATTATATTGGTCTTCTTTTCTAGGTCTGTGTATTTGCTTTTAAGCTGTTAACCTTTTATCTCCTTTGACAGGGGAGAACTAAATCAAAAGTATCTCAAAAGCAGGGTAGCCATAGGCTACTTTGAAGATAGACTGGGAAAGTGATTACTCTGTACACAGGTGCATATACCCAATACCTAACTTTTTCCCCCCCTTTTGGTACCAGGGATTGAACCTAGGGGTGCTTAACCACTGAGCAATATCCCCAGCCTTTTTGTTTATATTTTATTTAGAGACAGGGTCTCACTGAGTTGTTTAGGGCCTTGCCAAGTTGCTGAGGCTGACTTTGAACTCAAGATCCTCATGCCTCAACTTCCTGAGCTGTTGGGACTACAGGCATGTGCTACCACATCTGGCTCCACTTAACTTTTGATTAAACTATAACCTACATAAATAAAACTGCACATATCATACAGTCTGGTAACTTTACAAGCAGATGCAATATCACCTTCAAACACATCAAGCAACAGAACATGGTCCAAGACCTTGAAGCTTTCCTTCCAGGCTTGCATCCCTGAAGCTCTGCATGGTCCTTTCTAATTTCCACCTCCCTCAGAGAGGATATTTATAGTTTTTTTCTATTCTGAAGTGTTTTAGATTGCCTCTGAATCATATATTATATTTATGGGTGGTTCAAATTGCATATATATTTGATAAGAGCACTACTATAGGCCACTACTATAGTTTGGTAAATGTAATCTGTTGAACATAACTTGATATTCATCAAATGACTTGAAATTGCAGGGATTCAAGGTCAGTACTTGGAAGGCCAATAATCATTCCAAGGTGGAGAAAGTGTTATTTCAAATCTCACATAAGAAACTTCTTAGACATTGCTTTTTAAAGGAAACCTCTAGTGTCAATCAAAATTGACCTCTCTGTTGGCTGTAACACATCTTTTGATGGATGCAATTAAATACATTTTTCATTGACTATGCTTTAAAAAATTATGTGTGTGGGGGAGTGGGGGTTGTTTTGTTCTGCCTCTCCAATTAAGAGTTTAGAACAGGGAATGACTTTTTTTCTCTCTTCTTGGGATTCTCCAACCATTTTCCTGCAGAATATTGGTATCCTGCTAAGAAAAAGTATTTTCCCAATTTATGATTGTCTCCCATATTTTACCAAATGCTTTAGGACTTACTATCCTTAGCAAAGTACAAATATAAGTAATTAGAAACAGCTCAGTATAAGGGCAAATATTTGTGCTTGTAACTTTATACCATACCTATCTAATAATCATCACATTTTTAGATAGCAAAGTCATTCATGTGGGTCAATTAAACATATTATTTCTGGGTATTTCTTAAAAAGGCTCTAATTTCCAGGTGTCTGTTGTGTTCTGCTGTCACACAAAAATTGCTGTCTACTTTCTAAGACACAGGATCATAGGCATTAGCCTACAATGCAGGAAAGGGGACAGCAGATCATTTTAGTCATCATTTTAGTTTCTGATTCACTTCTTCATTTAGATATGGAGACATTTATCCTTCCTTCTCACTGAGCATGCAATTCTAGCAAATGGGAGCAAACCCACAAAACACAATAAATAGGTCTTCTCGTAGGGGAGAGTCACCAGTGCTATGCCTTCTATTTGCCCCTCTGGAGCTGCCCTCTCCCTTTAGCTCTGGGTCCATGGCCCAGGAGACAATCCTCCAGTGCACTGTAACCAATGGGCTACCATGTCCTTTGGCTTCTGGTAGAGTTTGAACAATGGTTAGTGCTTATGGGAGTAAGAATATGAGGAAAGATTCAGAGCATGATCTTTCCCACTGCCCTCCTCCAAGTCACACATTGGCAGTGGCCATCTTTCCTCTAGGAAAGCCACAGCTATGAAGGCCACAGTTCTGACTTTCCCAAAGCTACATTCGTGGCTCTTTCTGGGTTTGGGTATTTGTTCTCTCTCCTCATCCCTCCAGGTCAAGGGTAGAAAAGATTCCTACTATTGTTAGCCTAGAGCTGCATTCCCAACCTTGTTGGTTTCCTTTAACTTTGCGATTATTTGTAAACAGTTCCTTTTTTAAACTCTCATCAGCCACCCTTTGACAATGCTACCTATTTCCTAGCGGATACTGAACATGCCACACTTGGATATTTTTGTGTGTGGTCATCCACAGGATGAACCCATAAGTTCCAGGGGATATTATTTAATTATATATTTGTAAGGATAAATTCAGGTTTTAAAAAAATTGTATTACCATATATCATTAGATTAAAAAGATATTTGAGTTTGAGCATTGTGGTTTAAATGCTTTAAAGGAAAAATATGCCATATAACTATAATTACACAGAATATGGTGATTTCAAAAAAAGTTTTCTGGTAGGGTCTTAGTTTTCTAATATGATAGAGAACAGTTTAAAGGGTTCAAGATTGAACTCTTCTAAGATTTAGGGAAAACAAAACTAAACAAAACAAAAAAACCCTTAATCAATCAAGAGCTAGTAGACTAGCACACCTTGCAAGAAAAAAAAAAGCTACTGTAGATTTACTTTTAAAAGGATACATTCACAACAATACATAATGGTACACAAGTGCATACACACACACACAACAATTACAACAAAAGCAAAATTTAAAGCAAACAAATAAACCAAACCCACACATATCTTTACAGCCCGACCATGTCTGTAATTTGTAAGACTTAATGTGAAGACACTCAGAAAACAAAATTTTAACAGCTCCTAAACACTCCCATATGCTGAAGTTTTGGTTCTTGCTCTTGATGTAAACTCTAGTGGACTTATTTAGTTTTATTAGCATCCCTGATACTGTTCATTAAAGTACATGCTGTGGTCTGAAACTAGGAAAGTCTTACAAGTTCTATGGGCATATCCTATGGAATAAAAAAGATTCTTCAGTGATGAATTACAAGTAAAAGAAAATTCACTAAAACCTTCTATACTATTTATAATATATATATATATATATATATATATATATATATTCATTTATATGCACACAAATGTATACATATATGACATATATACTGCTCCATACTATAGTCTATTATTAAAAATCTGCAGATAAGATTTAGGAAAAGAAAAAATAAGATAGCTACTCTGCAGTTATTTTGATATCCATTGAACACTCTGATTAATTCCTTATAATTACCTACCTAAAAGGATAATAATCTAATATTCTGACTAATAGTATGTCATTGCCATTGCTTTTTAGTCATAAAATCACTTTACCATTTAACTTGGAACATGGTGTTTATAAGCTGCAAGAGCTTGCTAAATCAGTTGCCACATAAAAGAAAACCAAAATGGTTGGTATGCTGGTACAGTTTTGGCTAATTTTTATGAAAGATGTACAAATGCAGAAAATTAACACACAGATTTAACACTAGAGTGACTTTGGCACCAAACCCTTAGCAACTATCTCCTTTATATTATGGTAGCACATATGTTCAGTCTAGCTATCTTATACATAAATAATCAATTACCCACAGGAAGAGCCGGGTCATTTTGTTTATTTCCCTGGGAAAGAAAGTTCTAGAAGAGAGGAGCCCTGCCTTCTTTCCCTCATTCCCCAAGCTAAAAGAAGCTATTTGTCAGGAGTGGGGTAAATACCACCGTACAGAAGGGCAAGGTGGGGAAATACATGGTGATAACTTTTGTTTATCTAATTTGGTTATCTAGTCATCTCAAAGTTTTAAAATTTAGGAAGTCAAGTTCTCATTATATCTACTCTCCATGATTTTGCAAAATTAAAGCTTTGAATACGCTTTAACATTATTAAAGCTTAGCAGAGGACAAAAATATGCAGTCAGATGACAAGTATAATAAGGAATATATCAAGAAACGTGATATTAGGGAGGTAAAACGTGTAATTTTTAAGGGCTCAGACTAAATGAGTTTCAACATTCATTTTGCCACTTGATAGTGTAATCTCAGGTAGGAGTTCTCTATATCCCAGCTTCCACATTTGTAAAATGGGCTGTGGAGAATAAATGAATTGTATATAAAAGTACTTAGCAAAACATGAAGCAACTAGCAAATACTCAAAAAAAAAAAATAGGCCACCAATTATCGTAGCCTCACTCACATACAAAGTAGAGTCTGTGACATGTTGCTTAATGAAAGGAATTGTTTCAACATTCAGAAAAGTCAGGCTAGCAGAAGTTAAGTCAAAAGCATCATACCCTAAAAACCAAAGGGCCAGAGAGGAGAGGGATAAAAGCTATGTGGTTTTCCAGTGAGTGGAAACTTGGGAACAAAGTTGTAGACAGTCACAGACTACAAAAGCCACCCAAGACCAGCCTTGTCTAAAGCTCACACTTGAGCTGCTTACATTCTGGCACCTTCCATGGAAGTGATAATCCTCAGTGCAGGGTTTGGCAGCAGTAAGCCATTAACATTTAGCCTCTGAATGTGAACCAGAGGCAGAGCCAACATTTAGTAAGATATTCCAGTAGAAAGTTGGGCATCACTGGGTAGAAAAACACAACTTGTCAGTGACACAACCTGGATTTATTGACGACAACTTATAGATTTCCTTTCTTATACAGTAACTGACAAATGTAGACATCCTCAGTGGAGGCAGGCTGGGAGGCTGGCAGGCTCAGGCCAGCCTCTATCTGGTGGCAGGCAGGGGGACTGTGAGTTACTGAAGGCTTATGGAGCAGATGGTGTCCCAGGTCAGCACCAAATTAAGAGCATGATCGATGCCCTCTAATAGCCTGTGTCCTGGATAACTGGTTGAAAGAATAAACCTCTACATAAAGACAGTTAGTAGATTGGAATGAGATAAATGGGGTTGGGTTGGGGGTGATGTAGAAGGTTGATTAACCACCCCTGGCCACACACACACCCTTAGACAGTATTCTTGACAATGTTAATTGGATACTGGAGCTAATTCAAGTGTGGGATAGTTTTGATATTTCTACAGATAGCTGTCTATTTTTATATACTGTGACTACTATAGCTAAATACATTCATTTACACATTCACTAGGATACTAGGGTATTGATGTGTCAAATTAAGCACTGAGAAATAACAATGAATAAAACAAAGTTCCTTTGTTCCCAGAGCATGGCTTTTAGAAGGAACACTAAAGATAAACCAGTGGTCTCAACACATGCACACACACACATATACACCAGGATATCTGGCAATATCTGGGGACATTTTTTTTCTTTATTGCCAGGGGGCACCAAAGACCAGAAATACTGCTGCGCATCCTACAAAAAAGATAAGACTGTTCCCCATAACAAAGGATTATCCATCCAGTCCAAACTATCCTAGTGCCCAGGTTGTGAAACGCTGTGATAAACCATTAAAAGGCATGTACAACACTGAAAAATAATTCCATTAAAAAAATAGAGAGTAAAGAAGAAAAGCGACATATTTTTATCTTTTTATTGAGATATAATCCAACTACCATGACGTTCACTCCCATTTCTTAGTCCCCTTTGTCCCTGGAAATCATTAGCCTACTTTCTCTCTCCACTAATTAGCTTTTTCTGGATATTTCCTAAAGAGGATCCTACAGTACATGGTCCCCTGTATCTGGCTCCTTTGCTTTGGCATGTTTTCTGGTTCTCTCATGCTGTACTCTCAGTACTGCACTTCTTCCTTAATGAGTTCTATTTTAGGAGTATTCTACATTGTTCATCCATTTGTTACAAGATGTGCATCTGGATTTTTTTTTCCTACTTGGGGTTATTGTTACTGTTAAAACATTTGTATATAGTGTTCGTGTGGACATATATTTTCATTTCTAGTAGGTATAAGCCAAGGAGTGGAATTACTGAGTCATATGCTAAACATATTTAATTTTCTAGGAACTGCTAAACTCTTTTCTAAAGCTACTGCACCATTTTATATCTCTATCAACAATGTAGGAGGGGATCCAATTTCTCCACATCCTAGCCAAGACTTTTTATGTCTAGTAAATTTTAATTTAAGAAATGAGAATTTTAATTACAATCTAAAAAGTCTAGAGGCAAAACATTTAAGTCTTCTTAACAAGCTCTTTGAAGTAGTCAACTCAACTAATTATCAGCTGAAATTTCCTGTAAAAAAGGAATATAAAAGAGTGAATGCAAAACAAATTAGGAACATCCTTTGGCTTTGTCTCTACATAAGCTTTTACTTCTAATTAAAAAGTGTGACCTTTCTGTTTAAAGATAAGAAATGTCATTCAAAAGTCCACATAACAATATATTTTATGAGAGACTTTGTTACCTGTTTATTTCTTTGTTTAGAGGGGTCAAGAATTCAGCAGAGGCAGAAAAACTATAAAAACTTTTTATCCACTCCTCTAACCCTAGGCCTAGTGACAAGGACACAGTTCACTAGTCAGGGATATCCATGGTGGGCTCCATATTCTGATGCAGCTAAAGTGACAGCACTTTAGCAACCTTAGTCTTAGCTACTCAGAGAGTGGTACATGGACCTGGAGTTGGGGGCTGGGGATGTGGCTCAGTGGTTAGGTGCCCATGGCTTCAATCCTAGGTACCCCTCAAAAAAGACATGTGAGCTTTTGGGGCCCTACCCCACATATAATAAATGACAAATGCTGCTGGCACAAGGTCCCCAGTTGACCTGGTGTGTACCCTCAAGCATGAGAAGTACTGCTCTAAATGGAGGACAAGTTAAAAGCCTCACACCATCATTTTTTGCCAAGGCACCCATTGTTTCACGGTCTTTTGAAAACATAATCCCCTTAGCCTTAAAAACAATTGCATAGATATGTTCCACACACAAAAAAAGGAATCCCCATTGGGTCATGTTTCATTATAATTCAGGATGTGTAGTTTTGCTTATAAGACTCAGCCAGGGCCCTTCAACAGAGTTGTAACTAAAAGACACAAATAAGCAGCCCAAAGATTTATATAAAATTACTTTGATCCTTTGATGCTTATTGATATTTGGAATGTTGATGCTATTGTCACTTGGAAAGATCCCAAGTTTTCAGTGCTTGAAAGTTTGTTGCACTCTGACATTCTCCCTCTCTATCACTCCTGACCTCCCTCCACACGCACCCCAAGAGAAAGTCAACTCAAAAAGCAGCTGAAGGGCAGGCTGAGTACAGGCTGGAGGAAGTGACAGAGGAGCAGGAGGAGGCAGTGAGAAGCTGGAGGGCTCTTTGGGAGGACCAGGAAGCACAGCTATTGGCTGCTTTGTTGCTTCTTGATGGTGGTTGTGATGACTCTAGTTCCCTCCTTCTAAACCATGTTTAAGGTTTAGATGACAGCAACATCATCAACCACAGAATCTAGTCTATTGAAACACTGCTGTACTAAGAGTGTCTTATCCTCATTGCAGGCTTTTAGGGGGTCAGAATAAACTATTATGGTTCTCTCTTTATAGAAGAGGAAACAGGCACAGAGTTTACCAACTTGCCAAAAAGTCCCAGAATGAACAGATACAGGAGTTTGTACTCTAATATACTTGTGAGCGACATAGTTCTAAATGTCTTAAATATAGTCTGAAAAACTCTTCAAAAAAATGGCACCCGAGTCCTAACTCAGGCATTATAGATTATAGCCCAGAACAGGCCCTTCACTGATAAGTAGCATTGCTTGTCAATCACTCTGCAAATTGAAATGCTATGGGTTATTAACTCACTATTTGTGTGGCTCTTCAACAAACAAAGTTGAAACTAAAAACTGGGAGTATTTGGCAAAAAACAAACATGGGCTTCTCACTGGGACATGTTAGTTTTGCCAGGGATTAACAAAAAAAAAGACAGGAATGTAATCCCAGCACTGAAGCAAACTGAGCCAGCAATGGAGGTTTCATTTCCTAAAAAAAAAAAAAAAAAACCATTCAGCAAAGTTGTGCAAACCTTCCCGAAATAAATACCTTGGGACAAGGCTGGGATATTTCCCAAGGCTCTTCACCAGAAGGGTACTTGAGCTGCTGCTATCCAAAAGACCATGAGTTATGGTCTGGAAAGTTCTTTCAATTTTCCAGAGTAATAATAAACATAATTCTGCTGGTTTCTGATTGCCAGCTGAAACATATATTGGAAGGAAAAACATATTCTCAAGGCTACTTTTAGAAGACTTGATTTTCCAGACATATTCATTCACAGAAATTTTCACTAAAACCCAACACTTTCTTGCCACTTTCACCACCCAGACTCCAGGTACACAGAAGGCTGGATCACGATACAGTCTTCAAAATCTTCCCCACCACCTCTGCAATCAATTTCCAGTCCTAAAATCAAGCAAACAACCTACATTTAAAGAGCTGATCATGCACCAAACCCTACCAGAGATAGCCACATGTCAACATACCAAAGTGTTAGAATTTTCCAGAAGGATAACTTGTCTAGCATCTTTATTTCATAGACACAGATACTCAACCCCAACATTTCAGTGAAATTAGGAAATATATAAAAGATCAGGACTTAAACTTCCTGACCTAACTCAGAGAGCAATTTCTCTTACTATACTCATATCTTTCTTCTTTCCTTTAAAAAAAAAAAATTCCAAAAAGGGAGTCACCATACTCAGTAAAAGATTCAGAAGTAGTTGTTTCTTAAAAGCCCCAACATTTCAGTTCTGCAACAAGTGCCTCACATTTTGACCACCTAAAGTTGCTTCTATTTTTTAAATTAATAATTAATTAATTAATTTATTATTATTATTTTTTTACACAAACAGAGCGCAACTTTTCATTTCTCTGGTTGTACATGATGTAGAGTCACACCATTCGTGCAATCTATTTTTATTGTACTCCTTTCTTAAGATGTTTTTCTGTATATTCTCCTACTTAGGAGGCAGAGTCAGGAAGTATTTATGATTGGGATTTAATCTAAAGTCCTTGCCATACTCTTCAAGGCTCTGCAGGAGGTGTCCTGGCTGCCCCTCCACCTCACCTTCCAGCGGTCTCCCTGTACACAGGACTCCAGCCCACTGGCTCCTGGTGGTTTCTTGAGCCCATCAGGCACCCTCTCACCTCAGGGCCTTTGTTCTGCTGTTCTCTCCACCAGGAAAGTCACTCCTCCAGAAAACTGTCTAGCATTGTCCCCATTCCATTCAGGAATCTGCTCAAAGAGCCCTTCCTTCCAGAAGCTTAATCAAAGTGGCCCCTGCACTCTTTATTTTCTTCAGCGTACCTGTCTTTACAAGGAATGCTTGTTTATTGTCCGTCAGCCCCATTAGATGTGTGTTCCATTGTGCTGATATTTGGTCTTGCTGCTTTCAACATTCCTATGGCACAGAGTGACTTTTAGCTTTGTGGGGCTGGGGCATTGTTTGTTTGATTTTAGATAATGCAAATCTTTAGCATTGAATTTGCTTTTTTTTATTCTAAAATTTTTGAGTTTTCTCAGGTTAAGGTACAGCCATAAACTGTCATAACTGTGAATTTTTCTTAGGTGGTCATGCAGGTGCTTGGGAGAGAAATTGTGTCCTTTCGCCAAGTTCACCATCACAGTGTATGGTGGGTTCCCCAAGCATGGCCCAGAACTAGCAGTGTCAGCATCACCTGGAATACGTTAGAAACACAAACTCTCAGGTTCCTGCTCAGATTCCAGGGGTGGAATCCAGCAAGACCCCTCAGCTGATTCTGAGGCACATTCAGTTTAACTTAGGATCATTGGCAAAGCAGGAAGACATGAACTACAACTCCAGTACTTTCTGGTTTTGCTCTCAATGCTACCATCCTCAAACCATTTCATACCAAAAGCTGTATGTACTATGGATCACTAGAGAGGAGATATTGAAGAGTGAAAAGCTGAAAAGAGAAAATTTTACAAGAATACAATCTTCCAGTAAAGTCATTCAAATTCAGTTCACTCAACTAGTCTATATGTTAAAAAAAAAGTCCTTTTTAGCTCTAAAACCTTATGGTTCTAGCCCAACCCGCCAATTGTTTGTTGGAAGGTTGGGCACATCTTTGTTGCACATCTGAATTCTAGGTCACTGAGCTCAATGAGGATGGGCTCACATGGAATATTTCAGTTGGGGTGACCCTAAAAATAGGATTAAAAGGTCTGGCGTCCCATTTCAGATTATAATCTGAGGGTAAAGAAGGCAGTACTGTCTAATAGCTTCTAATTATAAAAGCCCAGTAAAAGTAAATTCCTCTCTGCTGGTGGGTATTAACCCCACTGACCCACGAAGAAATCCCTCCAGCCAAAAGTCCCAATGCAGACCAGATTTCAGCAATTTCCAAGGCAACTGTAATAGCAACTCTGATCACTGTTTCTAGTAGAAACCATGTAGCAGACAGGTTGAGAAAGGGAAACATTTGTTGCATTTCCCTGCTAAGTGGGTCTAGTAAATGAGACTGATGTAAAAAAAAAAAAATGGCCACAAAAATAACATTACTGTCCTTTTAGTGCCCACAATGTGGTAATTAATAGCATCAGCAATAATACTTCTAGGGACAGGGTTTCCAGAGGACAGGACAATGGAGACACTCAGATGAAAGACCACGTACTCAAGAGCTAAGAGGTCCCACAACATTTAATTTAAGCCATAGCTCTTTTTCTTCAGGACTGTCTGATTTCAAATGTGGCCTGGGAATAGTACTTGGACCTTATAAAATTTCCATTAGGACAAATTATTTGCATATTATTGACACTGATATACCTCCAGACTCCAGCCTTGTCAGTTAAAACAAGTGATTTGTATTAATTTCCAAACCTTTCCAAGTCACACATTCCTTTTCATAAATTTATCCCAGGGTGACTAAGAATATCCCATGAGAAATACCTGAGAGAAACTGAGAAGGTCTTCTAAAAGGGATGAACAAATAAACTATTTGCTGAATGGATGACACAGGCGAAAGCCCCTGGCCCAATATAATAACAATTCCTTTCTTACTAATTAAGAAAGGGTAGGCTCTAACCCTGGTAGCTTGATAACAGAGATAAGCACTTAGGTAACCAAGACTCGCAGATTCTGAGTGATTTGAGAGTGGCAGTTGCCTTCCACTTTGGAAATTAGCAAAGAAATTCATGAAAGAGGTGGTAAAACCGATCACTGGATAATACACAGAATTCCATGGGATGGGCACTTAGGAAGGCAGGCCAGAGGTGAGAAAGCAGGAGGGTTTGGAAAGACAGGCGTGTGCTAGTGATCCTATATCCTGAACCCGTGAACTGCCTGGCTGCCGATTAGCGTGAGAACCTCCTGCTCCAGCATGCCCTCTCGCGTGGTGACTGAGGGCAGGTCACTGCCTGTGTGCTCCAAGATTCACCCTCCCCTCCCCTGCTCTGCTCTGTATCACAGTGAACCATATTTCCCAGGCTCCCCTGACCTCTGCATTGGGGGCAGGTTGGGCTGGTGCCTTCCACCACAAGATGACCCAGGCAAGGGGCAAAGCCAGAGGGTTTTGGCCCTGGGCAATAATTACCCATTTGAGTGTTTAAAATCCTTCATATTCAATATACTTAATTCAACTTTGAAAACATTGAAACATTTTAAAATGAAAAATCCTGGGATCCTACCAATATTTTTGTCAGTATAGTTTCTAATTTGCAAATCTATTTTTCACCTCACTTCAGTTATATACCTTCCTTCCACTGCACGATTATGCAACAAAATGTTTTGCTTTAACATACAACACTGTTACCTTTTTAAACTTCAGGAATTATGTTATTTTAACATATTTAAGACAAAAGTAGCTATCATTTAAATTTTATTTTATGCACAGGCATTACATATATACTTGTATGTGTGTGTAGGAAAAAACTAACCTGGGCTCTGCAAGCTGTCTTCAGCCTGCTTGTGACCTATCATGGTACCACCTGTTAAGAAGACTAGGAAATGTGACTCCCTTGTGTAGTGACTTCTCATATTGGACTGATCATTCAAATCATTTTCAAAAAACCCTCTGCCCTGACTACACTTCATACCAAGTAAACCCACAGTCTCTGAGGGTGGAACCTAGCCTTTTCCAAAGCTGCCCAAGTGATTCTAATGAAAGTCAAGTTGAGAATAAATGATCTAGTGCCAAGTGGAGGCCTTTAACTTGGCTATCATAAGCTGTTAAATAAGGGAATAATGGCACTGGTATCATTTGATTTTCAACGTGCTTGACCTGCTTTTTCAACACCGTCCTCTTGCCTTTTATTCACCCAAATCCTACCCATCCATTCATTCTTCAAGTTACCTCACTTTACATCTCAGACAGACAGCATTTCTTAACTACCCAGTATCACATTAGCACTCCTGTTCTGACCCCCATGGTCAGTATTTTACAGATTAGCAATATTACTATAATTATTCACCAGTATTTTCACTGGTCTTACCTTCCTAACTAGACATTATGTCTCTTGCAGGCAAAGACCATATCTGCTCTTAAAAAAAAAAAAAAATCTGTTCACAACAGTTTGGAACAGTTTAGACTAAAAGAGTACCACCAACTAGTAGATTCATGAAACACAAACACTTGAATATACTTGCAAGGTACAAAGAGAGGTTATTATTGCAGTCAAAAATCTACATGGCCCAAATCAGAGTGGATATAGCATATCATTATGTCAAATGTCAAAAGGTCTTAGGAATACATAGGGTAATTTTTCAGGGAAGGATAGAGGCTGCAATTATATATATAGTAGGTAATGGTTTCAGGTAAATTAATTTGTCATGAGTTTGAGAGAAGAACTGGAGGAAGCTGATCAGGTGGTATGACTTGATGTCTAAGCCTGAATTGCTGGTATAATATTTCTAATACATGCCTATTCTGAAAAACAAGAAAACAGAAAGTACAACAAGACACTAGCTAGAAAAGCCCATTATTGTACTGTTTTTCAAGGCCTACTTCCCCCACATTATGTTTAAGTTCCAAAGAGTAATCTAACAATAATTTCACAGATTCTTGCTCTCAAAGCCAAAATGATCAGGTTTCTGCAACGTGGGCTACATGAAAGCACATGCATGTGTGTGTGTGCATGTGTGTATACACCTATATTTTTTTAAAAGTCTATACACACATGTCCTGGTAGGTATTTGTTCAAATACAACAGTCCCAGTAGTGACTTTATTTAGTCTGGTTGTTCCTAAGACAAACACACATAACTTTAATTAAAGGCACATCCAAATGTAGGGGAAACCATCTTGAAACAATTAGGTTCTTCTCCGGTAAGAGGTTTCAGGGCACTGACATCCTTCCACTTCCTCACGTCTCCCCCGTGGAAAGAGAACAGATGGGGCACAGGCAAGCCAAGCCTGACTCCATAAACACAGCCTGCAGCTATAACTCTGCCCTGCTCCATTTTCTTCTCTTCCGACCAAGACACCCACCCTTCTTTTACTCTTTCCTAAATGAATTCCAGTCATTTGATTGCTTTTACTTTTTTTTTTAACCCCTCTTTGATCAGTCCTAGAGGGGAAAAAAAATCCTGACTTAATTTCTTATCTTTCTCAGAAAGGAAATATTTCAGGAAGAAACTGAAAAGTCTAAGGAATTACCAAATCACCCATCTGGTTTCTGACCTTGGCTTATGGAATCTTCTGGAGAATGTCTGAGAGATGGCTGCCTTTGCCAGCACATTCTCGGGACTTTCTGGGTCCTCTGGTTTTCTAGGAAGTACAGGCTAAGTACTTCTGTATTTAAGCTGCCCTGGAAACTGGGGGTACAAGTTGTGATAGTCACTGGAATAGTCCTTTCTCCTCTCAATCCCAAGTTAACTCACTTCTGGGTGATTTACCCATGAGCAACTCTCAGCAGAAAGAGCATTTTTCTCCACACTGAAAAGTCACTTCAGTAAATGGCAATTCAATGGCCCCTTTGACAAGGATGGAATACTGAGAAAGACCAGCATTACAAAAAATGGTCTGACCCTTGTCCTCACAGAGTTTACCCTGTTGTGTAAGAGTCAGAAAACAAAGGCTTTTCATAGGTGGAACATTCCTATTGTTCCTGTTCTTTGAATACAATGGAATACACTAGACATTGAATACAACTGGGCAAATATGAGGCCATTTTTACCTGAAAGGAGGACAGAAGCAGGCAGCCCCACCTCCAGAAGAAGGCCCACTGGGAGATAACATTTAGATAAGGGTGGAGCCTCAGGGACAACCTTGAAAGCCAAATCAGGACTTGGGGCTGACATGAAATTGTAGATTTTTATACCAAATTACAAAATGTACTGTCACAAAAGCTCTCGAGAAAATAGGCCTCCAGACTAATTTTGATGTGGTGCTGTATAAAAGGAAGGGTAAACTCTTAAGGAGCAGGCAGAAAATGAGGCCAAGTGCTGTCCAGGACCTAATTTTCAAGAGTGATGGGGCCTTATCTTTAGAAGCAAAATATCTCTTAGGTGTCTATCAACACATGCCACCCCGGCAGCTCCAAGGGCTGGTCTAGTCAAGAGCTCCAGCAGAGGAGAGCACTGGTTCTGACATGAACTCAGAGCCACTCTTAGAATGTTACCATTTCACATTCTACCAAACCAAAGGCACCCGGAAAGAAGAGGAACTACAGAAAAAAATCTCCACAGCTTAGGGAAGATCTTCAAGTGGGCACTCAGTCCAGGATGCACAGATGAGACTAAACTTTAGTACAGAAGTTCAGGCTTCCAAAGGTGATCAGGCTGAGGCAAGGCAACCAACTGTCCACTTCATAACACAGCCCCAGAATTGGTATTATTATGCGATGACAAAGGGTTAAGGAAGAAGGTTTCCTACCTTATTGTCAATACTCAGACCCTTAGGCCTGAACGAAACTATGAAACTAAGATAGAATTCTGTGGTGCCTTTAAAAATTAAATTCTTACAGTTACCAGTTAATAACTTTAATCCTCAAAAGGAATATCCCAAGCAGAAAAATGAAGTGTTGACAGATGATTGCTTATGGAAAATCCTACACTGGAGAAATAATTACCTCCTCTCTTCCTTTTTCATTCATTCTTCTAACTTTCCACATTATGTATCATGGAAAGAAAAATGAAAAATAGCTGACTTGTGAGTGCACAGTCAGAGGTGTGAGAACTATGTCTAGAGTTAGTTCAGGGAGATCTGTGATGTCTATATAACTGCACTTCCACTACTCAAGGAGAACAGAATGAATACATATTACAAAGTGGATGGGCCCAGAAAACATGCTAAGTTAAGGAAGCCAGACACAAAAGACCAATATTCTATGGTTCCATTTATATGAACTGTGCAGAATAGGCAAATCCAGGTATGGCTGACTCACGGTTGCCAGGGGAATGGGGAAGGAAATTGATAGTGAGGATGGTTGTTCCACACTGTGAACTGTGTATTTTAAAATCACAAAAATGGTAAACTTTATGTTATGTATATTTTACCACAATAAAAGAGAGTAGAAAATGATTGTCTAGTCATGTATTTCGTACACAAGAAATACGAACCAAAAGAACAAATTTGTTAAGGTGTTCATAATTGTGGCTAAGCCGCTAATCCAGATTTTCTATCTTCTTTTCAGTGAGTACCATCTTAGATAAAATGATCACAAACATTTATCTCCCCTTTCCCTGCTGTGACATGTATAAAATATTGTCTACAAAGCTAGGCTGGGGGAGTAGATATCAAGAAGGCTATAAAGAGGTATACAAAGTAGTTGAAAAGCCAAGTGCCTACCACCAAAAATCTCAGGAGAAAAAAATATTGATTCCTGGGCTTCTCCCCAGACCAAGCAATTAGGAACATCTTGCTGATTGATGTATCACATGGCATCAGTATTTTTTTTTAAAAGCATCTGGGTAATACTAATACAAAAGCTCCCAGGATGGAGAACCACTAATCTTGGATGAGAAGGGAAGGGAGCTGACTTTGTCAAGTGCCTATCATTAGATAGGAACTGTGATGGCTCTCTCCATACAGGTTCTATAGCTGTGGGTGCCCCATATACTTTTGTACCTTTTCTGGCAAGGAGCACTTACAGCCCCTAGGAGCAGCACTCAACCTTTGGGGAGCAAGAAATTAAGAGATACACCCCACTTTCCCTACCCTTCAGGTGGAATAACTTTGAATCATCTAATCTTAGGCAAAACATTTTTATGTAAAAGGCCAGCTGGTAAATAGTTTGGGCTTGTATGCCACATGGTCTGTGCTGCAACTACTCGGTTCTGCCTTTGTAGTGCAGAAGCAGCCATGGACAATGATTAAATAAACGTGTGTGGCTGTGTTCCAATAAAACTTTATTTATAAAAGTAGATAGTAAGTCATGTTTGCTAACTCCTGCTCTAAGTCTAAACAAATTACCAAAAACCCTCATCAGGAAAGCATCCCAATTCCCTGCAACAAATCCTACACAGAGCTCCTTTGTGTCTCATGCTTCCTGGAATCTCTGGAGTCAAAAACTACTGGCACCCAAGTCCTTGTCTCATAGCCTGCTTTTGAGGGCAACCCACTCTGGTATCTTGTATTGCACTCATAATTACTCTAGCAATTAAATAATATCATGTCCATCTTACAGTGAGCAAGCTGATGTTCAAGGATTACATAACTCTTAAGTGATAGGCTCCATAGGACAAGCCTGTATAGCTCCAAAGTCACTGACCTTTCTACAATACCACGGGGGTAAGGATGGATAAAAGTACCTAAATAGGTGCCTACATGCACAAGTGCACACACACAGTCTTGTACTCAAATATGTAACTTTTATAGAAGGCAAGAGTACCATGTGTAGCAAGGCATGAAGCAAAATCATACTACAGTATTCATGTAGTTATCTATGTTATGGAAGGGGGTGATTCCATAAATTATAAATAGTAAGGTTTGAGGGTTACAGAAAAAAATTATTTTTCTCTTTTTCTTATCTTAAAATTTATTTCCCAACCACTAACTGGAAGCAATCTTGGTGCTATTTGTTCTCTGGTGAAATCTCTGGTTACATGTTTGGATAACAAACAGCCACTCAGGGGAAAGCTCAAAGTGTCATCTGGAATTAGAAGGGACAGAAACCAGATTAAAATATCCTCATACACGTTTTCACATGGGAGTGGGAGGGCAAACAGCAATAACTTCACAAAGGCCCCATAAGGCACTTGTGAAACTCCCTCATGGACACTCGGGATTCCAGGGAATATTCTGAAACCCAGAATGGGCAGACACAGGAACCAGTGTTTTTGGCTTACGCGGTCTTGCCCTCGCTGTCATGCTTGGTGGCGCTGGCCCCCTTCTTGCCCAGCAGAGAGGCCACCTTCTCCGAGTCTCCATTCTCCACAGCCTGCAGCAGGCGGTCATCATTCTTGTTCCACTCGTTGGTCTGTGGAGCAGAGGGAAGAGTCAGCGCTGATGTACAACATGAGCCACGGCCATGCTGAAGCACAGGACCTTGGTCCTCCTAGCTCAAATCGAAACCTACCCCCAAATGGGCAACTTTATAAATACCTTCCCCTTCACCATGGGGACACTCAAGTAGGCCTGTGTCTCCAAAGACAATATATCACAGTTCAGTGATATACTGGCCATCAGCAAACTGTGATAGTTACTCCTTTTAATAATCTTGAGAAGATGAAGCAACTTAGGAAGACCTAGGTCAGTTTATACATTAGCTAATTTCTAGCTAAACTTGACAGCCAGCACCTGAGTGAGAATGTTGGCCTTTGACCTAGTCCACAACTCACTCAAGTGCACTGTGTTACAGAATCCAACTGGCCAATAGCTCAAGGTTACCCTAGGCTTTAAGTACACATAATTCTTTATCTGCATTTATGGCTACTCTTTCTCGCCTATTTACTGGGCCTTGATTTTTGAGTCATGATGATTTTAAGTAGTTGTCCAGGCTACTAACTAAACAAAGTATCAGCAGAGACAAAACAACTTCCTGAGTAAGCTATTAAAAATCTAACAGCAAGGGCTGGGGTTGTGGCTTGCTGGTAGAGAAGCTTGTCTGGCATGTTGGAGGCATTGGGTTCAATCCTCAGCACCACATAAAAATAAATAGATAAAATAAAGGTATTGTGTCCATCTACAACTAAAAAAATAATAAAAAAATAAAATCTAACAGCAATACCTCCACCAACAACTTCTAAACCCAGTAATTCTGCCAGCTACAGTGAAAATTTCATGTGCATGGAAAAAAAAAAAAAAAAAAAAAAACCAGGCTTTACTCTTAGGAGTGGGATAGATGATCTCTGTTTCAAATGTGTGAGAAGGTAGCAGTGAGCCACAGAAGGTTGTGAAGCAGAGGATGAGAGAATAGAATCAAGGATTGAGGGCCTGGAAGGTGTGTAAACATAAAGGATTTGAGGGAAGAGAGAAAGGAGAAAAAACACTGGGCACATCCACGTCTCCAAGGCACCCCTGCAGCAGGCAATGAGGTAATCCTACTTTCTGGCTTCTTCAGCTGTGGACATCATTACCCTGGGACTGACAATGTCCTCCCTCCCCAAAGCTCCCAACCCTTCCTTCTCTTCTCTGTGCCTTCCCCCACCTTGGAACTGGCATTGAACCCAGGGGCACTCTATCCCTGGGCTATATCCCAGCCTTTTGTTTGTTTGTTTGTTTGTTTATTGAGATAGGATCTTTTAACTTGTGCAGGCTGGCCTCAAATTTGCAATCCTCATGCCTCAGCCTCCAGAGTCACTAGGATTACAGACATATACTAGCATGCTCAGTCCTAAAATTTTCTACAGATAGATCTTTAGGGCTCTGTGTTTCCTTTTGACCTTTGAAGATTAAGAAACCACAAGCATTTCCTATTAAAGGCCTTACTGTGGACCATGACAAGAGAGCAGACAGAGGTAATATTGGAGATTGGCAAGCTATAAAGAGGGAATTTTACAGGATTACAGTCTTCCACAGCCCCAGGAGTGTGTTCCCAATCTCTGTGCTGATGGAACCGGGAGACCCATTAGGACTCACCCTGTCAGAGATTAAAGGTGGGCCCAGCAGATATGCCCAGGAATTGCAAATCTGTGGGCCTCAGGACTGGGTCACTCCCATTTTTCAGGGTTTCTTTCTACCCCCATGTTCATCACTGAGTGCAGGAACACAGTAAGAATGAGTGAGTCTGAAGGAAAATCAGCAGTTTGTCCTCTAAGATTCAAGAATCTGAAGTCCCAAACTCTAGACTGACATGCTATGTGCCCTTAGTTACCCATAACCTCTCTGTGTCTCACTTTCCCAAGTCTTTGGGTTGAATGACCACTGTGATTCTTCAAAAGTTCAAAATCTTTACTCGGCAAATTTCCCCCAATCATACTTTGCTAGGGATTATTCTAGAATAGTACCATCTATGATAATGGAACCGTTTTATGTTCCTACTGTCCAATACTGTAGCCACAAGGCCAATGATTCTCATCCAGAGTGATTTTTGCCCTCCTCCCTCCAAGAACATTTGCCAAGCTTTAGGAACATTTTTGATTGTCCCTATCAGGGAGGACCACTGGCACCTAAAAGGTGAAGACCAGGGTGCTGCTAATCTTGCAACGTATAAGACAGTGCCCCCTTGTCTTTCAGCAAAGCAAAATCTAATCCCAGAGTCACACATGGCTCCTGAGTACTGAAAATTTTCCTAGTGCACACATCTTTAACTTTGAGACTTCATGTGCCAGGAGCGAGTGGCTACCATTGAGATTACATGGCTCCTTTCATCAAGCTTGTCAAAGTGAGAATGTGTCAGGACCAATGTCATCTACCCTCCTTCCACAACAATCAATCTGCTCACAAACAAGACAGTAGGTTGCGTCTTCAATTACAAATGAGGCCTTCCAGAGAAGACACAAGCAGCACACTGCCCCAGCCTAAGAATTTGTTAGTAGAGTAGGAAGGTTTACTAACGACTGCACAAAACAACTGTAGCAAAAAGTCTCTTTCTTACTAGAGAAAGACTGTAGTCAATTTACCCCCAGAGTGTATTTTATAAGCAAAAAACCAAAAAAGTTTATGAAGTACATTTAACGAATAAATCTCCACCTATGTTATCCTAAAAGGGAAAATTATTGTCTTTTAAAATCCTTCCTCAACTCTAACTGACCAAATTAAAACCGGATTGGGAAGATCAAAAGGATATTAAATCTTAGACCGCAGGACTGAAATTACTTAAGCAAAGGAAGGGCCATATGAAAGAATTTTCCTTTTCAGTTCTGCTAAGGCACTCCAATTTTAAGTAGAGGAAAATCTGATCGTAGGGCTTCCCTAAAATCACTTCCACATGGATCTGCAGAGAGTTCAACCTTTCTAGGACACACCATGAAAGGTTCCCCCACCCCTACTCTTTGGAGGGCAAGGTCAACTACACATTCCTTTAGGTCTAAAAAGCCTCTTATCTAAAGTCTGTTCTGCAAGCAGACAGGACACTAATTTTCTCTTGGAGAAAAGGCAAAGAAAGCATGGCTTCCCACAAGGAAATACTTAAAACAATAATCTAGAACACCTTTCAATCTGCAGGTTTCTGACAGGGCTCAGGGTTAGCAGCAATAGGGAAAATGGCAGGTGCTCATGTATTCTGAAGGTCTTAGAGTTTGAGCAGAGAAAGGAACCATCTGAAAGAATGAGGAAAGGCAGAGGCAAGCCCTGGAGGGGTGGGAGAGGGCAGACCATCAGTTGGGAAAGGCAGAAAGAAGGTAAAAGTTTTAGTCTCAAAAGTATGCTCAAGGTGGAGGGCAAGAGGGTCCTAATTAGACCTCTGCTCCACAAATCTGGATTCTGAACAGGGAGGCTTCCAAGGTGAACGGCCATCACCCAGAGTGATGGGTGATGGCCTTTCACCTCCACTGCCTGGATCCAGTGCTATAAGGTTCTCAGTCCTGGGCCAGGACACTGTCTATCTGCAATTAGCTCTGAGACACATAATTGGCCATAACCATGCTGCCCAGCTTTCTAGGTACCACCACTTTCCCCTCCTAAACTTACCCATGGAAATACTGCCTACTTCCTTTCCTCTGTAACTGTTCCATACACCACATTCTGCATGGCCACTTACAATGCAAGGCAAAACATTTAAAAAGCACTTGGAATGTCATTGCTTTTGGGTACCCAGAAGTGAATGCCTGTTCCCTACCACATTCCTCTACTGAAAGTGCTAAATCAAAATCAAACTTTGAAGAGAAATCTCAAAAAAATCATTGTCAATCCACGTCCAAAGGTAGGGTTGGCTGGATAAAGAGATGAAGTTTGGAATTTTGCCATAACATTCCACAGTAATTCATTCATACTGCAGAATTGAGGAGGGCTTCTAAGGAGCACTATGTCACCAGTCACCACTTCCCTTGAAAATCCTCCCCTCTAATTAGCACTTCTTCCATAAGACTGGCCCCACACTGGGCTCCTGGTCCCCTTAGAGTTTTCAACATATTAATTAGTTAATGTAACATATTTAAAAAATGAAAGAGGGCTGAGGTTGTGGCTCAGTGGTAAAGCGCTTGCCTGGCACATGTGAGGCACTGGGTTCGATCCTCAGCACACACACAAAAATAAGTAAGTAAATAAATAAAGGTATTGTGTCCATCTACAACTGAAAATATTTTTTAAAAACGAAAGAGGAAAAAAAATAAAACATAAAGTAATCACATTTAATAAGGTTAAATGCTTTATAAAACTCGTGTCTATTATATGTATGTGTATACTGGGCTATGATATGAAATGTTTCTTAATGGAGAATCACAGTAAAAAACACTGGAAGACACTGCTTTGGAATGTTCTGCCGTCCAGCCACCTATGTAAAGGCTAACTTCTAAAACTTGCTCAAGCCTTGCAGGCTCTCAGGCCTTTTATTGTGACCTTTCTCTGCTTCTCTACTCTGTCATGTCCCCAAGGGCCACCTACTCAGCTCCACTGAAGCCTGTAGTCTAGACTTGATGTAATACTGCATTGTGGCTTTGTTTGACAGCTCATGTTTGTTCATTTTGTCTCATGTCTTCAGCTCCCTGAAGACACTGACAGCAGCCTTTATTTCTTACCCCCTTGATGTCTAAAAAATGCTCAGTATTTGATGCTGATTTTAGCAGGAGTTTCTTCCTCTTAGTTAACCTAAGTCTCTCTTGACTTTGCAAATGTTTGTGCTTTCCGTTTATAAAACTTTCATTCTTTTGCACACAATTATTAAATCATGTTTCAGATTTAAAAAATTTTACAGGCTAAATAATCCAGTTCCCTTAACTTTTCTACAAAAGGCCAACTTTCCAAAATTTTAATCATATGTATATTTTCTCTACATCTCTTCATGACTAAGGAGCAAAGCCTCATAAAGCCTCATAAATTCAATCAGAATGAAGCCAGTCTCCCAGTCATGAGAACCACTTGGGTGCTTGTTAAGTCTGCAGAATCCCAGGCTCCATTTTGGAGATGATCCAGTGAACTGGGGTGGAGCCCTGAAATCATGAGGTTCAGTAAGTGCTCTCAATGTTTCTTACTGTCAGTTTGGGGACGACTGGAACTATGCTAAGGTTAACCAGAGAATTTACTTGAATGAATTTTCTTCCTCCACAAGGTCTTATTAGGAAGGGGAGAAGAGAAAAAGAAGAATTCTCCACTTTCTCCTTGCAGAACCAGGTATGTTGTCTCCCACAAAGTTTGGGAAACATTAGGCTTTCCCTACAAGTTGCATGTGAAACTTGTGTTAGACCTGTTTAAGAATACTAGCAAGAACATTGCTCCTAAGAGGCAAAACTTACAAACGACACAAATATCCAATAAGAGAAGATGGATAAGTAGATTGTAAGAGTCAAACAATGGGTAATGACCTGAACAAACTACTACAACTAGCTAAAATGACATGAATGGATATTAAAAACAATATTGTTGAAAGCAGACCCACACACAGAACCCCACAGTAGTATGATTGCATGCATATAAAGATGGAGGCAGGAAAAGTGGAATCACATTTTTTAGGAATAGACACAGACAGTAACATTATAAAGAAAAGCAAGGACAAGGTTGCCCTATATATCAGGCTGGAGGTTAGGGTTGAGGGTGGGATGCTTGGTCAGGGGGGGACACCTGGAAACACTCCTGGGCACTGCTCTGTTTCCCAAACTGGCTTGTAGCTCCACAGATGCTCCTTCCTTCCTTCCTTCCTACCAGGGATTGAATCTGGGGTGCTTAACCACTGAGTCACAGTGGCTGGGGAGCCCTTTTTCATATTTCCTTTAGCGACAAGGTCTCTCTGATTTGCTTAGGGCCTTGCTAAATTGCTGAGACTGGCTTTGAACTCATGATACTCCTGCCTCGGCTTCCCAGCCACTTGGATCACAGGTGTGAGCCATCATGCCCAACCATACCCTCATTTTAAAACTACTTGTTAAACTGTGCATTCTTGTTGTGTGTGGGGGTTTCTCTATAGTAATTATTAAATCATATGCCGTCCTCTTTCTCTTCCTCTGATGGTTTACATTCCCACTTACCATTTCTTCATCTCTATTATAAAGTCAATCTGGTACCAAAATCTGGTCTTTAATCTTTTAGAGGCCCCATGAACTCACCAGGAGAGTCTGATAAAGCTACGAACTTTTGGCAGAAGCACTTGCAAAAATGTAGCTCAATCAACCAAAGAGCCCCAGGTATAGAAAAGAAGGGACAGATTTCAGAGTCAAGGGTTTTTAAGTTTCTGAAATTCTAATCCCTGCCTCCCATCAAGCTGATCTTGAGCAGGCCATCTGCATCCCTGCTTTTATCTATAAAATGCAGGAAATCCTCCTACTTGCAAATTATCCTAAAAATTAGAATAAATATACATAATTGGCCTGGAGCATATTAGATGTCCCAAATTATGATTATTAATAAACTATATAAATCTAGACTGTTTTTTCTTGACTAATGCTCTATGAATCTTTCAATATTTACAACTTAGGACTGACAATCCCTTAACCCATGTAGAGGCAGGTGATACCTTAAGGTAAATTTTCTACTATTTTCCTTAGAAATCACATTTTAAAGGGCTCTAGGGAAACCTTCATGGATACAAAACTATTTTATTGAATATGGCTCAGTTTTTCAGGAGACTGTTTAAACAGACACAATTTCAACAGAGCACACGACGAGGCCACATTTACAAGTTCAGGAAGCCATATGTTACGCTCCAGAGACATGTGTAATGTGTCAGCTATGAAGGGCTGCATGTGGGAAAGGCAGACCTTACCCTCAGTGTGGGCTCCAAACATTCCTGCTAATATATCACAAATGAGAGTTTCAATGGCTGGCCGGTAAGTTTCCTATTCATCAAATCATTTCCAAATGACACCCACTTGCTTAAGAGTTTTCCCTTGAAGCTTAGTCTTTTGAAAACCTTGCCTCTCTCCATCCAGGGGAGCAAACACCATGCCACTGTGTGAGGAATGCGGGGGCTTTGGCAACAGGCAACTTCTGCCCTTGGCCAGACACGGCATCATCTTCTTTTATTTTGATTTGAATCCTGGAGAACTAAAAAAAAACCTGTGGAAACTCAGTGGTCACTGACATAGGGCTAGCGTGCAGGCTTGAGTTTGGAAATTTATCAGCCCAATCAGAATAATCCAATAGCACACAGTGAGCCAGGAACAGAACAAGTTTCTTTAACTTTTTTTTTTTTTTTTTTAGGAAAGATGCTAAAGCCCAAACCATCACAAATTGGAAGAGCTCTTGCTGTGTGGATCTGCTGGAGCAGCTACTGGAAGAAGTCTGTTTGAAAGATTATTTTGGAAAAATTGCACTTTTCCCTCTAGTTGATGGGGAGCAGGCTGTTTTGCCAATATAATCAGCAAGGCTAAGATGAAAGAGAAAGTAAACAGTGTTTGCACTGGGAGAATATCAGATTGTCTTCCTGCCACCCCCCACCGCCAAACTGCACACATTTCAAAGTTTTAATACAGAGGACAAGAAATTGGGAAGCTTCAGTTCATATAGCAGGTTCCCCTGACTAAACCAGCCAGTACTTATTATTATATATCTACTAGATGCAGAGTAATATACAAGATTCCATTCATTCCTTCAACAAATATTTACTTAGTGTCTTTCACCTGACTGGCAGTCATTACCATATTGTCTATATAGTTGTGGAGATAAAACACAGCACTATCAGAAACATACCAAAATTAGAAAACAGAATGTCAGAGGTAAAGTCATCTAAGTGAGTGAAACAGAGAACCAACACCAAGGAAGGGAGAGAATTCAGCTGGGCAGGCAAGTTTCCTGACTGGTCCCTGACCTAGACCTTGCAGTGAGTAATATTTAGGTTAATAAAGAGAAAATGACTAAAAAAAATGTAAGATGCATTTAGTAGAGAGTACAAATAGCAAATTGATCTGCATGAAGCCTCACAAGGTTGTCTTTAGTGTTCATTGAAAACCTAGAAAATTACCAAGACATCATTTGCATATTCTCCTGCTTTTTAAAAGCCCAGCAGTTTTCTAAGGAGCTTTCCATATAATACTTGTTCCTTTAGACCAACAGCTGATGAGTTCATCTAAAATGAGTTTTCCAGAGGGAAACGTTTATTTCAGATTATTCACACATGCAGGTGATACTCTCTGCTCTTCACCCTGAAATCCATCACCCTCCCTTTCATGAGCTGTCGGTGGTTCCTAAGGTCTTGACCACATAAATGCTGAATGCTGTGTCATGGACAGAATATCACCATGAACACCTCTATCCAGGATCAGGCAGGTCCCTTTGACCCACCCACTTCACCAGCTGTTCTAATCATCCCCACCTGCCCCCTGCCCTTTGTACTTCTGTCCCTCCCTGGTCACCAGGACAGGGCTGGCACTCCCGTGCTTCTCTTGCATAGCACTTGGCATAGCGGTAATTAGATACTATTTCTAAAGTATCCTTAAGGACTGTGACTCCCAGTGGATGGCAGTTCCAGGGCATGGCCAATGGCCACCATCTGTCTACTTCACCACCAAAACCCAGCTCCCACTCTCTCCTACCAGATGGTAGGGACTCAGCCCAAAGCTCTGCATTGAAGAGCTTTGTTGTTTTTCTTCCATTAAGGGAGCCACTACTGATTAACCCCTTCTCCACTGGCTCCTTTGTCTCAGGCTATAAATGTAAATATACTTCAATTCCACATAATCCTACCAAATTTCTTTCTCTGGTTATGTTGATCAGCATTAAAACATTACATTAAAAGCCATGTCACATGAGGTAAAAGTCTCATGAAGACAGGTGAATCTAGCAATAAGTCACTTTTACCTTTCAAAGAAAAAAAAATATTCCAAATAATTGGTTTCAACCACTCTTCTATTTACATTCAAGTGAGAGAGAGAGAGAGAGAGAGAGAGAGAGAGAGAGAGAGAGAGAGAGAAATAGATAGATATCTTAGGTACCACATGAAGTCCTAGGCATAAAAAAATGGACATGAAATAATCTCATCTCTCAAGTAGTTATAGACTTTGAGGACATAAACACACCTAATAACTGCTACATGGTCTTTCATCACAAATACTGTGAACCAAGCCCTATGAACCCCCAGAGACTAATACTATCTAAACTCACTAAAAGTTATCAGTGCTTGAATTTAATCTTAAAAAAAAAAATGACACTACAAGGTAAGTACTTTTATTAGCCTACTTTACAGATGAGGAAACCGAGGCACACAGAGACTAAGGGACTTGTAATGAGTCACTTCATTTTCTCAAGAGCAGAAAAGCTGGGCTGGGGCTGGGGCTGAGCAGTAGTATATTTACCTGGCATGTGTGAGGCACTGGGTTCGATTCTCAGCACCACATATAAATAAATAAAGTAAACAAACAAACAAATAAATAAATCAAAGGTCTATCAACAACTAAAAAATATCTTCAAAAAAAGAGCAGAAAGCTACGGCAGTTCAATGGAAAGGAAAATTCAGAAAGGAATTAGTCAGGATGAGGAACACTTAAGTATGTTTACAGACTGAGGCAAGCAAAGGAATCAGTGAAGAGAGACATGAAAAATACAAGAGGTGTGTGTGCAGCGCTGATAAGAGGGCAAGGCGAGGTGCACTTGATGCAGCATGGGCAGGTGGCTAGCTGACCTTTGTAAATTAGGGTCAGGTTCTGCCTCTGAGGTAGTAGGCTGGAGGGGCCGACGTGCAGTGGTAGAGAAGAAGTCACAGTGTGTCTTTTGTGGCTTTTAGGTTTTCTCAGGGAAACAGGAGGCAAAGCAAGCAGGGTCAGTGGTGGCTAAGAAGCTTGAAGCATGGTGATATCCCCAAGAACTCCCAGGGGGAAACAGGAAAGGAAACCCCTTGAAATGAAGAAAAGGGGTTTCAGGCAGCTCTGAAGGTTGAGCTGGGAGTAGAAAGTACAACTCCATAAGGAATCCTTTGGTGGTATCCAGTGGTGTTTCACTGGAAGGTTGATTAGGTAGGACAGGAGTGAGGGCTGGTTGACGATTCCCAACTGGACGCTGAGATGAGGGATTTAAGCAGAGATTCCAGGATCCAGAGCAGGTGAGAGGGCAGCTTGAAATGACTGTGGGATCTGATTCTCACTTTTGCTGGGCATTGTTATCGATATTTCTTCCTCTTTGCCAAACTCTTGGGGTACACTGACATGCACAGATGTTTAACAGAACTATGGAAGGAGATCTGACTCTCATCATTTGTCTCTCTAGCTCATTTCTACTCTTTTAACGGATCTTTGTAGCTCTGCTGCCACATTTCCCTCTTCTTATGCCAACATCTCTGGTAGTTAAATATTCTTGTCTACTGCTCTGGCTTACTTTCAATACAAAACTGTCCATGGCTGTCCGTGACTAACCAGAGATCCCATTTCCATTTTGTGGTATCACATGATGATGACATTCAAAAGCTTTTGAATTTGAGAGCATTTCAGATTTTTGGATTAGGGATGTTGAACCTGTATATGGTTTTCCCATTTCATGTCTCTTATAGAGAGATGTAAAACTCAGGGCTAAGAGCTTGGATGCTGGGTTTCTGGGTTCAAATCCTGCCTCTGACAGTTATTAGATGTGTGACCCTGAAGAAGTTATTTAATTTTGTGTGTCTCAGTTTCTTCAAATGTAAAACAGGAGATAATGTATTTGACTTCCTGAACATATTATACTCTATGGGAAAACTTTCATATTCTTCCATAATACCCCTCTAGTAGATCTATCTGGAATTTTTTCTTTTTTTTCCTTTAATGAATCACTGCATTCAAATAGAACTTTCTCTGTCTTTGAGGGAACATTCCAGTGCTAAGCTATGCTCACCATTATTATTCTAAATTCCCATATGTGCTACAACTCGGATTAGAAGCTTCAGAAAATAGAAGATGACTTAAATAATCAAAATACTACACATATATAAGCACAACGTTTAATGTTATCAGAGGTCAGTTTAAAGTAGTCTGGATATTTTTATGTGTTTGAGACAAGAGATGCCACTGATTTATTTATAACAGAACTCTTATAGTTCTCAAGAAAGGGCTTACTGGTTATAGCCTTTCTATACTCCAATAATAGCAAACCCAGAATAAACTCCAATATCCATCCACAGGAGGAAAAAAATCTAATTCCAAGAAATTATTTATGCCTGACATCTGAAGGCAGAGGTCAGCAGTTTTTAAGAGCACACGACAAGGGGCCATGACACTCAATATCGGTTTGATCTGTCTGAGGTTTCAGATGAGCCTGTGTACAGACAGGCTTCCCCGCCATCATCTCCCCAGGTCCCAGAGGACAGAGGGCCTCCCAGGCAAGCTCAAGAAGGCTTAACTCTGGAACTGCATGATTCTAATTGAGAGCAGCAAAGAAGTCAAAAACAAGGACACTGGCAAACATGGAGAACTTTGGAAAACTCTTTGAGCTACACATATGCAAAGCCTCATTCATTACCTTTAGAGTCCGCAAGGAATTCTCCAAATATGTCTTGTCTTAGCGTTTTATGATTCAGCTAGGTGCTGGGTGACAAGTAAACACACACAAAAATCACCAAAAGGCGGGGGTGGGGTGGGGTGGGAGGGGAGGGGATTGAATCAAGCAATATTGGAACTCGAGAGTGTTGTCCTGTGCTATGGATTTTGACCCTAATCTGTCAAGAATCTGCTGTCTGACCATGCATTGAAAATGAACGAGTCCATTTATGGTTGAAAAAATGAAATGATATTTAAAAATATAGCTGCTCTTGAAATTCTTAAACTTTATTTTCCAGGGTATGCCACACACAACTTATTTCTTACAGATAATTTCTATTGAAAGCCACTTGGTGTTCAGCTACTGGTGACCACAGATTGTGAGCTCCTGGGCAAGGACTATGACTTTTTCCTCTGCGTTCTGGGCATCTAGCACAAGGGCTGGTACATGGCCAGGGGCAGACAAATGTTTATTCAATGAATGAGTAAAAAGCAAGTAGAACAGTGGGTTTTTAAAGCAGAGTTGCTACTAAAAATACTGAGGAAGAAGCCAACCTTCACAATCTCCCTAAGATATTTATTTTATCCTCTTCTCCATTGCAATTTTTGTTATTATCTTGACATTTTCTTCTTGACATCTCCTTGCCACTGGGAAGCAACTGGCTCCCGTCTGTCTATTCTCTCAGATTCAAATTCTTGACACTAGCAGAAGACCACAGATCTCCAGCATCATTCCTGCCTTTTGAAGTGATGTATAAAATAGTCCTTAAAAGTATGGACCAGACACCAGATTGTCTGAGTTTGCAGCCTAGATCCCACCCTGTGACCTTGGGCAAGTTACTTTATTCCTGTGTGCCTCAGTTGTGGGCTGAGAGACCATAATAGTAACATCTATCACAGGGCTGTTGTGGGAATCAAATGAATCAGATATTTTTAAAATAGTGTCTGGTGCATAGTAAGCATTCAGCAAGTGTTAGCTAACATGGTTATTATTCACACTCCCAAGGGAAATTCCATTCTGTAATTTTGAATAATTTTTTTTTCCCTCTAGGATTAGCGGATGTTCACATTCACAATAAACCTCCCATGGCCAGACCCAGATTTGCTGACCAGCTAGAGCACAAATGAGATACACTGCAGACAATGCAAGTCCAGAGGCTTCTGCTGCAGCTGCGCCTACTCATAGAATAATTGATTTCTAAGCTCCTAAAGTGATATGAGCTTTGGGGAAATTTATCGATATCTTAAATGATATGTCAAAGTTCCATTAAAATGAACTGTAGAATGTAACATTAAGGTACAACTTGTCGTTCCACTGGAAAACATGAAAGGACCACATGCCCAAGCTAGAAATTTCAAGATACTTCTTGTAGTTTTAGGTCAGATGGGACAAATTTGAAGAAAGGCCAATTAGACCAATGATGTCAACAAGCTGCCTTTTTGCCTGCCAGGAAAATGCTTGGAAGAGATCCCAACAAAACCCCATTCATGGGGCCTAATTCAGAGGGATAAAAGGTGACATGAGGGTGATTTGGGCCTGCCTACTTGCCACTTGGGGTCACCATGAAGTATACCGATGCCAACAGCACATCAGGCAAACATGAGAGGACAAAAGTACAGCCATGTGTGGCCAGTGCCTAAGGAAGGCAATCGTGCCCAGCCATGTCACCATGTCTGGGCACAGACAACAGCCCCTTCTGCAATTGACTCTTACCCATGTGCTCCTCAGGCAGCTGGACTTCGGAAATGGCAAAGCTCAGTATGATGGTTCTAGTTTTCCTGTCCGGTTTCCCTTCCCTTCCCTTTTTCCTTTCATTCTGACTGTGATATTGAATAAGAATCTTATAACATCCAATAGACACCATCTCATTCCTCAAGGTTGGATGAGCACAGCCTTCCTCTATAATTAGTCACAGAAAGAGCACAGTTTCTAGGAAAAGCTTCTGCCTAAGAACTCCAGAAGGCAAGTTCTTTGAGGAATCAGGGCCCACTTCTTCCTACAACATAGAATCATACTCTTTAAGAAACTGGAGAAGCTTTCTAATATAAGCTTTCAACCAAATGAAAAATGTGTCTATGAAACTGCTCTGAAGAACAATCTGGAATCAGAGAAGAGCGTGTAGAAAGGCCAAATTTAAAATGTTTTAGAAGAGTTAAGAACAGATTGGGGAAATCTAGAAAATGTGGTGTTCAAGCAATAGACAAGCTTAAAAGAAAAGAAAAAAAAAGGAGGTTAAAAAAAAGAGAGAATAAGAAAGACATGAAAGGAGGAGCTGAGAACTATATGATGTAGGAATCTTGACAAAATTAAGAAATAAAAAACATAATAAGGGAAAACTACCCTGAGCTAAAGAAAAGCTTGTCTATAAAAAGAACAATCCAAATAATAACTAAAATTTATTGGGAGTAGGGAGAGGCAGACAAAGACCTGTAATTCAAGATACATTTTGGTAAAATTGTTTTTGTTTTGTTTTGTTTTAAAGGATGAAAGAAAAGTTCTATTCATTCCCAGGTGGAAAGTAAGTTATTTTCATAGGCTTTCCAAATTAGGCAGGCTCAGACTTTCCCAAAACACTATATACCAGAAGACAGTGGACCATCATCAATGCAACTTAGAGAGGAACCAAACATTACCCAGGCAATTCTCTCCTTAAAAAAGGAAGGGGAAAAAAAAAGTTCTTTAAGTATAAGGACAACTGAAACATACCCTAGGGTAGGCAAGAACTGAGCATGCTTGTACCTAAACACTCCTTTATAAGTTTTCAGTTTTCAAAGACTTGGCTCAACTGATCAAAAAGTAAAACAAAATAACATTCCAAGAATCAGGATATTTTTATTGCCATCAATGCCAAGAGGGAAAAGAAGTAAAATGACTGTGGCTACAAAATCACAAAAATGTAAAATAAACTTGGAACTTAAAAACAAAGATGGGACATTGAGAGCTATCATGCTACACTAAAGATCTAGACTTGAAGTTTCAAACTGAAAGGTGCCTCATTTTCCTCCAATACACTTTCCTTGCTAAAGAATATTCTGCTAAAAAGTGGTGAGCTACTTAGGTACTAATTCAGACAACCTCATAAGTCCCCACAGGAATTTTAAAACCAAACTGCTGCCCAGATTTAACGCTTATGCTAGTTTCCTTAACTTGTCAAAACTCCTTCAAGCCCAGATAAATGCTGTCACTTTTACCCCCAGGATATCACCACTTTATTAGAATTAGTTGTGCACTTACTTTACCTCTGAATTATTTCATTTGGTGTCCTGACTATACCAATTACTTTACTTAGCACATAATGTGGGTTTTACATACTTCAGACAATAAAGTAAAATTCAGCCAACATTGAAATGATCAATCTGAAAAAGTTTTCATGCACCACTGAAGAGTTTTTGGACCTTTTCTGTTACCTCAATCTGTTGAGACTCATTTTTTACAGACATTTATGAAAATGCTCCAATGTAAGCTAAATTTTAATTTACTAAAATGGTTTTTCAGAGTATATGTCCATAACCATGAAATTTTAAGCCAACTTGGAAGAAAAAAAAACTTGCATTTTTTTTTTCATATATCACTATGCAGAGGGCAGCTGTTTCCCTAAGTCCCAAGAAATGGTTAAAAAACACCATAGAGACCTACTGTGAGGAGTCAGACACTGCATTAAAAATACTCAGTAAGGTGCCTTGCACATAGTAAGTGTAGAGACAGTGTTTGCTATTACCAAGACCACTTTCATCATGTACCTTGCAGGAGGTTAGGGCCTGGGGGTGTCTGAGATAATTAGATACAGAGTCAGGTTCCTAACCCACAGAGCTTCTATAGGCTGATATTGGACTTCATAGGCAAAAAGATGAAGACCTCTCATTCCACCATTTCCCTGCATGCTAAAACTCCATTCTGATTTATTTAGCTCTAGGCACTTAAATAAACCCTGTAGAATGAATTTTCCTGAAACACTTCAATTATTCCCAATAAATTATAAAATTGGACAGAAGATGAATGAACCTTCTTACAAGTTAGAAGGTTCTCATTTTCTAGTGTTCAAAATGAAGGGTACAACATAATTTTTTAAAGTTACTTGCATGATTTATACTGTAATAAAGGCGTTTTTCCAAGTTACTGCGTGCATTTATAAGTGTCAGATAATGTTTAGGACATTCAGTTGTTGAAATATAAGCCAGAATGTGGAATGAAGTAATAGTTATTAGGCCAACTAAGGGGCGGGGGGGATTGACTAAAAGCTTTTATGCTCAGAGACTTGAACATTCAGAGATTATGAGAAATACAATTAAGAACAAAGAACACATAAAACACTAGCTATCTGATACAAGCTTACATGCTAGCTTTTCATTAAGGATAATAGTATAATTTCTTTCGAAAACACCTTTATGTATGTAAACAAGATTCACTGTAGAAAATCAGAGAAAATTTAAAAATCAAATAGAATTGCTTTCAGTCTTTTCACTCAAGAATAATAACTCTGACCTATTTCCTTAAGTATGTGACCCATGTGAGGATAAGAAATTAACTACAAGAGCCAGGTTTGGTGGCACATGCCTATAATCCCAGCAGCTCGGAAGGCTGAGGCAGGAGGATCCAAGTTCAAAGCCAGCCTCATCAACTTAGCAAGGCCCTAAAATAAAACATAGAAAGGGCTGGGGATATAGCTCAGTGATTAAGCGCTCCTGGGTTCAATCCCTGGCACACCACCATCCCTCCACCCAAAAAAAGAAAGAAATTAACCAGAAGAAGCTTTTTATTCGCTGCACATGCTTAGCATTTTTACATGTACAAGCTAGGGATGCACATCATTTTTTTTCCCATACAGACAACTTAAATAAAACACTGTGTTAAATATGGTTTAGAAAAGAGAAACTCTGTATATGTTTTGTATCCCATATTTTTTTCTATGCCTATAGCAATTATTTTGCTCTATAACCCCTATTCTCACCAGATAACATAAGCTGAACTTTTCCCATATCAATGGAGTTACATCAAGGTTTTTACAGCAAAATGATGATGAGTACCTAGGTTGATACGGTTTTTCATGATTACAAACAGCTCTGCCTTGACCATCTTTGCACATTCATGTGTGTGTACCGTAATGTGTAGAATGGCTTCAAGAATAACTGAGACAAGTTGTTTAAATTAGACAAAGAGGAATGAAGAGAAGGAAGGGGGATGGAAATAGAAAAGAATGAATTGGACACAACTTTCCTATGCTCACATATGAATGAATACATGACCAGTGTAACCCCGCATCATGTTCAACCACAAGAATGGGAAGTTATACTCCATGTATATATAATATGTGAAAATATATTCTACTGTCATGTAGAATTAAGAAAAAAGAAAAACTGAGATAATGTACAAATGCTGCCGGAACAATCTTCCCAGCCTGCAGCTAATACCGCAATTCACACATTTTCAAAAGTTTTAACCCTTTGCTTCATTAATGACATCGCCCAACATAAAGTGCTTTTTTTCCTACTAAATAAATGCCTTTGGCTCCTAAGTGTTTATAATAAACAGTCTGTCTCCTACTGCCAGGGGTTGGGGGCTCAACTCCAACTGAAAAAGGGACAGAAGTAGAGAAAGGGCAGAATGCCCCATCTCTTCTCTCACTTCAGATGCTTTGATTCAGGGTCAAGCCACACTAGGGGGAGAGAGAAAAGATTTAAATTAAGTTGGATTCATTTGTGAAAGTTTTTGAACTGGATTCATCTGTGAAAGTTTATAAAAGTTGTATGTTGTAAAGGGCCAGGAGAGTCAAGTCAGCATGAGTGAAGGTTGCAACTGAAGATAAATACAGGTCCTTTCACATTTATGCCCCATGGACTTGAGAGAGTTCAATAAATCAACTCCATCCTGAATACAGTTAAATGCATGTGCTCAGTGGGCACCTTAGATCCTGGCTTGACTCATGCATTCATTTAGCAGATATTTATTAAGCATTTTCTTTGCATGGACAAGCTGTGAAAAAGACAAAGCCCAATGCTCTGGGAAGTTAAATTCCAGGTGTGTATGTGTGATTCTGGGGAACTTCCTTACCTGTCCTGTGTTTCAGACTCTCATAGAGTCTTGTTCTGATATTCCTCCTCTAATTAATTTGTAAAGATCATGGAAAGGAAATAAAATGATCTGACTTTTTCTCTTTTTTTAGCAACATACACTTCAGACAACCAACAGTTGAACATCTTGTGTTTCAGGAACACAAAGCCCAAGACACATGGAGGCTTCTAAATACAGAGGAGTTACTCCAGGTTCTCAGAATAGAGTGAGGGCGAGTGGCTGGCAGGAAAAGCCAGGAATAGCTTGCCTTGCTACCATAAATTGAGGGGGATGATCCTCTAGCTGCACCCCAAAAGATCTATATTAATGATCTTAAAATATCAAGTAGGTGAAGTATTTTGTACAACTATTGGTAAGAGCTAGTACTTTTATAAGGTAAGAGGGATTCCAAAGAATTGTCTTAGTAAAATTAACAATGATCATTAAACAAGGCCAGCACCACTGCTCTCTCTGTGTGTGGTGTGTGTGTGTGTGTGTGTGTGTGTGTGTAAACATACATACACTATCGAGTGCATTTGCTGTGTTTTTCTTGGTCCATGTCAATAGCAGAACTCCTCCTGGGCACTGGTTCGTGGACTACAGCTCAGAACCACAAGAGCCAGTACTTGGCTGAAAGACCACCTTTCCTGGCAGCAGGGAAGCCCCTGTGAGCTGAACTGTCAGGCCACTGGGAAGCAGTCCCTGGAAGACTGAGTATGCCCATGCTAATGGACAGTGGGCTGACCTTCTCCTGTTCTCCTTACTAACTCATCTCCAGGGTCATGTCTACTCCCAGAGCCTGTGATTATCTCTGGACCTTGAGAGGCCAAGGCAGTTACATTACTAATCCTCACACCCTCTCCAGATTCCTAGGATGGCTGTTTTGCAAAGGGTCCTTCAGTACAACAGGCCATCCTGGCCACATCTGGACTCCTTGAAGGTCACGCCATGCCCCATTTAGGCTAATCCTCAATTGCCCTGCTTTGAATCAGTGTCAACTTTACCTAGCCAGTGCCATTGCAGTGTTTAAACTGCCCTCTATCAAAACAGGAGTTCAGATGACAGTGTTTACGAAGTTTGCTTACTAGAGTATAAGAAGCCTAATTATTCATTTCCTTAAGTTATTTTTTTTTTCCAAATTAGTTATGAACTGGAGCTTCCATTTTGGGCTGGGGTGTGTGGGGATAGGGACTGCAAAAGAGAAACAGGAAGTGAGTGCCAAGAAAATGGAAAAATGGAAAAACAGCATGTAAGAAAGACAACTTTGCCAACAGCCTCTGTGTATCCAGGTTGGAAAATGCAAAATCTTCCAGGTGGAAAACGCCAAGGGCATTTTCTTTTATATATTCTAAAATAAATCATTACATGCATAAGTATACAAATAAACAAAGGTCTTAAAGAAAAGCTTATCTAAAGTATGTAAATGCAAAATAATTTACCATTCACTTAAAACCCACTAAGATATACTTTGTTAGATAAAATTAGTATCTTTGATTTAGGTGAAGATAAATAATGTAGTTTAGGTGAAGATAAATAATGTAGGTGAGGGTATTTTCTCAATTCACAGTATTAAACATTTTTCTTTGTTTAAGGTTCTAGAAACTAAAATAATCCCATAACAAAAAAACAAAAACAAAAGACAGTGAAGAATATTTACATCCACAATTTGAGACTATACTAAAAACAAATTTAACATTTTATTTCCTTTCACTCAATTTTCCTATATCTCTTTTTACCATAACTGAATTTTGTCCCATTTTCTTTCACTCTAATATATTAGAAGCACTCTTATGGGACAATAAATTGTTATTTTACAGAATATATGGCTTAATTAAAAACTTAATTTGACATTTCTTTATTGTTTAACATTTAGGTTATTTTTAGGAAAATAATATAAGGGATGTGGTTAGAAATCCATAATAATATATAGAACCTGGAGATACAGATGCATACACACACACACACACACATACACACGCAAAATGAAGATAGAGGTAAATATATAGATCTAGACATACACATCATATACACACAATTTTTTTTTAAACAGTGCCGGGAGAGAACTCAGGTCTCACATGTGCTAGGCAAGAGTGCTCTACCACTGAGCTACATCCACCCTGCCCCATCTATGCATACTGTTTTTTTTTTTTTTTTTAAACTTCTTAGGTAAAACTGCTATTCATAAAGGACCCTAGCAAAGTATGAGTACAGTGTATAGCATCACTATAGAAAATGTTTACTATTACTTAACAATGGGAAAAACCTTGTATTCTTTATTACAGAAATATTTAAACGTATCTAAGAGTAGAATTTATTATCCCACTTCCATGACTCTCATGACTTCCGTGCCAATCTCCCTTCAGCTGGGCCCCCATTTAAACACACTCCCACCAGCATCAATAAATATTTTGGTATGTGTCTCTAAATATTCTTTTTCAAACATGAGCACAAAAACACATCTAAAATAAATTAGACTAATGCCTAATACATTAAATATTCCACTGCATCTAAATTTTTCCAATGACCTCATGAATTTTTCTTAGTTTGGTAGAATCAGGATACAAGTTGAGATCATACATTGTAAATGGCTCCCTCTCATCAGTCTCTTAATTTAGAGGTTTCTCCTTCCTTCCCCTTTGCCTCCCACTGGCTCTTTGAATTTACTTCATGGAAGCAATATGGTCAATTACTCTAGACTTTTTCATATTCTTGACTCTCACTGACTGTGTCTCACATGGCATTTAACATAACTCTCTATCTCTTGTACTTCCTGGAATTGATCAAATTTGAGTTTAATTTTTTTGACAAGAATAAAGACTTCATAGGGGGAAAAATGGCTTCTTTGTACCTTCCCACTAGAGGTACAAATGTCTGGATATTGGCTGTTCTTTTACCTTCTCTCTCTCTCTCTCTCTCTCTCTCTCTCTCTCTCTCTTCACGGGGGTCTTTAAAGATTTTTTAGCTTTTCATCATTAAAAAAATTTCAAACATTGCAAACTAATTCAAGCCAAGGGAGAGAAAAAAAATAGAAGAAATCCCTCTATATCCATCACTGGGCCTCAACACCCATCAACTCACTCACTACCCTACCCCTTATTTTCCTTTATGGATGCTCTCACGCATCCCCCGTTCATTATCCCTTTCCCCTTTTCTCGGCTTAGATGATTTTGAAGCAAATTCCACATATCACCTAATTTCATCTCTCAACATCTCAGTGCATATCTCTAAAAGACAGGGATTTTTAAAAAATGTAATACCTGAAAAAATTAAGAATAATTCCTTAGTCTCAGCAGATGCTAAACAGTATCTCATATTTTCAATTGTATAAGATGATTTTTACATTTTATTTTGACCTGCAACATTTGGTTATTAGTGAGAATATTCCACCATTATCAGTTACTGGCTGTGAACTACTTTCTGATAGCCCTTTGCTTATTTTATTTTTGAGTAGATGGGCTTACAACAATACACAGCAGTAGCCAGTTTGGGTACAGATATTTCCTCATTCTAGTATCTCCCTACTGATGTAGGGAGGGGAATCTACCTTCATGACTCCTCACTACCCAGAAAGCTGATGCTTTCAAATGCAAGTGTACTTTGTGACTCCCATTGCTTCTAAACTCAGAATGACTTCCTTCCTTCAAAGATATAATGCATATTTAATTCTACTTTTTTTTCTAGTTTCTGTAAGTAATCCACATTGTTAATTATACTCAGGTCTTACAAACTCAGACAGCTACTTGGCTTGTATAAGCCCCAAAATTTATTTCCATGACCTCCAACTCACAGCCACTGACAGAAAACAGAGTGTTTCATAATAGTGGCATATTTCTAAATAATGTGAATCCTTATGCAGACTACCCATAAATATATTTCCATATGTTCCTAAAGAAAAAATTCAAACTCTTTTAGAGAAGGGGGCATCTCTGTCATCTCCTTTCAAAGCTGTCTAAATGATCAGGACATCAATTAGTTCTATGCAAGAATAAAAAGTAGGGATTAATTTAAATCATAATGAAGTTGGTGCTTTTTTTTTTTTTTTTCAAAATGGCTTCTTCTTTAACAGTTACCAACACAATTTAAATAGACCCAGGCCCTTTTAAAGGAGCACATTTATTAGGCACAAGCTTGGTAACCTAGGAGACCCCACCTCTTCCTTCTGTAAGAGTCTGTCACCTCAGAAAAGCAACTTCAATTTAATAGATGGCCAGTTTTCTAAGCCTCAATCAAATGGATAGTAGAAGTAACGAAGAAAAGTAAAACTCAAATATTACCACAACTATAGGCTGAAGGTTTTTTTTTTTTTTTCTTTTAGAAGTGGGAATTCCCACGGTAGCCAAATAGGACTGGGATGCGAAGTCCCAAGAAAAATTAAGCTAAGGTTAAGACACCAAGGTTAAAAAAAGAATATAGCATATGCAAGGCCTCAGGCTCAATCCCCAGCATGCACACACATGTATGTATGCACGCGTACTAACACACACAAACACAAACGCAAAAGCATAGACTAAGCAATTTATGAAATCGTGGTTAAAGAGTGTTGAATTTCCAAGGCATATGTAAAAATCAGTCAGCAGTCTACACCACACTCAATGCTTATATTGTCAACAAAACTTAAGAGGTAATGACAATATTACATTTTAATATGTGGTCAACTTACATATTGAAACAAAAGATGAGTTTAAAAAATCAAGCAAGGTTATACATGTAAACACATCATTATTTAAATCAATGTTTAAAATGTAGCTTTTATTAAGTCAATTTTTGAAATTCTACTGTTCTTATAAAGTAAGCCTAGACTACCACTTTTCTATTGTGACCATGTAAATATTATGTATCATTGTGGCTAGGTTATGCTGGCCAGTTGTTTGATCAAACACTAGTACAGGTGTTGCTGTGAAGCATTTTCTTTTAGATGTGATTAACATTTAAGTCATTAGACTTCAAGTAAAGAAGACCACCTCTGTAAGATGGGTAATTGTCAAATCAATTGAAGACCATAAGAGAAAAGACTGAGATCCCCCTAAAAAGGAATTCTGTCTCCAGCTGCCTGCAGGTTCCAGCCTACTGAACTGCCGAACAGAATTCAGATTTGCCAGCCTCACAATCACATTAACCAATTCCTTAGATTCAATCTCTTGCCCACCCTCCCATCCCATATCTATACATCTCCCATTGGTTCTATTTCTCTGGAGAACTCTAATATATACTGTCACTCTACAACTGATTCTTCTTTTGGGGGGTGGGTACTGGGGAGTGAACTCAGGGGCACTCAACCACTGAGCCACATCCCCAGCCCTATTTTGTATTTATTATTTAGAGACAGGGTCTCACTGAATTGCTTAGTGCCTCACTTTTGCTGAAGCTGGCTTTGAACTCCCAATCTTCCTGTCTCAGACTCCTGAGCCCCTGGGATTATAGGCATGCACCACCAAGTCCAGCTACAACTGATTCTTAAAAGTGAAATAATTTGTATTTATCTGCTTGTTACCATATTATACAACAATACTGGGGATCTTGTCTTTAGACAAGGTGTCAGTTTGCTAGAGCTGCCATAACAAAATCCCAGATTGGGTGGCATAAACAAGAGAAATTTATTCACAGTTCTGAAGGCTGGAAGTCCAAAATCAAGGTATCAGCAAGGTGATTTCTCCTGAAACCTCTCTTTGGCTTGCAGATAGCTACCCCTCCACTGTGATTTATCTTTTGTGCATGCACACCCCAGTATCTCTTCCTGTGTCCAGATTTCCTCCTCTTATAAGGCTGAGACAGGAGGATCATGAGTTCAAAGCCAGCCTCAACAAAATCGAGGCACTAAGCATTAGTTTGAATAAGGGCCCATCTTAAGGGCCTCATTCTAATTTAATCACCTCTTTAAAGGTCTTGTCTCCAAATATAATTATACTCTGAGATACCCAGGACTGGAACTTCAACATATAAACTTTGGTGGGGGACACAAAACTCAGCCCATAACAGTTGATGTATTTGGAAAGGTCTGATTTAACATAGGCAACATGGCCTATCTAGGGCTCGCTTTGCTGGGGAGGTACCTAATGGAAAGTTCTTCTGTAGAGCAGTTATAAGTGTCCAATTAAGAAGAACACACAGGCTGAGGATGTGGCTCAGTGGTAGAGCATTTGCCTAGCATGCACAAGGAACAAAGCCCTATTCCCATTACTGCAGGGAAAAAAAGAAGGAGGAGGAGGAGGAGTTGAACGACACACAAATGAAGACACTCAATGCAGAAAAAAAAATAAGACATGATTTTAAATAAGACGCCCAGAGGCACAAAGGCAGACACTCTGAATTTCCAACATTGATTTGTCACATGGACATTTTAAATATTGCTCAGTATAGGAAACAGCAGGAACTTAACCTATTTAAGCCTGGTTAATGATTCTCTCCAAAGGCTACATGGTAATAATAAAAGTCAGCTGCCAAATCCCTCTGCACCCCTGGGCTAGGCAAGATGGGAAATCCCTGTAGATGCATAATGATCAGTGGGCATCAGTGAGAGACTGAAGACTTTACACAAGACAGAGGGAGGAGGGAAAGGTAATGGGAAGAAAATGAGAAGAGTTAAGAGAACGAAAGGAGGAGGGGGGAAGGAAAGCAAGAAACAGGTAAGGGGAAACAAAGAAAAGTGTCTGTCCCTCCTCCAGTGGATGGCACGCCATCACAAGTTCCTCCTCTAACTGGTAACAAAAGATGCCAGAACCTTACAAGTAAAAAGCGCATGTACATTTCCAAAGGCTTTTCACCCTCATTATCCCTCATGTACCCCAAATGGCCTGGTGAGCCCTGATGAAAGTGCAATTATTTTTATTTGACAGATAGAAGAATCTGAGACAGAGCCATTAAAATGACTTTGAGAGTCTGGAAACAATTGAACATTTTACAGACTACCTCTACTCCATATTAATGATAAACCACCATGATATTTTTTTCACCCCACCATCCATCCCTTACATTTCTGGCTCAAGCTATGTGATACATACGTATTTTAAAACCTCTCTGTGTCTATTCTTTTTCTGTAAAATGTCTTTTTGGCTTCATACCCCTAAGATTTTATAGTTTGTTTGGCTGTAAGATTTGTAACTTTCAAACAAGCTTAGATAGAAAAGTGATAAACAAATGATTATTTACTGGGGGAAAAAAATATCCATGATAAGACTGTAAGGAAGAACTCTTCTTCCTGACTAGAAGCCAACTCGTGTTCTTCCAAAGTAACTTTCCAGAGTCCTTTGCCTTTACATTCACAGGAGAGATGGAGCAAACACTACAAACTTTTCTACAATTATGTAAATGAGCTTTTAAAAGTCTCAGGGAAAAATATATAATTAATGAACTTTTTGTAATGGGGGCAGGTGGGGAATAGGTAAAGTGTCCTGAAATAAAATCAGGTTAGGCCTCTGGGAGAAGGAAAGTCAGTCCTTAGCTTCCCTGGCGTGCCTCACACCACGGTCACTGCCACCAACACACACAGCCCAGAGAGTTGGGTTACCAAGGTGCTGCTGACCTCGAGACATTCCAGACTGGCTTTCAGATGAAAATCAAGCTCCCGTTCAAGACTATAAGGTGATACCTGTTCTGTGACAGACTTCAAAGTGCTGTATTCCAGGCCTTCTGATAAGGTCTTGGCATTTAGGCACGCAGGCCACAAAAGGTGATGAGGTTTCCGACTGGCTATCTGTGGAGATGCTTGGTTTTGGAACCTAGCTAACATGCACTTGCAGAGCTACCAGGGTTACATAAAGGGGTACAGAGTTCTGGCCAGAAGGCTCAGCGACGGTTGTAGATGATAACTAGCCTCAACCACCAGACATTAAGTGAATGAGCCACCAGGTGACTCCAGGTCCAACCTTTAATACAAGTCTCCTCAGCTGAGGTCCCATATCACAGAGAAGAAACAAACTGTCTCTGCTATACTTTGTCCAGAGAAATTATGAACATAATTTTTTAAACTTCTTTTATTTGTTCTCATTAGTTATACATAACAATAGAATGCATTTTGACACATCGTACATAAATGGAGTATAACCTATCATTTCTTCTGGTTATACATGATGTAGAATCCCACCTGTTGAACATAATGTTTTATGCCCCTAAGTATGCTTGTAAGAATTTGTTAAATAGCCCTAGTAACTAAAATCTACATTATAACTTAGTTTCCAAGAGGCAAGAAGAATTGATTTTTTTTTTTTTTGTACTAGAGATCAAACACAGGGCTTCCTCATACATGCTAAGCAAGTGCTCTACCACTGGGTAGAGCAGCAGTCCTGATTAATTTTGATTGTGTGTGTGGTTTTTGTTTGTTTGTTTGTTTGTTTGGGGTCTATCTTAGAGGAGATAAAGAATCAGCACAAAGTAGAAACACCAACATTTAAGAGCCACCTTCCTGGTGCCCACCACCACATGGAGTACAACAGAACTTCAATTCCTCCAAAGCCATGGTAAGGCTGACTGTGGTCTCATTTTAAAGATGAGGCACACAGAGGTGTAGCCACTTGTCCAAGATCCTGCAGGAAATGGTAGAGTCAAAATGTGATAGCATATCTGCCTGACAGCCAAAGCTAACAATCTTATTATTGTTGTTGTTGTTGTTGTCTTCTTCTTTCTCCCAGTGGATCCCAAATTTGTGGCTTTGACCTTGGACTGGAAAGACAAGGACAGAGAAGGGACAAATTTTGGGGGGATGAGAGAAGTCTAAGAATCCATATGAGCAACAGTCACTGTGTACCATGTACCCATTTTTCAAAGGTAGTAAATTCTTGGATAAATATAATTCAAATTCACTTAAGACATTATTGATCTTAGTTATTATGTGTCTTCTCAACCAACAGAGGATAATACAACAACTAGTAAGTTAAAGGTCCATGAATGTGGTATAAATATACATATGTTAGAACATGCTCAAAGTGTTGGGACCACTAACCAACTGTACACTTAGTTGTAGGGTGTGTACTTAACACTCAAGCCTGGTGAGCTAGACTGTGTTCCCAGAGGAACTTGCAACATTCCATCTAGAGCATTCTGTCTTAAGCCGGGCTTTGGGAGCAGGGTCACCCCAGCCACATCCATTCATTTGCTAGTTGTGCTTCCACTGAGCACTGACCAGTACTCCACTTTTAGCTTAAGTGACCAACTGTCCTTCCTGGGCCTTTCCACTTTCCATACCCATGACTGTGACAGTGAGGCAGGCAGAGAAATGGGATCTACTCCGTCCTCTCCTTGCCCTGCATTTTTCCTTCAGGGTGTCTTACTGAGCAATTCTGCTTCTGTCCCCAAAGAAGCTTAGGTTGGGGCTGAAAGGAGATGGTGGTGATAGGTTTGGGAACAACTTCATTACCCGTCAGGAATGTGGAGAGAGTTCACCACCCTCCCTGAGAAAGGGGAGCCAGTTCAGATTTGTGCTAATGAGGAAAGAATGCCAGTACTTAAAGCTCCTTAGAAACGCCTTCTTCCCACAAAAGACTGACAGCTTCAGCAGAGGCCTGGCCCTCTACATGCACAGAGCTGAGCAAAATGCACAGAGCCACTCCAGCCCACCACAAAGGGCCTGGGTAGGATGGATGGATGGCAGTCACTCCTGCTCTTCCCATGGCTATTTCTTCAGCCTCAAGAATCAGAATTCTCCCCCTTTTGTCCAGTCCTTCAGGACTACAAGTCCTACCCTAGCCCCCCCACTCCTTAGCACTTACATGACTGCATTCCAAAAGGATTTTTCTCTTCCTAAGATGTCTACTTGCACACTGCTCAGCTCCGATTAAACAGGAAAGAGTAAAACAAGAAATGGGCTTTTCAAAATCTTGATTCTTATTATCATTAACCTTAGGCATGTGAACAATTCAAAGACATTCTTTGTGGTGACTCTTTAAAATAAACATGGTCTTAAAACAAACCATAGTTAAGCACTGTTTAATTCATAAATGAAGGAAATCTTATGTTTTTTATTAAATGTACAACTAGAATCCACTACATACGCCCACATTCACATAAGTATAAAATGAATAAATGTTGAAATGCTGAATGTATAAAAATGAGGGCACAACTTGAGGACTCACACACTGTCCCAGCAGGCAGAAACAGTGTCCGCAGAGAGAAAAGATTTTATCCATTAAAAAAAAAAAAAAAAAACCACTACTGGAGGAGGGAGAAGCTGCAGCTCGCAGGAGTCCACCGCTCTCTTCCCTAGGATGGGACAATCACCCAAGCATTATGGAAAGTCAGAAAGGAGAGAACAATCTCCATTGAGAGAGACCTGGCCTAAGCAGACACACTCTCTCTTTCCTCTCAAAGAAGGTCCTAGAAAGCAGGAGAAGAACAAGGAAATGTAGAAGTGGGAGAGGAGGTATTTTAAGAAATTAACCCCAAATGCATAATGAGCCAGCCACATGGAAAAGCTGCTAAGCACCCTGACATTCCCAGGTGTTCTTTCTGGAGGGAGGTAGAATGGCAGATGCAGGAGGTACAAAGGAATGGCCCTGAAGAACTGGTCACAGCCAGGTAGCCTCAGATGACCTTATCCAAATTTTCTGCGTTTCTCAAAAAATATGAGCATGTAAATCCACATATTCTCCCCCTTCAAAAGCCTATTCCTTTCCTGTAATACAGAATATTTTCATATTTGCCTTGCCTTTTGCCCCCAGACAACTCCAGATGGGTGCTATCAGGCATTTCCAAGGTCAGAGTTCTTCAGACTTCAAATTCCTAGAGGACAGGAAATACGTTGTTTTTCTTGCATTGTACTATTACTACCCAAGTACACATACACATACATAAATTCCTGCCAGGAATTTTTTTTCCCCTAAGTCTCATTTCCTTTCAAGTGTCTGGTCTTGGAAGAATTCTGGGAAGAAGGTTGATAACATCCTTAATTTATAAGCAGGATAATTGCGATTCATTCATCCATGTATTCATTCCTTCAGCAAAGACTGATTGAGTACCTTTTTTGTGCCAGGCTGGCGACTCCACAGTGATTACCTGGAGCCTGTTTTTCACAAAGTACAGCCCTAAAAAGAGGACAGGCTCTAAACAAATAAGTACATCACAAACAGGTAATAGGTCAAGGTGAGAAATGTTTACAAAGTTAAAATGAGAAGCCGGGAAGCCAGAAGAGTGGTTTTATATTAGGATGTCATGGAAGGCCTCTTTAGGTGACATCTCAGCAGAGACCTGCAGAAGTTTTCTGGGGCAGGGAACAGCAGGTGAGCGGTTGAGGTTGAGGTGGACTGGGTGGGTTAAAGGAACTGCAAAGGAGCCCTGAGCACAGCAAACAAGGGGAAGGAGGTGGGGAAGGGCTCAGCCTGTGGGGCTTGTGAACCTGGTGAGGAATGTGCTTTACTGAGAGGGAAGGCAAGCCACCAAAGTGCTATGAGCATAAGAATAACACTGTGGCTGCAGGGTAGAAGTGACTAGGGCAGGGGCCAGAAGCAAGGAGGCCAGTGAAGAAGTTCCAGCACGAGTCCTGGGGAGACATGGCTGTTGCTGGACCAGGGTGCTTGCAGTAGGTACAGGGTGAGGTCATCAGATTGTGGACATATTTTGAACATAAAACTACCACATTTTGCTAATGTGAAAAGAGATTAGGGCTTTTGAATTAAATAGGCCTGGAGTCAAATCCCAGCTCTGCCACCTACAAGCTGTGGGACCTCAGGAAAATAAATGTTTTAATTTCACTAATTCTCAGTTTCTTCCTTTGTAAAATGAGGATAACACTGCAAAGTACAATTATTATATAGATGGGCTAAGGCTGTAGCTCAGTGGCAGAGCATTTGTCTAGCATGAGTGAGGCACTGGGTTCGATCCTTAGAACCACATAAAAATAAAAAATAAGGGCTGAGGTTATAGTTCAGTGGTAGAACACTTGCCTAGCATGTATGACACACTGGGTTTGATCATATCAATAAATAAAATAAAGGTCCATCAGGGACTATAAAAATATTTTTAAAATAAATAAAATAAAGTCATGCTATCCATCTACAACTACAAAAAAATTTTTTTGAAGAATTATTATATACAAGCGTCCATTATAATACCCTGGTGTTACTTTCTGTTTGTTTGAATTCTCTTTCATATTTGGCTAATGTAAATAACCCCAAGTCCCAACAAAACACTGTTCTGTTAGGAAGAATTTGTATTTGCTCCTAAAGTTTCTCTATCTAATATACCATTTCTTTGCTGCTGCAATTGACTTTTATTACATTTTTGTCCCTGACAGCAGAGCTGTTATTTTCAAGGCTGGGCTACTAAAGTTCTAATCTTAATAGAATCAGCAAACCAACATGCAAGTCCCTTATCAGAGAGATGGGCAGAAACAGTAATGAAAATAGAATCCTGGGGCTAAGAATTTCTGACAATGCAAGGAAGGTATTTGGAAATAGTATAGTTCATATGAAACACTCCTGGTTTTAGATTCTACAAAATAGAGTTAATTATTATTTTATGGTTATTGGAATATTTTAAAGTTGGGATTTCTTGCCTCATTTCCTGTCCAATAATTACAGTTAGGCCAATATTTCTTGCTTATGTCAACATATGATCAAGCTCTTATGATCTTGACTCTACCAAGCAGTGAAACCACTCAGCCCTGAAAATCAAATAAAAAATCAGTCTTCTAGTTTCTTGGCTGTCATGCCAATAGGAAGTACATACCGTTGATTTTTTGGATCCTTCCACTTCCCCACTCCAAACAACTCAATGCCACATTTACTGTGTCCCTCTCTAAAAATAGGAAATCTCATTTGTGTTTAATGTAAACTTTGAAAGCTATTCTAAGAACAACCAGTTGAAGAACTAAAATCATTAAATGAAATCTAAAAGAGACACTTTAAAAAAATGAGAGAGCTGGTGCAGGAGTGCACACCTGTAATCCCAGGTACTTGGGAGGCTGAGGTAGAAGAATTGCAAATTTGAGATCAGACTCAGCAATTTAGGGAACCCTCTCTCAAACTAAAAAGATAAATAAATAAAATGACTGGGGATGGACCTCAGTGGTAGAATGTCCTTGGTTCAATCTCAGCACCACACAAAAATAAAGAGAGAGAGGGAAAGAATGAAAAAAAGAAAGGAAGGAAGGAAGGAAGAAAGAAATCTGGTCTGGTACTAGAGTCTTTATAAATTGAAACTTAGACATCTACTTGAAGAATCTAAACCCAGTTTTAGTAGAATTACATAACTGATAACATAAAAAGAAAATAAAATTTAAATAGAGAAATAAGGATCAGGATGATAAGATTGTCTCAGAAAATGATACCCAGAGCAGATTAAACCATCCAAGAATTTCCTATTAAGCAGATCCTCAATGGAAGGAGAAAAGTTTGAAAGTCTTCCTTTCATTTTTTTTTTAACTCCAGTATTACAAAGTACTATTTTGCAGTGACTTTGCATATGTGCTGGACTGAAAATTTGTGTCTCACCACCCCCTCCCCCAAAGAATAATTCATTGTTGAAATTCTAATCAGGTGCAATAGCATTAAGAGCTGGGGACTTGGGAGACGATTAGGTCATGAGGGAGGAACCCTCATGTATGGATTAGTGCCCTTATTAAAGGGACCCTAAAGAGCTCTTTTGCTTTCTATTGTGTAAGCAAACAACAATAAGTCAGCAATGTGCAACCAGGAAGTGGGTTGTCTCAGTTCCTTTTTTGGACCTCAGTGGTAGCACAAATGGCTGCATTTTGGGGTGGCCTTCTTGCTGGCTAAGTCCCAAAGCAGCACAGGACATCACATGGCAAGAGTCAGGAAAGGACAGAGAGATCTAGCCAAGCTGGTTACTCCAGACATACTCTAGAGATAAGCCATTAGCCTGTTATACATTAATCAAATGAATTGACTAATCCATTCATGACAGCAGAGCCTTAATTGCCTCTTAAGGGTCCCTCCTGGACCTGCCTCTTAATATCTCATAATAGAGATCAAATTTCAATGTAAGTTTCAAGGGAACAAACCATGTTCATACCATAGCAAGGCCCCTTGGCCATGCCGGCACCCTGACCTCTGCCTTCTAGCCACCTACTTGTGAGCATACATGTATATTCCTTAAAATGCACCCAGGTCTTCAGGGCTTTGTTATTGCAGCCTGATTTGATTAAGACAATATGTTTACTTGTTATTTTCAAATATAATGCATTTGAATAAGACTGAGTATTATTAAGTAAAGACACTAATAGCAGCAATAGCAGAACTCATTAGCCTCATCTCCTTCAACTCTCATCATGATTAAGAAGCAGGCACAAAGTTCACTGCAGAGTTTGTAGCAAAATCCCAGGTGTCTACCTCTAAAACCCGTAAGTTGCTACAATTGCTACAATTCACTGCCTCTTTTTATAACTCATGAGCCATAGCCAAACCCCTGTTGCCACCTCTTACTTGAATCAATCAAGTTTTCCTTCTCAAGAAATCTGATCATCACTTGTGTCCATCTCCCAGAAAGAAACTATCAGTCACCTTTTAACTCTTTCCCAACAGGGCATTGAAGAGTTTCAGTTCTACCTTTGACTTCTTGAAGCTCCCACCTTTCATCCATGTTTGGCCTCCTTCTCCATGGAAGTGTCCTCCCTTTTCACCTAAATCATCACCTACTAGCCATTCTCCAAACTGCCAAACCTAATATGCCCAAGTCCCCCTACAAGCCCTTTCACCTTCAATTGCCTAAAGTCCAGTACCCAGGCAGGTTTCTTACTCAAAAGTCATTAATGACTCCCTAGTACTTAAAAAACTAAGCACAACTATTTCATAAAAGGGGGCATGGGCCAAGATGTCTCCAGAACAGTTTTTTTTTCCCTACCCTATTCTCAAAAAGCTATCACACGGCAGATAGAGTCTATCATATGGGCAAAACTCTGGATTTTCTTTTCTTCATGTTAGAATTTAATACTGATAGAGATACTAAGAAGTGGGACCTTTAAGAGGTGATTAGGGCCTTGTCATCATGAATGTATTAAATTAATTCACGTAAGTAACAGATTAATGGGTAATTTCTAGAGTGTGTCTATTCTAAAAGCCAGTTTGGATAGATCTCTCTTGCCATATACATCCTTTGGGGATACTGGAGTTGACTCCATCGAGAATGACCTCAATCTCATCTCTCTTGAAATTCTGCCTGTCTTGCAAGATCCTCTCTTACACCTGAAGCCTTCAGCAAAGGTGCTTAGAAAGAGCTTATTACATTTCACTTAAAATCTTCAGGGGATTAGCAAGGATGGTGGAATGTGATGGACATCATTATCCAAAGTACATGTATGAAGACACAAATTGGGTGTCAACATACTTTATATACAGAGATATGAAAATTTGTGGTATAGATGTGTAATAAGAATTGTAATGCAAAAAAAAAAACAGAGTTCATGTATGAAGACACGAATTGGTGTGAACATACTTTATATACAAAGATGAAAATTGTGCTCTATATGTGTAATAAGAATTGTAACGCATTCTGTTGTTGTGTGTTTAAAAAATAAAATCAATTAAAAATAAAAAAAGAAAACTAAAAAATATTACAGAAAAAGAAATTAAAGATCTAAAAAACAAAAAAAATCCACCTTGCAGAGAGTACATTTCCCTCTGAACCTTTAAAGCACGCATTTTATATCAATCATGCAGTACTTAGATCCTGTCCAGAATATTATTCTTCTACCTGGAAATGTACTGTCCATCCCCCACTTCCCCAATGAAAAATTCAGGTTTTCAGAAGTCAAAGACCATGTCTTCCATTTTATGTGTAGCTCTAAGACCTGGCATCAAGTAAGTTGCAAACACGTTCTGATACATTTACATGATCCAGGTCTCAGGATGTACATCCAAAGGTTTTACATTTTAAAATATTACCATGTGGCATATCCCTCCTCTCCACAACCTTCCCCCTTTCTAGGCAGTCACAATGTACATTAATATATTAGAAGACCCAAGAAGTTCTGTGATAGGTATCTATTCATTTTGTTGAGCATATTTACCAAACTTACTTGACACAAAGAAACCCTGATAATATTCAGCAATGCTACCTGGGATAACCGTCCCAGAATACCTGAAACAATGTCCTACATATAACCAAGTGCTTAGTAAATAACATGTAAGGCATTTTACAGCTCACAAAACTCACCTGACACCATGACAATGTAACTGCTTCAACAGATTTGTATAGTAGGGAACTATGAAGAAAGGATATCCTGTCTTGCTTTCCTCTAATTCTGTGCTACCTCTTACTTACCAGCCTGCCTTCCCTCCCTCCCTCTCCACATTCTTCATGCATCAAATGAAAACTTTTCTTTAGTTGCTGTGAAATTCTAAGGATACAATGTGACTTGACCTGTTCCTCCCATCAAGAGACTTTTTTCAGCTTTCTTGGACATCAGAGGGTCCTTAGATACCCATCCAAATTGCCCGTTTACTCTTGGGGAAGGGAATAAATGGTTAAGTTCAGGAAATTCACCTTGAAGACAGAAATTAGTTGACCTAAGTACTGCTGTTTTTAGCTTAAAGGAAATTTGTGAATTTCCAAATTTAGGAATGTATCGATAAGGATTAAGTACAACTACATATAAAATGGCTTAAGTAAGATAGAAGTCTATACATATAAATAGAGAATTAGAAAAGTTAGTCCAAAGCTACTATGAAAACCCCAAAGACATTTGCCATCAGGGCTCATTCTATCTGTTCCACCAACCTAATACAAGGCTTCCAAATTCAAGATAACTTCAGGGTCCAAATTGGCAGCTGGGGTGCTAATCATCAAATCATCATCTGAAGCAGAATAAAAAGAAGATGGAATAAGCAAAATAAAAAGGCCTAACTTTCAGCAGAGTAAGGCCTGCCTTTGAGGCCTACCCTTTGTCTTAGTTTCAGACTGCTACGACAGAATGCTACAATAGAAAGGCTTAAACAACAACATTCATTTCTCAAGGTTTTGAAGGCTGAAAAGTCCGAGATGGAGGCATCATCAGATTTAGTCTCTAATGAAAGCCTGCTTCCTGGTTTCACAGATGGCTATCTTCTCACAGTGTCCTCACATTGCAGAAAGGATGGGGCAGCTCTCCGGTTCCTTTTATAAGGTCACTTATCCCATGCATAAGGGTTCCATCCTCATGACCTAATCACCTACCAAGGCCCTATCTCCAAATACCATCACTTGGGGATTAGGTTTCAACATATGACTTTTGGAGGGATGCAAACAATGTACACAGCACACCTCCATCACCTCTTATTGACCAGGACCTGGTCACACAGTCAACAATAGCTTAAAGAAGCCTGGGATGAGCTCTTTTAGCTGAGTACATTGCATCTCAAGTAAAAAGTGGTGTCACTGAGGAGTCTATAATCTATCTCTGCCACTAGAAAGAAAGCAGATGCTAGAATCATATCATCTGCGACTGTAGCTTAGTGATAGAGCATTTGTCTAGCATGTCCACCCAGGACATGTGCATGTGGGCACCCATGCAAAAGAATGCTATCTCAGAGTGCTGATCCAAAGTCATTTAGTCTACTTTTTCTCAAGTTCAATGGTAAGAATCACCTGCATGGGGCCATAAAAGAGCAAGAGCAGAGATCCTCAATGAATGTGGATTCCCAGGGTCTGCCCAGACCTTGGAATTCCTACTCTTTTTTTAAATTTTGTTGTTGTTGTTGTTGTTGTTGTAGATGAACACACAGTATCTTTATTTATTAATTTATTTTTTTGTATGTGTGATGCTGAGGATTGAACCCAGTGCCTCACACAGGTGAGGTAGGCATTTTATCACTGAGCTACAGCCCCAGTCCAGGATTCCTATTCTTAACAAGCATCTTAGGTGATTCTTATTCAGCAAATTTAGGAAAGACTGAAATGTAAACTTAATCTTGCACCGACTTGACAGTCCTCTCAACAAACTGCTGAGCATTGGGGCCAGGAGGCAGTCCAGTCCACCTTTAAACAGCAAGAGGCACAAAAGTTCTTCTCTCATCCTTTTTATTGACTTCCCACAGGATAGGCAAGATCTGACAAAGTCTACCCCACAGGAAGAGACAAGTGAGCCTTGCTATAAAGGGATTACAAAAGTAATTATGAATGAGGAAACCAAGCCCTTGAAGCAGCAAGCTCTCTCTGTCACATGAACAAATGCCTGGAATTTAGACCAAAGCATCCCCTTTCTTTATGTCAAGCTTTAGGGTGACTTTTCTCTCTGGATTTCAATCTTACTTTATGGACTGGATGTGAACTTTGAGCAAGTGCCAGAGCTCTTGTGTGTCACACCTCTCGGGCTGAACACCATGCCCAGCATTAGGGAGAGCTCCCCACTAATGAAGTTGGTTGACAGCCCAATTTACCTCGTGGGTGGATGGGTTTCTCTTTGAGGCTCAGAGCTACAGATTAAAGGTTATAATATACTTTGTAACACTGAAAAGTCAACTGTTACTAATTTGTACTCAGTGTTTTCCTATCCACTGCACTACTTATTTCCTCCCAACAAATGTAGCTAGGACCATGTTAGTTACTTGTGCAGGGTCATCCTTACAGAATCAGGGGGCACCCAAGGACAGACTTGCAATGAATGAATTCTAGGGCTGAAAGAAGATTTTGGTCACATTAGTTATCTATCAGAGGTGAATACCAAGAAAATGTGTCAGGAAAACGTGAGGGAGAAGGGGGAGAAAGCTTCAATTATACCAGAAACAGCTTAACTCTGGTGTGACCTTTCTACAGAGAAAATGGTTACTATTTACATTTTGTTTGAAGTTTCTTTCACAGCAGGGAACTAGATTCCTAGAATATAATCAATAAAGGGAATGAAATATATCAAAGAGAGATTCTTTTGCATGTATTCATGGTATATCCCCCATAAACAATATGTTGAATGTGAACTTTTTGGAAATAGGGTCTTTGCGGAGATAATCAAGTTTAAATGAGGTATTCAGGGAATCTCAATATGACTAATGTACTAACAATAAAAGGAAATTTGGACAAAGACAGATGCAGAGGGAAGATGAGCATGGGAATATAGAAGATTGGAATGATGTACCTATAAGATTGCCAGAAAACTACCAAAAACTAGGAGGAAGTAAGAAAGGATCCACTCTATACTAATGTTTAAGAGGGAGAATGGCTCAGCTTACCCTGGATTTCAGACTTCTAACCTCTAGAATGTGATGCAATGCATTTCAGTTATTCTAAGTCACCTAGTTTGTGGAACTTTGTTATGGCAGCCCTAGCAAATAAATTTAATTGGTTAGTGATAAAAGTAGAGGATGTATTTCTTCACCAATGTCAAATGTGATGTCCCTGGACTAAGACTATTTGCATGCACCAAGTATGAATGTACAGCAAAAGAACTACAAAAAACAAACAAACAAACAAACAACCTTAAAATCAGGTCTGAAGTCACATTTACTTACTCTACAATGTTTGAAAACAAGGTTTTCCCTCTTGTCATTGATGGAGATAGAGACAGAAAATTCACTGTGATGCCTCTGAGATCAAGAAGATTTATAGTTCTGCATCCTTCCTATCTGATTGCTTCTCATTCTAGATCTGTGGTTCTAAATGCTCTCTGCTCAGGATACTGTCCTGAGGAGACCTAAAAAGACCCAGTGTAGATTCTTCTCCAGAAGTTTTTTTTATTCACTTGTATGGGAAGAAAGTGAGGAACAGAAATAACTTTTTAAAGGTCCCCAGGTGACATTATTATGCAGAGAAGGCTAAAAAATCTTAAAAAACAAATGCCTGAGATTATGTGGCTCAAGTTTTTTCAAACATCAACAGAGTGCCCCCCCCCAAAAAAAAAAAACAAAACACCTCTATTATGGTTTAGAACTGGAATGTCCCTCAATGGATCACATGTTGGAGGCTTGATCCCCAGTGGAACAGTGTTCACAGGTATGGCTTGGGGGGAAGTGATTGGGTCATGAGGGCTCTGACCTCATCAGTGGACATATAAATAATCTGATAGCATTATTAGAGAATGGTGGAAACTGTAGGAAGCAAGTAGGAACTAGTTGAATGAAGGAGCCGGTCATTGAGGGTATGCCTCTGGGGACTATGTCCTGTTCTAGGTCCCTTTCTCTAACCCCACCACCAGTTGTGCTTCTGGCTGCCAAGAGGGGAGCAGTTTTCCTTCACCCTGCCCTTCTGCTGTGATGTTCCCACCTTGCAGCCAACCAATCAAGGACTGAAATCTCTGAAACTATAAATCCTTGCTCCTTTAGGTTGTTTGCATTAGGTATTTTGGTCACAGTAACAAAAGGCTAACGAATCCACCCAAACTCAGAAATACTAGGAAAACCAAGACTGTGTAAAATTGAGAGTAGGCAGCCATGGACTTTGAAAGATGGATCTAGAAACTGGATTTCTGAATGAATAAATGTTCTATCATTGTTGGATTAGCAATATTTTGACTAAATGGCTCCAGATAGATGCTGTTAGGCATCTAATTTTATCTGTAGCATATTAAGTCTTTTAGGTTCAATGTCCCACCCAGTAGTTCTAATAGAAAATAAAATTTATCAAAATTTAAAAAAGAATACTGACATTTGTCATAACTTGGCAAAATATCCAATAATCTATTCCAAAGATATCTACAACCTATGAAATATTCTCTACATAAATTTAAGGTAAAAACCTTCTTCCCCCCCATCCACCATTCTGTTTTAGTGGAAAGGGTAGGTTAATGATGTAGCAACTGCTTAACAGCTCTTAACCATCTCTGCAAACTGCTTAAAAACACAGATGTTTCTTCACACTGCACAGTTCCATTACTTCAAATGTGGTTCCAGAGAGTATATTACACTATATCTTCACTTACAGGTGCAGAAAATTCAGAGATTCTCAGCTTTTACACTAATTTCTTGATAGGGCAACTTTTCCTTACTCCAGTTTAGAAACAAAACAAACTCATAAATTCAACAGATACATAAAGATACAAAACCCCTTTTCTTCCTTCTCTCCTCCTCCTCCTTCTCTCTTTTTGTCTTCCCCATGCATATACAATCTTTCTTCTTTTGAGTTTTTTATTTTAAGTTTTTATTTCCCACTAGAGGGGGCTGGGGCATGACCTAGTGGTAGAGACTTGTCTAGCACATGAGAAGCCCTGGGTTAGACCCCCAGCACTGTAAGCAAAACAACAAAAAAACTTGGAAAAAAGGTCAGAGACTTGGGGATTTCCTGTCTACAGCTCTGCTCTGTGCTTAAGGATATGCGCAAATACAAAACAAAACAAAACAAAAAAAACCCTTCCTATTTCAAAGGAAAGTTATGACCATCATCACTACAGTAAGATCAGATGCTTTCCTCCCTACTTGTTCTTAATTGGAAGTTATTATTTTAAAAAGTCACAAATTAGAAGAAGAAGATACATTTGACTAGGTACTAGGAGAGACTTAAACACACTTCAATTAAGAGCTGTATTTTTTTTCCCCAGATGCCTGTGAAACTTTGCACAACTCCAGGAAAAACAGCATACTGCTTTCATACTCTATTACACAAGCAGTTATGAGTGGAAGCAAAGATGGATGAAAGCTGAGGGGTTAGAAAGAGATGTGAACAGGAAATACACAATTTTAAAGTTTAATGAGACTTTGGAGAACATCTGATTTTGCCCATGTGTAAACTCAAGGAGGCAAACTGATTTGTAGGAGTCATATACAAGTAATTAGCTAAGGTCAATAGATGGAACTCACTATTTAGTCAAAACACCAAGTACCAAGTCCTGATGGAATCCAGAAGTTAACAAGAAAATGTTGAGCCAACTTCTCTGGCTTTCTGACCCCACGTTTTACATATTTATCATCTCTATGCTTGAGATGGGGCCAGGCACAGTGGCACATGCATGTAACCCCAGTAACTTGGGAGGCTCAGAAAGAAGGATCAGAAGTTCAAATCCAGCCTCAGCAACTTAGTGAGATTCTGTCTCAGTATAAAATAAAAACTAAAAAACAATGTAGTTTAGTATAAAGCACCCCTGAGTTTAATGCTCACCAAAAAAAAAAAAAAGAGCTTGGCTGAGCTCCTAACTCTGTTAAGAAAGATGAAAAACTTTTCTGGAGTGGAACAAGGATATTTCTCAGAAATGCAATCCACAGTACAAAGTTCAATGTCAAAGAATCACATGTGGCATATATAGAAGGGTCACATGCATTATTTCTGATCACATTAGATGGATTCGAAAATCTGGTATTTCAAAAAGGGGGAAAAAACACTACTAGAATAATAAGAACCAGTAAAAAAAGAATAAACTATACAGATCAGGAAAATATATATATATATATATATATATATATATATATATATATATATATATATATATACATATACATGTATGTGTAATACATAAACATACATGTGTATATAAACACATTGGTACATATGTTTATATGTGTACATATGTTTATATATGACATATACACAAATAAATGTGTATATAAGTATATATGTACATGTATAAACATAGGCACACATAATTGTTTACATATATGAACATATTTGTACATGTATGAATATATGTAATCATGTGTGTCTATATAAACATGTATGTGTATATAAAAACATGAATAAACAAATATATGTGGGTATATGTGTGCATATATATTCCATGATAATGTATAATCAATAATACAGTAGGCCCAATACCAATACAATAAGTCCCAAAATGAAAATATCCTTCCACAAATTCAGAACTCCATGGCTTGGGTATCATCTTTAAAATATCAATGTAGAAGTAGAACATACCTGTAATCCCTATAATCCCAGCTACTTGGAAGGCTGGGGCAGGAAGATTGCAAGATTGTGATCAGCCTGGGAAATTTAGTGAGATCTTTCTCAAAATAAAATAAAAATGGCTGGGGTTGTAGCTCCATGATAAACCACTTGTGCCTAGCATGAGCAAGACCCTGGGTTCAATCCCCAGTATCGCAGACATACAGAGTCAAATTAAGTGTCTAAATATCAGCTTCAAATCCATTGCTCAGCCTGAAGGCCTGAGGGCCCTTAGGCCCTTACATACATTGTGTAAGAGCCCTCCAAATAGGAGAAATCAACATATAAAATCAGAAAACAATCTTTAAATGATATATTTATCTTTACCTCATAAAGAATTTTCATTATGCTCAGTTTAACAAAGAAATTTTAGTAACAGAAAGATATTCACATTCCAGGGTTCCTATAAAGCCAGGGCTGTTAAAGTAGGTGATTTAAAACTTTCAGGAAAACTGATTATGGGAAGGCCAAATCCCTTTTAAAAAGTATATTAGGAGGCATTATAAAAATAAGGAATAGGTTAAAAATCTGAGTTCCCAGAATGACAACACCCTTGTATGGATAGAGAAAAGCACTGAAGCAGTACAATTGTATTCCTATGCTAGAGTACCTAACAGAAACAAACAAACAAACAAATAAATAAATAGGAAAAAAAAGAAAGAGAAAAAGAAAAAAGAAAACAAAATCCATAAGGGCCAAAATCATAACATTTTTTAAAAAAATGCATTTGCTGAGATGTTCCATATTGAAATGAGTGGTTTTAAGCCAGTGGTTCCAGAGGCCAGAGGGCAAATGGTAGGCAATCACTTATTCAAATTCAGGGACTGATTGCATAAGCCAAAAGAAAAAAGAAAAGTGGATCAGTCAGTTCCTCAAAGGCAAATGCAAGTGGCTGGTGGCTGGGAGAAGCTTCAATCCACATTCCTGATGGTGCCCAAGTGAGGAGGTTACTATGTGAACTACATCATTTCATTTTCAGTCTTGTGCAAGTGAGTTTTGCTTTTTCAGTTTTTTCTTTTGTTTTCTTTTTAGGATCTAACACAGCACTGCCCAAGAGAAATATAATGTACATCAAAGTTTATGTCTTCTGATAACCAATTTAAAAAGTACAAAGAGAATGGTGAAATTAATTTTAATAATATTTTATATAACTCAATATATACAGCCCAAATACTATAGTTTCAACAAGAAATCGACATGAAACTTTTAGTGGGATATTTGACATTCTTATTTTCACAATAAATTTTTACCATATACTTTTAGTTCATCTCAATTCTGACATTACATATTTATTGGAAATACATGACATCTATTTAGACTTCATGAAATTTACAATTGAAAAAATAAATTCACAAACCCAACTTATCCCAAAGCTAGTTAAACATTTTCCAATATCTAAACTGAGTATCATTTTAAATTGAAATTTATTACAGTGAATAAAAGTAAAAATTCAGTTCTTAGGTAGTAGTTCTAGCCATATTGCCAGTTTTCAGCTGACATCTGTGGCTAATGATTGCAGGAATAGACGGCAGAGAACCAACATATCCTTTGTCCCAAGAATAACTTCTCATTCTGACTCCCCATGGAATGCAAAAGTCAGGCAATAAAACTGAAGTCATCCCACAGAGAGATAAGTGTAATAACTTCTTCATTATCTAAATCCTTTATGGAATTTGGCTTATGGAATATGAAAATAGAAGAAATGTTAAAAAAAAAAACACAAATAGATTTAGGAGCTGGGATGTAGCTCAGTGGTAGAGCACTTGCCTCCCATGCACAAGGCCCTGGGTTCAGTCCCCAGTACCACAAAATAAAACAAAGCAAAAATAAAACAAAAACTGGGATTTGAAAGGGGTCTTTAACTGGGAATTAGAAAGTACTTGGGAAAGAAAAAGAAAGAACATATTTTGCATTTCTGTCTTAGTTAATCCCTAGGAGGGAGATACTTTTCTAAAATCTCCATTTTCCTATAAGAAAACAAAGATCCAGAGAAGTTAGGTACAGTTAGTGGAGTGTACAGAATTTGAGCCTTAAAAATCACCTAAACTCTTTGGTGACATTTATGGATCTGAGCACAAAACAATTCTCAGACATTCAGGTAAGTAATTATTATTTATTCCCTGGCGGAACTTAGGGAAAAGAGCCAGGACAAAGTACACACCGATAAAAGTGTTCATCTGTACAGCTATCCATTTAAACCTCTCATTGAAAGTGCCATAATCTCTATTCTTCATGAACCCTGGTGACTCAACATTCTTCTCATTGGACAGGGAATCTCTCAGGGTGGAGCCGACTAAGCAGTCACTTTAAAAGTTTCCTTGATGGGTATTGTAATAAATCCTGAGGGTCTGGGACTATTGAGCCAAATCAGACCTCAAACTCCACTTAGCATCAGAATCCTCAGGTGGAGGTTGGTTGAAACACAGATCAGTGGGGGCTGGGACTGTAGCTCAGTGGTAAAGTGCTTGCCTTGAATGTGTGAGGCACTGGGTTTGATCCTCAGCACCACATAAAAATAAACAAAGATACTGTATGTTCATCTACAACTAAATAAATATTAAAAAAAAAAAAAAGAAGCACAGATCAGTGAGCCCTACTTCCAGAATTTCTGATTAGATGATCTGAGTGCAGTCTAAGAATGTACATTTCTAACAAGTTCCCCAGGGCTGCTGTTGCTGATGGTCTAGGTATCTACTTGGAGAACTAGAAGAAAGATGGATACACTTAATTGATGTAAAAGAACCACCATAAATTCTTAAAGAACTTTTTCATTAGTGCAATTTACCAGGCTTACATGTGCCGCCAGCCTAAAAGTGCTCAGAAGGTAATTGCTTGAATCTGAAGAAGTGTGCTAAACACCTAAGGTGGTAGCCTTCTCTTCCTTAAGCTTCAAAGCTTAGAAATGCAGATCCAGGCTCAGAGGGCTGATTCCCAGGAAGCCTTGAAGGTAATAAGTATTAAATTTCAGAGTCCCTTCCAAGGCTTAGCAATATTAGCTTATATAGTGTGTGTGGAGGGGGTGTTTGTGTATAGCTATAAAAAAACTGGCAAGAGGTTTTTTTCTTTTTCTTTTTTTTTCTAAAGGACAGCTAAGAATGTAGCTCAGTGGTAGAGTACTTGTCTAGCATACATGAGGCCCTGGGTTCTGTTCCTGCTACTTCAAATAAAAATAAATAAATAATTTTTTTTTTAAAAAAAGGATTCCCATATATTTTTATATAAAACTTGGGCTTCACAAAAGTTGGATTTGTGCCAAGCATGGTAGTACATGCCTGTAATCTCAGTAGCTCAGGAGGTTGAAGCAGGAGGATCACAATTTCAAAGCTAGTCTCAGCAACTTAGCAAGGCTCTGAGCAACTTAGTGAGAACCTGTCTCAAAATCGCAAAATAAAAAATAAAAAGGGTTGAGGATGTGGCTCAGTGATTAAGCACAATAGGTTTCAACCCCTGGTACAAAAAAAAAAAAAAATTGGATTTTCCCTTTGAGACCTTTTAACCCTGTTCATACATTCCAGAATTTTTTCTAGGAAGAGAAAACTATTGCAGCTTTTAAACTCTCACAAATATGTTTAGAACTTGTTTTGACCTCTTAAATAACAATGTATGAGGCAGTTTTCTTTAATATATTTCTGCAATATTTTAAATGATTGAATAATTTATGTACCCCAAATATATTCAACCTTTTTTTCCACTTTAAATACACAAGTGGTTTCTATTTTATATGTATTTAAAAGCTACCACCCTGGTGAACATACAAATATTTATGCCCATCCTTATTTCTTTACTCTTCCTCTAAAAAGAGGAGTTGATATATACTACATGCCTTTGTTTTAATTTGCTGAGTTATAATGTAGTATATAATTTGTAATTTAAATTCTTCTCTACTTACTTCATATGCATGTTCACAGCTGCTCAATGATTTTTAATCTCAATGATTTTAATGACCATGTAACATTCTTTTCTATGTATGAAACATTTGCTTACTATTCTAATATCTGGTTGCTCCCAATTTTTCATGAATATAAATAGCATAAGACAATAAACTCTTCCCCTCTCGTACATTACTTCCTTAACAGAGCTTTCCCCAAGTATGTCAAGAATTGTTTAATAGTGACCACCCCAACAGTGCCATTGATGAAACACAGGTTTATGGAGGAAAAAAGAAATGTTAGTGTGAAGAGGGTTGAAGTATCAAAGCCTCAAAGATACAGTAATCTGAGACTTAGCTGACCATTCTGGAGAATTTCTTCCCCAACTAGAATCTGCCCAGAATCTGTTTTTACAAACTATGGCTAAATAACTCACAAATGTCTAAAAACTTTAATGATAATATTATATTATTCTTTAAATGAGGTTCAAAGCAGCTGCCTCATCAAAACCCAGACCCTTAAGCACCATTTTGTTCCTGGAAACCAATGGCATTGTTTTTAATAACAGTCAAGCTCTCTTGGTATCAAGGAGACGCAAATGCCAGATAGTACACCAGATCTACATTTAGGTAATTTTCTGCCCAGAGAACACAGACTAGTTAATTTGCTTATACAAAGTCTAAGTTTATAGCTTGATTCTCCAACCACTTGAGCTAATGAACTGCACATACAAATAATGTCAGTTTGGGTGTAAAAAAAAAGTACAACCAGCCCTTTGTGTCCATGTATATCACATCTATGGATTCAATCAATCACATATTGAAAATATTTGAAAAAAAAACATGTCTGTACAGAATACATGCAGCCACTTTTTCTTGCTATTATTTCCTAAACAACACAGTACAACAACTACTTAGCATTGACATAATATTAGGTACTATAACCTAGAGGTGATTTAAAGTATGAAACAGAATTATACACACACACACACACACACAAAAAAAAAAACAGGATTACGCATGCTATATGCAAATACTCTGAGGGACTTGAGCATTCACAGATCTTGATACTAGAACAAATCCCCCATGAATACTAAGGGATGACTGTAAATAACGAGCCCTTCAATGACACTTGGTAATGTCACAGTACAATTGAACATGGCCAAGAGGATCTTCAGACCTTCCTAGTGGCAACACCAAAAAAATATCAATGACCTGTTCTTTCAGTCCACAATATTGGTGGACTAGTAAGCCCTGAGCAGAGAAGAGCTACAGGGATAAGGTGGTGATGAAGAGGCAGTATTTTCATTTTATAATCATTAATTCATGCAATATAGTGACTAGTGCCAAGAACGGGACTAGATGCTTCAGGCAGAACAGAAACATTAATCCCATACTGACTACCATGCCCAAGATGCCCGTTGCCACCTCAATCCACTTCAGTTCATCATGGGGGAAGGGCTGGTGTAGCTTTCCAAATACACTCAAAGAGGCAGGAATCTATAGTAATAGACTCCCTTGACTGCTGGACTTGTAAGTCCAAGGCTTATGAAACAATCCACCTTCCAGCTATCCTCCAGGCAGACAATTCCCTAAGACCTGGATCCATTGCCACAAACCACCACCCAGGGAAAACTGTACCCCTTGAAATTTTAACAACCTACATTTAAAAAACTACATTCCTAAGTCTCAGGTTCCAGATGGCATTGTTAGTCTGCCTCTCTTTGTCCCACCTCTCCCTAAAACAGGTCTAACCACTTTGACTTCTGTATACTCCACCCCACTCTTATCTCTGGCACCAAAAGCTTTCAGACTGATAATTCTGGGCCTGGCTAGCAGGCTTCACTGAAACATGTTTTGGTCAAAGTTTACCCATGATTGGCATCTTTTAGTTGCCACTGGCAAGTGGAATAAGGGATTTGAAATTCAGTTCCAGGCCTTTACTTGGTTGGTTGGCATCATCTTGTCCTGAGCCCTCCAATGTCAAAAGCCTGTGTTTGGGGTACTTGGAACCTGAGTCCCCAAGGACCTGAGTCCTAATTCCTGCTTGACCTCAGTGATGTGCATGAGTGTTAAAGGCTGAATTGTGTACTCGCGCCACTCCCCCACCCCCGCAAAAAAAAAAAAAAAAAAAAAATATATATATATATATACTTGTTGAAGTCCTTTCCCCCAGTACCTCAAAATGCAACCTTAGTTAGGAAGAGAGTCAGTGCAGATGTAATTAGTTAACAATAAATCAGCATGACTGATGTCCCTTATAAAAAAGGAAATCGCCATGTGAAGATGCAGGCAGGGAGAGGGCTAAGACTCCTATAAGCAAGGAATCTCAAAGGCTACAGGGAAACTATCTGAAGCTAGAGGAGAGAGATGGAACAGATTCTCCCTGGAGGCTCACAGGGAGAACCAACTGGCAGACACCAGTGTCTTCAAAGCCCTCTCCCCCAGCACTATGAGATAACGAATTTCTGTGGTTGAAGCTGCTCAGTTGTGGTACTTTGTTACAGTAGCACTAGCAAAGTAGCATAACGAATTACTATGTTGTAGTTTTCTCATCTGGAAAATGGGGCTAAAGAATAGTTCTTCTCTAATAAGGAGGAGTAACCAAATTAATTAATAATTGATGTTACAAGGATAATACCTGGCAGGAAAATGCATTTTAGTGTCAAGTAACTATTCCCTAAACATTCTGTTAATCAAATACATTTTCACCATTTTTGGTTTCCTAATCAAGTTGCTGAGTCAGATGCAAGTCAAAAATAAGCCCACGCCAGATCTCTCAGGAGATGAGGGGCGCTTACCCTTGGCTGGCACAGCCATTGCAGGGTGTGGCTACACAATTTAGAGACCTTCCTTTGTGTATCAACAGGAATCTAGGCTCCCTCCCTGCTCTTCAACCCCACACCCACTCAAATCCCATCCCTTCCTTCCCTGGAGCAACCACCGCCCTAGCCTTGGACCTAGGCCTGGCCCCTTTCTCGGGTTACATTCTCTCAAAACCCCCAATAATTCTACTGCCCAAATACAATCATCTCAAAACTTCATTCTTCAGTTTTACTCACCCTACCCCACCCTGGGCTTTTAATACTATGCAGAGAAGTCCATCCCTCCTTGGAACTTTACTTCCTATTACTTGTCCATACACCTTCCTCTTTGCTGTTCCCCTCCTCAAGACTGGTTTCCTCTAGTAATTGCCACCTACTCAGCAGAGTGCACTCAACCCCAAGCTCCCCTCTTCCATGAGTTTTCCCTAAACTACTCTGTTGTTGACTATCCACACACCAGGGCTGATTTGAATGGTGCGAGCCTTACACTGCTACGACTGTTTAATGAACATTGGTCACATTATCTCAACTGGACAGTAAACTCTTTGAGACCATTCATTCATCACACAAAACAGAGGACTGACCAGCACTAGGCACTGCAACAGGCCTTGGCTACTGTGATGTACTGAGGACTGCCTGTGGGCCAGATTTTATACTCATCCTCATGATGCTTTAAGGGAGCTACTGAATTACAGATGAGAAAAACTGAATATCAGGAGGATTATGTATTACCTGACATCACATGATATAGAGGGTAAAACTAGAACAAGATAGAAAACAGGGCTGAGATGTCATACAAAGGGTGAGCTGCAAACAGTATGAATAATCAGATCCCAAAGAATGAAGGCACCATCAATGTGGAAGTATGGCAATAAGTTCAGATAAAATACAAGCACTTAAATGTGTATTTCTCATATTTTCTCACATACATATACGTAGTTACTCAATGCTTATTCCCAACTTATATCAAAATTAAATAAGCATCCTACTAAGTTTGTAGATGACACAACATGATTATGATGAGAACTAGAATTTAAAATGACGAAAAAACTATAGAAATAGGTTTAGCTAACAAAATCGAGTTTAACAAACGTAAAGTAAAATTTAAGAGGGATAAAAACAGCGTCTTGCATTTGGGTTCAAATGTCTAAAACATTGCACACATAAATGTAGAGAAACATAGGGCTATACCTGGGGGAAAAAAAATTAGCAGTTAATTCCATAAGAGGAAGAGGACAACATGACTATCTGTATTAATAAAGGTACAGATCTAGGAAGTAGTCACTCCACTATTTTTAATATTATTTTGGAAAAATTCTAAAGTTCTGCTTTTAGTTAAAACTCGGAATTCCACAATTCAAGAGTCAAACCATCTACATGTTCAGATGAAATCAATGTAATTATGGACCTTTAGATCTCACATTTTCATAAATCACATAGTGACTGAGAGCAAGGACTCAGTGCAGCCTAAAGCTACCTCCGTAAAGTAGAGCTGCTCGCTGACATCAATGGAGGTGTAAGATCAGATGCCGATAGTTCCTATCTGTGAAAGCAACCTCAAAATTACAACTGTAAAGTGGTAACTTGAAAGAGACCCTTGTTAAACCCTTATCAGATCAGGTCACCCAGTATATTACTAGACTTAAAAAGGAAAAGCCTGACTGATTGCCTAATGTCACCAGCTGATAACACCCAGGAGCAGTTTCCATTCCTAACATGGAAAAAGCATTTAACCTCACCTAAAACAGCATGCTGCAATAGGTTTCCGCCAATACAACAATGGGTATTGAACAAGTAGCAACCAATAGTCACTTCTGGGTGAAAGTAGGAAGTCATGCTTTTGGTGCACCTTTAATACTCAAGTCTCAAATGATTCTCTGTGGCTATTTCCTGTGACCGAGTCAGTTTTCTCCAGCATCCATTCTCTGTTGCCCTTGGAGGTTTGGTTGGTCTCAAGGATGCCAGCTAGAGAATATGTTCCCCCACCTCCCTTGCAACTAGGCAGAAGCATGTGACTAAGCTCCAATCAGTTCTATGTGGGTGATTATCTGTGCCCCTTGGGTGTACATCCTTTGAAAAGGAAAATGCTTGTGTTTTACTCTTTCTCTTTGAATCTTGACCATGCAACATGAGCAGCCTAGCCCAACAGAATTATCATGCAAGACTTACATCATTTCAGCTTTTGTAACATTTTAAAAAATTAATAAAAGAAGTAAAATGAATTTTACTAGGTTTATTAATCTGGTGTGTCCAGGATTAGCATTTTAATGTATGATTATTGTAAATTTGCAGATCACATTATAAGCTATTTTATATTCTTTTGTTGAGGGTATGAAGTGTTTGAAATCTGGTGCGTATTTTATGCTTATAGCACATCTCAATCTGTACTAGCCACATTTCAGATGCTCAAGACCCACATGTGGCAAGTACCTTCTACATGGCACAGTGTAGCCCTAGAGGGAGCAGAAGGACATCAACCGTAGGACTTGGATCCCTCGAGAAATCTATGGAATAAAACTACCTTGCTGGCCCTTACATTGCTTAAAACTCTTCATTCAGAAGAAAGCAACTTCTATCTTGTTTACATCACTGTATTTCTGGGTATTTTGTTATAAATGCTTATCTTGTTACTAATCAATGCAGCCTTTGGGATCTCATAGAAAGACCTGGTAGTTTCTCAGGTATGAAAAAAAATCTTCAAAAAATGGAGAGCTACATGGCCAGGCGTGGTGGTGCACACCTGCAATCCCACCAGCTCCAGAGGCTGAGGCAAGAGGATCACAAGTTCAAAGCCAGACTCAGCAACTTAGCAAGACAAAATAAAAACTAAAAGGGGACAGAGGGCTGGGGATGAGGCTCAGTGGTTAAGTGCCTTTGAGATTCAATCTCTGGTACAAAAAAACAAAAAACAAACAGATTCATGAGTTTGCACTGATTCTCATAAAAACAAAAAAACAAAACAAAACAGAAAAACCTCTGAAAACATAGACCAAGTCTGATAATTGCCCAAAAAACACCCTCAGCATTAGGAAATACACTTCAAAATAAACACAGCCAAGGAGAGCATGTAGTTCCTTAGACTTTTTCTTGTTCTTCTCTCATAGTATAAACCTCTATATCTCTCAGCAAACCAGCCTACTGGGCAGTCTAGGAAAAAGCAGAGAGCTAGAGCCCAACAGACCATTCAGCCTCTGAAGAAAATGAAAAACAAAATCCTTTTCAGGAAGTATTTCCCCCAAAAGTGAAAGTGTTTCCATTTAGGCAATGGAAACTAATAATTAAATAATCAAGTTGATCAGAGCATACTTTCTTTTACTAAGGGGAGGCAGAGGGCTAGCATCATAGCTCAGTGGTAAAGCACTTGCCTAGCAATGTATGAAAGCCCTGGATTGGGTCCCCAGCACCAATAAAATAAAATAAAAGGAGGTAGGGACTTAAGAAAAAGCAAATCCAAGGCTACTCATTAACATCATTTTTTTTAGACATACTGGGCTCTTAGACCTTTAAGTGAAAATAACCACTGTTACACAGCAAAGATTTCTAGATAGAAACTCAATCAAAAATCTCCACAAAACGATTCAGAGGCAATTCCTATTTTACTCACAAGGAGAAGTTACATAAAGAATTTTTCAAATAAAATACATGTAGGTCAACAATAACCTTCATTCAAAATGACTAGGCATTTTTAAATCATAATATAGAGTTAAGAGATAATGACACAGATGACTCATTGTGTACACTATCAGATTTCTCTAAGTTTAGGGGCCAGGATCTGGGGTTTCATAATGGTCTGTAGCCGAAACAATATCATGCTTAACCAAGAAGTATGGTGGGGTAACTGGATTGAATCTGTAACACACATAGCCAGACACTGGACTCCTAGACACAGAGGTGTCACCGGCTCCAGCAGAAGTAACACCTGCTCTTTTTCCCTTCAGAACTGAAGACTGAAACACATGTGGCTCTTAGAAAACAAACAACCCCACATTGTTCCATGTCCTCCCCTGCCACTGGTGAGCTTTGCTGCCACAGACAGGCCTGGGCGATACAAAAATCATAATATATATCCTACTTAATTTTAGGGAAATAGAGCAGAATTTACTCTCTGAGGTTTGACATTTCAGAATTTACGAATGCCCATTCCCTGTGTGAGCAGGTGTCTACAGCAATTAACAATGCAAGCTCTTGTGTCAAGAAATATCAAGGTCCCAATGTCTCTGCCATTTACGAAACATGTGACGTTAGCCAACTAAGTCATCTTCCTTTGAACTTTTCTTCCCCTGGAAAAAACTATCACAATAGTGGTCTTTACTGGATAGTGTTTGGTGCACAGCATATGATAAAAAGCATGAGAAGGGCTTGGCACAGTGCCTGCCACTTAGCATTCCATATATATAAGAACTCGTCTCTTTATTACTATCATAGGAGGTCAGCCATCGATACGTGTTCACTCTTGTTATCAATGTTATGTATTAGGTAGAGGCACCCACTGAAAAAGTGTGATGCTTCCACCTCACTCTCTCAGACACTGAAAATAGTCCCCACAATGAAGGAGCTAAGGTCTATGAGTGGGTGCTCAGCGGAGCTCAGCATGGGGAGGATGGGCCTTTGGAGAAACTGCTCTAGGATGGAAAAGGCACGGAAGTGGATGTAGAAGACAGGTTATGTCTCCTACCCTCAATTCATCTGCTCAAGTCCTAACACAGCTCACTCAGTATGTGACCTTATTTTGCTTAAAAGTTTTTTTGTTTTTTTTTGTTTTTTTTGTTTTTACAGCAAACCCTACATTTTCAAGTTAAAAGGAGGTCACTGGAGTGGGCACTAATCCAAGATGACTGCTGTCCTCATAAAAAGGGGGAACTTGGACTCAGACATGCACACAGGGAGAATGTCATGTGAAAATAAAGACTGGGGTCTCCCAGTCAAAGATCACCAGCAAACCACAGGATGCAGAAGAAGGTCAGGGAGAGATTCTCCCCGACAGTCTCACAAGGAACCCTCCCTGCCAATACCCAGATCACAGCTCCAGCCTCAGAAATGAGATTACAATAAATCTCTGTTGCTTAGGCCACCCAGTTTGTGATACCGTGTTGTGGCAGCGCCAGCCAGCTAATACAAGGTGAAATCAGTCAGCACTCAGATCCCCCATTTAAAAAGGGCTGACAGGACCTGGAAAATATGCTGCATGACCTGAACCTGACTGAATCTCTCTCCAGAACTTTACTGGAGTCTCCTGCCTCCATCCAATGGGTCATCATTGATAGATTTTAATATTACGTCTAACACAATGCATTTGGCTAAGGTTCCTCTGTCTACAGAGAGACTTGGATTTGAAATACTCCCGTATTTTTTGTGTGGGAGAGAGGGAGGCTCAGGCATGTGTAAAAACATATTATAAATGACTAAAAAAACTCCCTTGGAAAAATACCTTGGCAGAGATGTGGGTTGTCAACCTTCATGAGAGCTGTTATCTCAACAGGCAACAAATTCAAACCCTTGACTGAGCAGGATGTGTCTGGTTCCTCAAGATTCATAGGGTGTGTGCATTCCCTTGGCCAAAGCTGCAATAGTTAGCAGCTGCTACGTAAAGGTACACCATCAATTTAATCCTTTGTGGAGCCAGTCGTGTTAAACTGGCTGCTTTTTTTTTTAATGGGATGTCTGCTGCTTCCCTATTATAATGGAAAACATAATTGGGAACAAATCTTTCAAAAAATTAAACACACACCCACAATGTAAACTGTGAAGCACTCCATCACATTGGAGTGGCATTTCCCAAGATTTGTCACAAAGATCTTTCAATTCCATTTCCTATCCTTCAACCTCCACCCATTTCACTCAAGGCACTAAAAATTGGCATTTGCAAAGAAATTCCAGAAGCCTGAGCATTTAATAGCAGAGGGAAATCCCAACCTTTTTGGCCTCACTTCTCACCATGACAGTTCATTTTTCCATGTGAAACCACATTCTAGTTGCTGCAAATATTTAAAGAGGTAAAGAAGCCACTTTCAAACTAAAAGATAAAAGATACAAAATAATGGCAGTCATAAAAGATATGAATAATGATGACTAGAACTCCATGTTTGCTTTATAAGCATAAAAGTCAGTCAATTCAGTTTTAAAACCGGACAGAAAACTTTACAGTTTTCTTATTGAAATACTCAGAGCCATGCTACAGAACTCTCTTGGCCTCCTGAAGGCTTGCTATTTTGCAATGCCAAGAACAACTTCTGACACTGGGTCTACTCACTGTGCTAAGCCTTTCCCCCTCTTCTGACCATCCTTCTCCATCCTATCCATCCATGAGGCCTGGGTAAAGCCCCACCTCCATAAATTTAGGTTTGCAGCCTTGGCAAACCTAAATTCCCCCCAAGTCTCCATACACAGATTCACTCCCCTGAAAATCAAAAGCATTTATCATCTGGCTTCACAATCTAACTAGTTGTCCCATCTTGAAGGTCCCTTTAGTATTTATCTTTTATTGGTATTTTGGCTTAGTTATTTCCTGCATGTGTTTTTCCTTCTCCTAAGTTTATTAGCTCCTTTAGAGAGTCTTTAGACAAGAGCTATACCTTGAACTTCCCTCTTTGTATGAAACCCAAGTGTGAGGATTCTTAAAACACAGTGATAAATGCAAACTTTAAAATGTCATCCACCACAGAAACTCCTAAAGTCTTTTAGATTCTGTGACTTATCTGTGGGGTCCCCAATATATTTAGGAATCAAAACAAACAGACGATGACTTGTCTAATCACAGCCTGTAGAATCAGGCTCAGTCCCCTATTAACTCACATAAACCTTCCCTGGATGTGAGCCAAAGTGTTCCAGAAAGACATTCTGATTAAATCTACCTGGACAATTATCCTAAAGTAGCAGTGACCTGAAGGACATCCACAGAGTGCTCCTTTGGGCCATTCTTGTCCATTTTTTTTTTCACTCCAGGATTTTGTTCTCAATGGCCACAAACTGATCTGGCTGCAGACCTCCCAGATACAGACTGGCTGAAACATGATCATGGCAGTGGGTCACCTGTCATCTCTTTATGTAAGCGTGAACCTGATCTGCTATCCTCATCTGCCCACCCCCAGTAATACAAAGAACTTTTTCTTTCCCTTTCTTTCTCACACAAAGACAAACAGGAAAGTTGGGTGGCTCATGATTTTGGAGACTTAAGAGACCACTCCACTTGCTTCGTGTAAAGAAGATTATAGAGTTTGGCTCATTTATCTAAATGTAATCATTTGTAAACTTGTTTTTCTTGCAACAAGTAATACACATCTATATGTGTGTGTACATAAACCAAAAACCTCAGCCTGAAAAGAAAGCAAAGTGAGCTTCCCTCACTCATTCTCTCCTCACCCTCAGTTTCCCTCCTTAGAGAAAGTAATTCTTACCAGATTATTCTGCCCTCTGGATCCTATGAACCTTTTAATCTTGTTTGCGTTTTCATCAAGAGAAAAGAATAAGTATTTTCCAGGCACCTCCTGAGCACCAGGTCCTGAGATGTGTGCTCCACATCCATTAGTGCATTTAACATTCACCATAATTAAGAATTATTAATAATAATTAATGGTTCACCTTGAGAGGCTGATGCTGGGATTTCTTCCAATTTCAGGTGAGCAACCCAAGGTTAGAAGAATATGAGACTCTGCCAAGGCTGCAAACTTAAATTCAAATTCTAAGTCACTTTGTCTAGCTGCTACCTAGATAGTTCTGTTTCATAAAACAGAATCTCCATCCCTAACTTCTTTTCCCAGGAAACATGGGTCAAGGGATCCAAAGACCTTGGCACAAAAACTGGTTCTACAACTTAGAGCTCTAAGAACTGGGACAGATGACTGCACCTCCCCAGGCCTCAGTGTCTCCATCTGCAAAATGAGCTTAATAATAAAACCTACCACACAAAACTTACGGCAAGAATAAGTTTATTTCATGTAAAGAACATGGACTGGCACCTGATATTATAGTAACTACTCTATCATGGCTAGCTGTTTATCGTTGTTATTATCATATGGCTGGTTAACAAATGGAGATTTGGAATGGTTTCCTTTCCTTGTTAATTTTTATTTTTATTTAGTCCATTTAGCTATGTAGTGACATAGCTTGGAGAAACAATTTGGGATGTATTTGGGAAGCCATGTGGATTTGTCTGGCTCCATTAGACCAATTTCCTTTGCTCTCCTCTCCCAGGGTTGCTCTTCGAACATTTCCTCTCTTAGCATTCACTGCCAAAATCATGGCCTTCTCTGCTGCCAAATCCCAGAAGCTTTCACTAGTGTTATTGCTATGATTTTTTTTTTTTAAATCATGGAACTATTTCAGTTTTTATTTAAAAACTAGATTCCAGCAACACCCTCCCTAATGCCACAAGCTTGAAAATTTTTAAACTGAAAGTTTATGTTCCTATCATTTGCCCCTACCCATGTTCATATATCATGGAACTGTAATCCAACAAAACTTTGCTAAAATAATCTCCACTTATATAAATGGAAGCTACCCAAATTGTTTTTGCAACGGAAAAAGACACTTACTAACCTGATCATACAATGGACAAACTCATACCTGCTGAATTGGGCAATGTTGTCCACTTAATTGCTTTTCCCTTCTTAATTGAAAGCCAAAGTAGATAAGAAGGCTTGGTATCCTATGGCCAGCAGATTATCAAGTCAAAGGAGGTTTCAGATCATCAGATCTAAGGAAGTCAGACTACTGAGGCTCTCCCTATGGTTAATGGCTAGCTACACAGCTTTGGCCAAGTCATTTCCCATTTCCTAAGTTTTAGTTAATTTATCTTGAGAAGATGAGATCAACTTTTTCCTAAGAGTTGATCTAGCTCCTTTTTTAAGTGAGACAATATTTTGCCATCACCCCCTAAGCATCCTATCTGGTCTGGGCCATATCAGAGTAGAGCAGTAAGTTCCATATCACTAACACAGCCTTGGCAGATAAGCTTTAGCCAAAAGTACGTATGCATGTGACATGCTAGTTGTAAAAAACACAGCCTCTACTTATTGCAAAAATGCAGTTGTGCCAAGCTTTCAAAATAGAATTCATGGCAAAGCAATAAAATCCAGGTTCACTTTAATTACCTAATTTTAAATAATATCTGGGCATGCATATTTCAAGGGTGATATATCTGGGCTTCCCTCTAATACCCTTCCATGAATTCCTCCCATTCAACAATCCTGCTGGAAGCATCTGGAATGCAGTTAGCATAAGACAGAAATCCCAGTGGGGTTTATAAGGCAACCTTTTGTTGAAATGTCACTGTGTATAAACCTTCTGTTGTATTATTTTTCTCCATTTTCTCCTATGGGAGACTTTGTTTCATAATTCTGACATCACAACTGGTTCCTCCAATCTAAAGTATTTTATGATGAATAACAAATGAGTAAGAAGCCCAGGAATTCAGGGGGAGTGAAGGTAAGGGCAGCAATGCATTTTGTTGTTTTAAGACAAAAGCCTTGACAAAGTTAAACAACTTAAGGTCAAAGATGATACATGCTAATATGTAATTCCTTAACCACCCCCAGAAGAGTTGCTTTTAAAAATGATATTGTGAATCAGGAATTAGGCAACTTTAGAAATGCTCAGAGTTTTTCCTGGTTCTTTAAGATGTTTAGTTCAACTGTTCCTTTCTCTATAAGACCTAGGCCAACTTTTTAAAGTTAATTTTGAAAGCAATACACACAAAGAACAAGGAATGTTAAGCATGCCATTCATAGAAGCCACCCTGAGCTGGGGCCCAAAGTGCTTCTGGTGTCTGTAGTTTATTAACCCAGCACCTTATCAGGGCAGGAGTGGGGGCTGTCTCTGCAACCCCACGGAACAGAGCCAGAGCAGCCAGAACATGAGTCACAGCTTACTTACATCACTCTTCCTGAACTTCGCTTTCAAACTCTTCATGTTTAGTCCATTCAGCTTTCCAAAGTCCTGGGAGATTTTTCAACACCTAAGCAGAGAATGAATGAATGAATGAACAAATGAATGAATGAAGATTTCCAAATATACTACACATTTTCTATTCTGATTGGATTACAACATTGGGCCAAGGGTAGGAAACAGGGTCAGAACTCTGACCATGTCAGAAGATGGTTGGAGTCAACACTGGGAGCAGTAAAGAACACAGGTTATTTCCACAACCTAGACACTTCTGACATTTTTAAAATGACCCAAACTTTAATTTTTTTCTTATTTTAACTGACAAAAACTGTACATACATGAGATATAGGATATGACACTGTGAAATATGTATATACTGTGGAACAGGTAAATTCAGCTAATTAACCTCACATGTATATTATTAACTGGAGTGAAAACACTTGAAAGCTACTTTCTTAGCAAATTGCAACAATGTACACAATACAATGTTACTAACAACAGTCACTATGTTATACAATAATCTCAAACTTATTCCTCTTGACAAACTGAAATGATGTACCCTTTGATTAACATATCCCAATTCCCCTCACCATCCCCTGGTGACCACCATTCCATTTTCTGTTTCTATGAATTATACATTTTTATATTTCACCTGTTAGTTCCCACACATTAAAATGGAACAAGTTTAAGTTCCTGCTTAACTATCACTGTAAAAATTGCTCTATGGGTACTGCTATGGTTTGGATGTGGTTTGTCCACTGGGGTTTCAGTATTGGAAGCTTGATCCTCAGCGTGGTGATTTGGGAGGTGAGGGAATGAGGTAAGGCCTACTGGGAGATCCTTAGGACACATCTTCAGAAGGGAATGTAGTTCTCCTGGAGTGACTTTTTAAAAAACCCGATCCTGATCCTTGCATCTCTGGCTTCCCATCTGGCAAGGGGACCTCTTACTTCCACACACACTCCCACCATAGTTCTGCCATCCACCAGAGCTGAGCTGATGCCAATGCCAAACCCTTGAACCTCCCAAACTGTGAGCTAATAAACCTCTTTGCTTTACAAAGTTACCTAACTGCAGATATTTCATCATAGTAACAAAAAATGGACTACTACATACATATTCCTTACAAGTAATTCCTCCACACAACCTTCATTTTGCAAGGATACCATCTACTTCCCTTTGAAGAGCGACACTAGCAAAAAATGATAAGGAAAACAGTTCACATTCCAGATGCCATTCACTCCCTATTTATTTTTCCAGAGCTTGCCCCTCCTTCCCCCACCCCCAAGCCCTCTTAAATGCACAGAGCAGTTAGCAAAAAATGCCAGGAAAAACAAAACCTCCCTCATCGAATAACTCATTCCTCAGGGGACCACTCTAAACAGTGCAAGACTCGCCAGGTCCTTATGGGGCCCAGCAATTTTGAGTTGGTGCTGGAAGAGTCTTAAGCAATTTCTTCATTTAGGGGAAGTCTGTGGTCTTCTGGAAACTAAATGTTCTCTTTTTCAAGTAAGTATATATGTGATTTTTTTTTTTTCAGTGAAGAAGGTTCCTAGTTTTCATTGGATTCTGCAAGGTCCTTGTCACCTTTCAAAAGTGAAGACCACTCATCTGGCCCAAGATCTTCATTTTCCAGTAGAAAAGCCTCAGAGAAGTCAGGACGCTTGTCTGCAGTCAGTCACTGAGCCTGTTTATGATGGAATTCAGGATCAAATCCCAAAGTATGACTGCATGCTTTTCTACTGCTCTATTTAGCTTATGACCAAAACCAAAAGCCAGATCCTAAAAGATGGGTGTATTAGTCAGCTTTGGGTTGCTGTGACCAAAATACCTGGCAAGAACAATGCAGATGAAGAAAGGTTTATTGGGGGCTCATGGTTTCAGAAGTCTCAGTCCATAGATGACTGGCTCCAATGCTCTGGGCCCAAGGTGAGACAGAATATCATGGCATAAGAGAGCTGCTAAGGAAAGCTGCTCACCTCATGGCAGCCAGGAAGCAGAGAGACGGGGAGTCACAGAGAAGATGAACCCTTCCAGGGCCCACCTCCAGTGGCCCACCTCCTCCAACCACACCCCAGTGGCCTAGGATTAGCACACAGTTCATCAAACTAAAATGGACTACTTATGTTACAGCTTTCAAGATCCAATCATTTCATCGCTGAATATTCCTGCATTGGGGGAGGTTTTAGGGGACACCTCATATCCGAACCATGACAATGGTAAAATATGATACATAATTTATCTCCTTTATTAAATCTAGAAATGTGTAAAACATGGAGTCTTTGCATATAGATTTAAAAATAATCAAAGTGCATTTAGGTCAAAATGGCAAGACAATCCATGTGAGAGTTCCTATCACATAGTAAGTACTTAACAAATGACTCCTTCAAGTTGTACCTGACCAAAAGTGAAAACAAGTAAAATTTAAACAGTGGTATTCCAGTTGCAAACTAAAGAATGGTAGATAAATGTTTAAAAAAATCTAGTCATTATTATTTTTTGTAAAGCCTTTCAAGGTCATCTCATGTTTCTCTACATTCTTATCATTCTGGACAAAACTGATTTGAAAAGATAGAAAGCAGAAAATGCAAGCAACTGAATAGCTGTACTCATCCTTGCCTGTGTCCTTGTTGTTACCTCCCAGAAGTCGCCCAGCAACTCTCTGGCTTCTAATGTATTCACTTTCATTATTGCCGCTGCCATTAAGCAGAGCTCTTGGATGAATGGCATGAAAACCCAGTTATCATAAAGCACTTTGATGGCATTCATCTGGAGGCCACAGTTACTGAGACCTCTCCATGGTCCCTTTCAATCTTCCCAGCCTGGAAGAAGTGACAGAATACATGTTGCCTTGGAAACTGTACACACTGTAATTACACGTTTAATTTCCAACCATTTACACTCAGAGAATTCTGGGCTGGTACCTGCAAAGCAAGGGCAAACTCCAAGGCAAACTTAAAGTCAGCCCCTAGTTCATCTGCACCAGAAGGACCTGGGAACAAATTTGCTAATAATGCAAAACCCTAATCCCTATCCTATAGAAACTGAATCTCAAGAGGCAAGGCCCAGGAATTTCCCTGGATGAATCTTTGTGTACTGAAGTTAGAAAACCCAAAATAGACGTTGATAAAACAGGAACACACCAGTCAAAGTGGACCTGGTTTGTGTACCAAAGTCAAGCTGGTTTTCTTAGGTCAAAACAAATCACCTTTTGGTGAGTAACAACAGAAAAAATGATAATCAGATATTCCTAAACTATCACTGGCCCATGGTTTCTATACCAACTGTTTTAAGAAAATGGAAATTGTCCAGCCACCTTCTGGAAATAACCAAGGAAAGAGACCAAATCAGTGTAGTGGGAAGAGGATAACCCACAAAACTATGTTGCCCACCAAGGCAGAACTATCTAAAACATTCCTTCATTAAGAGAGCATGAGGTCTTGGGCAATAGTGGGTAAGATTTTTGTTTGAGGTCATGGGGTTTCATGGGTGTTTTGTTAGTTTTTTTATTTTTAATGTGTTTGTCTTTGGTTTTCTTCTTCTTCTTTTTAAGCCTGGCAGTGAGAAGTATGCAAACTCTTATTTGAAGAGGATTAAATAAACAAAGTAGCAAATTCCAAAGGATCCCAGGGGAATGCATTAACTATTAAATGAATGTCTTCCTGGAGCCCAGAGCCTGGGTGTGCTATTGCTGGGTGGTCAGTGGGTGCAACTCCACCATGATAGAGATGGGTGTCTGAGGGAAAGAAGTTCTGAAAGCCTAAAGAGTAGTAACTCTAAAAACAAGAACTGTTGGTGGTGGTAATTGGATTTATTAATATATCACTGCTTTCCTGGGATTCCTACCAGGTTCTAACTCCGGGAAGCCATGGCAGTAGGAAGAAACTGAACAGCTAGCATCTCCTCTTACTAAATATGACCCAGGAGTAAATGAGAGCCTTGCCTTCCTTGGATCAGTTGCAATTTTACAGCCCCAAGTCTCAATGCCAAACTCCCAAAGCCCAGACAGGACTACAGCCTACTTTAAGTAAAGTGTCATCTAAACAGCACAATGAGGCTACATTAATGGCAGTCCTTAGACAAACCACTTATTAAGGATGCCTATTTCAAAAGGATTGCAGTGAAACTGAATTAGCTGCACAGCAGCCTCATTTGGGTAAGTAAAGAAAGAGGATCACACATCCATAGAAAAAGTTATCTGAATTAACTTCTTCCATTTCAAGCAGAATAAGACATACCTAACCACTGAGCAAAAGTATTAGTTTAGTAAGTGCTCAGTTCAAAACAATTCACCAAAACATGTCATCCTTCATGGGTCACCAATCATTAGCATAGAAATTATGGAGATCAATGAGGAGGAAACAAAGATGTGCAGCCCCACTGCATTCTCATTTGGAAGACTGGATGCAACACACGGGGTTTTCTTATTAATTTATTGTCCCCTTTAAAAAAATGTAACTCTCAAGCAAAGCTTAATACCTGATGGCTTTATCTGATATAATTGTAGATAGAATAAAAGAAATCTTTGACAATAACCAAGTAAGCTTTATCAAGAAAGTTAGGCTTAAGCATTAAAAAAAATAGCAGAATGGATGGATATAGGATGATGAAATATTTTTAAAAATTTGTGGTAATGGTTGCACAACATGGGACTACACTAAAAACCATCAGTTGTCCTCTTCCAGGAGATGGATGTATGTGAATAATAGATCCACAAAGCTGTTACTTTCAAATGGGGTAACTACCCCATTACCTTTTCCAATTGACAGAATTAGGAATATTCTAAGTTAGAAACCTCTAGATTTATTACAAAAGAACTTCAAAGGAACAAAGCTTAATGTGCAATGCTTATAAAATGCTAAAAGATGGCCAGGCATGATGGTGTGTGTCTACAATCCCAGAGTGCCCAGCATGCTGAGGCAGGAGGATCACAAATTCAAAGCCAGTCTCAGCAACTCACTCTAAGCAACTTAGCAGAAACCCCGCCAAAATTAAAATAAATACATAAATACATAAATAAAGCTGAAGATATGGCTCAGCTGTTAAGTGACCTTGAGTTCCATTCCTGTTACAAAAAAAAAGGGGGAGATGTGGCTGCTCCCAGATTTTCTTTAGCTATTTCTCTACCACAAGCCAGCACTGATTTGAAGTAGTTTCAAACTACTCCTACTCCCCACCCCACTCCATCCCACATATGGCCAAAGGACTACTTTCTTCTCACTCAGGTATCTGCAACCAGAAGTGAAACTCAGCAGTTCATCATTTTCTAATTCCTTGGGTAATTTAGAAATTCAACTCGATAGGGAGCCACTGCTCCAGATTCAGTGATGCCATGCCTATAAGTTACACTTGTAGTCAAAAATAATCCACAAGAATTAAACAAGTAGATCAGATCAGTATCTCTGGGCTGCAGGAGCAGCTTGGTGGTAAAGTGCATGCTTAACATGTGTGAGGTCCTGAGATTGATGCCCAACAGCCCCCCCCAAAGATTGATATTTCTAAGCACTGGCTATATTTGGATCTTTCAAATTACTATGGAATAGGGGAAACGGTGGCAGGAGTTCAAAAACAAACTAGTTGGATACCCACGGCCACTAAGAAATATTAGGGAGATGGTGGCTGTACACACATTCTTCCCAAATCACAGAATACAGGAGCATCTGAGAAACCATACCACAGGATTCAAAGGCAGTGGTTTTAAATAATTATGGCAGAATTAGAGGAGCAAAGTAAATAACAAGGTCCTCTAGCTAATCCTTCCATCATGGGGCAGTGAAATACTTCTACCAAACCCTCAGCAACACCAGAACACTAACACATACCTCAGACGGGATCCAGGAATTTTTCTACCAAGTTAAAAAGTGCTCCAGTCTGAAAATCCACACCACTCACAACAGCATAGAACAAATATAAGAAGCTAAATGCTTCTCTGCTTGTTAGGAATCCACCTCTTCTCCTTCTAGTGCTTATTTTCTTAGACAATAATCTCTGTGCCACAAAGATGGAATTTTAACCAAAAACTGTAGAAACATCCAATTCTCTCAATCTGGCCAAACAAAAATAATCTGTAAAAGCCCTCTCCAGATCAACCATTCCAATAAAGGTGTCCCTAGAGACACAGCACCCAATGCCATCCAAACTCCTGGGGGTTGGAAGCTGCTTTAAGTCTCTGCTTCTCAGATGGGGTGGTGTTTAAGAGCTGTGTCATTCCTTCCAGACTAAAGAATATAAAGTGGGAAGCACAGCCCACTGGATATTGCTCCCCCTTGTCTAATGTACTCTGTCTCCAGCATACTGTTCTTAATCTATAAGACTGAAGTTTAAACATATATGCACATTAGGTAATGGGAAGCAGGAGTAGGCTTTGCTGGAAGACACAACTGACCGAAGGATGCATAGAATGGGGTTTGAAATTTTTTAAAAAATCTCATAATTGGGTGTTAAATACTTCAGGAATTTAAAAAGTGAAAATCCTTGAGGGTGGGGAAAATCAGATAAGCCTTTATAATTGGGGCAGAGGTCAAACTGGCCTTCAGTGAAACACAGGATTTGGGCAGGCTGGGATGGGGGAGGGCATTTTGTCTCTCTCCCAGGACATGGGTACTCCCTTCTTAGATCTTCCAGGCACAGGTCAGATACCTGGGCAATCTCTCCAAGCTTCTCTCCTAGGCTGAGTTGATGCCGTGGGAAACTGAAAAACTCTCTCCAAAGAAAGATTCTCCCCCAATCTGCTTCCTTTAGATGCTAGATATGAGTAAAGGGTTCAAGGTTTTGAGCAAACTTGAAAATTTACACCTGCAACTGATTATGTAATTTGGAACAGAGATTTGCAGGCCAGAATTTTCATTTTGCATATATATCTCCTAGCCACTGGCATATAATCAATAAATGTTTCATGAGTAAACATATAGGACAGAGATACCAATTAGGAACCTGTGTAACCTTTAGCCTCACCCTTGACCTCAGCAGGGCTCAGCTCGATCCTGTACACTGAGGAGGTGTGTGCTCTGACATGGGTTTGCTCTACTGGGATTTGAATAGAGGCAGCAAAATGATTAAGTTTCACCATGTACAAATCAAAACCCCAAGTTATAAAAATTCCATCTCATTTGGCCTATGAAGGCTTAACAAATTGCCCCTCCTGGTCTTGCCTGCCAGCCCCACTCCCGTCACTTATATTCTCCTCCTGCAACATCTTTCCCAACCTTAACCAAGGAGCAGAACACTTTGAATAATGGAATGCAGGACTCAGTGGGAGCAAGAATCATAAAACAGAACCCCAGGGCAAGCTCTTAGGATAGGTTTTATCAGCCTGATTCTGGAGAGAACTGTGGTGAAAGCCAACAACTGCCCCCAAGACAACATGCCTGTTATTTCACAGAGAGTTAACCTGACTAGTTAGAGAGCTCCTCACTGAGGACAAATCCATTCTAGACAGGGGGCCCGGGTTTCACCTACAACCTTAGCAAAGGTTTCTTCAGAGTCAACACTTAGTGACCCTTTCCTATGGCTGAATAAATGAATACATACTAAATGAATGAAAGACACTAAGAATCAGACTGGAAGAACAAGGATACAATAGTCATTTCAAAGAGGCCAGTTCAAGATGCAAATTTTCAAAGGATTTAATGGAAAACTGGTAGCAGGGCTTTTGCATGCCTTACCCACATGCAGGGTCTAAAAGCACCAAAGTGTGGAGACTGGTGAATCTTTCCCTGGAGAGAATATGCAATGATTTCTACCATTCCTACTCAGCCTCATGAGAGGGGTTTACAGGAGTGCTTGGAAAGATTGGATGGGTGTCTGATCCATGCTCAGAAAATCTAAAAGGCAAGAGAGAAACTGACCTATGCTTCAAGGATGAAAATAAAGGAGAGGTTGCTACTGTACTTTGATCAGCCTGAATGTTGGAGACTATCTAGCCATAAATGTGTGCTTCCTATGGGCCACAAGTGGACAACTCACAACAGAGGGCTGTAAGGTGTCACAGATTCTCTGAAACCCAGTGGATTAGGAGGAGGGCAGAGCAAAGCTGATTGCCTGATGGAGAAGCAACACACCAAAAGCAGCACATCACTTTCCCTGGTAACTGTAGAAGATGTCTCCATTGATGGCCCAGAAGCAGCAAGGAGAGAAGAGCAATTGTCAAAGGCCCCCTCTTCTGGTCTGCTTGGGCTGCCACAGCAATGCACAGTAATTGGTAGCCTGAATAACAGAAACGTATTTCTCTGAGTTCTGTAGGCTGGGAGTCCAAGGTCAAGGTGTAGGTGGGTTGGGTCCATTCTGAGGCCTCTCCCCTGGGCTTTCAGATGGCTATCTTCTCTCTTTATTTTCACCAGGCCTTCCTCTGCCTCTGTCTATGTCCTCACGTCTTCTTATGAATACGACAGTCGCATTGTGTGAGGGCTGACCCATAGAACCTTATTTTACCTCACTATTCTATAAAGGCATTTCTAGTTATAGCCATATTCTGAGATACTGGGGGCACACAGTTTAGCCCATAACACCTCCAGAAAGATTTCAAGAGCAAGATTTAGCTCCAAACACATGTTACACACTATCTAGCACTATCTAGCTACAGTACTAGTCAACTAAGAACTTTCTAATCCCTCTTACTTTTCATCCTACCCTCACACCCAATTATACCAGAAAATGATTCCTAGAGGGTCACAAAGCTTGACAAGCAAATGGCAGGGCTTCTGAATGTCTTACCCACATGCGGGGTAGCAGGGTGAAGTGCAGAAAGTGAGAAAAGGGGAAGTCATTTAACTTTAAATATCTTTGTGGTTTTTTGTTTGTTTGTTTGGTTTTTGGTACCGTGGGTTGAACCCAGGGGCACTATTCCAAGTCCTTTTTATATTTTATTTAAAGATAGGGTCTCATTAAGTTGCTTAGGGCCTCGCTAAATTGCTAAGGTTGGCTTTACCCTTGTGATCCTCCTGCCTCAGCCTCCAAGCCACTGGGATTATAGGCATGTGCCAGTGTGCCTGGTCATTATTTGCAATTGGACATTCTGGACTAAAGATATATAGTTTAGTGGTAGAGTACCTGATTAGTATGTTCAAGGCCCTGGGTTCAATCCCTAGCATTGGAAGAATGAACTAATGAACAAAAAAAAAGAAAGAGAAAGATTGGTAGATAGATAGTTGGGGCTGGGACTGTAGCTCAGTGGGTAGAAGACTTGATCAGTATATGCAAGAGCCTGGGGTTGATTTCCAGAACAGTAAAAAGGAGGAAGGGGAGAAACTGGACATCTAACCTAAGAATTGAGAGTATCTAACAATTGAAATTCACTGTGAAACTTTTATTTTTAATTAAGAATGATCAGAAAAGTCACAAATTTCATCCAGAGGCAAGAAGTATACTAACTGCACATTCAGACATTGGGACACAAAATAAAGCAGCTTTTGTGATGACATCTTGTCAATCTTATATATTCACCATATCAAACACAAATGAATGAGTGAATTAAAAAAAGCAAACTTCACTGAGTATTAATTAAGGGCTGGGTGTTTTCACATGTGCTTTTGTATGAATTAACTAAGGTGCAGATTTCTTAAAAGATTACCCAAATAATAAAGAAGTTAAGAAATATTTGAGTTAATGAATATGCTGATTACTTTGATTTGTTTACACATTGTACACACATATCAAAATATCACAGTGTACCATAGAAATATGTACAATTAGTGTGTCAATTAAAAATTTTAATTAAAAAATTTTAAAGGTATTAGGGAAAAAATGACATCAATAGTTTCGTTTTGTCAATGGATCCTTTCTAAGATCCATTAATATCTCACAATTTTTCAAAGAAAACAAACGAGCACATTCTTTTTAAACCATAAATGTCATTCAGCTATTGCATCACAATAATCAAACAGTAAAACTCTTCTGAAAACATTAATCTCCCTGTATTCACAACCTGCCTTTATCCAGGGGATGACATTTCTCTTGAGAACAAAATATATCATTCTTCTTTGAGAATAAAGCCTGCCATCAACTAAGACTGATCTTGGTCCCTGAATTAGCCGGGGCCAGAGGCACTGATACAAAATTGGACAGGGCTCTGGCAACATTACTATCTGGTCTGTCAAATCTGCTCCTCACGTGCTCCAATGAGCCTAGCAAAGAGAAGTCCTAAGGTTACCTCCTGCCCTAAATTCATCTAATTGAAAAACTATTGACTTAATCAAAACCACAACTTATAGAATACAAAAATTATTCTAGGACTAAGAAACTCTCAGTGATTAACCCATACACTGCGGTTATCATATAGATGATCTCTAAAATGTCCTGTCTGGTCAATATTCATCTTCTAATATTCCATATCACTTTCTAAAGACACCATTGTGCTCACCTCTCAAGAGAAAAACTGCCTTGCCCATAGCTAGGGATCAACCTCAAACAGCCAGGTATAGGAAGTCGTCTGTACCTAGGTGTGGGTAAACCGCTTGGGGGCTATTGTCCCAAGACCTGGCCTTGAATTTTACCCATCTTGAAATCAAAAAGAACCTATCAAGTATAGGTCCAATCCTTAAGCATTAATGGTGAAAATGCAAAAAAATATATAGCCATTGTGGAAAGTCTGTCAGTTTCTCAAAAAGTTAAATCAAAATTTACCATACGCATTCCTATGTATCTAGCCAGGAGAAATGAAAACACACATCCTAGGAAGGCTTGTACATGGGTGTTTATAGAAACAGTATTCAAATTGTGAAAGAGTGAAACAACTGAAACATATCCTAGGTAAACAAACTGTGGCATTTCCACATAATGGAATACTTTCCAGCAATAAAAAGGAATGAAATACCAATCCATGGTGAGCATGGATAAAGCTCAAAAGCATTATGTTAAGTACAGTCAGACTAAAGACCACATATTACATGATTCCATTTCCACCACATGTCTAGAAAAGGCAAATTTATAGAGACAAAAGGGATTAGTGGTTGTCTAGGGCTGGGGATGGATGGTAACAGGAAGTGGCATGAGGAATCTCTCTAGGATGAGGGAAATGTTTTAAAACTAGATTGTGGGGATGGCTGCACAACTCTGTCAATTTATTAGAAATCATGAAATGATACACTAAAATTGGTGTTTAAATTGTAGCAGGATGAAGTAAGGGTGTTTCTTAAAAGATGAAATGCAAGCCGGTGAGGTGGTACACGCCTGTAATTCTAGCTACTTGAGAGGCTGAGGCAGGAGGATCACAAGTTGGAGGCATAGTATGTATTTAATGCAAAAAGTAAAAAGGAGGTCCATGTGCAAAGTGTTTGGTTATGAAAACTATCTTTAGAGTGAGAAAATAGGCTCTACTCATGGTTATATTTAACCCCTGATTTTACTCCAGGAAGATTTTATTGCCAAAAGTTGACTTTCTGAATATTTCATTGGCTCTTTGACTCAGTTTCAAAATAGGGACAACTTGGACTCTTCATATTCTGGAATGTGGAAAATGTCATTTACAATGATCACAGTTGTTCCATGTCAGGTACTAAATCTTTTTACCCAGTTATCCAGTGTCTTGAATACTCTTCAGAATAAGGGACATATAAATAAGTTGACAGCTTCTGTGAGTATGGATGTCTCCAGGATAGGAGAAAGGGAGCGGATGGAGAACCCTAAATGATTTCTACTGTTCCAACTGTCACATCTGGACATATTTTGAGCCCTGGGGGTTCAAACAAGGATGTTTCTCATCTGAAGCCCAACAAGGAGGGGGTGAGTGCTCCCTTACAGGCAGGCCTCTTCCTTCCCTTTAGCATACACTGCCCCTGTATGCTGTAGTCATGGGTCTGTGACATTGGTTTGCTTGGCAGAGCCCAGCCTTCTTTCTCTTCTCTCCCCACCCACCCAGGTCATTCTGGCAGTGGCTGCTCCGTAGAAATGGGAAAGTATCATCAGAACTTTTCAGAGAGACTTGGGATTCTTGGCATTGGGGTCAGGGGAGTGGAAACTTTCCTCTTTAATGAAGAAGCTGGAAAATGTGAACCTGGCAGCTTCCAGGACCCAGTTCTAGGCTGTGCAGAAAGCCGGCTTAAGACACGAAGGGAAGAGCAGGGGAGGGGGCTGCTTCCAGTGATCCTGGAGGCCCTGCTAGTTCTGTCACTGGCAATGTAAGAATGCTGACGGATGCTTTGGTGCCTTCTCACCCACTCAGTCATGCTTAGTCTATCATCTCAGACAGTGAAAAAGAACTTCCAGTTGTAGTGGGTGTGCAGTCTGTTCAGCCCATCTCTGAAGTCAGTAGCTAAATTTACTTCATGAACCTACAGAAGTGAAATATATACTCTCTGGAAACTAAACGAAATTAACACAATGAACTGTCCTGCAATGTCCCCTCGGAACCTGTGTTAGGGAGGGCATTCACTTGCTTAGTCACTAGCTGCTCCCTAACCTGATTTGATCTGCTCTGTGTCCTTGCACCTGAATTCCACCTTCAAAGTGTTCTGTTCATTCTCCACTATGACTGAGGTACAGTCTCCAAAGAAGACCTTGTCAGCAGCCCAAGCATGGGTTTTCTGGCCTATTCCATTTTGAGAGTAAGTTCTTTCTGGCTCTTCTACAGAGACCAGGCCAACAGTGAAAATAATCACAGTCAATTGGAAATGAATAGGCTCGACTACTTAAAAAATTTTTACAAAATAAAAAGTCACTGTCACAGCTGGGTCCAGTTGGAACTAGTGGTTGGGGTTTGGAGATGAGGTGGACCCCAGCCCCTCTGCTTCCAAGGGACTTGGCTCTATAGAGATGAGGGGGTATGAAGAAAAAAATAAGGAAGCTGTTTCTGTTTCTGAAGCCAAACAGAAGAAACCTTTAGGATAGGAAGGAACAAGGAGAGAGAAACACTGAGTTGGCTTCCCTGGGAGTCTGGAGGGGCCGGGGGGATGTAGTGTTCAAGGTCCAACGATATTCCTCTGAGCAGTTATCCTTGAATAGTGTAAAGATATGATATGCAAATATAGTCAGTCACCCTAATTCATTCTGAACAAGAAACCTAGAAGAGAAGCCTAACACAGTGTCTCAAACACCAAGGGGCTAGGCCAGCCTGGATTTGCCACATGACTACCCTGGCAGTGCAAATGGAAAAGCCTTTCAGATCTTTTTCCATTAGAAACCACCAGGTATTTATTCCATGCCTGTGACATGGGGGGGCCTCAAATACCTGCCTGGTGAAGATACACTTCTCTTCACTGCATTTGAAACACTAGACCTTCTCTCATTCCATTTCCAACCATGTTCTGTGTTTAGGCATAAAAATCAAACAGCAATCTCTATTTGGGGCAAAAATGGGAGTTCATAACCCACTTGAATCTAATGTATGAAATATGATTTTAAAAAAGGATGAATAATGCTTCCATCAGTGTAACAAAGATTTAATATGCTCCAATTCCCCACACATCGGCAAGCCTACATACCTTGTACTTGATGCTACCAGGTTTTACATAGAAAGACCTCATGGATATTCAAAAACTTGCAATTTAAGAGTAAAGATAAGAATCCTATACTACTTTACTCATGTCATATGCATTGAATATGAACATGAGCCAAGCACCTACACAACTGATATAGAAAAGTGGATTGCATACAATCTTTTGCCTACAAAATCAGTCTTGCTCCGAAAAAAAGTCCATGTGGCTTACTGGCACAAAGGCAGAGATTCAGATTTCTACACCAAAAGCTCAAATGCCTATTATACCATGTACCATCAGTTTTTGATGAAGTTATTGTGTTTCTGTACAAAAAAAGGATTGAAGCCAAGAGCAAAACACCAGTTCATCAGATAAAGGCATAGAGAAACTTAACTGAACACCCATTTGTGGAGGGCAATCTAGATACCAGATAGTTCTGTAGTTACAGGAATTAAATGAAGTCATATTACTTAGTTACACCAGTGCTGTCCAATACTACAGCCATTAGCCATTTGTGGCCACTGAGCATTTGGAATCTTTTTTTGCTGGCACTGGGGATGGAACCCATGGTCTCATACATGCCAGCCAAGCATTCTACCACTAAGCTACACCTCTAGCTAGCTACTGAGCATTAAATTGTGACCAGCACAAAATGAAGATACACAATGGATTTCAAAGATTTACTAGGAAAAAAGAATTCCAGCTATGTCTCTAATAAGTATTGATTATGTGTTGGAAAAGATAACATTTTGGCTGATACATAAAATGAAGTAATGAATTAAGTTCATCTTTTTTTTCTTACTGTGGCTACCAAAATATTTTAAATTGCCTATGTAGCCTCTATTAGTGATTTGCATCTCTAATAGTGATAATTTAGATTTTCCCTACAAAGATAGCAGCAGTATCTTATTAACAAGGCAGGATAAAAATTAAGCAGAAAATATTTATGCTACCAGCTTCAATTCCTTTACTACCATAAGATCATAAAACTCAGGTTCAGTAAATATTGCAAGTTAGTGATGAAACAGTGATTGAAAGTTATAGTTTAAAAGGTTCACAGTCTCATACAGAAGAAAAAATAACCAAAAATTTTATTGCACTCAGGATAGAGACCCAATCTACATGAACTCAACTGTTACCCAATCATATGCTATTCAGAAAACAGGTTTATACTTTTCTCGATAACTGTTGAACAGTTTTCCAAAGGAGGCAAAAGGGTATTTAACTTCACACTAAGTACTACCATCTTCAATTTAGCTGAGATTTTACTGTCGTGTTTAGATTATGATTGAAGCAAGACAAGTTCTATGTGGAACCTGTTAATGCAATTTGGAACAAGACTGGTCATTACCAAAGGAACTGCATCTTTACAATGTCCACATTACAAAGTGACATAATAATAGAAGGACTAACAGGAAGACTAAAACAGAGAAATACAGTTGCTAACTACAATGTGTTAACAATAACACATGAGGCCACCTCCTTTTTTTTAATTTTTTTTTTTTTAGAGAGAGAGAGAGAGAATTTTTTAATATTTATTTATTTTTCTTTTTAGTTTTCGGTGGACACAACATCTTTGTTTGTATGTGGTGCTGAGGATGGAACCCAGGCCACACGCATGCCAGGCGAGCGCGCTATCGCTTGAGCCACATCCCCAGCCCGAGGCCACCTCCTTTTATTGATACATATTATAATCATTTTGGCCAACAAATCTACAATTCTTTAAAATCTACAATTCTTCTTTTTGGAAGAGAAATAGATAGCATTATCAGTGACAATAAAAGCCACAAATAGGTGTCATTTATTTAGAATGCTTTGAAATTTATTTTATTTTATCTTGCATAATTTTATTTTTTAATTTCATTAGAAACAAGTAATATCTCCTCTAATATAATCACTTTGGAAATACTGCTATTATTATTATTATTATTATTATTATTATTATTATTACTATTCCCAGGTTCCATATTAACAAATTACAGCATAGAAAGTTTCTTGCTTACAAATGGAAGGCAGCTAGATTTAACCGAGGCTCAATTTTTGAGCCCAAAATAACACTGGGGTATGTATTAGACAACTAATAATAAAGAAAAGTTTGATCAACAGATCACCATTTTAGTATTAATAAACAAAGGAAAAACTCAGTTGCCTTTAAAGTTGGAAGCATCCTCAGAATTGCTTCTAGCACATAGAGTCTGAAAGGACCAATTTGCAAAAGGTATTCCCCCTGCCAGCTGTTGGCCCTCACTACCATCCCCTGTCTCATCTGGGGGAGCATAGCTTCTTTACTTCTTTGTTCTTCTCATATGTGGAGCATATGCTTAACAAATAATTTTATTAAACTTAACCAGTCAAATTCTTTTCCATAGTTTTCCTAATGACACCAAGATCGTATCAGAGAAAATATAAAGATAACTAATTATAGACAAATGAAGTGACTACTTTTATACTCAACTGAGCTCACAAGGCACAGGTTGGGGTGGGGGTTTTCATGTTTTAGCAACAATTTGGAAAAAGCAGAATGTCTGATACTGACTTCCCTATATTAGGACATTTTTGTTCCTTAAGAAATTATGCAAACATCTCTCTCTCTCTCTCTCTCTCTCTCTCTCTCTCTCTCTCTCTCTCTTTGAGCTATTAAAAAAATGAAACACTGCAATTATTCAGGATAATGAAAAGCACCAATATTAAAGTAAAGTCCTTTAAAAGCCACCCAAGAAGACAGGAATGGGGCAGGGGAGTAAAGGTGATACTTGCTCTGGAAGCCACACAAAAGCACCCACAGCCGGCAGGCGGCCACCTAGGCCTGAAGCAGATAGCAACAGGGTAGGGTGAGCTGCTCTTTCTGATTCTCTTGCCAGGGTGCATATAAACACCCACTTTCACTGCCATGGGAATCAGACACCCTTTGTTCCAGGGGGTATGCACTTAAAGTAATCAGGAGTGCTTTTAAAGGAGAGAAGGAAAGCAAGCTTCTTGCCAAACAAGGCACAAATGGTAGCAGAGCCATCAGTCCATCAGCAAAAAGATGGGCTTGGGATGGACATCGCTGGAGGAAGCACTGCACTCCGCCTGCCTCTCTGGCTTTTAGAGACTAGAAGAAAATCAGTAGAAAAAGTAAATAAAAGCACTCCCAACATTGTAATAACGTTGTACAGTAGAGAAAGAATCTAATTACCTAGGAATTCATCAAGAGTGCCAAGTGGACATACACATATAGATAAATGTAGAAAAAGCATTTTTTTTTCATGGTGCTGGGAATTGAACCCAGGGCCTTGTGCATGGGAGGCAGGAACTCTACCAACTGAGCTATACCCCCAGTTCATATAGATAAATGTCACCGTGAAGTTTCCCTTAAGAATGAGAGAAGGGGGAAGGGAGGAAGGGGAGAAGGAAGGCAGGCAGGCAGGCAGTCTGGCTCCAAGAAATCTGGATGGTAGGCAAATGGATATCGGTTATCCTTTCTAGGCCTGTATTTTCAATATTCTTTTTTTCCAATTAGAAAGAACTCACAGAAAAGAAATATGACTTTTCTTCCTCAAGAAAAAAACTGTTATCAGCCCCAAATAAAAGCTAAGGATTTTTTACTTTAAACGAAGACCCAGTTTTTACTTTAAAAGAAGAGCATCGGAAACAACTTCTACCCATGATGCATGTGGACTCAGTCTAGAAAGAGTTGCTTGGAGAGAGCAGGGGTCCTCCTCACACAGTTCATGAAGGATTCTGGCATCTGTTTGTGACTGGATCCTATCTCATCTTTTCCTTGTGGCTGTCTTTCATCGGGAAGAAAGAAAATGCAGCCCATGATCCTTTTGGCTCATACATGGCCGCATCCTCCAAGAAGCTGGGAGGAGGAGGCTTCTCTCAGCACCACAAGTCAGTACTCCTCATTTCTGAAAAATGCTCAATCACTAACATGTTGACTTTCACGGGAGATGTTCAAATTACTTGAACGTTCTTGTCAAATTAAGCGGCTCCACGCAGAATCTGCTAACTCACTGACAAAGCTTGACAATAGATTTGTCTATGAGGTTGTCACTCAGCAGATGCTGGGGGTGGGGGGTTCCACAAATTCCCTCACCTTCATGCTGCTGCTGTATGCCATTGGCCTCATCTGAGGCTCCCAATTTCCACCCTATTCTTCAAAGTGAACTGTCCAAGTCTAAACAAGTCTTCTTCATCTGTAACAATTACAATTAGCTATGTTAGGATTCCCAAGGTCACAGGGACACATAAAAGCTGAGGAGCCCAGTGCTGTAAGCAGCCAGAACCCAGGTCATGTCTAGCCCTGCCTCTTTTCATCTCTTTCCAAGGGGTCATTTTTCACTTCTCTGGGCATCCTCTGTTGTTTATATCCTCACCACCCCATTCCAACCACCCATACAGTCTACCTTGTACTGTCAGCAGATTGTGGACATGTTTTACCCTGTTTAAAAATCTAAGCCCACGAGGGCAGGTTTGCCGTTCATCCAGGGATCTCCAAACATTCGATTAGCCCATCAACACGTTCCACTCGTGGGAAATCTAACAGAGAGGAAGACTAGCCCTGACTAGCAAAGTGCCTGCCACAGAGAAGGTGTTCAAGTGAATTAAACCGACTTGTTGAAAGAGCTTCCGTTGGGCAACCTCTGTTGTATGCCAGGCAGCATCTTTTGGGGTGTCATTATTTTTTTTTTACTTCAATGGGTTAAGGTTGTCACCTGAACATGAACAGAAGTTCTGGAAGTGTGTGACATCAGCAGTGCCTTCTTCCAGCATCTGCTACTTCACAGAAGGATGTTTTGCTCTGCAAGAACAGATACCCTACTGAGGTTCAGCTCTCCAACTAGGAAATGTGGCCTATCTTTTCCTGGGCTCCACTGGCCCTCATCAGTTGGGAGACCAAGATGAGAAAGGAGAAATAGGGAGTGAGTTGGGATATTTCCTCACTGGGCTGAGCACTGAAAGGCCTAACCTGTGAGCCAAGGAGAGCTGTCAGGTACAGCCGAGGGTGTTTCCATTCCTTCCTACAATAAAGCCAGGAAGCTGCTGCTGCTATTTGGGGACAGGCCCAACTCCAGACCAAGAGATGTATTAGCCTTGGGCAAGAAGCTCAAGGCCCATCCTTAGAATTCTCCACATCTCTGTGAAACAGTCATACCACAGAGCCACTTTTTATTACTTCTAATAGTATTTTACTGCATCCAGTAGAAATAGCTACTAAAAATGCTCAACATTATAGACTGGTTGGTATAGCAACCAGTGACTTGTTTTCCAATTGAGGGACTAAAACTGAAAATTACTGCCTTTTACTCATATATGACAGGTCATCCAGCTGTCCTGGGAGACAGTAGCACATGACAGAAAACAGATCCCTCTTAATTGTAATTCTTTACCCTTCAGAGGTGGCTACTAAAGGAAACAGGAGAAACACACAAAGTTTTCAGGTACATTCAATAGATTTCAGGTTCTTTATCTAAATATTCCAAAAAGGGCCAGAAAATGGCCTTAAGGCAGAGAGTTCCAAGAACTTTTTGAAACTGATAAAAATTATGAACATATGGCATCATCTTAAATAAGCAAATTTCTCCCAGGGAAAAACAGCCCAGAACCTGCATCTGAATTGCAAAAACTGTCCACCTATGACTTAAAAATATTTCAGATTCATTGCTACATGATTGTGCTTGATTTGCAAAATATATTCCCCTTGAAGAGAAATACTTTACTTGTCTCCCCTACCCCCATGAAAAATAAAGAGTTATTGGGCCACGTATCCCCACCGGTGAGCTCTGCCACGGCTTTCTGACTGAGGGTCTACCACTTTAGCCAGCAAAGCAACTGGTCAGGGACAGTGAAAGTGAAAAGAGGTAGAAGCAAGCTGTTGCTGCTTTTAATTTTAGAGTTATTCAGCTCTTTACAAAGAAAGAAAAAGCATTCTAGATATTCTAGAACATTCTAGAAATCATGAAAAAAAAAAAAACACAAAGACTTCTTTTATCAATTACAATACCCAATGGGGATAAGAAAATTAGGCTGAGGTTTAAAAAGCCAATAAACAATATATTATTGCAATATAATACATGACTGTGAGGGAAAATGATATAGTACATAATGAATAGCTTATTTTGGGTTACTTGGTAATAAACATTAGTGTTCACAAAGTATAAATTAAGAAAAATATATGAAAAGAAAAGGAGTCCATGCATTTCTTCTTCTGAACAGTGAGTTTCTTGGACTACAACCAACTTTTCTTACATTTGGGTTCTACTTATTTAGAATCAAGGAAGAGTCCTTTATAATTTCCAGTGAATGTCATTTCTAGTGAATGTCCAGAGAGGACTAGATAAGATCACAGATAAGATTAGAGAAGTAGATGAGGTGATATTTAAAAACAAACAACAATAAACAGCTAGTGAAACAGACAAAACAATGTACAAACTTCCCCCAACTAGTGAACATAGAGGGGAGGTGTTTCTTTCACATCTTCTGAGCTTCAACTTGCATTTTGCTGCTGGCTCTCTGTACTCCTCTACCTTTTGATTGTCATTTATATCCTCAAGACTAGATGACTCTATGTCTGATAGCCACCATCTGGGGATTAGTGACCTCTGGAACACTTACGTATATATACTTCAGTAAGTTAATAACTATGTGACAGATACTGTACTGGACACATAGAATATAAAGTTAAAGAATGAGGTACACTTCCTTCAATTAAGTAGAAGAATGCTCTGTTTGTAAATACATGGCTAAGTCTGCAAAATTACTTTTTTAAAATGCTGACTGAATTTACTGGCATCCATCAGTGAGTATGATGTTCAAGACTAGATCAGATTTTGTTCATTGTAGATGGCTGGACTTGGGAAACAGGAGATACCTATACTTTCCAATGCAAGGGTAAGAGAAGGAATCCTTTTGATTATGCTGCACTTTACTAATAAATCATATAATTCTATACATATAGTTTTCAGCTTTAGAATCAAGGAAGCCTATCTTGATCCATAATATTCTGATTTCTTTCATTGTCATTTTACTTCAGAGGATAAAATAGATGTACTCTAGTGAATTTTAATGAAGAGACACTCTTCTTATTTAAAACATATTTTTGAAAAATAATATAGATAACCAATGTAATCTAAGTTCTTTGAATTTAAAATTGATCATTTTCACGTTTTCATTCAACAGGTAGCCAAGAGACCCTAAATTACCCTAGATATTTGTTGTGGAATTAAATAATAAATACAGCTGGGTCTAGACCTTATTATTCAGTAGGTATATCTGTTTAGCTAACCGGAAGAAACATCAGTAGGTATACCAATGTAGCTAACCAGAAGAAAATCTAGTCTCATTTCCTTATCACCCACTTAAAACATACCCAAGAGGCTTTGATATATTTAGCTTTGTTTTGTCAAGTCTTATACTCATCATGCAAAGTAAAGAAAATTCAGTTGGCTTTTACAAAACAATGCACAACACTGTGACAGTGAATGCTTTCTGTGCCATAAATTAAGGAATTTACAATGTGACAGTTCTTAAGAATATTTCTAGGTACTTACAACACATGGGTTGTTCCTAGATCTTCTAATTAAGGTCATTACCCTGTCTTTACTCCCAAGATACCATTAGAAATGAAGACACAGGGCTGGGGTTGTGGTTCAGTGGTAGAGCGCTCGCTTAGCATGCATGAGGCACTGGGTTCGATCCTCAGCACCACATAAAAATAAAATAAAGGTTATTGTGTCCACTTGCAACTAAAAAAACAAATATTTTAAAAAATTAATGAAGACACAAAGTCAGGGTAATGATGAATATACCCTATGATGATTCAGAGAAATATTCATTCATAGAAATCCAGTGGCTGCTATTGTTGGAGATGGTTGCTGGCCTGTTTGGACAGATGTTTTCAGTGGAACAGGGGGGTCAGCATCCCACCATTATGCACCCTCCATATAAACTACACTGGAAAACTAGGTTATCGGGGAAAAGGAAGGTAAGCATGCTACCAAGCACCATGTTATCATGTCTTTCTTTGAATTCAGGTTTAGAGAAAATGTTGGATTAAAAAAAAAATCCATGGGATTTATCCATGGATTTAAACAGAGTAGTTTCTTAAAAACATCGTTTTTACCCTGTTAGAACCTATAAATATGACATTTGGGAATCTCAGTTACAGCCATGAAACAACCAATATAATTAGGTAATTCTGATATATACTAAAAGAGAAATTTCAAGTTGAAAATCACAACAAAAAGTATTATATTCCTTTGTTCGTCAAATAATTGAGTACCTACTATGTGCTGACACTGTTCTAGCCACTAGGGATATATCAGTGAATGAGAGAGATAAAGTCTCTGCTATCATGGACTTTTATAATATGGAAAAGACCAGCAATGCTAACATAAATTATTTGGCAATGTGGGTAAGTATCATAGAGGAAAACCCAGAAGGAATAGGTATCAAAAAAATCCAGCAGGAAAAGAGATGTCTGATTGAACACCTCAGGGGAGGAGGGCACAGACATGTAGGTACTAGAGGAAGAGCTCTCTAGGCAGAGGGAACAGCAAATGTAAAGGCTCAGAAGATGGAATATGCCTGGCTGCTTGAAGAAATAATAATGTGTGCCTTAAACTCCTTCCAGTTTAAGGGGTTACCATTGGGGCAAAATATATCCCTAACACAGCCACATTTTCATAAACTCTTAGGGCAGGAATGTGCCTTTGGAACTGCTTCCTGAACCCCTTAGTCTCACCAAGGAAGAAATGAGGAAGAGGAGATTGAGTGAGTAATCCAAGAAGACACAACCAACAACTAGCTGAGAAAGGCTTTAGTACAAAGGATGCCAAACTCAGCACAATGGTTTTTGTCTTATGTTTCAACTTTTTAATGAAGAGGCACTCTTCTTATTTAAAACATATTTTTGAAAAATAAAATAATATAGCTAACCAATGTAAGCTAAGTTCTTTGAGTTTAACATTGATCAATTTCACTTTTTCATTCAACAGATAGCCAAGAAACCGTAAATAACCTAAATATTTGTTGGGGTATTAAATAATAAATGCAGCTGGGCCTAGATCTTATTACTCAGCAACTAACTATATAGGCATGTAACAGAGAAAATCTGTGCACAAAGGGACCTGTTTCAGGATGTGTATTGTACCACTGTTTGTTATTGTAACAGATTTCCCCTCAGCAGAAAAAGGTGCTTGTAACAGTGAAAAATTAGAAACTCCTAATTTTCTCTTGGCAAGGGAATGAGTAGACTATAATTTATTTGTACACTAGAATTCTCTATAGCAGCTGACACGAATAAAGATCTACATGTACCTCAAAAAAAACATAATGAGGAGTTTAAAAATGCAATGCTGTATGTATATGGAATCATGCCATTTATGTAAAATGCTAAACACAAACATATATTCTGGGGGATATATAATACACAGAAGTATCAAGCGTGCTTGAGAACTGTATGTAGTAACTCTGCATTAGTGGTTCCTTGGAACTGGAGGAAGAGGAGGAGGGATGGGTTAAAAAAAAACAAAAACTGAGTTGCAGTTTATTTTATTGAGGGAGGGGGCATTTTAAGCAACTCTTAAACCTAGGCAGTAAAACATGAATGTCTTGCTGTATTCTCTTTTGATGTATGTTTGAAATATTTCAGATTTCTTTTTATTTCAGAAGAAAGGAAAAAACAAAAGTTATCCACCACACTCCAAGGGAATTGCCCTTAACCTCCAAATCTCAGTTTCTTCACTTTTAAAGCATGGGGGCTGCTGGGTGTGGTGGTGCATGCCTCTAATCCCAGAGGCTCCTGAGGCTGAGGCAGGAGGATCAAAAGTTCAAAGCCAGCTTCAGCAAATTACCGAGACCCTAAGCAACTTAGCAAGACCCTGTCTCAAAATAAAATATAAAAAAGGGCTAAAGACATTGCTCAGTAGTTAAGTGCCCCTGGGTTCTATCCCCTGTGCAAACAAACAAACATGGGGGCTGGTGTGCAGGAAGTTTGGGGTATAGTTCAGAGTATGTGCTCAGCATGCCTCAGGAACTGGGTTGATACCTAGCAACAAAAAATAGCAAAGAGGAATGGTAGGTGTACCTACCTCTAAGATGCATTGAGAAACAGCAGTCTGGAAACAGAATTTCATTGTCATAGTACCAGTGGGCGGGGATATATCATATATATATATATTATATTCATTCTTCCATTGAATTTCCAGAGGCTCTGCATCCATTCTTCTTACTCAATTTCATAGATAAGAGTAAAAAAAAATTCAACTGGGGTTTAACCACCATCAGTACTCTCAAAAAGTCATAAAAGGGATATGTGTTGAAGCTCTGTGGCAGAGTGCTAGAATGTCCAAGGCCCTGGATTTGATCCCCAGCTTGGGGTAGGAAGGGTTATAAAACAAATTTAAGGAATGTACTTAAAATGGAAAATGCTACAATAAATTCATTAATGAAGCATTTCAGTGAATACAGATTAAAGTCGTGTGGCAGCCCAGGCTCTCTTACGTCTCTTAAGCAAACACTGGTTAAAACATTAACAACTGGATACATTTCTTCCGATAAAACCAATTGTCTTATAATACCAAGGAAGAAAACATCTTACCTGTTAGTTATCATTTTTAAAATATTATCGAATTATATTCATCAGTAATAAAACTCACAGCCACGCGAGTGAACAGGGCTGAGCACGCCGCAGATAGAGCTATCAAAATCCAGCCTCCCTGTGATTCAGTCTTTTCTCCAACTCAGTCAAACCAGGGAGGTGTGAGCCTTCGCGCCAAAGAGCTTCTGCTAAATCCTACTGAAAGACAAAACCAGCTCCTCTCTTGGCCTGGTCTTTTAGGCCTTAAGGTCACATTCCCCAGAGAGCAAGCTATTTTTTCCCTCCCCATCCCAGGCAGTTCGGTACTCTACTCTCTGGGAAGGGAATCCCAGGCAAATCACCTGTGAGTCTACTGCGAACGGAAGCCGCAGATCCGAGCTGAGCGGCCTGGAATCCGCAGATTTGCCCCAATCAGCACTGCAAACAAAGTTGCGCCGAGCTGAGCTCCTTGGAAAAGAAAGGGAAGCCTGAACACACAGCCCCTGCCCAGGCCTTCTCGTCGCACTGGGCTCCATTTATCTTAATCTCCCGTCTGTTGCCTCTTCAGGTTTTGAGGCCCCCTTTCTCCAGAAGGGGATATGAAGCCCAAAGGGGGTTAAGAAATGAACGCTGCAAACTGCAAAATCTAAACCGTGGACACAAACTGTCCAAGCCGGCAGCGAAAGGAAGATGAGTCAAAGATGCCGCCCTCCCGGGTAGGGGTCGCGGGAGATGGCGGGAGCCCCTCTGGCGGCTCCACATCCTCCTTTTTCCCAAAGTCCCTGCTACCGCGAGTCTGCCTCACTCCAGCATCCCTCCTCCCCGCCTCCTCGGATCCGCGGCGAATATAGGGACAAGGGGGCGGTGGGCAGGGGACTGTGGCGTGCTCGAAGTGGTCTCTTCTGCGCCCTTCGGCCAGCTGAGCGGCTCTCGGGAGTCAGAAAAAGAACAATAGCGGTCCCTGGGTCTTGCGGAGCCGCGGAGTCCCCAGCTCACACCTCCTTCCCCAGCTCCTCCAAGTTCAGCGGGGAGGCGGGTCGAGCCCCCAAAGCAGGGACCCGGGGGGAGCGGGACGCCGGGAAGGGCGACACAGGTGGGCAGGGTGCTGACCCGGGGCGCACCCGGGTCTGGTCATTCATTCCCACCGGCGCTCCCTCCGCAGAACCCCGAGCTCGGCCCTGCCCCAGCCCGCCGGCGAGTCGCGGGGCGGGGCGGCAGGAGGAGGACCCCCTTTTCCTAACTTGGCCGGTCCTCCCTCTCTCTCTCCCCAGATCCCCGCCACCCTCCTCTTCCCGGTGTCCCATCTGTCCTCCGCGGACAGTCGGCGGCGGGCGGCGGACCAGGCGCTGCTGGCGGGACCCTGGCTGCCGCCCGCTAAGCCGCTCAGCCCGGGGCCGTCCGCCGCGGCGCGCCGCCTCCCTGGCCCGAGCTGCAGACACAAAGGAGGGGACCCCGCGGGCCGGGACCCCGCGCCGGGAGCCTCGCAACTCTCGGCGACGCGCACTCACCCCATCGAGGCGGCGGCTCCCGGGCCCTGCTGGCTGCGCCACCCCGCCCGCGGCTTCCCCAGGAAAACGCGGCCGCCGGGCTCGCTTCCTGTCGGCTTCCTGCGCCTCTGTCCCTCCTCCTTCCCGCTGCGGGGGTCAGTGGGCGCCGCGGCTCCCTGGCTGGGCCGGCGGGGCGGGGGCATCCGCAGCACCACCACGTGGCCGCCGGGCGCCGGCCCCCGCCGACCTGGATCCAGGGGGAGCGGGAAGGGAGGTGCTAGCCATTCCCCTCCCCTTCAGCCCAGGGCGGCCCCAAATTCCGTGAGTCAGGTGACCCGGCCCGGCGCTCGGGTCGGGACCTACGGGGGTGCCCCCGCCGGCGAGTCTCCGGCTGCGTCCCCGACCCCGCGCCCGCGCGCCCTGGGCGTCCCTGGCCTGCCTTTAGTCTGTGCGGATCGTGGGACCCTTCTCCGCGGATCCGTGTCATCATCTTAACCTGAAGTTCGTAGAGCCACCCCGGCTCCGACCCCTGGATCGGATGAGATCCCAAATAGTGCTCATTTCTGATCCACTTCTAAAGTCGTTTTTGATCGTGGAGGATGTTGAAAGTAACTGATCCAAGCCCCCTTCTAACCAGAACCGGGTCGGTTATATTTCCGAAAATCATTGAACAGAAAGCAAACTAAAATGTGTTCATTTTCTCGGGACTGAAGCAATTGGTTGGAGTCTGTCTCTGACACTCATCAGGTGGCAAGACAGAACTAACTACCAGCGTTAAGTAGTTCTTTGCTTAGGAGTTAAAAGGGAGACATCTACAGCCTGAACTGACTGGCCACATGACCAGTGGGAACCGGCTAAGGGCTCAAGGCCCTAGACCCCTACAGCCTCTCTCCTTCAGCTCACTAGGACCTGGACTTTGAACCTTGATGGAGTCCTCCAATAATTCCAAGGATTTCAAAGCTCCCCACCTACTCATCTAATTTGGCCCGGTTTTTCCATGCATTCTAGCCATAACAGCTAGGACTTACAAAGTTTTATTCACCAAAGCTCCACACTTCTGGTTAGTGCTGCATCCTTTACACAAGGAGAAAGCTTTCTAGAATAAATAAATGGTATGGTACTTCCTGGGATCTACTGTAAATCATCTGCTTAAGAGGAAAAACAGCCATTCCAACAAAAGTGAAATTCACCCTGACAGTTCAGTTTATAATGTCTTTGGCCATGTCTTAACTACTATAGATCAGACTTTTATCTGCTCCTTCCCCTAGTCCCATCCCCCCAAGGGAACTGCCTGTCTTAGCTTTCATAGGTGAACTTGCCAAATAGGAAACAAAAGCTGCCTAACTAGCCGAGTGGTCTTCACTTCCTAATGTCATGAATCAAAGATCCTCAGGGAAGCGGTTAACCCCCAGTTTAAAGCAAGATTCATGCTCCTTTTCTTGTCTTTTATCCCTTTCTCTAATAAAAGCACACTCTAAAAGAAATGTGAACTAGCAAGTCATTTTTTTCTGTTGTTAAATGCTGACAATTTCGACAGTATAATGCTTCCTCAAGGTTCATGTTAATGAGGTACTGTACTCTACAGTACTGAGCACTGCGATATATGAGTTTTCTCCTTTGCTTTTAGCATGTCAGTCTTGTTTAGGCAGAAGCAGATGGGAAGATAGGACTTGGTACAGAGTAATCAAAGCTGCTTTGGAAATTTAACATGTAGGAACAGTTGACAAGTTGAAGGAGTTAAAATATTAAACAAAATTAAACATAATTGCCTAAGGCAGGTTGATCAGCCTTTGATTTACAGAAACCCTGACCCTTATCTATTTAATCTGTCCCAACCACCTCCAGAGAGTCTGTGTCAGCTCCCTGGCTCCCATGGGAGGCTTCTGTGCTGTGCCCTTTAGTTGATAACCCCACCCTCCCACATCAGCAAGTCTAACCTGGGTGAGGGACTCTTGTGGAGGGAAGGACTCTTGCTTGTTGGTTGTGCCAAGCTCCTCTTGAAGATTACCCTTTTGGAAACTCCTACTCTCCAGTCTGTACCTTCAGACAGCTGAAATTCTGCCTCCTGCAAGGGAATTATTGGTTAAGTGTAGGATTAAACATAGTTTTCTCATTGTTTTGTTTTGTTTTATTGTCCAGACCTTTTAGAAATACTAATTGGGTTCTGGATACATTGACTATGACCTCAGATGGAGACCAGGTCCAGAGAAAAGATTTGAATGAAGGCAGCAAGAATAAAATGACCATGTATAAGCAGTGGTAAAAACCTTTCAGGGGAACAGCATGTTACATTCCTTTATCCAAAGTCCCTAACTGTGGTGCAATGTGTATTACAATGAATACTAAGACTTATTCCCCATGATGGTGCAATTAAGATGTGACAGATCTTTTAAGAGGTAGGTCTTAGTGAGATGTCTGTCTTTAGGTCCTAGGGTGCATGCCTTTGAAGGGCATAATGGGACCCAGGTCTCTTTCTCTTTCTCTTTGCTTCCTGGCCATGAGGTGAGCAGTTTTGCTCTGCCACTTGCTCCTGCCATGATGTGCTGCCTCACAAACAGGCCCAGAAGCAACAGGTCTAATCGATAATGAACTGGAACTTCTAAAAATGTTAGCTAAAATAAACCTTTTCTCTTTACAAATTATCTCAGGTATTTGGTAATAGTAAAAGGAAACTAATAGTCAGGATTTCACTACACTTCTGGGTTGAGTTAGAAGCATCAAGATTTAGATAATGGTGAGCTATTGGATGCAGTCCAGAAAATGGAACAAAAACACAAATAACAGAATTAGAAGGTTGGAGGAAGATAACCTACACACACACACACACACACACACACTCACAAGCACACCAAAACACATATAGAAAAAAAAAAAAAACTTTAAAAAATTTTTTTCCAGGGGATGTTTCAATAAGTAAAAACTAGCTCAGGAAAAATTGATAAAATAACTTCAGTATTGCTTTTCATAGTTTAGCTATACCATAGCAATAAAGCAGCCAGTAAACACTAATTAGCCCATGGGTTTTTTATTTGTCAGAAAGCCAGCAGAGATTTCTCCAAGGGTAGGTTACTATCCTTCCTATTGCAGTGAAGCTGTATACCTGCTCAGGAGATGAGGCTAAGATGTTTGACAATACATTCCAAAGCCCTGTCTCAGTGTTTTGCTTACAGAGTGTGACAGAGAAGCTAAGCACCTCAACCTTGGCATTACAGACCTGATGAGACCTTGAGATTCTCTGGCCTGTCATCACATAAATCCTCAGAGCCATGCTGTCTGGTGTGGTAGTCACAAACTACCTGTGGCCCCTGGGCATTTGAAAAGTTGCCAGTATGAATAGAGATGTGTTATAAATGCAAACTACGCCAGATTTCTAAGAGTTAGTAAGAATTTTTAAAAAGTAATACTTTTATATTATGTATAGAAATAGTAAATTTTTTTTAGTTGTAGTTGGACAAAATGCATTTATTTTACTTATTGTTATGTGGTGCTGAATATCAAACCTAGTGCCGCGCACATGCTAGGTGTGCGCTCTACCACTGAGCCACAACCCCAGCCCCAGAAATTGTAATAGTTTTTATATTATTAACACTAATTTTACCTATTTCTTTTTACTTTAAAATGTGCTTACTAGAAAATTAAAAACTTTTCAGTTTACATTATATTTCTATTTGGTAGCACTGATATTGAGGCTAATGTTTGTAACTATCACACATTTAGCATCTACTTTACACCAGGCACTTTTCTAAGTGATACGTACATTAGCCATAGTGACCATGTATTTAATTGTCCAGTCTGGGACACTTTACAGATTCTAAGCCAAGCCAAATACTAAGACAAAAGGCAAAAACCAGAACTGTCCGGAGCCACCCAAATGTTAGGTCACTTAATCTTTACATTAACCTGATGAATATTATTATCCCCTTTGGGCACTATGGAGGGAACTGTGGCACAGAGACAGTAAGTAACTTACCCAAAGACACACAACTACTAAGTATCTGTGTTGGGGTTCAAACTAGGACAGTCTGGTTCCAGAGCCTTTGTTCTTTTTTGTTGTTGTTGTTCTTTATATTTTTATAATTATTTATTTATTTAGTTAGTTAGTTGTAGGTGGACACATTACCCTTACTCTATTTATATGTGGTGCTGAGGTTTGAACCCAGTGCCTCACACAAAGGCTCTGTGGGCTACCTCTCTATTAGGAGGTAAATGCTCCACCACTGAGCTACAAACCCAGCCCACAAAGACTTTGTTCTTAACTGCTGCTTAGGAGTTAATATAGATTGAGGACTAATAGGGGCAAAGTTTTTCTTGATCCACATAGCAACTTGGATGTTGTATTATTCTAACTTTACTGATGGGTAAACCTAATTTCAAATAGATCCAAAAACTTGCCCAAATCAGAGTATACCAAACACTGGAGGCAAGAATCATAGTTCGGCTCTCAGAGTGGTCCTCACCATACTCTATATTGCCATCTATCAGGCCATCTCTACTTACAAATGGCTCTTATTAATCTCATTACTTTTCCAACTTCTGGCAGGGAAGTAGATACGAGAGGACTAAACCTTGGTACAGGCAACTAAACATGAAAAACTAAAATATTGATGGTCTCTCCCTTCTATGAAGAAACACTTTAAGATAATCCAAATAGTCATCATGTTATTCAGTTCGTTGTTCCACTGGGAATGTCAGAAATTTCAGAAAATATTCTCCCAATCAAGCAGTGGAGGAGGGTGTTCTCCGGAGATCATGAACATCAAAAATTCCATTAGTTAGCCTGGCACAGTGGCACACGCCTGTAATCACAGCAGCTTGGGGGGCTGAGACAGAAGGATCACAAGTTCAAAACCAGCCTCAGCAAAAGCAAGGCCCTAAGCAACTCAGTGAGACCCTATCTCTAAGTAAAATACAAAATAGGACTGGGGATGTGGCTCAGTAGTCAAGTGCCCCTGAGTTCAGTCCCATATATTCCCACCACCCCCACCCCTCCCCGCCCACCAAAAAAAAAAAAAAATCCATTAGTTGATTATCAGAAGACCAAGAAGGGGCTTTCACTAATCTCCAGAATCAGAAGCAACAATGAGTACAGTATGTGTGACTTTTCTTGCTTCTCCGGCAGTAGATTACTATGATCTCAGCAGCCCAGTAGAATCACTTCCTTAAAAAAAAAAAATCACTGAGAATTCCAGTCCTATGTCCCAGGATACTACTTACAATGGTGTGTAGTGGGTCCAGGTACCAGTATTTTACACCCTCTCTGTCATCATTACACAGAGTCACTGTGTCACGGTCTGTCCCCATTGTACTTGGAGCGTCTGGTGCTCAGGCTTTCGAGGAGGGTAAAATTAGGTAACCAGAGTAGCATGATTCTTGCAATGGCTTGCAGAAGTTTGTGCTCCAGAAAGATTGCTTGAAAGAATGATTCTGAATTAAGTTGCTATTTTTTGTTGGTCTGGTATGGTTGTTTTCTGTTATGACATTCAACCTGAACTCTGAGAATCTTGTTTTCTGTATTGAGATCAGTTTCTTCTTATGAGGCATTTTAATTCACGTTCCTTCCTTATCCTATTGATACACCCATAGTGAATCTGTGTACTACTTTTTCTGATGAGTTACTTTGAGTCTGTCAATGGCTTCCTGTGTTTTTCAGAGGTTCTGGAGCCAATTGAGTATTATGGTTACTTTCCCATTTTTGTTTGTTGTGACTTTGTCAGCAGAGAACTTGGAACTGATTACTTATTCTTTTCAAAACTGATGTTTCTAGTATGTCGGTGAACACATTTGAGGACATTTTCCATAGCAGATTGTTCCTGCTTAAGATATTTGACTGCACTACTATGGAGATATTTAATAAAATTGCACAAGTGCTTTGCTTTGTCTTATTACAAATTCCTACAACTACCCAAACAGGCACCTCAGGCAGGTTTGTCACATTCAGGATGAGGATTCTTCTGAGTTAAATCTGTCATTCTTCCTTTGCCTTTCAAAAGAGTCCTATAATTTCTTGCTCTAAACTTCCTGAGTTTTAGAATATGTAGATTAAGACCATGAAAATGTTACTGACTGAATGTTCTGTGACATTCCAGAAGAGGAGAGAGTGATGGAATTAGAGGAGCCAGTGAGATCTCTGTGAAACATTCCTTTCACAGAGCCAAGCTGGGAGAGGGAAGGTCCACAGAAATCAATGAGGCAGGAAGACAGGCCATGGAGTCTCTCTTCCACTTCCTCCCATGGATTCCTGGAACTCCCCAGTACAAAAGCCAAGAAGACAAATTGCCTTCACAATAATAGGCCAGAAAAAGGAGGGAGGGAGGTTTCTGGTGTTAACCATATCGAGGTCACTGTTGGCCAACCAGAGGGGAGTTTGACCTTTTGAATTATGTAATAGGGAAGGGAAATGTAGTTCGTTGAAAGAACCAGAAAACAAAGCAAATTGGCACTGAATCAGGCTAGGAAACCTCTCACCCCAAGACCCAGGGCTCAGGGGCAAAGAGAGGGAGGTGGAGATCTGAGAGGGTCTCATATTTGCTTTGTGGGCTTCTGGGAAATAGTTTAAAGCCTTTTTATTTAAGCTGTGCATCTTAGGAGGACTCCCAACATAATGTGCTCATATGAACAAGTATAGCTTACAAGAACATTCCAAGTGTTCCTGCTGTCTCTGATTCTCCCTCCCTGACCAACCACACTGCCTTCTGCCCTGAGTTTAGACATTCTTTCTTGAATGTTTATTTCAAAGGGATGGAAGATGACTAGATGTTAGCAGGGCACTTGGGAGGAATTTTAGAACATCATGTTGAGGCCAGTTCTGTGGAAGGGCAGTAAGAGAAGAGAGGCCATATCCAGGCAGGGTCCTCCCACAGTGGCCTGGAGGGCAGGCTCCTCCACTCTGAAACTGCTGGGCACAACCATAGTTGAACTCTCATTTAATTTGTCTTTGTATTTAAACATGAAGTAAGATAAGAAATGAATTTTTATTTAAAAAGCACACAAAGAAGAAATATTCTGCCATGCAGTAAATTTAAGTAAGAAATGAATTTTTATTTAAAAAGCACACAAAGAAGAAATATTCTGCCATGCAGTAAATTAATGAGACTTAAAAGTCTCATTAAGTGGTTTTCCCACTTAATAGCTATGTGTGTGTGTGGGGGGGGGGGCAGATTACTTAGTCTCTTTTCACCTTAGTTTCTTCATCTGCAAAATGGGATGACATTAATATGCACCTTGGGGTATTTTGGAAAAGTAATTTATATGAAGCATGTCTTCTTTGCTTGGCACAGAGTAAGAATTAAATAGTACAGTTAATTATAAGTTATAGGGAGAAGCATAACAGGGTCATAAAATCTAGGGGGAGAAATAGTGGAATATAGGAAAATTAATTCAATTACAATTAAAAATGTCATAGGCCATAGTTTATAGGAGAGTATTTTGCCAAGTCTTGACCCGTAGCTTTACTTACTGACTTTATTTATTGACTAATTTGTAAGGTACGGTCCTGCACTCACAAAGAAATGGGAGACATTCTTGGCCTCAAGGAGCTCCTGTCCTATTTAGAGAGAGGGCATATAGACAATTATGGAGTGGGAGAGTAACATTCCACCCCAATATATTTTTTTGGAATACTGTGAGTTGGTTATTCAGAGAAACTGCAAACCTTGGCAAATGTAGGAATAATTCTGAAAGAATGACTTTGTTTAAGAAATGCATATCTATAAAGGAAATCTCTCTATTACTGACATAAATAGCCAGCAGACAGAAATGAACTTCTGTATCTGATATCCCTCTTTCTGCCTAAGGAAGTTCTTTTCTCAAGCAGAATAGATGAGGAACTCTGACACCTGGTCCAGACAGGTATTACCACAGGTGCTGTTACCTGGGAGACTTCATCTGCATAAGAAGATAATCCTTGCTCTCTGCTCCTCTTCCCCCAAACTTCCCTTGCATCACTTCTGTTGCTCCAAAAGTCCAAGCCCTTCCCCCTTGGTTCAGCTCTATGTAGGCATCAACTGTTCAGCCTTCCTCTTCATCTCGAACTTTGTGTACGGCTTCCATGTTTCTGCATGATAATAAATTAATTATGTCTTCCCTTGTAAATCTGCCTATTGTCTATTGATAGAATAAATTTATTGAGCCTTCAAAGGTGGAAGAGTAACTGTAAAACTTCTCTACAATCGCTAAGGAGTCAACAAAAGAAGGCAGCTAATGATTTCATGTTGTTTCTAGTTCTTTAGCACTATTTTGTGTCTTTGCTAGGCCATATTATCTTGCCAGTCATGCCCTAGAAAATGTGAGGCATAACAAATATACACAAAATCTCCTGTTCTGTATCTCCAGGATTGAGAACTATTATACCATGCAGCTTCCATGCTAGCCATGGGTGATTCAAACATTATTAGCATCTGAACTGGCTGCTTATAATACAATAATAGTGGCTTAAATAAAATTGGGGTTTGTTTCCCTCATATTTTGAAAAGTTACTGTCTTTGGATCAGTGGCTCAGGGATGTCAGATCTGAGGTGTTTGCAATTCTCTAGATGTTTCCCCCCCCCATGGTTAACAAATGTGCAACAGCATGCCTGTGTTCCAAACAGGAAGACAGGGAAATGTAGACAGCCAGTTAAATGTGCCTTTCTTCAGGAGATTTTTTTCTAAGAGCTCCACCCAATATCTTTGTTTAGTGGCAAATTATGTCATATGAACACACATATGAAAGGAAAGGAGGGAAATATACATTTTTATTTGTATGTGTTACATATCATATAAAATCAGATTCTGTTATCAGGAAAATGGATACTAGTTTTTATCTGTTGTCATAAAATGAAGGAGTCCAGGTATTGTCAGCCCCAAATCGGGTACTCTGTAGTGTCTTATTATTTTAGAGAAACTTAACAACAAGTACTAGAAGAGGCTTTCCTCTGATAGCCACTTGTCTGCTTGGAGTCTGGACCCCAAGGAAGAAAACAATTACCTCTAATTCCTTCCCCTGAATGTCTATGAACTAAACTCATATCATAGAAAGAAGGACTGAAGTCTGTAAACATACTAGGACAGATTTTTGTCACACACCATTGTCCTTTATTCCGGTCCCACAGGGAATCATTTACTATCCATTGTCTGTTCTGTCAGCCCAGTGGAATTCGTCCTAGGCCACTGCATCTTCTCCAGGCTCACGGAGTTAACCTAAAAAGTATTTGATATTCCTCTCACATAGGCAATTCTCCCCTTTCCCTATAGAAAAAAAGGGGCTTATAAACTAAATGGATGAATGGGTAATCACACTGATGGGACTCCCCCCCATGCTGTGATTTTTCTCCTTTTTCATCTTAATATATTTGTATGTCTTTCCCCATGTTCATTCTTCATTGGTTTACTCCAGTGAACCTAAGTGAGATTCACAGACAGAAATGTGTCAACAGGACTGGTAGCGGATCCTGAAGTGTAGTCTGCCTTGTGGCTCCTACAGATCTTGGGAACCCATTTCTCTGTGAGGAAACTCAAACAAAGGATAAAGCTGGGAATCTCAAATACCCGCACTCTCAAGCAAAAAGTAGAGTTAGGGGAACAAGTCATCTGGCAAAAGGAAGTCAGCAAGGAAATGTGGGTGTCTCAGGTGTTAGTCTAAACAGTGAAAAGTAAAACAAAAAGGAGACTTCCCTGAGATTATATAATCCCAAACCTGACCTTTCATTCTGCATATATCAGTGGTCTGAGAAACCCCAGGTAGAAACATTATTTTAAAAATATTTCTTGTTCAAACTACTTCAAAGCCCCTGGCATATGAAAGTGTATACCTTAAAATTGGACTTTTCAGGATTCCTACCTTTAAGAAGAGTTGATTATGAAAAATCAGTAAAAAAAAAAATTCAAACATGTGAGAAAATAGGCCACCAAAGTCAGGCTCCATGGAAATAATGGAGGAGAGAATTAAACTCCAAGAACTCAGAGCACACAGAATGTAAAATGTGTATCATTGATATTGGTGAAGTAACAGAAGGAGTGGTCAACTAAACATAAGAAACGAGGACTGGCAGTATCGCTCAGTTGTAGAGCATGTGCTTAGCATACATTAAACCCTGGGTTTAATCCCCAGTCTACTCCACCAAAGACCCTCAAGAATACCTAGGCAGCTGGTAGTGGTGCATACTTGATATCCTAGTAACTAGGAAGGCTGAGAGAGGAGGATCACAAGTTCCAGGCAAGCCTCAGCAACTTAGTGAGGTCCTAAGCAACTGAGCAAGATCTTGTCTCTAATAAAGAAGAAAGAAAGAAGGAAAGGAACGGGAAGGAAGGAAGGAAGGAAGGAAGGGCTGGCCAGGGGTGTGGCTCAGTGATTAAGTGCACCTGGGTTCAATCCCCAGTACCTAAATAAATAAATAGGCAATGATGCTAAGAACCAAATAGAAGTGAAAATATAATAATTAATTTTCAAAATGCAGTGGATGGATTAAATGGTAGATAAATCACAGCAAAAAAAGAGAATTCCTGCTATGGCCTGAATGTGTTCCCCAAAATTTATGTGTTAGAAACCTCATCCCCAATGCAACAGTATTGGGAAATGGGACCTAATAATGGAAGGTACTTAAATAACGAGGGCTCCATCCTCATGAATGGATTAATGTTGCCAAAACCAGAGCTTGCAAGAATAGGGTGTCTCTCTTCTGTTCTCCTGCCATGTAATAACACAAAGTTCACCTTTTGGACTTTTCTGTAATCTAAGGACACATCAAAGAAGGCCCAGTGCCTTGACTGTGTACTTCCCAGCCTCCCAAACTAGAAAATAGGTTTCTGTTCATGATAAATTATCTATCTCAATTATTCTGTTACAGCAACACAAATGGATTAAGACAATTAGTAAATTGGAAGAAAGTATTGAAGAATCTTCTCATAATGCTGTACAGAGAATAGATATAAAGATATGAAAGCTAAGAAATTGAAGCTAAAAAGTAATGGAGTCAAAAATAGATGTTCAAAATACATCTCATCAGAATCCCAGAAGGATAGTACAGACAGAAGAAAGTAAAGGCAATGTTCAAATCACTAATAAAAAAAATATTGAATCTTCAGGTGAGAAACACGATTTCTCAGATTTGTGGAGAAGTGTATAAAGTTACAAGCAAGAGAAATAAAAATAAATGCATTGCTACAAACAACATAATGAAACTTTAGATTATAGACAGAAAGAAGATCATGAAAGATCCAGAGAGAAAGTTGAGATTACTGATAAATAACAACAATTACATACCTTTCTTTGCAACAGCAATAAGAGGAGCCAGGGGAAAAATTCAAAGTACTAAGAAAATAATCATCCTGGAATTATATACCTTGCTAAACTACCATCCAAGGCAAAAGAAAGACATTTTCAGAGGAACAGAGAAAGATATCTTCATTTTCTGGAAACTCCTTGGCCTCTTCAAAGGATACTTTCTGCCTGTCTCTACCACACAGATCTCTATGATTACAACAATCACAGAAGATGCTGAACCAATATTTTATGGCATTGATAGCATCAGTAAAGTTATTTAGACTGTAAGTACCTAGAGGACAAAGTCTGGGTTAGATGATACTCTATCACTCTGTTTGTTTGTTTCTTTCTTTTGTGTGTGTGTGTGTGTTTTTAGACAATACATCAGAGTCACATGCATATTTGAGTGCATGCACACATGTACACAGACAGTGTTGGCAAGGATCTATTGGAAGAGATTTTGTAAAGGGTGGGAAGTTCAGGGCAGTCATACCTGATAATTTTTATTTATTTGTGGATGGGGTGAGGAGTTTGAGTGATTAAAAAAAAAAGGTTTTTTTGGTTTTGTTTTGTTTCGGTAGTTGTAGATGGACAGCATGCCTTTGTTTATTTGTTTATTTTTATGCAGTGCTAAGGATCGAACCCCATGCCTCATGCGAGCTAGGAAAATGCTCTGCCACTGAGCTAAAGCCCCAGCCCAGTTTTAGTGATTTTAATATGTGCTGGGTATTTCACAATATGGCCTGAATTGAATTTCCCTCACCATAAATTCGTATGTGGAAGCTCTAAACTCCATTGAATGTGACTTATTTGAAGATAGGGCTTTTAAAGAGGTAATGATTTTAAATGAGATGGTGAGGAGAGGCCCTAATCCAATCTAGAAAGTGTTTTTATAAGAAGAGGAGATTGGGACACAAGAAGTAGCAGGAGTGGCTATGCACAGAGGGATGATCATGTGAAGAGGAAAGAAAGCAACCGTCTGCAAAGAAAAGGAGAGGGTCCTCAGGGGAGACCAGCCCTGCTGGCACCTTGATCTTGGACTTTCAGTTCTTCAGAACCTTAAGAGAATCAATGTTTGTTGTTTAAGCCACCTGGTCTATGGTATTTTGGTATACCTAGTTTGCTTTACTAAGACAGCCCATATTTTTCTTTTTGGTACATGCTTTCCCTCTACCAGTGATTCAAATTCTCTGTTCCTTTTGTTTGTTTGTTTGTTGTTGTCACTGGGTAGGAGGCATTTACTTTTCCAAATCTACATGCATCATGTGGAGAACTAGCATCAAGGAGTCAAACAGTATGGTACTCCCTCCTAACTTTGCAGCACTAAACGGTCAACACATCAGAGTCGCACACAGGCCTAACTAAGGGCAGCCTCTGCACCTGAACGAGACCTTTAAGGACAATCTTTCCCTGTTCTTCCCAGAGAATCTCTCCTTGTTGCTCTTGTGCCCAGGTCTCCCCAGGAGCAGAAGACTGCTTGTCTTAGCTATGCTGTGACCTCTGCTCCTTCTAGCACCCATAGCCCCTGTGTTTACTCTTCTGGCTCCAGGCTCTGAGTTGATTCCTGGGAATGAGATGAATAAGATGTTGAAAGCCCAGGTCATAGAGTTCTCTACCTCAGACATGGAAAGTTTAGGAGACAAATATTTCTTATACTGTGCACCAGAGGCATGTTGAGTTGTGTGAAGGAATGCAGAGCATTCCTATAACAGTTCCACACAGGAAGAACATTTGTGGACTTGAGAATGCTAGACAAATGTAAAGCAATGCAAAATGTTCTCCATTTGCCAAGTATTGTTGTGATATTATTTACCAGGGTATTTTGGTCTCAATAGAGTCTTAAATGTTAAAAGTTAGCAACATGTCTGATGGAATACACAACCTATCTCAAATTCTATTGATTTTTTTCTTAAACAATGGTACTTGGAGCCTTGTTTCTCAAGGTACTTCAGAGGGTGGGATTCAGGAGAAGAGTCCCTCATTCTTGCTTTACTATACAGGGACCCAATTCTATTTGGAAACAGACTCCATGGTCCTGATTTCTAATCCAGTGTTTTCCCTCCTAGCTAAAGTACTTAATTAATTATAAGGTTTTCAAAAATATTCAGTGCCCACCTGTGGGGGGATTATCCATCTTCATCCTGTTGAACTGAGATGTGACTGTAAGTCTTGCTTTAGGCAATACAATGTAAATGGGAATGACAATGTGTCACTTCTAGGTAGAAGCCTGGAATCCTGTGGGTGCTTTGCTTTGGTCCCCACCCTTACCCCAATTGGGGTATTATAACAGCAGTGTAAAATGAGGTCTCCATTAGCCTTTGGCTCTTGAATGACTACAACATGAAGCCACTTCTGCGGATTCATGTGGGCGAAAAAATACATGAGCAAAAAATGAACTTGGCCATGTTAAGACGCTGAAGTTTTAAGATAGTTGTGTTTATAGCACAACAATCTAGCTTCTCTTGACTAGTACAATAAATAGATTGTTCTTAAAATATTAAGTTTTACATAAAATTTAAGTGAAAAGCTTTGTGATTTAAACTTGTATTGGAAAAATGCATATTAGTGCAGGATGACAAATAATTTTTGAGAACAAGGCACTGACTCCTTTATTGCCATCCACTCACATAAAAATCTGGGCATCTAACAATTTCAGTCAACTTCCCTGTGGTGAGACTGTGATGGGGACCAACCAAATTTTTCTAAAGGAGTCAAACTGTGGTATTTTCAAATTACAGATGATATATGCTCTGTTGCAACTTCTCCTCCTTCTCCTGTTCCTCCTCAGGATTGAACCCAGGACCTTGGCAAGCTAGGCAAGCACTCTACCACCGAGCTACAGCCCAAGCCTGTGATTGTGTTTTTGTTGTTGTTCTTCTTTCCCCTATGACTGTGTTCTTTATAAACTTTATTTATCACAACAGACAACTGGCCCATAAATTTTTTACCCATGACCTGGGACATGGAAAACAACATCTGACCCTTCAGATCTCCAAATCTCAACCACTCTTGAGAACATAAATCAGATTGTCAGATAATTTGTTCTTTCAATAATGATCCTTAGATTACCTGCCAGGGTTTCAGGCCTGGTGGAAGAATTAAAAGCAAAGATGACAAGGTGTCTTAGTTTGTTCCTGCTGCTATAACACAGTATCTTAAAGTGGATAATTTGTAAACGACAGAAATTTATTGCTCGCAGTTCTGGAGGCTGAGAAGATCAAGATCCAGGCACTAGAAGAGCTGGGGTCTTGAGAGGCAGCTCTCTCCTTCCAAGACACCCTTCACATGGCAAATTGGGTGGGAGCAAAAAAAGGTAATACTTTGTTCCCTTGAGCCTTTTAATAAGGCCACTAATCTTATTCATGAGGGTGGAGTTCCCGTGACCCAATCACCTCCTAAAGGCCCCAAATTTTCATACTTTTGCATTAGGGATTAAATTTCAATACGAATTTTGGAGGGATACAAACATTCCAACCATAACCCAAGTTCATTGCTTACACAGTACTTAGATAAAGTGCAGGGAGACAAAAACAAAGAAATAGACAAGATCATTTCTGATAATGGTTAAGGGCTGTACATAAAATAAAACATTCAGCATTAGAGCCAGTGTCACAGAAAGGCCCTCTGGAGAAGTAAGAGACTCTCGGGCACGCCTAGATAAGAAGGGCAGAGGGGTTTCTACGTTCTCCTTCCTGCTTAGTGGTATCTGAAACTCCTTTCCCACAGTTAGAAGAAACAGGCTCAGAATTGAAAACCAAGGGGGAGGGCACATTTCAGTGTGAATACGCTTTGCTTGTTCTGAAACCTGCCAATCCACTCATCAGTGTGAACCACTGGATATCATTGCTGGGAGAGATGGTTAGAATCTTTGCTCCTCTGGGAAATCAAGTTTCTTTTTTGCATCCTCAACTGAGATGCAACCCACCACTGTAGCTGCTGGGTGAATGAGATGTGAAGAGAATTTGGGAGAGGACATTTCTCCACTGATAGGGAAGTACCCCTCATGAGAAGCTTGGCAAGAGAGGGGAGACCTCACAATTCTCCATCCATTTAATGTTCTTTTTTTACCATTAGGCAGTTTTGTTTGCATAGCTCTGATAGAAATCTTATTTGTTTCTTTGTTTTTACAAAGGCATCTGTTAATTAAGCTCTTATTGCCCTGATTTTTGTATCCCACGTAGCTAGGCACTTAATAAATGTTCAATAAATGCATGACACTTGATCTCTCTGCTTGGTAATTATGTTCTAGAAATAGAAGTGTATTACTGAGCAGCATTCTTATTTTCCTCTCCCCATGGGCTTTTGTGCTTCACAAACATTTATTGTTAACCAAAGAAAAGGAGAATTGAATACAACTTTTTTGGTTTTTCCTGAGTGTATTTTTAAAGTCTGTTTAAAGGCATGTGAAAAAAATCGGTTGAAAGTTTTGCTTGGAAAATCGGGAGAGAATCTTTTCCACAGGGTCTTACTTCCCACAAGTTTTATCACTCTGAACTATAGGAAGAAACAGCTGCAATTGATATTTTTGTCAACTGCTAAGGAGGGAGCCAGATTTTGGATAGAGAATTCCTGTCTTCTCTCAAGTCCTTGCTCTCTGAGATAAGAAAGCATACCATTTATTTATGGTACAAAAGACTTTTTGAAAATTTTAGCCTTTCCTGAGATATGATGCCTCTGATGTTTTAGGCCAACTATTTCTGGAAACATGGATTGATTGTATCTGCTAAGAACATTGAAGATGCTACTCATTCTTGACTACTAAAAAAAAAAAAATTAAATCATAGCGCCTCTATTTCAATCAAGATCCTTTCCCAACCATCTAACCACCATCACACGTATCAGAGGTATATGTTGCTTTGGAAAAAAAAGTCATATCAAGCAGGTAGATACAAGCTATCACAAGAATGAAGCATGGAGCTAAGCAAGCTCTGGGATTTTGAATACTGGTACCACTGCTTTCCAGCTGTGGAGTGCTGAGCATGATAATTAGTCTGTCTGTGCCTCAGTTTCTCACCTGTAAAATGGGGACAAGCAGAGAAACTGCCTCATTAGGGGTTTGCTGAGGACTAAATGAGAAGATGCAAAAAATGTGCTTAGCCCAGTGCCCTATGCATACGGAGCCCTCTGAGTGTTACCAATGATTCCAATCTAGTTAGTGGTCATTAACTGCACCCCTTTCTACGGCCTATTTCTAGGAAGAGGGTCATGTTTCCTTTTTTTTCCCCTTCTAAAACACAAGAAAGTTACTGAGCATGAAACACTGTGGTTGAAGGGCAATTTAGGAGTGAAAAAAAATCTCTAGACCTCATCATTCTAAACCTCTAAGTTTTATCCAGAGTTTTTGAAAACCGTAGTTAAATCATTTGGTATTTCATTTGTAGCATTATATGCTATATTTTAAAAAGCAGAGAGGTTACCAAGTGGGGGATTAGGTTACATATTTACATGCAATGTAGAGAAAGAAAACCTTTATTTTTTTTTTTTAGGGGTTTGGTTCTATTTCTGGTTTATAAATCAATTTCCTTTTCCCATTCAAATCCAAACAGTTCACATTCCTGCATAACTTCATGGTTCTGGGTGGCTGTGGAAACAGCCACCTAGGAAGTGGTATTTCCCAGCTAAAGAGCTTCACATTAAGGTTTCTTGGCAAGATGACAGAAGGGTGTTTCAGGTCCTCAAAACCCATAATTTTAGCATGATCGTCAGATAATAAGGATAATAATAGAGTTGTAAAATTTTAGGACTAGAAGAACATTAGATCCCATTTAGGCCAACCCCCTCATTTTACAGATGAGTAAATTCCTTATACTGAAACCATGTTTTACAATCTTGAAAGGGTTTTCACGGAGATTATATTATATGACCCCTCAATAACCCTTTGGGGTGTGAGAGGGTTGGTATTATTTATCAACACTTCTCAGATGAAGAAACTGAGGGTTTGGGAAGGTAAGTGACTTGCCCAACCCATGAAAAGAATCAGTCGTGGCACAGCTACAATTCAAGTTTTGGACTGCCTTGGGTGCAACTTGGACTGCGTGTGTCTACTGGGGGTCCTGTAGACTTCAGGTCTCCCAGCCCTGAGACTACTGGTCTTTGAAACTCTGTCAGGTACGGAATAACATCTGAGCTCTTCAACATGTACAAAAGGCCCTCGTGCCTGGCTTTGGCCCATCTCTTCTGCCTCTTCATCTCCTGTGCCCAGCTTTTACGTTTTGCTCCAGTGACTCTGCCTTTGTATTTGCAGTTTTTCTTTGCTTGCAACATCCTTCCATCTCACTCTTTACCCTAACCTACTCCCTTGAAGAATGAACTTGAGGTGCTCATCATTCTTCTCCTGCTCCTACTAGCTCCCTTTTCTGAGAACCTAATTCTTGATAGTTCTAGTTGTTCTTAATAACTTTACTTGGTTCCAAACCCTAGCAAGGCTTGCATGAGAAATTCCTGTATAATCCATAGGTTCCCCCTTTGGCAGTGGTGATCTGGTAAAACAACTCTTAAGAAGCAAGCAAAGCCCTGATTTGTAACATTTGCCAATTTTCAAGGTGTAAAAAGACTCCCACTGTGACAAACATCAAGCTATTATGATGTCACATCAGTGTGCATGACATTCACCTTTCCTGGACTTGTCCGAACTACATCTAGCATACCACTGCCTTGGGCTTAACCTAAAGCGAGTCGGTATAAGCTCCTTGCAACCAAATACCATATTATAGCAAATTAAGACACCATTTATTGACTAGTATATTTACAATCAAAAAGGAAAAAACAAACAAACCACATCACTCCAAATAATACTGTAGGGACCATCCTTGCCAGGCAGGAAGTCTGTGGTTCCAGCCTCGGCTCATTTGACACTTCCTCCTGTCTATTTCTCTGGGTTTGCAACTTACCCTGTGCTTCCTTCTGTTGCTTAGGAAATTCTTTTTATGGTATCTTAGTAACCAAATTTAATACAGCTTCATTTACTGTGGTTATCATCTTTTTCTTCAATCTAGTAAAAAACAAAATAAGACAAAATGACGACAACAACAACCAAAAAAAAAAAAACAAAAACAAAAAACCAACTTATTTTGTGGAAAACATACAGAGCTGTGGCCATGCCTCCAATGAGAAAAACAACATGCTTTCTTAATGTTCAATGCCCTTTCACTCTGTTCCCAGGGTATTCTCCATAGACAATAACTTTTCACTGGTAACACCAAATCATAGGTAATTTTCTTAAAGACATTTTAAATGGCTATTAAACTCCATGTATATATTCAAAATGTGTAGTACTAACATTTTGAATAATTTAAATGAACTGAGGACAGAACGTCTAAGATTACTTCTGTGCTATTAATGATCATTATGTCAAGGCAGCCAATCTGGGTCAAGTCTCCATCGATTATCAGATGAATCCTAGTTTCAGATGAATCCTAGTTTCAGATGTAACAATGTGAAAAACAAAGTACTTCTCTGAATCAGTGAAACATGGTAGTCTTTGCTACAGAAAACACATGGCTCAGCTAACCACCACATTCCCCAGGAACCCTTTCCTGGCCACCTGCCACCCTCCTCTAAGATAGACCACTCACCCCTCCTGCATTCCTTTAACCTCAGTGCATGTCCCATTTTCCACACTGTGTATGTGATATCACTTTTCCTGAAGAAAGTGTATTTGACAACTTCCTGTCCTATCACAACATGGCACAGAAAAGTAGTGGTTGTCCCTCTATGTCTCTTATACGTGTCACTCATGAGGGCTCCTCCGTTATGACCTCATCATTTTCCCAAAGCTCTATTTCATAAGATCACCCTGGGGACTACGGTTTCCAATTATGAACTTTTGGGGAAACACAACATTCAGCTCACAGCACCCCTGATGTGGGAAACCCAGTTGTACTAAAATTCTAAAAGATCCTAATGGCTAAGTGCTTGGCTTTTCAGACAGTAGAGTAAGCTAACTCACCGAGGTCTTGATGTGATCTTTAGGCTGCCATGGGAAAATTTTGAGCCAGACTGCCATTCAGAATCTAAAAATCATACCACTTGCATGGTTCCCTGTGTTGGTTTTAGATTCTAGTTTGAGGCCATAGTATATAAGTCAATTGTAAGGAAAGCCTGGGTCATCTCAGGGCTCCCCTTTTGGGCTTATTCTTCTGTTTTACAGGATGGGACTGGGCAAGGAATCAGAATCCTGAAACTGTAGGTGGCCTCCCCAACCTGTAACAGAGGCCACAAGAGGAAATCAAGTTTCCGGATCTCCAAAACCCAACTATCAAGTCACTATGATACCCTGAATGTTTATGTTTTCCTTAAGTTAGGAACATATTCAATCTCTTCCAGATTTTAATTCTTATTCTCTTGCATGAAGGCATCATATTTCCCTCCTCTTTTTGTTTTCAACACTTCCAAAAATAAATTATTTCTGGTATTTTCTATCCTTGTAAACCCCCCCCCCATATTGCTTCAGATCTAACCTAAAATAGAAAAGTGGAAGAAGAAAATACCAGTTATTGTTATCAATTTAATAAACAAAAACCAGAAATTAAAAAAAAATGACAATACATTTTTTTTTTCTGGTTTTGGTGTCTTGCACACTGGGATATTGGAAGAAATATCAAAGGATTGGAAAGTGGGGCCCAGGCCAACTGCTTGTGTCTGCAATTTAATGTTCAGACAGAGGCAGGTGGGGGTGGCTGCTCCCCTGCTTTACAAAGGCAGAAATGAACCTCACGTAACTCTTCTTGTTCTGGGAGGCTTTTTGGATAAGAAACCTCAAGAATGAAACACTTAATTATAACCAAACATAGAGCAAATGAAGTCACAAGGGCCAAGCTGGGCTGTCTTATATGAATCCTGTCTACAAAAACCAGGCAGCTTCTTCCAAAATTTGTAAGAGATCAATGACAAGCTGGAATTTTTCATTTCTGGGCACAGTGAGAAGTTAAACTTAAATAGCCATCTTCATTTATGTTTTTAAAACAAGTTAAGTTCAGGCTCACCCACCCTCGGAATTTTTGTATTGATAGAATTTCATGACTAGGGAAAAATATTTCAGTCATTTCCTTAACTCTAATAATTTCCATCCATAACCTCAAAAAGGGAAGGTAAAAAATGACTAATGGATATGATGAGGAGGTTGCTCCTGAGTGGTGCCAACAGTGGGGACTTGGGAAGGTGCTCAGCCATTCTCACTCGCTTAGCCTAGTGCATGCTAGGCAAATGCTCTGTCTCTGAGGTGCATTCCAGCCTTTTTTTTTTTTTTTTTTTTTTGTGGTAGTCAGAATTGAATCCAGAGCCTTAGCTCATGCTAGTCATAAGTTCTATCAGCCCCATCTCAGTCCTTTTTAAATTTTTATTTTGAGACAGGGTCTTGATAAATTGCCCTGGTTGGCTTCCAATTTGCAACCCTTCTGTCTCAGCCAGTGAGTCATAGGATTGCCAGTATGCGTGACCACCCCAACACTATCATCATTTAAACCAGAATATTTTTTTGTGTGAACACTTACTTATATATGTCAGGATTTTATCCAACCTGCAGATGCATATGAGATTTCTTTTCTTTTTGCATAAGCTATCTGGTTCATATGAGAAGTTAACATGTTTCCAAGGTCCTCTATTTATATTTCTGCTGTTTATTGTCTAGTAGGATCCAGACATGTTATAACAATTATCCATAATCCTTAAAATTCCTGTTCCACAGATGTGGAAACTGAGACCAGGAAGTTCAAATGACTTAACCAAGATAGTTGAACTAGAATATGGCTGATTCAAGTTTTGAATAAATTCCTCTCTTACTAGAAATGTTACCTTCTTTCCTTTACACTATGTCGCCAAGTAAACTTGCCAGTCTACGATGGAATAGGGAAAAGTGTATTTGAAACAGAAATAAAAATCTTATAATTTTATCAAGCAAATCTTGCTACATATCTCTGGGGAGTCTACAAACCAGTAAAGATAAAGTTAATTACAAAAGAAAAATAAATATCATTATTGTCCACTTCATTTTCTTTTTTTCTTTAAGGCAGTGCTTGGGGATGGAACCCTGGACCTCATGCATGGTAGGCAAATGCCTTACTATGAACTGCATCCTCAGCCTGACAGTGTCATCAGTAATGCAGTCATTTCATTTCCAGCACTTCTTTCTATACAGCCTGCCATGGCCCACCCCTTCTCTGCCCACCCCTAACATTGTAGAGAGACCCCTCATGTGGATTCTAATCTACATATTGACCTCAGAACCTCACATTTTGAATCTCTAGTGTGGAGGCCCCACCATGCTCCACTCCCTGACACCATGGGATTCTAGAATTTTCCATACTGGAGACATGCTTAAACCATGGTTGCACTTTATCCATTATTCCCATTAATGACTTCTCTTGGCAATCACTAGCTTGCCTCTTCCAGATATACATTGCCAACATATAGTTTGTGGGAAATTGTCAGGAAAATGTTGGGTATTCCTGCAGTGGGGTCTTTGGGTCACAAGTTGGACATCCAATAGAGAGGACAATAGCATAGATTTGAAGAGACTAATGACTTTACTGCAGAGCAGGTTTCCATGGCTGTGTGGCTTCCCTGAAGGAATTCAACCTTCCACTTCCATTCTTGCGTTGCTATTTCAATCCAGTCTCTACTTCCCCTGTTCTCTGTGCTTATCACCAAAGCTACGGTAATCTTCGAGTACCATGAATCAGCTTACTGCTTCAGATCTTCCACTGGTTTGCAATCATTCTCAGAAATCAAACTCAGACTGCTCACCTCAGCCTACAAGGCCTTGGAGGATTTGGTCTCTAACTGGCCCTACGATCACCCCTCCCACCAGCCTCTTCCTGGATCACTGGGCTCCAGCAGCCTTACCTATGCTCTTCCCTGAAGGGCCAATGCCTTTCCCTCCCAGGGCCTTGGCACTTGCTGTTCTCTCTGCTTGGAGTAGCGTTCCCCGAGGCTTTGCCATCTGCACCCTCAGTCCTGCCCCAATGCTGCTGCCCTGGACAGCCTTTCTGGGCCACTCCATCTGATGTGGCAAACCCCTTCTCTGATCATTCTCTACTACATTCCCTTGCAGCATTTTTCTGCCAGTTGCAATTCTCTTTTTTATTGATTTGTTGATTTGTCCCGGCTTATTGTTCTTTCCCTGCAAAAGAATGTAAAGTTTTGAGGATGGGGACATTGTTTTGATCAGTGCCGAATCCCTATCAAGGCATCCAGTAAGTAGTTAATAAATACTTGTTGGACAACTGAATCCCTTAAATCATTTGGCTTTTTGTCTTTCAGACTTAATAAGAACTTCCTTCCTCTCCTTCAGGACCTGACTCTGAATCCATGCCTCTTGGGAAGTTCCCCTATTTATGACTCCATCATATAAAAATCCCCTCTGTAAATTTGTACCAGCTTTCTTGGGGGAGAAAATGTGTTCTAAACAGGATAAAATACACTATGAAAATTTCCAAGTGTCAAATGATAAATGTGAAACAATGGAAAGTTATATTGCTATGGATGTTTGCCTTTCTGTAGGTTGGACTTGTAACCTCCACAAAGCACTCTTCAGCCAAGTCACCAACAGCATTAGATATTTTGGATCTCTTGTCACTTTTTTTTTGATGACTGACTCCAAATGTGGCTCAAGTTTCATACCCTTTTTCTGGCTTCTCTTTTAGTTCTTAAGACAGGATATTACATAAACCTAGAATTCCAAAATAAGTCCTTCTGATATTTATTACTAAAACCACTAAGTTCTAGAAGTATGGTTTGCCTTAAGAGGAATTTAAAATACTTTTACTCACATAATGCTATTTTTTCTCATTTTTTTTTTCAGGCAGGAGTATGATTTTTAATGGAGGATTGACTGGGTCAGTTAATTTCTGTAAAGGTCTTAAGTTTTCATAGTTTAACCCATACCCACAAAGATACACATATCTTTGGTTTAGCCACACTGGCCCAAAGTTCCTTCATATGGTGCTATTTTAGTCATCATATATAGTATCCCTTTCCTTCCTCATCTACTGTATGTACCTTATATTTACAATTTAAAAACCACACTTAGATTGCTGTTTTCAACCTGTGGAGTTTTTAAAGAAGAAACAACCCTCATTTTTCAGAAAAGGAAACCAATTCAGAGGGGTTGGGTCCCCAAACTGCATCCTAACTGACTACCCTCAGGTCTTTGGGGGATGAAGGCCTTACCTTATCACTGTCACATGTGGTTTTCCTAATGAATTAGAATAATTCTTTAACCTAGTTATGGACATATCAATACAGTCAACAAGCTGTCAAAGAGTTATTTTATTTAGAACAGTGATTTGTGAGTTGTTGTTGTTGCTTTACTTTTAATTTTTATAAAAAACCTCTTATTTTCTTCTACCCTTAATTCTCTTGATTTGAGGAAAAGTGGCCAGGTAGTTCTGGATTTTCCTTAGATAACTAGTATTTTAATTTGGAATTCACTTTATTTCAGTCAAAAGCTGAGAAACTTTGTGCTTCAGTTCACCTGTCTGGTCTCATCCCTCCCAGTTTTCAAAATGCTAATGATCCACGAAGGCCCTTCCTTTCATACAATCTCTGAGGACCCTAAGAGATTCGGGATCATTTATGTACAAAGACTGATTGCAATTTGTGACAGGTATTTGTGAAAATCAGATAAAGTACAAGTATTATTTCAAGGTCATATCCAACATGCAGTTCCAATGCAGTTTGAAACACCCAACATTACTTGAAATAATTGAGTTACAACTACAGGCAGGCAGTATTTTCTCTAGTCTATGGTTTATCATAATGATGTTTAGTAGGGATGGATTATTAGTTTCATCCAAATTCTAGAACTGTCACATACCCTTGACTGAACACGGAATGGTTGTTTCTTTTTGAGAAACATTTTGTACTGAGGCACACCATGAACCTAGATACAGGAAAGAAAAGCATTTCCTTCTAAAACAACCAGGATATATATTTAGTGACTGATCATTTCCCTTAGTTGCATATCCTAATAGCCATTACTAGGGTGGTAACTCACTATCACTTATGATGTATGTGTAGAATTTTAAGAAAACAGTTTACAGAGTTGTTTATAGACATTATTTTTTTTTTCTCTCAGCAACCCTGTGAGTATCATTATCTTTGCTTAGTATAGAGGAAACTGAAACAGAACAATTCGGTGGCTTGTCCTAGTAACCAAAAAGATGGAGTCAAGCTTGCAGGCTCTGCAGCTCAGGCTTCCTCCCAAGGCTGCCTTCCAGCAAAAGTTTGTCCACTCACAGTGAGATCCTTTGGGAGGAGTTTATCACTTTCGAGCCCTAATCACCACTAAACTCCTAGCAACAGATTTCAAATTTGTCTTGTTAATGAATTGGCTAAGATGACGCTCCCCCTGGATAACAAGCTGCTAAATAATAGGACTTATGTTTCTTTTCTTTCAAAGGTGTGTGAAACCTGCAGTTGGCTATTCTGGGGAAGAAGAAGGAACCTGATTCTACAGTTGTTAATTTTTCCTTTTCCCTGCCCTGGTTACTCCACAGTCTTGCTCTCTTTTTGTCTTTGGGTAGCAAAAGGATGAATGGACACAGGTACCCTAGGGAACAATGTGGATATTACTACAACACGATAGTACAGAATTTGCTTCTGGGATGTTAGAAAATTAGGTTTATTAGCCTAACACTCATGTTGGCCTTACTCAAACTGCCTCTTGTGAAAATAAACGGAAAAATTATGATGAAACCAACATTGGAAAAGCTTTTAAGGAGGTCATTAAGAAGCAGGACTTAGAACTGCTGCTGCTGCCTGGGAACATGAACCGAGGTCACCTTCACCCTGAGACTGTGGCATCCAGAACAGATAATTACCTTGTACTCAGAGATTCAAGATGCATATCAAAACATTATAGCACTCTTGTTTTATGGATATTTTTACTAAGGATATGCATTCTTTTCTTTATCATCTGTGAGTCACATAACCCCTGTCACATAATACGTACTCTCAACTCCAGTAGGAGTTTCCCCACCAGAGAATTTTTATTGCCTCATAATAAATCAACACTGTTTGCTTAATATAAGCTTCTACCTTCTGTGTCTTCTTTGGAACACTGATTTAGAGCTGTCTGGTCTGCAATTCTGAGGATCCCAAATTAAGTTCTTTTTACTTTTGAAACTTCTGAGTTTGGATTAATCAACAGTTTCCCTCAAGATCCAGAACAAATTAACTTTGCCAAATTAACACTTTACAGCAGGACAGATTTAGGGGCTATATGGGTGGCTACATGTGTGTGTGTCCTATGCAATCACAAAGGGCACCATCCTTAAAAGAGCCTGTGCTAGGTAATGCTCTGCTCTTACCATCTTGACATTCTCAATAAGAAGGGATATGAATTTCCACTTTGCACTAAACTCTCAAAATAATGCAGCTGGTCTTTTTGGTGCCTTAAGATATTAGCTTCAGAAATAGTGATCTGGCCAGGTCAGAGCTCTGCCAGATGTTGAGTTTCCCCAAAAGATTGGGAACAACCTGACACAAGGCTGACAGATTGAAAAGAACCTGAAGTTCTTGAAGGCTCGTGGTATGAGGGCCAGAGATGCCAGTTCACAGCAAGGACGGGGACACTACCCACTGCCTGGCAGAGCGCTTCCATCTTAATTGAAGCCAAGGTGATGGAGACCTGATGCCTTACCCCAAATGTCAGGGTGATGTAATCCTTTAGTCTTTTGTTTGGAATCCTTTTTTCACAAAGCTACTTCACTTAATAGAGTACTGGCACAGGCAGATAGGAAACAGGTTTGATATGCAACAATCAAGTTTTAAGCTTTGGATTATTTTAAAACATTTTATTTTTGAAGGCATTTTTATTTTAAAAAATTTCACCTTTATACTTATTATAAAGTAATATGAATTGAGAGACACAACATTTTATTATTGACAAGCAGAACAAAATTTAAAACCACAGTCCCATTCCCCAGAGACAATCATTATTACCATTTTAATATGCATGTATACATATATGTACCACAAAGAAAACAAAGTGGGAGTGTGGGACCATTGTACCCTTTTACTACATGGTATCATAGAGTTGCTCTTTTGTTCATTTAGTATTTTGAGAACATGATCCTATGTCATACCACATGATCTTAATCAAATTTAGGGTACTGAATTAATCGGTGTGGTTTGTGATTTCGATTGATTCTCATTTCTTGCTATTTTAAACAATGCTATAATGAATAGGCCTGGATCTAAATTTTTGCCATCATCCATGACAACTGCTTTAGAATAATTTTCCAGAAGTGAGTTTTTGGAGTAAAAGAGATGAACATACTGAGAGATGCTCGTCCAACTGGAACTGCTGTATCAATTTCCATTTCTGTCAGCAGCGCTGAAGAGTCTGGGGAGCCCACTGGGCATGGGGAGTGCATGCCTGTAATCCCAGTGGCTCAGGAGGCTGAGGCAGCATGATCACAAGTTCAAAGACAGCTTCAACAGTTTAGCAAGGCCCTTTCTCAAAATAAAGATCCAAATGAATACAAGTACTGCGGATGTGGCCCAGTGGTAAAGTGCCCCTGGGTTCAGTCCTTAGTACCAAAAGAAGAAGAAGAAGAAAAAAAAAAGAGTTTGAGGAGCATTCTTAGAGTCCTATGGAAATTCAGTTTTGTGAGTGGGTGAGAGGTCATGAGTCTCACCTAAAAAGGGCTCTTTTCTGACTCTCATGAAATTTCTAGAATTGCAAAGGGTCAGTAGGATGGGGGTGTAAATGGTGCAAGCTTTTATGGTTTGTAGTCTAGGCAACCAGTGTGGGGTGAAAATTATCTAAAGAGATTACTGCCAAGAGATTGCCCAAACATTCTATTTGCCTGTAATTGCACCTTATAGTTATATATAACAGCATGATCACATGGTGCTGAATCAGGATTTATAAAAATTGCACTACAATCATGTCCTGTAATTTGAAAAAGCAAAACAAGACGTTTTTTGCTCCTTATTCAATCAGTAGTAATTATTGGCTCATTTGGGTCCTTTTTCCTCTCCCCCTCCAGCTACACTTAAGATTTTTCTTTTTTGTCACATAGAGAAGCAGAGGTCACAGAAGACTGTGGGCCTTCAAAAGTGAGTTCCTTAGCATTCAGCTTCCTTTACGTATAAAAATTTCAGCTCAAATCGCTTTCATATTTACAAACACCGAGTCTCATAATCCCTGACTGTTGTACCATGGGAATTCTAAGACTGCCCACAATGAAGACTGCCCACTTTTTTATTAGGAGAATCTGGATGTAATCCTCCTGTATTAAGTAGCCTGTCTCTGGGCTTCTGGGGAAAAAAAAAATCAATAAGAGGGAATCACAAGCATATCTACCAGAAGCACAACTGGAATTCAGAGGTTTAGTCCACCAAAGAAGCTTTTGTGTTTATTTTTTTTTAATCAGCAAAGATTTTATTATTGGACTGTAAGAGGTGATACATATAGGCAGAATCAGAATTCTGTGGTTCTGTGATTATAGATCACACACAGTTTTGAGTAGGTGGATGTGTGACATACAACACCATTTGTAGATAGACCCTCCTGTAGGTTATCGCTGACACTCCAGGAGCACATTCTAATATCAGGAAGAACTATTGCCTGCCAAGAGCCAGGCGGTCATTTGCAGTGAGCACTGGCTTTGGTCTGTGATTTGTTCAGTTTCTTACACAGAAAATGCAACTGATTATATAATTGTTACAGTGGGCAGTCTTAGAATTCCCAGGATACAACGGATCATTCTTTTAAAGATGCTTGAGATATGAATTAACCATTTATTAGTAATTATAGTATGCTTTTTTAATTTTTGTTTCTTCTTTTTTTTTGGGGGGGGTGGTTTCTGGGGATTGAACGTAGGGGTGCTTAACCACTGAGCCACATCCCCAGCCCTTTATATTTATTTATTTATTTATTTATATTTTGAGACAGGGTCTCACTAAGTCATTTGGGTCCTCTCTAAATTGCTGAGGCTGGCTTTGAACTTTCGATCCTCCTGCCTCAGCCTCCAGGGCCTGGGATTACAGGCACAGTCCACCTGAAGGCGTGCATTATTTTCTTGTTTGGGTCCTTCCCTTCTTTTCCATTCTCTTGAATCCTTCTGTTTTCCTTTTCTGGGCCTTCTTGCTTCACTTGAAGAGCTTACTCACGTCGCCTTAGTTTCCAGAGTATTTCCTCGCATATATGTGATTTTTGCTTAAATTTTCTCCCTTTTTTTCCACCCAAGTCATGTTTACTTTCATTTTCCTCCCAGCGTCTAATTTCTCTTCACGCTTGTCACATTTAATTGATGTTTGTTGCATGAATAAGGTGAAGAAAGTCTCTTCTTCTCACACTTAAAAAGAAAACTGCCCACTATCTGGTTTTAGCTTATCCTAGATTATTGCCTCTCTTGAGCAAGATCTCTGGCTTTTTCTTTAAAATACCTCAAAGAATAGTTTCAGGCTTATGTAGAACACAGTGGGGATGTGTAGTTTCAAACTGGGTGTTCTGGTTTTGGTTTTGTTTTGGGACAGAGTATTGAATCAGGGGCACTTGATCACTGAGCCACATCTCCAGTGTATTTTGTATTTTATTTAGAGACAGGTCTCACTGAATTGTTTAGTGTCCTTGCCATTCTTGGGGCTGGCTTTGAACTCTCGATCCTCCTGCCTCAACCTCCCCGCTGGGTCAAATTTGGTGTTCTGAATCCTCACTGTCAATTTATTTGCTTATTTATTTATTTTTTTGGGTACTGGGAATGTAACCCAGGGATACTTTACCACTGAGCCACATCCCCAGCCCTTTTAATTTTTTATTTTGAGACAGGGTCTCACTAAGTTGCTGTGGCTGGCCTCAAACTTACAATTTTCCTGCTCAGCCTTTCGAGTGGCTGGGATTATAGGTATGTACCACCACACCTGGCCTCAGTGTTATTTTCTATAACACGTTTAAGCATGTTTATCACTAACCTCACTTTCTCTCTATTTCAGCTTTTTACACATGCTTTGAACTGGAATTTAGTCTCCTTGTCCAAGTGGAAATTGCCAGCCTTAAACTTGCTAATCAGAACCCAAAGATGTTAAAAGGGAGATATTAAAATCAAATTATCACCCCAAGAGACTCTTTCACTTGTGGAATAAAAAAGATTTTGAAGGGACATTGAAAAAGGCTTCTAGAGGGTTAATATCCAGAATATATAAAGAACTCAAAAAACTTAACACCAAAAAAAAAAAAAAAAAAAAGAAAGAAAGAAAAAAAAACCCAAATAACCCAATTAATAAATGGGCAAGTGAACTAAATAGATATTTCTCAAAAGAATAAATACAAATGACCATCAAATAAATGAAAAAAGTTCAACATCTTAGCAATTAGGGAAACACAAATCGAAAATACACTGAGAATTCATCCCATTCCACTTAGAAAACTAACTATCAAGAATACAAACAATGATAAATGTTGGAGAGGATTTGGAGAAAAATGAACACTTTTACACCGTTAGTGGGATTGTAAATTAGTACCATCACTATGGAAATTAGTATGGAGTTTTCTTAAGAGACTAGGAACGGAACAACCAAATGGCCCAGCTATACCACTCTTTGGTATTTATCCTAAAGAATTACAGTCATTCATACCATAGCAATACATACATATCCAATTATATAGCAGCACAATTCACAAAGAGTCAAACTATGGAACCAGTCTAGGTGTTTGTTTATGAAGGAATGAATAAAGAAACTGTGGTATGTATACATAATGGTGTTTTATTCAGCCATAAAGAATGAAATTATGGCATTTGTAGGAAAATAGATGGAACTTGAGAACATACGTTAAACTCAGAAGTGGTCCTTATGTTTTCTGTCATATATGGAAGCTAGAGAAGAAAACGGAAAAGAAAGCTGTGTGTGTGTGTGTAGGGATCTCATGAAGATCAGTAGAACAGAGGAAAAGGACCAGGGGAGGGAGGAGAGGAGGGGAAGGGGAAATATTGGGGAATGATATTGGCCAAATTATATTGTTATATGTGTGCAGGTATGAATATGCAACAATAAATCCCACCATTATGTACATCTCTAATGCACCAATAAATGGAAAAAAAGAAAAGAAAAGAAAAAGGCTTATGTCACTCTGGCTATGAGTGTTTATCACTGAACTATTTCATTCTTTTGAGGGATCTCTGGAACATATATATTCATGTGAGGGGGGCATTTGGACATTTTGCTGGAGTCCATTCTTGAATGCCTGTGTGAGTGGGGAATACGTTCTAAAATGTGGAGTACTGCAGATTTTCCAGGAAGTCATTTCCTTATTTTCATGAATTGGTTTAGACCCAACTGTAGAATGGAATGCAATTTTTATGCATTTGTTCATAGCTGAGAAATCTAACACAAAATTTTAAGCCACACATCTTACAGTTTGAAGAAATGAAAAATGTCTTAGTATATTTCATCAAATCAGGCTGACAATGTATCTCATTTTGAAATCATCTTTGCCTTCTAAGAAGCTCATACGTACGTTAAGAATATTTGGGGAGATATAATGGTGCTTATATAAAGGGCATATTCTTTCATTTTCCCTATACTGTGGCTTGTTTAGTATATTTTTTCTCTACACTTGACATTTTCACGGTGAGATGGACTGAAGCTCTACCACACACAAATGCTCTGTGGTAAAATGTGACTCACCTTTTCACTTCACTGTAAAAGTCGAAAAAGCAGTAACTCAAGCGTGCGGCTGACTCAGTAATTGCCCAGTACAGTCTGCATTGAAGTTATCCTGCAATCTAGAAATTAGAAATGAAATAATGCATGAAGCCATCCTGACCCAGCCATTTGAAACCAATGTATGAATTTTTTCTGGGGGCATTTTTTTTCCAACTGGTTTTATAATGATCAATCATACAATTGCTCTGATCATTAATGGACCACATTTCTATTCTAACTTCCTGCAAAACTGTAGCACACATTACTGAGAAGCATAGTACATCTCCTGAGTTGAAGTACCACTCAATTTTCAAAGCAAAAACAAGTTGGAGGCCAGCCCCTAATACCCAGGAACGCCTTCTGGAAAGTTGAGAAGATTATTCATGAAGTCTAATTTTGTCAGTGTATAGTGGAGTAGAAGGCTTACCATGGGAGAGAATTTGTCTAGACATGGTAGTTGGGCTGGAGGAGAAAGGTCTTTATATCTGACATACCATTGAGCCATCTTCTCTCTTCCAACTGCCAATATTGGGCATGAGAAGACTGGAAGAAGCCAGGAAAGGGCACCTGGCTAGGTGGATTGGGCCAAGTAGAGAATGCAATAGATTCAAGTGAGCACTAGTTATAAAAAATGCGATCGTGGCTTCATGATGATTTCCAAATCTGCACAGCAAAGTGAGCCATCAACATTCTAGTCTATGTATGACCAATGTGATTCTGCAATCTGTACAATCAGAAAAATGAGAAATTATACCCCAATTGATTCAAATGTATGAATTGCCAAGATCATTGTAATGTCATGTGTAGCTAAAAAAAAAAAAACAAAAAACAACATTCTAGTCTAACTCAGGGTTTGTCTTATCCCTGAACACTCCGTTGCCTTTATCTAGAACATCCTATTCCCTGTCCACCTGGAATATTTGGATTTGTCTTCTAAAACTCAGTTTAGCTCCTGTGTTCTTTAGCAAGTTTATTTTTTTAAAAAATTTTTAGGAAGCAAGATTTTGCTGAACCCAGAGTTAACTCTCTCTATACTTTCTATACAAGTTGCATGCTCTATTTATTGCTTTCCTTGTTCAAATCAGTGTGGCATATGTATTTATTTGACTTATTTGTGTACTTCCTCTGAATGGCCATGAGCTCCCTTAGGGTAAGGCCATGTCTTCATTCATGTGAGTGTTTGCTGTGTCTTGCTTGGAACCCAGCACATAGTAGAAGTTCATTCATTTATGTAGAACAAATGACTGAATGAGAGAAAAGGCACATTTTTACTATTATGAATCTAGGAGGCAGCACATCCATGGATATTGGAAAGCGTATTTCTATATTGTAAGGGAGATTAGATTAAATGTTATCTAAGAAAATACCATGAATAAAGCAGCTGTCCTGGCTTCTCAGGGATCAGAGATTCAGCACAAAGAAGGAAAACGGGAATAATCTGTCCCAACTCCCACTTCAAGTGAGCAGTGCCTTCTGAGACCTCATGGACACGTGAGAACTGGCTTGCCTTTGAATACTCCAGGGCTGGAGGGAGAAGGAACTTAACAGAGGGCTGTTTGTTTTTCATGATTAGGCATGATTTACTCTTTAGAGCCTTCATATGGGTAAACAATTTAATATTTAGTCACTATTATTGTTATTGTCTTTTATTCTTCATGAAAACCCCTAAAGGTAGCTACCAAGTTTTCTATTTTTCTCAAGGCCAACCTCCTGGTAGTTTAAACCAATGACTCAGATCCCAGATCCCCTATGTCCTGGCCACTTCCCCTCACTTCTCATGTGGCTCCACAGTCACAGGAGCAGTGACCAGTGCTTCTTGTGATTCTGGCTCAATTAATTCTGGAGAAAATTCTTTGTCATTTCTCTCTTCAGTGCTTGTCAGAGACACCCTCAAAGCAGAAGGCTAAAGTTGTGATTGGTTGATATGGAATACACACACACACACACACACAAAAGTAAAACTCAAATTAGTGAATTTGTCCCCAAGGATAACTGGAGTAGGAAGAGTGATAGTAAATAAGTGACCAGGGACAGAGTAAGCTCATATTTACGAAAAATGGCAATATTAATATAAATGACAATATTAAATATAAATTATTACAATATTAAATATAAACTATAACAGAAGGAAGCTTTTTTTCTGTGTTATTTATTCATGTTGCTGTTTGCTCCTCAAAAAGCAAAAACAAAATAACCTTTATGACTTTGAAAGGAAAACATTTCTAGCTCAAATCAATATATTGGGTTGTTGAAGAATAAAAAACTTGAGAAAGATTTAAAACCTCAAGTACCAAGATGTATACTGATTTTTAGGGAAAAAGTGGTTATACATATTTTATGGGAAAGCTAAAACAAAGTCAGAATATGTGAATATTCTTATTCAAGACAGAGTTGATTGTAGGACAAAAGGCACTTTTAAAGATAGAGCAAAATGTATACGGATAAAAGATCCAACCTGTCAGGGTGATATAGCAATTCTAAATATCTGAGTCTTGCAACTTCTCTTTAGTCTACGTAAAGTCAAAATTGGGCAATTTAAAGGAGTAGACAAATCCAAGATAAGCACACATCAAGGAAGACTGAGCAGTGACATGGCATCACCCAGGGCCTAAGCATATAATCAAACCTCAGAATTAGCCAACCACCTAGCTGCCTGTTAAGGACAGAGCTGATCTCCTCCACCCGTATTCATGTATTGAAACCAGTACTTTAAAACATGACTGTATTTGGAGATAGAACCTTTTAAAGAGGTCATTAGGTTAAATGAAGTCTTTTGGGTAGGCTCTAATCCAATATGATTCTCCTAAGAAGAAACAGGAATTTAAAACAATCAGCCAGGGGTGCAGTGCACAGATAAGGCAGTCATCTATAAACCAATGAGGGAGGCCTCAGAAGAGATCAAACCTACCAATGTCTTCCTCTGGGACTTCTACCTCCAGAACTATGAGAAAACAAATTTCTATTTTTTTAAGGTACCAGGTCTGTGATATTGGGTTATGGTAGTCCTAGTAATTGATACATTTCCTTATCTTTGGACTTCTTGATAAATAAGGAGATTATATATATATAAAATATATATATATATTATATGATCTTTTTGTTTGTTTAAGTCACTTAAGTAGGGTTTTGTGTTTCATTCTAACAAAGTTGTTCACAACACACACCAACACAAAATATGTCATAGCAATATCATTCTTCTCTTAGAGAAAGCAAGTCTGAGGATATGATATATGTTTAAAAGATCTAAGATTGAAAGCCAGAAGACCATAGAGGATGATCCTGAGTAATATTGTTATAAGTACCAGGAGTAGCAGAGATGTTGGAGGAGTGGTAGCATTTTAACTTTTCCCAAACACTAGGGTTGACTTTTGGTTTCTATTCTTCCCACCCTCCCATAACTGGACTGAAGGATGAAGGCTTATGAGGATTTGGTTTGTGGTCCAGGGACAGAATGAAGTTGATTGCCCCATGTGTGGGCTTGGACCAAAGACTATGACCTCAGCTACCCAATCAAATTAACTAGCAACAGATGAAAAACACAAATTTTGCCCACCTTTAGGGAATGAGAACTTATCATGCTCTATGTAGTAGTTAGAGTAGGATGGCATGGAACCTATCTAATTTTATGGGTTTCCCCCTATTAATTTAGGTTTTCCAAGTTCTGACTTCAAAGCAGGAAGTTGGGCAGCCACTGGGTAAAGAGTTCAACCACCAACATATATGTAGCACATAAAATCAAACAGCCCAGGCTTGGCTCTAAGCTACAAATTAAGAAATGTTCCTCTCATGACTAAGTAACCATGTGTTTTTTCTCGAGAATAGTGGTCAGACTGACTGCAGCCACATCATTTCATGGTTTCAGTGCTTGGATTCAAATAGCTCCTCTTTGGTTTTCCTATCTGCAGGATCTTCCCTTCTAATTCATTCTGCTTTTTGCTGAAGCTTGCTAAGATCCCTTTGCTATCTCCTCCCCTACCTCCAAATCATGCCTTTGGCTTTAAAACTGCTGAAGACACCCTTTAGAGTATCTGCTCAGCCTACAGTCCCACAATCTATCTCTGAGAACCTGAAGAGATATGGAAGTGTGAGTCGTGGAGTAGATTGTTTTATACCACATTAACAGAACAGTAAAACCTATAGTGCAGAGAGGAAAGGATGAGACAAATATGCAGAGAAGTCAAGATGAGAAAGTACATGGCTGGAAATAGCATGGAGGGGTCAAGACCAGGAAAGTCTTCATTCCTGGTTCTGGGCTGGGGGAGATCTAGCTGCCAATTCTGCCCTTCCCTTCCTCCAGATACCTTGGTTTTTCAATTCCCTCACTCCCTTTGACCTACAGTAGTTTGAGTGATTTTCTGATATTTGGATCCAAAATCACCTTGGCTAAGGCAAAGCCAAGGTCAAGCCCTTGGCTTGGCCTTGAAGACCATCCTCACTGTGGCCATCACAGAGTGGTTTTCTTTTTGTCCTTCTGCTGTCCTAGATGGAGCTCCATTTATTCCACTCTACTTTCTGTCTTCCTCTCAGACCTTGTGCATTTCTAACTCTTTCCTTGTTTCACATGGTATTTCTTCTACCCAAAATACTCTTCTGCCTCTTGTGGGACTACTAGGATTTTACATGTTTTCAAGGTCAACTCAAGTTTGCCCTTCTATGTAGTCTTCTACACATTTCCCAGCTACAAAAACTTCATCTTGTTTTAAAATTCTATTGTGTTTATTGTTTCTATTAATATCTGTTACCATCATAGCAATTGCTATGGTAGTTGGTAAAAAAAATCTTTATTATAATAAGAGCAATATCTTGATGCTAAAAATTTTAATACCAGAGTTTATAAATATTATGATAGAACAAAGGATGTATACCATGATGTCAGAAAAGAACAAAAGTACCCAAAATATATTGAAATACTAGCATTAATAAAATAATATAAAATCTGTTAGAAAATATGCAGTGTGCATATTCAGATGACATTTTTTATTCAGCCTAGTCAACACCTCCACTGGCTATGGTAAAGCACTGTCAGAGAGAAAAGATATATGAATGAAAAAACAAGAAATATAAAAGGGAAGAAGGCGTGTGGAGAGGTCAGAGAAGGTGGAGATCATAGAACAGGATTTGATGGTACAGAGAGGATGAGAAAGAGAGGACGCGTGGTGGATCCTTCTCCCTCTTGCCTCTTAGGTAAAATAAGCTTCGATTCTCTGACACTATCTCCTCTCTTGGGGAGGAAAGGGATAGAAGTTACCAGGGTGTCATAAAAAAAACAAAACACTAAGATGATAAGGATGACGAGGATAACTGCTTCCCACTGGCAGTCTGGACGTGGCTTCCATGGCCTCTGACTCGGGGTGTGGAACTCTGGACTATGACAAGAATGAACAAGTAGTATGTAGTGACGAATCAGTATTTTGAAAAATGAACATTTGGATCCTTATAGACCTGCCTATTCATACCATCACTTAATGAATATCTACTGCTCTCCACATTATTAGATGGTTCATTAACATATAAAGTAGACTCACCCACCTTCCCTTGTAGATTATGGAAACTCACCCAAGTCTGATAATCCTAGCAATAAACATCACTTGGCCTTTGCTGAATTGATGCTCTGCCTCTTTGACTCATCATTGACCTTTGGTTCACAAGGGCTCTCCACCCTGTCTGTCTCCCTGTCTCTGGGGTTTCCCAAAGCTAGTGCTCCAGGATTTGTATCTGGGCTAGGGTCCTTTTTCTCTCAGTACCTTCTCCCCTAAGCTAATAGCAATAGCATAAGCTTACTCTGGCATTTCCAGAGACAACACTCTGGAGAGTTTGAAGCCCAGAACATTTCTATTGTGTCTGTTTTCTATCCTCAAACATTTTTATTCAGTTGTATGAGAACACCAAAGGCAACCTGAAGGGGAAACTATATTATATACTGATTTCAACCCTGCTTATAAAGCTTGAAAAGATTACTGAATTTCATTTGTTTGTTCTTTCAGCCTGTTATAGTTTTGAAGTATACCCACCCCCAAAAAAAAATCCTGTGTTTCTGCAGGAAAATTTAGAGGTGAAATGATTGGACTGTGAGACTGTAATGTACTCAGTCCATCCTGGTTTGAATGGACTGATTGGGTGGTGACTGTAGACAGGTGGGGCATGACTGGAAGAGGTGGGTCACGGGGGGCATGCCCTGGAAGCCTGCATCTTTCCTGTAGCCCCTTCCCCTTTATCTTCCTTGTTGCCATGAGGGGAGCAGCTTCTCTCTGCCATGCCCTTCCTGCATGATGTTCTGCCTTCTTGGCCCAGAGCAATGGAATCCACTGTCTGTGGACTGAGGTCTCTGATATCATGAGCCCAAATAAGCCGTTTCTCTTCTAGATTGTTCTTGTCAGGCATTTTGCAATAGCATCACAAAAACTAACACACAGCCTCAATCCATAGCAAGACCCACCCAACTCTGTACCAAGCATTGAATGGACCTTGAATGCACCAAAGCCTAATCAGAAAACAACCCAGGAGAACTTATGAGTAACATATATGAAAGTTAGCCTTTATATTTTTAGAACTATTATGCAAATAGAAAACTACCTTTTCTATCAACTCCCCACTCCCTGCCCCTCTGCATACCCTAACTCTCCTCCTTCACTCTATCTCAGAGATGGTATTAACTAGTGTCACAAAGGTGGGCATATTAGCTAAGCTTCTGCATATATGTGTTTGTTAATACCCAAGCCAATGAGACATTCTCTGACTTAATGGTTAATTTTTACAAATTAAGTTCATCCCTTATCTAAGAAGCCATGGTTCTAAATCTTGCTCCATTTTCCCCAGTTGTATTCCAGAGAAACTTACAACCCACAAAAGGACGAAATACCTTTCCTGTCTCACCTGAGGAATGAGCATGCACTGCTGGATGCCCTTTGCTGCCTGTTGTCCGGAAGGCAGCTTTCCTTTGGAAGTACCTCTCCTTGTGAATAAGCAAGGAGCTTTTCCATTAGCTACCATCAAGATGAGTGGGAAGGAGTCCTACCTTCCCTGGTGACTGGCAGTCTTTTTTTTTTTCCTTAAATGACCAAATCTCTGTTCTGTTTTCATTCCTTCATCCTTCCTAAAGGTCAAAGCACCCCCGCTGTGTGTAAACTCCTACCCTGAGGTGATCGTGCTGAGTGCTTCTTTGTATTTTCAACCTCATGGAAGGGGATCCTGGACAGGTGAAACACCATCTCTCAAGTCATACCAAAATTGGTATGTTGTTCCTAGATTTTGAAATCCAAATTGAAGGTTTTTAGCTATCTATTCATCTAGTTGAGTTTATATGATTCACTGTCTAAATCCAAGTCACAGTTCTGTGATGAAATATGGAACTACTTTTTTCCCAGGACTCAGATACCACAGATCTGACTGAATAGTTCACCTCAAGGTCAATTCCAATCTCATCACATGTTGATCAGCTCATCCTGGAGCTGCAAAGCAGGACATTTAGGTTCAAAGAGGTACTAGCACAGTTTCTAACACATACAGGCTCCTTGGCAGAAATTTGTTAATTGAATAATACAGTCTTGACACCAGATGCTGTCTTTTGAGAGTCGCATTTTTCTCAAGCTGGATGGCTATTAATCCATGTTTAATACAAAAAGAAGGGATAAATTTCAGAGTTTCATCTGTGATTTGGAAAATACAGTGAACCCTACCTTCTGGAGGGGCTACATCATTTGTGGAGTTCAGGGTAGAAGAAAAAAACATGCAAGACCCCTTTGTTAAAAAATCATTAAGATTTTCAAGATTGTAACTGTAGAGCGTTAAACAGAGCGAGGGCCTCTGCTAAACATAGTCAGACACCATGCAGTTTGTTCTAGCCCCCCATTTGATTAACATGTGCAAGTGCCCATCAATTAGTGGGCATTGTACCTGCTATTGTCATATATATTGCCTTCTTTCCTTCTCATGACAATCACAGGAGTGATTGTTACAAGCATATGATATAACAATATAATTTGGTCAACACTGATTTTTTTTCATCTTACTTATATAATATTTATTTGCTTTCTCTCTGTCAAACACTGAGCCAACCACTTCCCCAGGCTATCTGGGAGGTATAGGCAAAGGAACACACACAGAGTGGAGGATACACAGGAGGAAGAACTAAGGGAGTCTCCTTCACACAGAAAAGAGTTGGAGACAGGCCACCATCAGACTAAAGAGCCGCAGGGCCTCTGCAAGGCCACGCCCAGAACAGTGTAAGAGAAAAGCTGTTGCTTTTTTGGAAAAGGCTCCTGGAATTAACAGTGACAAAACTCCAAACAAGGTCCCATCTCAGCCCTGGAACCAGTCACCCCAATCATGGTAGCCCAGCTCCAAGAAAAAGTGGCTCTTAAACTGGCCTTGGTTAGACTGCAGTTAGGGACAAGTGAGGTCAGGGGATGTGGGACTGCCACACTGCTGAGACTCTCTTCTGGCCATGTCCCTGTGGTTCAGTCCTACTGCAGACAGAGTGGGCTCAACAGCTGAACAGAGCAGCTGAGCAAGGAGGGATGGAGATGAACTTGGAGCCCATGTACTTTTCCAGGGGATGAGGGGCTGTGTCAGGAGAGCTTTCCTCAATGTAGAGAAGACAGAAGGAAATTTCTTAACTTGCTCCAGATCTTCACCGAAGACTTCATATAATGCCAGGTTTTGCTAAACCCAAATGTAGAGCTTTTCCCACAAACAGAAAGTATGTCAGTTGTGAACAATGTATTTTTGCATATGCTAACATACGCTGTCTTGTATAACTTCTCCTCATTGACTTATGTAGATAATAATTAACATGAGTTGAGAACTTACAAGTTTTCTGGAAATGTTCTGTTTGCTTTCCATGTGTTCATTCATCTAGAGCCGAGCAGTGCACTGATGCTGCTGAGGTCTCGATTTGGCAGAAGGCAGAAAGCACAACTCAAAGGATTAACTGAAGTGATTTTAATGAGGAGACTGCTTTCAGAAGTGTGGATAGGATTAAAGGACTCTTCAAGGGATACAGATGTATCTGGAATTAGAAAGAACAGGAAACCGTTAGTATCCCAGGCTCGAAGGGGCAGTCAACAGAACCTGATGACATCTTTAGACATGGCAGAAACTATGTTTTAGGTGCTGCGGCTACAGGGGAAGGAAGACAGTCACTGCCAACATCCTGATGAGAAGACAGTTAGTGGAGGATAAATGTTCCAACCCCCTTTTCTAGGGCTGTGGATCTCCTGCTAAGGTCCTTGTTTTCCAACTCAAGGGAACTGAGGTCAGAAGTCAGAGTCAGCTTCCCCAGACACAAAGAGAGGTAGGGGATGACCAGTAAAGATCAGGAAAAAATTGAAATTATCCCCATTTTACAGATGATAAAATGGAGATCCAGAGGGGCTAGTTAGCTTGTACCAAATCACACAACTAATATGATTCAGACTTGGGAAGTCTCAGTTCAAAATGAGAAAACTTACACTGTGTTCTAAAACATGTCCTCAAATGGGATAGATGCATGACATGTGACAATAAACTATGGGCTATCAAACTTGTTGGTTTAGAATACTACAATTAGAGAAGGCCAGCCTGAGCAAACAAAAGTGATTTTTAATCATTATAAGTGTGTGAGATTGGGTTACCCTCGAGATGTTATTGACCAAATTATATTGTTATATCATATGCTTGTAACAATGAATCCCACCCTTATGTATAATTATAATACAACAATAAAGATATGGAAAAAAAGCATTTTCATTGAATGTTATCAATAAAGAATAATAAAGTGGGCTGGGGTAGTGGCTCAGTGGTAGAGCACTTGCCTAGCATGTGTGAGGCACTGGGTTTGATTCTCAGCAGCACATATAAGCAAATAAATAAAGGTCCATCAATAACTAAAAAAATAATAGTTAGGAAAAATTTAAAAAAGAGAGGACACAGGTGGTTTGGAATTAGCAGCATTAACTTCACAAAAAAAAAAAAACAGAACACTTCAGGGTGAAGAGTACTCAAAAAGGTCACTTCTTAAATGGGGTATATATTATTCTCAAATTTGTATTCTTTATATGTTGTTTAAATCCCGTGTTAATTTGACAACTACAACTGAGCCCCTCCTCCATGTGCAGCGTTGTTCGAGGTGCTGGGGACCCAGCTATGAACAGTGCAGACAAAAGGTCCACCCTCAAGGCAGGAGGCAGACAAAGAACAGATAATGAATAAGTATGAAAGTGTGTTATGCAGAAAGACTGAAACAGAATAAGAGGACAGAGTGATGGCAGAGGGAGAAAGACTTTTTTGTAAAGAACTGCCAAGACAGCTGTCTCTAACAAGAGACATTTGAGCAGAGAACTGAAGGAAACCTCTGTTTCGTTGGATGATACAAAAGTGAACTTTGAACACAGAGATACCACATTCTATCATGAAGAAACTGAGGTCCCAGGAAGTTAAGTCCTTTATCCAGATCCATGTCATGAATAAAGTCCTTTATCCAGATCCACATCATGAATAATTATCAATAAAGCCTGAATGAAGGGTAACATGTTATCAGACACCCTGTATGTGCTGGCCACAGGCTCAAGCTTTGTGCATGGGATGCTATGGTTTTCTGATTTACAGCCAATTTCAAGTTAATGAGTTTTTACTCTGACTTTCTTTAAGCTGCCTTGAGGTATGGGTTCCCTTTATATGATATGTTAAGTTGCCTTAGAAGATAAACAAAACCCTTGCAGTTGTGGCCACAACTATTTGTGACATTACAATTGATTTTTTTTTTTTTTTTTTTTGTAACTTGAAAATTAGACTCTGGTGGTTCATGTGGACTGGTTAAAAATCATGCTCTCTGTCTCTTATCGCTGATTTGTATCTATCAGAAATTCAAAACGTAGAGTTATTTATTGTCCTAGGGTTGGAGGTTGAGCACAGGAAACAGAATTCAGGCAGGAAGAGAGATGGGACATTAAAGCTGAAGCCAGAAATCAAAGTTGGAGACATAAGAGACACAGGCATCAGAATGTGACATGTTTCCGGGCATCACACAAAGCATAAGTTCCGAATATAAGAAAAGTGTCAGCAACCAGAGTGAATAGATGGACATCTGGACAGAGAGATGGGAAGATGATTGTGAGAAGGAGCAAGGGGTTACCCAGGACAGCAAGGGGCTGGGGCCTGTGTTGGTTCATTTTATGTGTTAACTTGACTGGGCTAAGGAGTGCCCAGATAGCTTTTAAAACACCATTTCTGGATGTGTCTCTTCAGAAGCTTCCAAAGAGGGTAATTTTGAATTAGTAGATTGAGTAAAAGATTGCCTTCATCAGTGTGGGTGGGCAATCAACTAAATTCCCCAATAGGAAAAGAAAAACAAGGTAGAGGAAAGGCCAATTTATTCTCACTTCTTGAACTAGGGTATCCATTTTTTCCTGCCCTTGGACACTAACGCTCCTGATTCTTGAGTTATAGGACTCTGGGACTTGAATTAGTGGGCCATGTTTTCTCCTCTAGTTCTAAGGCATTTGGCCTTGGAATAGATTGATAATAAAGTAAATAAAAGTATCATAGGATTTCCTTGTTGATCTCCAGCCTGTGAATAGAATATTGTGGGAATTCTCAGCCTCCCTACTTGTGTGAGCCAGCTCACATAAGACATTTCTTCTTGTACATCTACACACTTCCTATTGGTTCTGTTTCTCTGGAGAATCTTGACTCACACATTGTCAGAAGTGATTCTTCAAAGACTATGCTCAAAGGCCCAGTTTCCACCTCTTACAGGGTTAACAATTTTATTTTAATTAATTAATTAATTTTGAAATGTATTTCCTCATGAGGATAGCCTCAAACTCCTGAGCTCAAGTGATCCTCCTGCCTCAGTCTCCTGAGTAGCTGGTATTATAGGCATGTGCCAATGTGCTTGGCTTAACAATTACTTTGTTCTAAATTTTTTAGTTGCAGATAGACATAAAACCTTTATTTTATTTATTTATATGGTGCTGAGAATTAAGCCCAAACCCCAGGCATGCAAGGCAAGCGCTCTACCACTGAGCCACAACCAGCCCTTGACAATTACTTTTAATGAGCATTTATATGAAATAATGTTTTTAATTTAAAATAGTCATCATATGTACATACCATCTTCTTTAATCATCAAGGTAATGAAAACATATATTTTCTCCATAAATTATGGATGGAAGAATTTAGGTCCAGAAATGATGAGAAATGGATGTAATGGATGATGACCTAGACCACATTGTCTTATATGGGGAAGATGGTAAAGAACTAACCACAGTGAGCCTTCAGGCCAGTAGAACTTGAAAACTGCCAAGAGTGGTCTTATTTGGTCCATCAGGTGAAGTCCCACATGAATTCTTATGGTCTGAATATAGACTGCAAAGGAGAGCACTCATCAATGCAAGAAAAAATAATAGCTATCATTTATTGACTGTTTATTATGGCAGGTGCTCTAAAGCCTTGTGAAGGCTTAGCTAAGATGCTACCATGGAGTTGGGACACTAGTCTTCAAGATGAAATATATACACCAACTCATTATATGATGCTGTGTCTCTAGTAGATAGGATGTAAAATTTGGAAGTGACTTTCTTATCATTATTTCTAGAGACCTATTGGGGAGTCTGGACTTCCTGTTTCTGTAACTTTGCTCTCTTCTAAATTACACATCATGGTTCCTGAAGTAAATTGGGCAGTGGTAAAGAGGAAGAGGTGGAGGGAATCTTATACCAAGGAATATAGTCATAATTTTACAAAGTTGATAGTTATGACTTACCTGGTCATCTTAAGCTCATTGGGTTAGTAGTCCAGCTAGCCAAAGAGCAGGGTTTCTATCCTGGTTATCTTAAGGAGGCACACTTACTTCTGTAAAAGTGGGAGCAAAAAGACATATATGGAATTTGAGGACATCTGGATACCCTCTTCTTGGTGCACCTAAATGGAAAATGGGCAACTGCAGCAACCGCAACCTCATAAGAACTTGGAAAGCAGACGTTTAGACTTCTTTGGGATAAAAATCTAAGCTACTCTATTTGTCATAATCAGCTCTCCATTACTATGACAAAATACCTGAGAAAAACAGAGGAGGAAAGATCTATTTTAGTTCATGATTTCAGAGGTTTTGCTTGGCTCTATTTTTTCTGGGCCTGAGGTGAGAAGAATATTATGATGAGGAGGGAAAAATGGAGCAAAATTGCTCACCTCATTGTGGCTGGAAAGCAGAGTGAGCAAGATGTTAGGAAGAAGATGCAGTCCCCTAGGGCATGCCTCTAAGGGTCTGTTCCCTTCCACTAGGTTCCAACTGCTACGGTTTCCACACACCGTGCGTGTGTGTGTGTGTGTGTGTGTGTGTTTGTGTTTGTAATTATAAAAAGAGGATTTATTAGACTGTCTCACAGAATCAGAAGCTGTATAGTCCTGTGATGGCCAACTGTAGTCTGGAGAGCTGGTAGAACCAGTAGTTGCTCAGTCCAAGAAGCTGGAGCCTCAGAAGAAGGGCCAATGATGCAGCTTAGTCCAGCACTGAAGTCCTGGAAACTTCCTGGAGAATCACTAGTCAGAGTCCACTTTGGAAATAACTTCACTAATATGCCAGTGTCTTAGTCTGCTCTGTGTTGCTATAACAGCATACCACAGTCATTTATAAAGAAAAGAAATTGGCTTCTTACAGTTCTGAAGGCTGGGAAGTCCCACTTTGAGATGTTGGCATCTGTTGAAGGCCTTCCTGCTGCATTATCCCATGAGGGAGGGCAAAGCAAGAAAGAAAGAAGAAAATGTCATGCTGGAAGCCTCAAACCCATTTCTAACTGGCATTAATCCATTCTGGAAAATAGAGCTCTCATAACCTAAAAACCTCCCATTAGGCACCACCTCCCATACTTTTACATTGAGTATTAAGTTTATAACACATGATTTTGCGGGGACACAGTCAGACCATAGCAACCTGATATTTTTTTTTTCTTTGGTAAATGTGACCAGACACCTTCAAAAATCAAGGTTGCCCTAGTGGATCTGATCATGAAAGGGGCAGACTCTAGCAGATGCTGTTGGGCCTCTCTCAGATCCTCTAGACTCCCACTGGTCTCATGCAGGCACCAGTCCTAACTCTCATCTAGAACTTCTCTGGCCACTGGAGTGTGCTTGGCTTACTGGGGGACAGGACCCAAAATTCTGGGGAGTTCACCTGCTAAGGAGTAGCCCTCCACCAGTGAAAGATGAGAAGTGGTGGTTAAACTCCCAGCTTTTTATTCCTTGGGTGGCATGCTCCTGATGCATGTTCTTGAGGGTTGGAATAGAACCTGGAGACACTGAGGTGGGCTGTTTCTTAACTCATTCTGTGCTGAATGGCTTCCACTTCCTGCACAAGTCCCTGGTCCCTTGCCGGTGCCTCTTGATGTCACTTCTTCCATAAGCCATTTATACTCAAATCCTTATCTCAGGACCAGCTTCAGGGTGAGTCCAGACTCAGGTAGTGAACAAGCCAGAATATGAATCTAGGTGGCTTGGCTCCACAGTCTAGGCTTCAACCACTACATGTGAACTAAAGAATTATCCCATAAATATAAAGAATGTTATTATTATTTTTTCACAAGAAAGTACTTCATTTGGTATTGATTTCTGTGGGAGAATTAGTAATGGAAACTCATCTGGATGTTGCTTTTCTCTTCTTTTCTAATAACTTTATTTTTTTCACATTTGAGAAAATGCAATTTCATGGTATTTAAAAATGAGCCTATCACCCTTCAAAAACCATGACAGGCATGTGAAGGAAAATTGTGTATATTTATTAGTTGTTTCGGCCAACCAAGTTGAATGTTGCCCAGATTTAGAGCAAAAGTCTTGCTCCAGTACATCCAAAGCTTCATTAAAATCTTTGTGAGGGCTGGGGTTGTGGCTCGGGGTAAAGTACTTGCTTAGCATATGTGAGGCACTGGGTTCGATTCTCAGCACCAAATGTAAATAAATAAATAAAATAAAGGTCCATCAACAACTACTAAAAAAAATATATATATATATATATATATATATATAAAAGATCTTTGTGAATTATTCTCATCCTTACAGGGAGAAAAGGAGACCATGGAAAAGCAGGAAATGACCAAATGCTCTATCTCTCTGCAACACAGCTGAGGAGTCCTGCATTCCTCTCATTCCACCTCCTTCTGAAGCCTAGTAACCTGATTTGAGTCTGAACTGAGGTGAGCAAAGCCACTCTGGACTAGGAAAGGGTTTATACTATTCTTTAGAGAGGTGGAAATTACCAATTAGTTATTACTTCAAAATGCGGGGACCTGGAGTAATGAGCACTGGCCACACTGATTGTGGGGGTAGCCTGGCCAGATGTGAAAGTACACAGTTGTAATCATAGGTATTTCTCTGGGTCACATCTTGATTCTTTCCATGAGCTGCATTGGCAATAAAATATAGAGCCCAGCTCTGGAACACCCTGCCTGGGTGTCTGGTTTGAATTCCAAGTCCATCACTTAACTTTTCTGGGGTTCAGTGTTATCAGCTGTGAAAGAGAAATGATAACTGTATCAGTCAGGATCCCAGCAAGAAACAGATGTGTTCTCAGAGTGAGAAGAGTTTAATAGAGAGACTGTTTATCAACAACTGGCAGAATTAGGAGAAACCAGCATGTCACAGTGAGGCAGCCTGGTCTGATAACATCAGAGAGTTGATACTGTCCCCAGGCCTGTGGGGTGTGACTAGAATGGAGGGTTGCCATGGGTTTGCCTGTAGGAGGAGGCTGTGTGACAGTAGTTGTGGTTTTCTGTGGAGGAACACGCCCCTGCCATCTCTTAGCCCTGATGTTGTTACTCTCATTCTGGGGTGTTGGTGCTTCCTGCTGGTAGGAACTGGATTCTAGATCACTGTTCCATGACAATGTCGACCTCCACAACTAGGCCCTGCATTATCTCTAAGGCCAGCAGCTTCTGAGCTGAGCCTGGATCGAACCTTTGATATGCTCCCCTCTAGACAGGCTCTCCTTCTTACCTTAGAAAGTAAACCTCCTCCAGACAGGTAAACTCCATCCCAGACACAAGTCAACCACATTTGAGCCCAGTGTATAGGAAGTCTGTCTTCTTCTCTTCCTATCAGTTAGTGATCCAGGCTCAGTGTCTCATAGAGGGAGCCTAATTCATTTGCAGAACTGAATCTTGCCCACCTACTTTCCTCCAGAGTTTAGTAACGAGACAAATTGCTGCCATCTCTTAGGCGTCTAATTATGGGTAAGAGTAAGAGGTTTTACTTAATTTTTAACATTTAATTTTACAGAAATTCTATCAAGTATTAGTGTCCGCATTCTACAAGTGAGAAGACTGAGACTCAGAGTGACTCACCTACACAGTGAATAGGTGACAGAGTTGAGTTATTCTGACACCAAAGGCCTTTTCACTATACATTGATATCAGTGGATCCAACTGGAATCATGCAGTTTCTTTTAAATGTTTTCTACGGTCACAAATACATGCAAGCAGAGAAAAATGGACTTTCGGTCCACGAAGGTCTTATCATATTGGTGGAAAATAAGATTCACACAAATGGGATGGTTTGAAATGATACAGAACTGTCATCAAATCAGTCATTAAGCTGAGGACCAAAAAATCTACATGTGGCAGAGCTTATAGCAAGGGGAGAATCTGAGACCAGGTGGAGGGTGACTTCCTGGGAAGCTGGCTTTGATGGAGAGGGGTGCTAGGCAGAATGCCCTTGGAGGGGGAAATTGATGGACAAGGAGGAGGAAGACAGAAACTAGCCCAGACAGTGGAAGAGAAAACTGATGATACCAGAGAAGGGAGTACTTGGGAATAGTAGATAACAAAACAGAGTTGAGGAAGAATAAGGAGGTCGTTGAAAGGCATGAAGAAGCAGACACTGAGACTCAGTGTAGAATGAAAGGACTCAGAGTAGTTATGGAGGAACAGTGTCCGATGAAAGAGTTCAGGAAGGCCTGGACTTCAGGAGTCAGAGGAGACTCTGAGGGGAGCAGAGGCTATCAAAACATTAATGCCAAGCAGCAGGACTGAGCTAAGGAAAACAACTGGAGCCATCCTTCACAAGAGCTGGCCAGATGTGGTAAATAACAGAATGTAGAAGACAAGGATAACCCACTAGTCACTAGACATCATCATGCTCAATAAAGGAGACAGACAGGGCAGAGGGAGAAGACTCACCTGTGAACTGAGTTCATTTGAACTTGAATGCAAGTGTCTCCAAAGAGACAAATGCCACTCCTCAGATCAGAGAAGCAAAATTTTTGTTTGTTTTCTTTTTCCCCTCTGAAGAGTGGGATATCTAGCTTTACAAAAACTTCCATATTCCCCTTCTGATAGATTAGAAAAGGCTTTGAATAAATGCCTCTCAACTTAGAGGTCACGTGTGTGTGTCCTGGGCTGTGTGTGACCTCAAGGTTGGTGGGCTAAGGAGTCTGGGAGAGGGTCAAGGGAGGCTCCCCCCATTCCTTGAGTGTGTGAAAGTGCATCAAAGTGTTCTTGCTGGACTGAAGGAGAAATCTAAGCAAGTCCAATTTCTCATCTTGTTAAATCTTGAGGAATTCAAAATTCCTCCTTAATTAATCAGTCAGTCAAACACCATTTACTCATCTAGCAAAAGTTCTGACCTCCTGTGATACTGGGAAGTGTTTATCCTCGTTTCCCTTGGCCATGAAATTGCATAAAGTATACACTTTCATTTCTGTTAAATGTCTCAGGCATTGTTTCCAATAAACTAATCCCCCAGTAAATTATGAACACCATAATTTTCCATTAAGATTTTGCATTTCTCTGATATCTACCCCTTTCTATAAATTAAGTCCCGCCCAGAAAAATAAATAGATAGATGGATAAATAGATAGACAGACTTTGCTTATTGAATTGGAGAAGCAGTTTTCATTTCCTTCTGGGGAAGCCACAATTTAAGCTCTATGTGAACTTAATTTATACATTACTTTTCTTCCTACCTGTCTCCCCCTCCCCCATTTATAGAGCACCAGTTGAGAGCTAGAGTTATTTGTTCTTACAAGCCTTTTAAATATTTTTCTTTATGTCCTATTAATTAAGGGAAACTCATTCTGCCTTGAAAACAAACAACATACTTCTCTCTAACTAATGCCTCATGTTACATGACATTTCTTCCAAAGAATTTTCAGGTGTTTGGGCATGCATGCATGCATGCATGCATGGTATATGCATTGGCAGTAGGGGTGGGGGAGAGGGAGTGAGGAGGGGAAAGAGGAGAGGGTATTAAGTTTTTCAGCACTTGGTGGTAAGAGCGTGGTCTTAGTCCTCCAAGAGGTAACAAGCACTTACTTAAAATGATTGCTCCCATTGAGCTTCTATAAAACTTCTGAAGACATTTTACTAGACCAGATGTAAAATGGCATTTCCTGACTAGCTTTCAGGAATACTGTGTGTCTATAGACATGAATCACATCCCCTGCTTGTACATTCCATTTCACAACAGGAACATGAGTCGCACCCCGCCCAGTCCTTACCGGCTTTGGGGAAGGAGTAGGCAACTGGCCTCCTCTTATGGGATATCCAGCCAGGACGTCCTGCAGACCTGGGCTGAGATGGAACCCAGCACCAGGATGAGAGAAGATAAGGTGACTGATTGCCACGTCAAGAACCACAGCCCAGTGGTGAAAGGGAAATGAAAGAGAGGCCTGTGGGGTTTTGAATGCCCCCTGAATCTTTTGACCTAAAGATTGCCCAGGCCTACAGCTTTGTGTTTCCATCACACTCAGCCAGCACACCTTCCCTGAGTCCATGTCAACCTGATGACGTGGAATTCCACCTGCCTTTTTTACCTGGCGCCATGGGTGGAGGAGCACTTCCTGTGTCAGCAGGAAGTGAATAAAGAGCTCCTAACTGGGCTGGAAACTTGTTTCATGTTCACATGCTCATTCATGGTTCCTTTGTTTGTACAGCCTGGCATTGTTCTCCATCTAGATTTCCCATCCATTGTCTTAGAGTGAAAAGTAGCTACTGTCCATTGTGCCATGAATACTGGTTCAAATTGTTGACCCACTGTGTTAGCTTCTCGTCATAGTGACAAATACCTGAGAAAAAAGAATTTAAAGGAGGAAAGATTTATTTTGGTTTGCAGTTTTAGAGGTTTCAGTCCATGAAGTTCTAGGAAGAACATCATGGCCGAAAAGCATGGCAAAGAGGCAATCTTCTCAACTCATGGCAGCTGTGAAGAAGAGAAAGCAAAAGAACATACCAGGAAGGGCCCGGGCAAGATACACCCTTCCGGGGCAAGGCCCTAGTAACTTAGTAATTAGGCCCAAGACTACAGTTTCCACACTTTCCCCCAAACCCTACCTTTTCATACTGCTACTTGGGGACCAATCCTTCAACACATGAGTCTTTGGGGAACAGTCCGCATTCAAGCCATAACACCCATCCATTTTGCCAGGGTCTCAGGAACAGGGTGCTTCTTACAATTATTTGCTTTCCTGTGCCCTTCTCACTTTCTTCCTTCCTTCCCTCTTTCCTTTTCTTCCTCCTCTCCTTCGTTTCATATACGTTTATCGAACATTTATGTGCCAGCTATGAACAAGGGCTGGGACCCCACAGTGTAAGCAGAAAAGATGAAGGGAAAAGTAATTACATTAAAATAAATTGTGTCATGGAAGGTTTAGTATGGGGTGCAAAGAAAGATGAAAAATTGGACGTTCTGAAGGGCTGTGTCTGTGTGAAACAGGGAGGGAAAAATGAGACTGGAGGGGAATCCAGGGGCAGATTCTATACTATAGAGGACAGACTTTATCCCAAGGACTACCAGAAATTCCGAGAAAGCAAATGATGGTTAGTATCTATCAAGCAGTTACCATGTATTTTTCATATATTAACATTCTCACAATATCCATTGGAGATCCATATTTTTTGTTAGTTTTGTTTAACAGATGAGAAAGCTGAGGCTTAGAGAATGTATCAGTTGGGTCCAACCAGAAAAACAGAACCTCTCTAAGTATTTAAGCCAAAGGAAATTTAATCCATAGAATTGGTTATGCTGATAATGGAAAAGGTGAGAACCAGACAGCAACGGTGAGGCAACCGGGAAATAGACAACAGCAGGAAGCAAAAGGGAAGGGGTTTGGCTTTTGCAGTCCAGGAGCCAGTTACCTGGTTGGAACCACAGGAGGCACTGATGGCAGGGAAAGGTGTATCCATTGGCAAGTGTCAATCTTCCACCACGCGGCATTTCCAGTCTTCTTTCTGGCTATGTCTGGGGAATGTACTGCCCTGTGATAGAGGAAAGCAGGAGAGGACATTGCATAAGTGTGCGTCCCAGTAGGAATGGGTGGCACATAAAAGTAGGATAATCAGAGCTGGGTTTATTTACTAAGAACTTAATTACTAAAGTATGTGGGAAGAATAGAGGAGTCATAAGGGACAGTGCAGAGGATCGTGAACCTACCTGCAGCAGAACTACTGCCTAGGGCCAGAGTGACAAGGGAAGAAGAGGTTACTAGGACCTGGAAGGCAAGGGATTGTTTGGGGAGCAGGCCATCTGGAGAGAAGTAGGGTCCCCCTCCCCCAAGGGAAAGAGCTACAACCTCACAAGAACAGAGACTAAAGAAGATATTTATTGACATTTTCTTTCCTTTGTCTCGTCAGCTGGGGTTCTTCTGTCCAAACCCCAAAGGATTCCTGTCAGGGTAACATTTACAATTTCCATTTTAGAGACAAGAAACCAAAGCTCGGAGAGTTAGGTGACTTTTCTAAGGTCACATCCTTAAGTTGTACAACTGTACACTGAATATAACATCTGACCCCAAACCTACATCTGTTAACCACTGTACTATGTGAGAATTTCTTGCATTAATGCTTCAAATCTGAAATTTTAACTCTTTGCTCACCTACCTCATTACATAGTCTAATTCGTATGGACCTGCAGAACTTTCTATATCTGAGACACTTTCCTGCTGTCTGGATCCTGCCCTTACTGCTAGCATTACCTTTGTTTTCCCTGTCTCAGGAACTAAACATCTATTGATTGCCCTATACCACTTGCATTACTAACATTTTATGTGTAAGCAGAACAGTTCTTATTGGAATCTTATTGGAATCAAGAGTGGCTATGAACAACCCATAGTTTTCTCTAGTAGCCAAACAAATGCCATAACATGAATTGTTCTTTAGATGCTGGGTATATGCTGGCTAAAACCAACAAGTCGAGAGATCAACCTTAAGAATTTCCACCAATGAAAAACTATACGTTTGAAGATGTTTGTTGTCTCATTGTGTATTACGGTGAACTATTACAAGCGGCACAAGTGTCCAATGATAAGGGAATTGCTAGTGTTAGTGGCTCTTACCAAACACTCAGTAGGGAGAACCTTAAGTGTCCTTTTGCCCATTTCTGCTTAGAGTACATTTTTGGACCAAGCTGTTAGGGGATGCATTGCTAGTGCCAGGGAAAAGCGAAAAACTCCAGCTCATACTTTCGATCCTAGGTAGGTGGGGAATTAGGCAGACTTGGAGCTACTTCCTTTGAGAGGATTCCCTGCCATGGGAAGGCTCAGTTCAATCATAGTTTAGTCAAGGGGAAGGAGGAAGTAGTTTTGGACAACTCTGCTGCAAACTGGAAGGAGAAGATCCTTTCCTTGGGGGATGACTAGGTGCATCTTTTCACTACCAGATTGGTAGGATCGTCTTGAGCACGTGATCCAGGAAACAGTGGTCCAGCAGATCCATGATGGTCTCTTAGTATAGTCAGGGAGGGACAAAAGAGTCCTATGACTCACCTGTCCAGCTCAGCTCTCCCTAGTTAGGGGCCCAAGACCAAATCCCTAGTAGGAAGTGTTCATTTGCTTAGGTGGCCCATCTCAATGTTTCCCTCGAGTGCTGCTTCTCCAACTGTGATCTATAGACTTTTGGTGACTCTGGGGCCACTAAGGTGGTGGGTTTACAAGGTCAAGTTGATTTCATAATACTATCCATAATGCTATTGCTTTTTTTTTTCTGTATGGTATAAAACAATAGTGTCTAAATCTGGCACTCTAACATGAATTAAAACTGTGGCATTATGCATTAATACAGTTCGGTATTAAAACAGTTTTGTTTTTCCTACCACACAGTCACAATTTCTTTTTCAAAAGCCAATTTTGTGTTCATCTTTTTGATATTCTGTGTAATGAAATGGCAATTATGCATAAAGCATTTCAGTTTCAAAACTGATTACGTTGGCTATCATAAGGAGAAACAGTTGCACAATTATTTGAGTTACAAGTTGAACAAATCACATTTTTCATAGAACTCCTTTTTACTTGACAAGTGGCTAACAAACTATGACTATTCAGATTGGACTATTTGGCAGACATTTTATGAAAGTAATACAAAGTGAGTCTGTCACTTCAAGGAAAACAACTGATAATGTGTTGCCAAAGATAAAAGTCAAGCTTTTTTTCTTCTGTTTCTGTGTGTGTGGTGTTGGGAATCAAACCCCAGATTTCATGCATGTGAGGCAAGCACTATACTTGCACTGACTTTTGGGCTGACCTACTCCCAGCCCAAAAGACAAACTTTTAAGCCAAAAAAAAAATAGATTTTTGGAAAATTTGTGTTCATATTGTGAGCTTATGAGTTTCTCAGTACTTAAAAGACTTTTCAGATGATCTTGGTGGTGATATGAAAAACATAACATTTTTGGTATTTAATAATGAAAAATGTCAACATTAGGTAGCATTTATAATTTAGAAAACAAGTACCTTAAAATGTCTAATATAATTTGTCAAAATCATGCATGGGTAAAAGATCCATTCCAAGAAACATTAGTGCCTTTTAATGTAACAATATAAAAATTCATTGACATTGTTTAATATTCCTCATTACAGCTAATTGTGTGTATGTGTGTGTGTGTGTGTGTGTGTGTGTGTCACACATGCAAACTGTGGATCCAAGCTAGAGCCCTGCATAAGCTAATCATGTACTCTTCTACTGAGCAACAACCCCAGCCCCATGATAAAAATCTTTAGGAGACTCTCATTTGCCACGCTTTGAAAAGTAACAAAGAATAGCCTCAATTATCTGAAAAGGTTATTAAAAAACACTTCTCCCTTTTTCAGTTGAGGTTGTCCCTCAGCATTCACAGAGGGTAAGTTCTAGGATCCTTCCATAACAAAATCTGCAGATACTCAAGTCCAGCATAGTATTTACATATAACCTAAACATATCCCTCCATATATTTTACATCAATTCTGAATTCCTTATAATACCCAATACCATGTTAAGTGTTACGTGATAGGTGTACTGTGTTGTTTAGGGAATAATGACAAGAAGAAAAGTCTGTACACATTCAGTGTAGATGCAATTTCCTCCTAATATTTATGATTCTTGGTTGGCTGAGTCTGCAATGTGGAACCTGGGGGTATGGAGAGCTGACAATATAGATCTGTGTGAGATTAGATTTTCTTCATATTCTTCAACCAAAGCCATATAATACAACAGACTAAGGCTTTAGATGTCTTCTATTAAGCTAGACTTTAAAAAAAAATTGCAGAATTACAAAAGTAATGTCAGTATTGTCAATAAATTTTCCTTTGCTTCGGAAGTATGTTACATTTTTATGGAACTATGTTATGATAACAAGTCATAGAATCCTCCTTTATTTTAATAACACATATTTTTAAAAGATCAGTTTCAGGGCTGGGTTTGTGGCTCAGTTCTAGAGCACTTGTCTAGCACGTGGGAGGCACTGGGTTTGATCCTCAGCACCACATAAAAAATTAAATAAAAAAATAAAGGTATTGTGTCTCTCTACAACTAAAAATATTTAAAAGATCAGTTTCAATTTTCAGTTCAGTAAATATTGACACATATGATCCATTTCAATTTCAAATTCAGTAACTATTGACCCACATTTCAGTACTCTATCTCTAATGGAATGGCTTTGTGGACTGTATTTGTCTCTTAAGCCTCTTGAGGAGGTATACAAATTGTTCAGTTTCTTGGAGCCAAGGGTGGAGTTAAGTCTCTAAAGATCAGCTTCTGGGCTGGAGGCAGTGAGCACCTGGCCTTGTTTACATTGCACTGACCCGCTGTTCTGTATGGCCGGAAGACCCGGTTGAACCACTTCCACTAATGGAGTTAAGCAAAGGTAACACAGGGCTGGCTGTGAGTGAAATTCCCAGAAGCTTCTGGCTTCTGCACAAAAATTAGGTAGAGCAGGTAGCACTCTAGGATACTTGAAGTGTTCCCCATTGCCAACAATCTTCCTGGGCGGGGACATGGTGCAGAGAGAGAGCACACATTTTTTCTCAAACTGATAGGAACATGTGACTCACAGGAGTGCTAGGCTCCGGGTGTGTACTGTGCACACACGTGGAGGTCTGCCTTTTTTTTCACTTGTACCATGACCTGAGCTGCTTCCACTGACCTATACCCTTGCTTCCATTGGCTGCAGAAATGGAGATGGGCATGTGCATTAGTCCATTGCGAGATCTCTGAAGGTCCATAACTATCTAAAGAAAAGAGGTTTATTTAGCCCACAGTTTTGGAGCTCAAGGGCTGCATCTTGTGACGGCCTTCCTGATGAGTACTAAGGCTGTGCAAAGCATCGTGTGACAAGATAGAGAAAGTATGTATGTCCCTTCTGGTCTCTTCTCTCTTCTTATAAAGCTGCCAGTATGCCCTGATGAATTTATCTAATCCCAGCCACCTTACAAAGTTCCATCTCAAATGCCACAGTTGGATAAATTTTCCATGTTCTAAATACCTTGCAATGGGAATCAAGTTCCAAAACAAACCCTTGGGGGACACAACCATATCATATTCAATCCTTGGCAGTATAGCATAATGGGGGAGCTGGGTTGTTCCCCAGTTCTGCCACTTATATAAGCCCTTTCTGTCCCAAGTGCTTCATCAGTGAGACAATACATTTAGCTCCTAAGGTTGCTTTGGGGGAGAATGCAATGATTTACAGCACATAAAGCACCTAGAAGAGCCCTTGGCACATAGCGAATGCTGCCAGGAGGTAGGAGCATCAGCACCAGCCTGGAGTGTTGGAGATATGATGAAGTCAGAAGTCAAGGCTAGGGCAGGTCAGGGAGCACTTTTTGGCTCTAGAAAGGAGTTTGGATTAAGTCCGGATGCTGTGGAAAACCTTGGAGGCTGGGAAATTGCTTGCTTTGATTTACACAGCTGTGTGGAAGGTGAAATTTAATGAGGCAAGAATAAGAGGGAGACCAGCCCTGAGCTGTATCATAGTGAACAAGAGACACTGTCTTAAACTAAGCAGGTAGCAATGAAGGGGGCTAGAAATAATCTGGCTTCAGATATTCTTTGAAAATAGAGCAGTTGGTGTTTAGCTGTGGGGCTCTGAGCAAGTGAGAAAAGAATCAAGGGTGGCCCTGGGTCTGGGCACAGTGGATGGAAGTCCCGGAGTATCCATTGGAGGGGGAATGGATGGATAACTCTCTTTTGGCCACAAAAACTCTGTTACCTTCCTTGCCCTTCATTCTTATTACCAACCACAGCACTAATAGATGCTCACAGAACTCCAGGTCTCCAGCCCCTCTTTTTTGGTGCAACTGACCTTCCTGCTATCTTCGGGCAGTTTTTCCTGGTTCTTTTCAAGCCCTCCCACGGGCAGCCTGATCCTCTTTTTGCCTAAGTCTGGCTCACCTTTCAAGGCAAATGCAAGCACAGCTCCTTCACAAAGCTCTTACCTTCTGAATTGCAATACAAATTATAACTATTACCCATTTGATTTCTAGTATGTTATTAATCTTTTCATTCAAAAATTTATTCACTGTTCCCTGAATGCTTTCCAACAGAACCTCAAAGATGGAGACAGCATTGGATGGGAGGTCAGGAGAGCTGCATATATTTTTGGAAGGGTGAGAATTAGAAGGTGCCCTTAGAGGAGAGAAGGACACAGAGGACAACTCCACACACTTCCTGGAGCTCTGGACTTACTCGGCACAGCATCCGATTTATGCTAAAGTCACCCAGAGTGCCAGGCCCATTTCCAAGGGACTTATGTTGTCTAGGCTTCTTATCCCTGGTGAATAACTTGAGGCTGCTTCTCTGGGGTGTGAACTGTGCAGAGGAGATGGTTGAGTGGGCAGCTCTTTGGATAATGGGCCACCTGTCCTCATTTTCCCTCAGGCCTTGTTTTGTTGTCAGCCAGGTTCCCAAGCTGAACAGAGAAAGATGGATCCCTGCAGAGCTCATCCTAGGCCAACTCTCTGGGTTTATAAAAGGCACAAGCTGAGCATGCTACAGGGACACTGCTACATCGATGTTCATAGCAGCACAATTCACAATAGCAAGACTGTGGAACCAACCTAGATGCCCTTCAATAGATGAATGGATAAAAAAAATGTGGCATTTATACACAATGGAGTATTACTCTGCATTAAAAAATGACAAACTCATAGAATTTACAGGGAAATGGATGGCATTAGAGCAGATTATGCTAAGTGAAGCTAGCCAATCCCTAAAAAACAAACGCCAAATATCTTCTTTGATATAAGGAGAGTAACTAAGAACAGAGTAGGGTCAAAGAGCATGAGAAGAAGATTAACATTAAACAGGGATGAGAGGTGGGAGGGAAAGGGAGAGAGAAGGGAAACTGCATGGAAATGGAAGGAGACCCTCAGAGTTATACAAAAGTACATACAAGAGAAAGTGAGGGGAAAGGGAAAAATAATACAAGGGGGACAAATGAATGTCAGTAGAGGGGGCAGAGAGAGAAGAGGGGAGGGGAGGGGAGGGGGGATAGTGGGGGATAGTAGAGGATAGGAAAGGCAGCAGAACACAACAGACACTAGTATGGCAATATGTAAATCAATGGATGTGTAACTGATGTGATTCTGTAATCTGTATATGGGGTAAAAATGGGAGCTCATAACCCACTTGAATCAAAGTGTGAAATATGATATATCAAGAACTATGTAATGTTTTGAACAGCCAACAATAAAAAATTAAAAAAAATAAAATAAAAAAAAATAAAAGGCACAAGCTGCTATCTTTAATTGGGTCCAGTGGTTGCCCCCACCTATTAGTAAATTGATAATACGGTCATTTCTCATTATCCTTGGGGGATTGGTTCCAGGACCCCTATGGAGGGCTAAGTCCATGGGTGTTCACAATGGCATAGCATTTGTATGTAACCTACATACATCATCCTGAATACTTTAAATCATTGCTAGATTACTGATCATGCCTGGTACAATGTAAATGTGATGTAAATAATTGTTACAATGTATTGTTTAGGGAATAACCACAAGAGAGATTCCGGTCATGTTCAGGACCCATGCCATATTTTCCCAACTATTTTTGATTCATACTTGGTTGAATCTGTGGTTGTGGAATCCTTAGCTATGGAGGGCCTACTGTCGTTTAATTTTTAGTGCTTAACCATCAGTCTCTTCCTTGTGGGCCTCGCTGGGATCTGAAATTATCTGGTTGGTCCCTTCTCTGTGTCAAACTATGTATTAAGATTGTGCTTGCCATGATTAGAGGAGATTAACCTCCTTATTAACAATAAACTCTGTTCATTGTATTACCCAGGTCGGCACAGGGCAGGGTCCTGGTGCTCCTCCTTTCTTTCGCTCCTTATCCCTTTTCTGTCTCCTCCCTCTTCTTTCCCCTGTTGAAATGTTTGTTTCCAATTATACATCAATGGAGGTATGGAAGATGGTGCTGCTGGGTGGGTGGGTGGGATCTGTGGCTATGGTGCTGTGGAAGTTTGGGGCCTGGAATGGGGGACACCTGGTTGAGCAGCTGGGGGACAGCTGGAAAGTACTGGGCTTCTTGGCAGAGCACCAGCTTTTTCACAATAACTCTCTTGTAGCCTGAATCATGACCACTAAAGGACCTGTGGAACCTGTGATTGTCCCTTCATATAGCAGAGGGACTTGGCAAACTTTGATCAAGCTAAGGATCTTGAAATGGGGGTATGATCTTTGGTAGACCCTGAATGGAATTCTAAGTATCCTCATTAGAGGGAGATGGAGGGACACAATACGACCAATGTGACTGTAAAAGTAACCATAATAAAAAAATGAGAGTAACCAGAAGCCAGAAAAAGCAAGAAACAGATTTTAAAAAAGAAAAGAAAAGAAAGAAACAGATTTTCTCCTGGGTCTTCCAGACACCTTGATTCTAGACCCATAAAATTGACTTCTAGTATCCAGAGTTATGAGAATAAATTTGCATTGCTTTAACCTATCAAGTCTGTGGTAAGCAGCTACAGGAAATTAATGTAGCTCCCGGCCTACCCTGAGTCTGGATCCTCTAAGGAGCCTCCTAAGGGTCTAAAAGTCATTCATGATGCAACCTGGTGAGTGCTTAGGATCAACTGGACATCAAGGACTGAACAGGGATCTTTTTGCTGCAGACAGACTTGTTCTCCCAGGAGGCATCCTACACGTTCAGAGTGGAACCTGAGGGGTCAGGCTGGAGTCTGTTGTGTCCCAGGAAGACTTTAGCCCAGAGCCTATGTTAGTGAGTGTTCTCCAAGAGAAACACACACACACACACATATATAATTTATTATAAAGAATTGCCTCACATCATTATAGAGGCCAAGAAGTCCCAAGATTTTCCATCTGAATGCTGGATTCCCAGGAAAGTTAGTGGTATAGTTCTGAGAACCGTAGGTCTGATGGCACAAATCCCAGTCAAGGGCAGGAGAAGACTAATACTGCAGCTCAGACAGGGGGAAAGAACACATTCCCCCCTTTTCCACCTTTTGATTCTATTCAGGCCATCAGTGGTTGGTACAGGGAGTAGTAATCTGCTTGAGCAATCAGAAATAGTGTTTAATCTGGACAAGTCCCTGTCAGATTGAGACATAAGATTAACATTATAATGTCTTGTATCTAAGGTAATCAGTTTTTCCCCTGAGCTTCCTTTTGCCTTCTAAGTCTACAAAGATAAACTTCGAAAACAGACCGACTGGCCAGGGATGAAAACATAATTTGTGAGGTTTGGTACAAAATTCAAATGCAGAGCCCACTCTTCTACACTTGATGGGAATTTCAAGGTGGTGACAGCTGAGTATTAGCCAAGTAGGAGGCCTCCTGAAGGAGGACCTCTGAGCTACTGCTGTGGCCATCCATCAAGAGGCCTCCTGCCTTTGGTTTCCCCTTCTGTTTCTAGGTTGGATTTCCACTTCCTATACCACTTTCTTAAGTACATGAAGCATTTTAGGAAGTGATTTTCTTTTTCTTCATTCCTTGTCTCTTTCATGGAAGACACTACTGCTTTCCAAGTTGCCAAGCCAAAAATAGGACATGCTTGAAGAATGAAATGAAACTCAGGATCCTGCTGATATCTGATGTTTTCAAAACAAACAAGGACAGCTATAAATATGGTTTATGAGCTCATTAAAAATCCCCAAACCACAACATCACCACGGGAAAGTGAGTGTCATTTTAGTGAAGCTCTTTAACGCTTCACAGTGAACCTGTTCTTCTGCAGTTTCATGGTGCCAAGCAGGGTGCTTCTCACAGTGGACAGAGGAATGGAAGGTCTCAGGGCTTCTGTGAGGCAAAGGGAGTTAGGGCATTTTCCATGCAACCATGGGGCATATAAGTAAACTGGCTTTTGAAGGGGAAAATGATGCTGTAACAGCTGGCCCTGAGCCTATAACTTCCTGTTCCCCAAATCTCATGCGATCCATTGGTGGGTGGAGAGAAAAGGGAAGAGGTTCTCAGCCTGAGACCCTGTCCTTTGTGAGAGAACTTTTCAGATCAACCTGATTGTGTGTAGCTGGTCTTTGGTGTACTGATCCCTAAGTCCCATAGAATGGACTCGGGGATCCATTCTAGGTCACTTGCCTTTAGATAAGTTCTGCCCCTGTAATTCTGACAGCCCAAATAGGCTGCAAATGCCTGGTAATAGCTTTTAGTAACATCCACCAGTCAATAGAGGAGCCTCTCAAAATCTGTGAACGACTGGCTCATCAGTGGCCTCAAGGGACAACTGTGTAGTGGCAATGGCTTAAATGGCAATTTTACTTTTAACTGTACAGAGTTGAGCTGCAAGGATCCAGAAACTGGGCTTAGTTGAACTTTGTAAATTCAGTGACCACTAGAAAAGGCCCCACTTTCCTGATGAACAAAGGGTTCTAGAGGTGACAAGGATCTTCCAGTCCTGGGGAGGATGCCCAGCCCTGCTGATCTCTCCTCGGTTCTTTTTCGCCTGTGAGACTACGATGGGCTTACTCGATGGCACGCAAGCAAATGCAGCCCAGCCTTCTCAGAGTTTCTGCCTGTCCCTTTCTGAACATACTCCCCTGAAGTTAACAGGAGTCTGACATCCTGAGCAAGGGAAGCAGCTGTGCCGTGCAGGGTGAGCTGGAGGCAGCACTTTGCCATGCTTGATGTCACACGGCATGAGATCTCATTATTGCAGGTCCATTTGTGCAAACTTGGATTGTCTTTGAAAGCTCAAGTCCTTTGGGAGTGGGTTCAAGGTCTCCAGCAGCCCTGGTTTGCAAGCAAGAGAATTGATTGCCAAGCTGAAGGGTGTTCTGTAGGGAGTGGGAGAAAACTTGAAGGTGGGAATCTTTTCTGGTGCAGGGTCAATGCAGGTGGGTTTCTTATTGAAGGTCTTAGGATGGTATGATGAATGGCTTAGAAATGAAAATATTCATGTACTCCCAAAGTTTTCTTGGTTGGCTCAGCTCTCAAGCAAGGAAAAGGAAGCTCCTTGTGTCTGGAATATTAGAGTCACAATTTATCTGCTATGTCTGCAGTTTCTTTTCCCTTCAATTCAGTTTGCTCATCCCCAGCAAGTTTCTTCTCCTAAATAGTGTTTTAAGTTACTGCACTGCTGAAGAACATCCTGTGGCTCCCTGCTAACAATTGGATCTACTTTATAATCCCGATTAGGTTTTTAAATAATCTGGCTCTAATTTACTTTTATTTTTGGACTCCTTTGGCTAAAATCTAAAAGTCAAAGTAAATTTCATCTAAAGTCTTCTTTCTGGGTTATAAGCATAGCAACCCTGAGGAGGGGGGTCATGTTCCTAAGAAAACTATCATGATCTTTGCCTCAAAACGTTTACTGCTCTAGGTAAAATGTTTACAAAATCTTGGAGACCACTGATTTTTAGGATGAGTTCACCAAACAAGAAGAACAGATTTTTCAAAAGATAATAATAATGCCATCCATTTGAGCAGAAAAAGATTTCAATTTTACAGGTGTTTTTCAATTTTTTTTCACTATCATCATTACTTTGCAGTCTCCCAATCACTGTGTGATGCATACAGCACTGTGGCTATGTTCCATTTTTTTTTTTAAACCAATGAGGCCAAGGCTAGCCCAGTGTGTACAGGAACAACATGGAGCAGGACCCACCTTCTTGAACCTTAAATAATATTCTTTGCACTCTTGACACAACCACACAACAGCCCATGGTTCCTGACAAGCATCACCTCTCTGTCCCTACCAGGCCCTGTTCTGAACTTAAAATGCGAGCTGAAAAGTTGCATCTGCTGGTGTTCAGACAACAGCTTACTTCTGCCAAAGTCAGCACCACCCTGGAGCAATAAGGCTCTAGAGATGCCAGGCCTTGCTTTATAAATGGTCCTCAGCCCTAAGTACTATAGCAGAGGCCCCAAACCCACAAGCAAGATGACTTCAGTTGCATTTTATGTCCCTGAGCTTTTAGTCAAGTTATTCCTGTTCAACCAGCCACAAAATCCAGGCTTAGATTTCCATTAAAAATTCATTTATTTTGTGAAACAGAGAATGAATGGTGGCAACCCTTTCCAGAAATTTCCTAAACTATACTCTTAGAGCTAGTGAAGATGTAGAGGAAAGGGAAAGAGGAGGAAAAAGAAAAAGCAAGGAAGCAACACCTAAGAAGTTAATTTGAGTATCAAGGTTTCCCTTCACAAATTATAACCCAATGCGCCAGTGATACCTATTTGATGAGTCAGCCACTCCTTAAACATAGAGGCAGTATTTTTCTATGCAATAACTTTGTTAGTTTGTGAGGTGTCATTTTTGAAATCAGTGGTCTAATGAACTCATGCTGAAAGTTAATCAAAAGTCCTTCTGAGAGTGCTCTGCTCTGGATGGCGCATCTGTGTGACAATTACGAAGTGCCACTTTCTGAGGAACTTAAGTCAACACAAGCCTACCAGAGGATTGATCACAGAGCAAGGGCAGGAGTAGCAGGCTGCTGCCCTCAAGTGAACCCTCTGCTGCTACGCCACCATCAGAACAGCATTCTGTTGCATGTAAAAGACACTTTTCAGTACTTTAGAGCTTCAAGTGACCCTTCCAACAACATGACAAGGAGCCCCATGTTACAGGCTTATTAAGCAATGCCCAATATTTAGTTTTTATTTTAGGAAGAGTTATCAGAAATGGACCCTAGGGGAGGAAGTGCAGAAGACCAGGAGAAGGATGAAAAGGAATTGAAGATGAAGATGAGAGAAGAGTGTGAGACCTATGGGTCGGAGGACCAGGAATTTGTCCCCTTGCTCTGGGGAGCTTAACCTTATTTGTGCCATAGAACTCCTGGCAGCCAGGAGAAGCCCATGATCCTTCTCAGAGTAATGTTTCAAAGTGCATTAAGTAAAATTCATAAGATTACAGAGCAGACTACAATTACAATAAAATATAATTATCAAAATGCTTAAAAAGGAATTGATGATATAATAATATGGGTTTCTTCGCTAATACATTAAATTATAAGATCTAAAGGTAAGTCTTAATTATCTTAAAGTAGTGATGTCATTTAATGCCATTCCAAGATATCTGTAACAACTCTCAGGTGGTATGAAAAAATCTGATTTTTACTGGTTAAAATTTATAGTCACTGTTATAAATCGTTGCTAATGTTTGCAGTGGAAGGAAATGGCCAATTTCCATTTGAGGCTAATGAAAATAACATAATTTCTTTTCCCATCCAACTTCATCCTCTTTTTTGGAACAATGTGATTCTGTTGTCCCATAGATTAAGAAGCTCTCTGAAGATGTTCAAAATTACCTGGGCAAATCTGGGGGGGAGGAATGAGATCACATCCTTCAGACCTCGTAAATTAAACAGGCCACTCAGGGTAATGTTTGCTAATGGCTGTAGATAAAAGGCTTCCGTAGAGGGGTTTCGTTTAATTGCTTACGTTGGTTTTATAAAATTCATTATTTAAATTTATTAAAATGTGCCTATGGCTCATGAATTATACACAGCTGAATTTGTTGAAAGGATGGTTACTTAAGAAGCTGTCAAAGAGGACTGATGAATCCAGACTGCGTTCAGGGGAGGAGCCTGCTGGGCTCCCTAAGTGGGTCTCACCGGAGTCATCTCCAGGGGCCTTGGAGATGGTCGCTGGCAGCCTTCCCAGCAGGGTTTCATCAGTTGTTTTACTCCCATGTGGCTTGGAGGAGGTGACAGAAAGCCATACAAGCTCAGAGAGCAGAAGGCCCCCACATGAGGAAGCTTTCCAGGTCATTTTTTGCTCTCCTTATTGTTTTGGGTTCTTCCAACTCTCACGTCAGAGCTGCAAACCACCTGACTCTAAATGCTTATAAATACTCCTTGAGAAGGAAATTAGTAGTCTTGTGCTGCTAAAGAAATCCTGATGTCATCAACCCTTGCTCTCAAGTTACCACAGCAACTTGCTCAAGTTGACTATGTTGGTGGCAACACAGGGGGTAGAGAGAGGACACATGGCCTTCTATTAGAAAACTCCAGAACCTTACAAAACAGTGCACTGCAACTACTGTTGCCACTAACCATAATAAAATTAGTGGCTGTTCACTAACAAAGAGCCGAACCGTGCTCTAAATCCTTATATATTATTTACTGAATAATATCTAAGAAGTAGACATTGTTTCTCTTCCTTACACAGCACCCGTCTTTTCTTTAAGTAAACGGAAAAAGGCTTTTTATTTTTAAAACTTGTTGATAGACCAAGATTGAAAGGCTGGCTATAAAGAAAATTAATATCAAAATTTTAAAAAGTCCTTAAGAGTGAAGGGTTTCTTAAGAAAATCTGATGTTCAAAATCATTTGCATTTTCAAGAAAATGGTATAAAGGCAAGTGCAGTGATTAATAATCCCTATTCTCACTGCCAGGGTGTACTCAGCAATAAACACTTTATTTAATGACAGCTACTTCTTATTCAATAATTAGCCAAGCAGACAAGTTCAGGTTGAAACTTATTTTTAAAGTTTTCTCAGCAATTCCCAAACCAATTTGAAATCCCAGAGCAGATGAAAATGGAGGTGAAATACATTTTCATTGACTTTGTTGTCATTGCCATTGTTGTTAGGAGATGAATATTTCAGGAAGTCCTGAAATACCTCTTCCTTTCATGCAGTTGGGCAGCCAAGTGATCCAGGGTCTGCCCAGGTAGGCAGTCAATTTGTTGAATTGGGCAAATAGAACTAGATTTGAGATCTGGTTCTGCTGGGCGACCTTGGAGCAAGCACCTATTGAACTCTCTGAATCTCATTTTTCTACCGTTTTAAAATGAGATCAGCACTACCTATTTCACAATGTCATTATGAGGATTGCTTGAGATGAACTGTGGGGAGGCACTTGTTAAATTGTGACATTTATACAAATGTCCTAAAGTGTTTGTTCCAGTAAAACCTAACGAGCATTGCTTCTTTCAGAAAGAGCTTCAGTGAAGTTTGTTCCCAGCAGGGAGGATGCCACAGGCTGCCAACACACAGACTGTCCTCTTTCTCAGTTACCAGCATACAATTACCAGAAGAGCCACCCATCACTCAGCGCAGGCACTTACAAATTTGTATTGTCATTCATCTTGTTAAAGTCTCCACTACTAGACCTTTGGGGCAGAAGCTTTAGTTAGGTCATTTTGTCCCCAATGTCTCTATTGGCAAGGAAACAACACTGAGAAAATAGAGGCAGCTGGTAACATTTATTAAACACAAACCATGCACCAGAAAGTATTCCACATTGATTAATGTACATGATATTCACAACGAGCCTTTGAAATAAGGACTATCATTATCTCTGTTTTATAGGCGAGGAGACAGAAGCAAGAAGGGAAAGAATCTGGCACAGGTAATGGGCAAGGCTGAAATGTAAATGCAGGTGCTGGTGCCAGGACTGAAAGCCCAGAGTCTAAACCACTCTGCTTGCTTTATTGCTTTTGAAACATGTGTTCAAGATAAGTGTAGCAGGTGGGAAAGAAGGGAGCACTTGACAATTTTCTAATCTTGTCTCTGCCCACTTTCCCTCCTGTATGGGATTGAACTCTGGGCCCCCCATTCACATGCACCTGGAACCTCAGAGTGTAAACAGGGCCAATTTGGAGGTAGAGTTTTGCAGGTGTAATTAGTTAAGATGAGGTCATAGGACACTTGGACCCTGACACACAGGGCAGAAGACCATGTGAAGATGAGGACAGGGGTTGGAATAATGTTTCTATAAGCTCAGAAATACCAGGAATTGCTGGCCAACCACCAGGGATAGGCAAGAAGCAGATTGTCCCTCAGCGTCAGCAGAAGGAACCAACTGTACCAACATCTTGGTTTGTGACTGTTGGCCTCTGGAAGCGTGAGAGAATGCATTTCTGTAGTTTAAACCACCCAGTCTTTGATCTGCATGTGAGCCCTAGGAAACCAATGCACCTTCCTTGTCTTTGTTCTGCATCCCTGGGAAGTGAAGGAAAGTCTTACATGGATGACTCAAAAACTTAAGAATCTGAGGCTTTGGGAGGTTTCATGTTGCATTAGCTCATTTCCTTTTTCTGTGATTAAACCTCATTAAAAAAAAAAAAAAAAACAGCCCACTCAGATTAATTGTGAGTGCATCCCATGGGCCATTATCTTTTGGCAAAGTAAAACTAGTCCCAAAGGTAAACTGCTTGAACAGTCCATCTTCACTCTCATCCATTCAGACTGCGAATTGGAACTGTGTCCTTCCTTCTGTTCCCCCCCCCTTTTTTTTGAGGGGGGGAGGGCCTTGAGAGAGGTCATCCTCACCTAAGAATTTGATTTGGTGTGTGAAAAATCAAGAACTATAATTTCAACGTCTGCTGTGATGCTTAATGGTGGAGTTTTAGATCAAATGACAAGTTCAGCAAAGCATTTTGCTGATAGCAAAGTTGACATATTAGAGTCTAGGGTTTTTTTTTTTTTTAAAAAGCTGGAGGTTATTGAATTTCTTATCACAATTGAGCTTAGAGATTGTCAAGGAATAAGGAAAGAGAAGCACATTGTGATGAGACTCTGTCCAGGGGCTTCCCTAGAGAGATGTTCCTGGTTGGTGGTTATGGCTGTAGGTCTTTTCGGAAGAGGCCTGGATGATATTCACTTTTAAGCTCTGCTGTATGAGACTGTGATGTAACTACCACTCCAGTTGCATCAAACCTTCAGAAGAAGTTTCCTGCATGTACAACTCTGTATTAATCGTCCTTTGTGGGGAAAGATGGAAGTGTCCTCAGAGGCACCTGGGAGATGTTATAAGAAAAGAGACTAGAGGAGAGGCAACGTGGGAAGCAGAATAGGAATCAGGGAAACCAGGAACTGCAGCCTTTTCTACCACCCACCTCTTCCTCTCCTCATAGAATTTAAGTCCATTTTGGATAAATCCTAAAGGGTCCTGAGATAAGCAAGCTAGGGAACTTGAAAAACCATTACAGGCTGCTGAGAACCATGTCTCATCTATATTGAGAGCCAACTACAGGAAAGGCACCTGAAGACACAAAAGTATAAGACCTAATATGGATTGAGTATTTACATCCTGCCAAAATTGAAATGCTGAAGCCTAATCCCCAAAGCCATGGGTAATTGTGGTAGGGCCTTTGGGATGTGATTAGGTCTTGAGGGTGGAGCTCTCATAAACAGGATTAATGGCTTTGCCAAAAACAAAGGAGGAAATTGGAATTCTCCTTGTTTCTTCTCTGCCATTGGTAGAAACAGATGTCTGCAAGTCAGGAGTCAGGCTTTTCATCAGACACCAAATCTGCTGCTGCTGACTTGATCTTGAAGCTGGCTCCCCAGTTTCCAGAACTCTGAGAAATAAGTATGTGTTGTTTAAACCACTTAGTCCATGGCAGCTTGAGCAGAACAAAATACTTGCCCTGAAGGAGATTATGATACTGAAAACAAAAGCCAGAGTAACCATAGAAGTCTGACTAACTATAGAAGAGGGAAGTCTGAAATGGTCACTGGGCTAAAATTAAGGTATCATGGAAGCCTTAGGGGGGAAAATCTATTAATTGCTTCTTCCACCTTCTGTGGTTGCCAACAGTCCTTGGCTTGTGGCCCAATCACTCCAGTCTCTGCCTCCATGGTTCTGTTGCCTTCGTCTTATCTGTCATTTGATAGTGAAATGTTTGTCTCCCTTCTGTAAGACACTAATTATATTTAGGGTCCTCTCAGATAGTCTAGGATAATGTACCCTTTCAACCTCCTTAATCATATCTGCAAAGATTTTTTCCCCCCATATTTACAGATTCCAAGGAGCAGGGCTTGATATGTTTGGGGAACATTACTTAGTTACAGGGACTTCTAAGGAAGGGAGAGCAAGAAAGTGAGGGACACTAAACAGAGACGAATAAGGGTACTTGGACATGGCAGCTGGGCTGATGGGAAGCCACTGCAAATGAAATCTTTCACAAAGAGCACTGTGTGTGTGTGTGTGTGTGTGTGTCTGTGTGTGTGTGTACACACGCTATACCACGTGGGCTGACCTGCTGGGCACCTGGAAATGTGGTTATCTTATGTTTTTCAAATTCCTAATAGAGTCGTTTTCTTTAAATCCCTCATTAGTTTCAAAAGGCACATTTATGTGAAATGGAAAGGAAGATGCAGACAAAGCCGCCTTCTTTGGTCATGAATTTGAAAGGCTTAGTTACAAATGTCGTGTGAAATTGTCTGAAATTTCTGGCAGCAGACGTGAGTCATGTATTACTGTCCAACATTTACAGAGCATTCTTCATGGCAGTTTCTAGACTTTGTTAAGAAAGAGATTGAATTTGTTGGATGACAGATCTCTTTGTTAGAGCATGGGTCAAATCCAAGAAGATGAAAGTCTATAGGCATAAATTAAAGACCTGTACTTGGCCCCCAAAACACAACTTAAACAATTTATGCAATAGGCTGGAGACTCAGTTGAGCTGCAGCTTGATAAAAACTTATTGTTAATAACAAGCCTGGTACTGACTCAAGAAAAGTGATGGAGATCTTAAAATTGTGATGCCTTAAAAGCCAATGTGCTCTTAATAAGAAAAACAACCTGAAATAGGGAATGGGATTTCAACATTGTAAATGGGAGAATACATTAATTTGATATACAAATTTACTACTTTTGGAGGAGGTTCCTAAAGATTGAGGCTGACACTGCTTTTGGAAACACAAATACCCTCTTATATTGCTTTTAAGCGATTTAGTTTTAAGGGGTTATAACATGGATAGAAAATTAAGAACAAAATAGAAGATATGGATGAATTCAGGTGGACTGGAAAAGAAAATATTTGTCGGGCAATTAAACTGCTCTTTAGAAGTTCACTGGGATTGTTAAAAAAATTTTAAAGTGAATCTGTACAACTTTTATAATTAAAATTGGATTAACAATTAAAACAAGGGAAGCTATAATTGCAATCTATGCTACATTGGTCAAACTATACCAGAAGCATGAAGCTAATAGGCACCAGACCGAAAAATCTAGAAACCTTTATAGGAGAGTTACTGATACTGTACAAATTTCCAAAGCCATATGATGAAAAATTGGGGGGAAGATTCTGTATGTTTTAGCTTGGAGAAACAACTCTTCAGTTACTGCTATGACCACTTTTTGGAAAAGATAGTTCATTTATCCTGGATGACCTGAGCAATTCAGGGACAACTTTAGAATTAAATTACAAAGAAGATTTTTTTTCTGTGTGGTGCTGGGGATTGAACCCACGGCCTTATACATTCGAGGCAAGCACTCTACCAACTGAGCTGTACCCCCAACCCTAAAGAATAATTTAAAAAACAAATTTTCTCATAGTTTCTCAGAAATGATACAAGTAGAAACTTTGATCATTAGAAAGGTGGCTAGCTTATGTAAAACTTTAAGAGACTTTGTATCCTATTGAATGCTCACTCACAGACACACTCCCTTCTTACTCAGGCTGCATGTTTATAGGAGAGTCACTTATCCCAGCTCAGCGGGCAGGGAGGCTGCGGGGGACTGGTCTCAAATGAGTATGTAATTCTAATTCCCTGTATTGGTGATTGGCTTTGTTTTGGGTTTGTGACCAATAAGAAGTGGAAAATTTGGTTGAAGTAATTTCTCAGTTAATTGGGTATCTTAGTTGTGACTGTAGCTAGATATATGCTAACAACCAACCTCTAGGAAAATCACTAAGTTTGAGATGGCATGATACAGTTAATATCACACTTGCCTTCTTGAAAAGATGTTTATAAATCCAGATTATGTAAGTTGAGTTTTCTTTTAAATGTACCAATGGAATTATTTTCAAGACAATGTCTTGACTATTGGGTTCCATTCTAGGCCCTACATTGAAAGAGAAAGCTGGGAATTTCCCAAAGGAAAACAACTAGGATGATGGGAAATTTGGAATTCATGTGGAAAAGAGTCTGAGGCTCCTTAGCCTGAGAAGAGAAACCTAGTGTTTGGTGGCTGAAAGTTTTTTTCATATAGAACAAAACTTAAATGTATTCTTTATTCCTAAGGTTGAATAGTTCAGGGAGGCAGATTCCAGTTTGTTGTAAAGAAGAACTTTCTAAAAGCTAAAACTTCCAGCAATAAACCAGGAGGCCCTATGAAACTGGGTGGTTCCAGGACATAATCAAGTAGAAGCCAACCTACCATGTTTTTCAAGGGTAATTCTTGCCTTCAGTAGCATTGAACTGGAGGATTCTGAAAAGTGCTTAGAAATAGGTTTTCTTCATTGGCACAATTTAACAAAAGAGGAAACTAAGGCTAACTGAGGAAGGTGACACATCCAGTCTCTCACAGCTGATCAGAAGTTGACATGACCAATGTAAATCCATGTCATGTACAACCACAATAATGGGACCCTAATTGGGACAAGTTGTACTTATTCCATGTATGTATAATATTCCAAAATATACTCTACTGTCATGTAAAAAAATAATAAAAATAGTTTTTAAAAAAGCCGATTAAGATCTTTTTTAAGGATTCATAATTTTTTTATACCTTTATTTTATTTATTGATTTTTATGTGATGCTGAGGATTGAACCCAGGGCCTCGCACGTGCTAGGTGAGTGCTTAAGATCTTAAAATAAAAAGAAAAGAATAAGTTGACATGGGCTAGGAGCTAGGGGAGATCTAGGGCTAAGAAGGTAGAGTAAGTTTTTGAGGCCGCAGAGCTGTTCTTTACACACATGTGAGACTTGGGAATTTGGACTTTGCACTTTATTTCAGACACCAGTGATAGCCAGACTCCTCAGTTCTACAGACATGTGATGGGAATTCAGGAAGCTGACCCCTAACTGCTTCTGTCCACCATAAAGTAAAATGCTTAAATATTAAAAAGCAGAAATGATGCCAAAATATGACACCACTGGCATTGACCAATCAGGTGAGACTCTGGCCTGTAATCACACTGGGGTATCCAGTCCCCTAATTAACTCTGCCAAAATCTTATGTTCCGAAAAGCAAAAAAAAAGGTCTTTACAGTGCAGCTAGTAGAACATGACCTCATCCTCACTTATATCCGATCTGTCCATTGAGAGGGGTTTAACGAGACTCCAGGAGAAGTCTTGAAATAGACACAAACTGAACTTTGCATGCAGGTTTGCTGGAAAGTGCTCTGGGAACAATTCTTTTGCGGGGAGTAAGGAGAGCCAGACTGGGCAGAGGGAGAAGTTGAGCCATGATACAGTGGCCGCAGAGGGTTCCATTGGTTCTCCAGGGAGCTCTAGGGCAAAGATGGCCCCACAGAGTTGGCCTACTTGAGGCACGGGGGATGGAGCTTTGTATCCCACAACCCATATTTGGAGATAGGGTACTCCCAGAGGAGAGGGTGTAACCTTGGTACGAAGGCAGTTCCTGAAGAGGAACTCAGCTGGGAGCAGTTGGGAGCCAACACTCCCAGCAGTTGGAGAATGACACCATGGGTCCTGAAGCAGCCAGGTGGCCACCATGGTGTTGCCAAAAAGCACCACTCTCCCTCGCCACTGTACTCTATGGCAGGCTGCCATGCAAAGCAGACCACTCCCATTTCCTCTGTGGGGAACCCTCCTGGCACTTGATGAGATCCCTCTGGTTAAATTAATGCTCCAAAGTACACACTCTATCTGAGGAAGGACGAGGAGAGGGCATGTGGCAGGAGGAGCTTCTTGCCCCCACCTGCCCCCATCCCAGGCCTGCCTGTTCTGAAGCAGATCTCCATGGAGGAGGGGAACGCTCTGCATATACTCTCCACCCTGGGACTCTACAGGAACACCAGCAGTGGCCATGGGAGAGGAGCTGCTGTCAGAAGGAAATGCCCATGTGTTGTAATTAACACTGGTCAAGGTTGGAGTCATGGACTTTGGAAATCTGGTGATTTTTCAGCCAAAAGAAGTACGTCAGATACAATGACCCGACACACCCAGGATCAACATCCTCTGGGAAAGAAGAAAGTGGAATCAGGACTGCTTTTGTTTCCTTGACTAGGTGGGATGCTTCACAGCCAGGATGTGACTTTCAGGCTGGTTTTGTTGCCCACATCAGCCTTCACACAGCCTCTCTCTCTTCTGACTCCAGCCTTATGAGATTATAGTGCAGCCTTGAATCATCCTTCACTGAATTGCTGATATTGTCTCCCTCTTGGCTGTGAATCACATATGATGTACTCTTTGCATCTGCAGGACACCCCACACCACTTTGAAGGCTGATTTCCAGCTCTGTTATAGGTTCTCTCTTTCCACATCCTCTCCTTCCCACACAGGACAGTTGTAGGAAAGCAGATTTTTTGTTTGCTTTAAGCAGAGTGATGGGAAGAAAGCTCGATATTTTCCCAATTCTTTTCTGAGGACCAGCTCCTAGAGTAGATGGGAAAGGGACCCTCCTGATATTCAGGTCTGTGACTGGTTTGAGGGTGTGAAGTCTCAGGAACCTCCTCTGTGGAGGTTCCAGGGAAAGGTTGAGCTTTGTCAGCCTTCCTAGTCCTCCCATGGCCTTGGAGTTTCAATCAGAGCCAAAGACCATAGACACTCAATTGGCTCCATAAACTCCCTTTCACAGTGTTCACTGTGTGCCGACTCCATGGAGCAGAAGCTATTCATATTTCCATTTTACAGAGGAGGAAAGTGAGACACAGAGAAGTTACAGTCACACAGCTGCTTAGGATAGACCTGGGTTTGGCACATGGCCATCCAGGCCAGAACCTGTGCCCAGAGCCACTGCTCTGCACTGTGGGTCAGGTCCACTGCAGAGCAACCTGATGGAATATAGGATGTAGCTCCTCATCTATTGGCCAAACTGTCATAGAGATAGCAAGGGCAGGGAGAAGGAGGCACCCCTGGGTCCTAGTCCTTGGAGTAAGTGTGACTGGTTTATGAAATGAACACAATTTAATTATTTCTCACTCTCAGAAAACTTAAAGAGCACATTTCTTAACCATGGAGGAAATCTCAGACCGTACTTATTACTTTCCCAGAGAAGCTTAGATGATAAAAAGTAAAACCCAATGTAACATCTAGATTTTAAACTTTACCTGGTTGAGAACACTTTCTCGTTCCATAGTGTATTAGCATCCTGTGGCTGCCATAAAAATCACCACAAATTTGCTGGCTTAAAACAACAGAAATGTATCCTCTCACAATTCTGGAGGCCACAAGTCTGAAATCAAGATGTTAGCAGGGCCTTGCTCCCTTTGAAGGCTCTAGGGAAGAATTTTTCCTGCCTCTTCCAGTTTCCTTTGGCTTCAGGACTTCCTTGGCTGCATCACTCCAAGCTCTGTCTCTCCATCTTCATATGCCCTTCTCTTATATGTGTCTCTCATAAGGATGTTCATCATTGGACTCAGGGCCAACCCAGATAACCCACCATCCTTAACTATTATATCCTTAAAGATTATTTTTCAAAATAAGGTCACATTCATAGGTTCTGGAGGTCAGGGCATTGACACGTCTTCGGAGAGGGCAAACATTCAACCCACCATACCCATTTGGGGCCTTCTTTTAATTTGAGAAGCTATAATAGAAGTGGGTATGTGTGGTATGTGTACATGAGGAGTTTTCTTTCTTTCTTCCCTTCCCCTTCTCCCAAGTTGTCAGTTCTTTCATGGACTAGAACAGGAGCATATGGAGAGGAAGACAGCAGGCAGAGTGAGGTAGATTTGTCCAGTTTCCATGCATTCTGAGGCTGGGGTCTTTGCATATGGCAAATGTTGGAGATTGATATTTTCACATGGGGAACTTTTGAGGATTGCCAAACCCCTACTACCCCACCCAGTTTGTTGGTTCAATAGTTGGACTGTGGGAAATACATATGCAGCCTTGGCTCACATGATTTTGGAAGAGTCAGTGTTCCCAATTCTCCTATCACTGTGCCCACCAGCAGAAACAATACCAGCTGTAATCTGTAGATTCAGAGTTATTTCCTAGTGTTTCTTAACCACCAGGAGACAGCTGTCAAGGCCCAATGAGGGGTTTTCTTAGAGCTTCCTCTCTTCTGCCTTAAGGTATATAGGAAGAACCCCTCTCCTCCTCCTCAGGGGAGGACAAAACACAATATATCAGCAGCTCTCAGCAACACAGTCTCCTCTACTGGCTATGCAGCTTCTGAAGGAAGGAAGATTTTTACCTTCTGCCTGATAGCCTGGAAATGGCAGTTGGTATAAAATTCTCTTTCAGATACGGGTGGGTTTGACTGCTGGTACTTCATTGTTCTCTGACTTTAGGACCATCACTTGAACTCGAAGACATCAGAGAAGGTCTTCTGGCTTAATTATGCTCAGTAAGTTAATGGGGGTTATTTCCCTTTCTCCCAAATTGGAGTTGCATCAAACTGTGATAAACTTTTTAGGTGTAAAAAAGTGGCATGCATATTTCAGCCTTGGTAACCTTATAAGATAGTTATTGACACATATAAGAACACAAACAATAGTAGAAATGAAGAATTATTTCCAAAAAACACGTAGTGTTTATCTACATGTGCAGAGTGGAAGGTTGGCTGTTGGGATTTGAGGAGAAAGGATGCAAAGATGAATCGGCTGCTGCACCCATACCAAGGCTTTTCTGCTCCTCTCTCCATAATTTCTGAGAACCCACTATTTGAGGCTTACCCCTTGGCATCAAGCTTCTGGAGGCTCATTTAAAGTGCACATGTCTCAGGGAGAGATCTTTTCTTAAGGCCCGCCCGATCAGCAGTTTCTCCAACAGGGCTCCGTGGAAAGGTACATTTAAACATCACCTCCTGTTCAGCCCTTTTCTTTGCCTTAACTGAGTTTCATGCCTTCATCTTCTTCAACAGAGGTGACTAAAATAACCACCTACCCAATCTCCTTGGGTGTCATCTCACACTGCAGCAACCTAAGTTTTGCACCCAGAATCCTCTGCCAGCATCTGCCAGGATCTCAGCAGGAAGCAGAGTCCCTCCCATTCAGTCTGTTCATTGGAAGAGGCTTTAATGAAAGAGCTATTTATAGAAGTGAAGGGTCAAGGGCTTAGACAGGGACTATGGGCACACAGACCAGCATAGAAGGAAACATCTAGATTTAAAGGGGAGGGGGAATAAATGAAGAGAGGCCCTGAAGTTATGAAAGAGAGGGCAGCCCAGCAGGAACCATGCCTGGTGTGGACAGCAATTGCTTTTGTGTCCCTGTCACTTCCCCCAGCCTCCCTCCAACTTCAGCTGCATTTGAAGTGCTCTTGTCCTGACAGCTTTTCACCGAAAGGCGGGAAAGTGTCTTTCTGATTTATTTCTACAGCTTTCACTGAAGTTGCACCTGCTTGACTTGCTTAGAAATGCAGCCAGAATCCTGGGAGAGTCAATGTCCCCGGGGCACCTAGTGAACAGCGGGTGGGGCCCAGGAGCTGGGAGAGAAATGTGCAGCCTCCCATCCCTTGGACAGAAATTCCAAGAGACATGTTTCTTGGAGGTCTCCAGGGGCAAATTTCAGTTGCTCCCAGCAGCAATCTCAGTGAAATATTTATATTTGTCTTTCTTCCTCTCCTGTCTGACCCTCCTTGCTCCCCGAGTCTTAGAATCACCTTCCAGATATATCTCTAAACCCCAAGTCCTTGCCTCAGGCTCTGCTTGATGGGGAGCCAGCTAAGAGGTAGATAGTCAGCCATGACCAGAACAATGGCCTGCAGAAGACAGAAATGGGGAAAGAAATATCCCTATTTCTTTCACTTCGTAAACTTCTGCCTGTGCTTCTTTTTGGCTCAACTACAAAGAAGCCAGCAGGAAGGAGTACCTGGAGGATGCAGCCTTTTGGGGCTCAGCTTCACAGGACAGAGTAGGGAGGAAAAGAAAGAAAATGGATCTGACAGGGCAAGTGGAGAGTACCAGCAGATTTCCTGAATCACAAAGCTTGCCAGTTGACTCCTTTAATGATAATGATAATCACAAAAATGTGAATGAATAGTATTTCTTAGGCCTCCTGTGCTCTTATAGGTTTTATATTGATGATCTCATTCAATGTATTCAACTACTCTGTGAGGTAGATATTTCATCATTCTCATTTCACAATGAGCATTGAGGTTACTCAATCCTTCCAAGGCTGTTTCACGAGGAAGTATATACCAGGCTAGCCTGATTTCTTGGTCAAATTTAAATTCCATAGGGAGAACTTGGTGTTCTGCCTTCAGCCTTATGCCTTATCTTCTCTAAGATTTAGTCCAGTCCTCAGCCACACAAAATGACCTGATGTATCTTAACTGTGATCCTGATCCCTTTGTCAACCTGCTTGTATTAGTCAGCTTTCCATTGCTCTGACAAAATACCAAAGTAAAACAACTTAAAGGAGAAAATGTTCATTTTGGCTCAGGGTTTCAGAGGCTTTCAGTCCATGGTCAGCTGGCTCCATTGTTTGGGGCTGGTGGTGAAGCAGAGCATCATGGTGGAAAGGGTATGGTAGAGTAGAATCCCATGGTGACAGTGGGTGGAAAGATAAAGATAGATAAATAGATATAGAAAGAAAGAAGAAAAGAAAGAAAAAATAGGAAGGAAGGAAGGAGCTAGGGACAAAGGTACCCTTCCAGGGCATGCCCCTGGTGACCAACTTTCTATAACTAGGCGCCACCTTCTAAAGTTTCCATCACCTCCCAATAGTCCATTCATCATAAACCCATGAATGGATTAAGCCATTGATAATATTAGAGCCCTCATGATCCAGTCACTTCCCGTGAGCCTCACTTCTGAACACTGGTGCCTTGGAACCAAGCCTTCAACATAGTATTGTCCTTTGAAGGACATTCCATATCCAAACCCTAATACTACCTCAGTGGCCTTCAGGTCTCAGCTTCAGTGCTACCTCCCTCTACACTCATCTGCCCTGCTGCCCCTCATCACACCACACCCATTAACTAGCCTTCCCTGTGGCCCATCACTCCCAGGAGCCAATACCAGCAACACTAACAGGACAGAACAGAGAGTTGATTGGCTGGATTGTCCCTCCCACCCGCCATGAGCTCCTTGAAGTTGTTGTATCTGCTCTTTCTTTCCCTCCACAGTGCCTGGCACATTGTGAATTTTCATTAAACACTAGTAAAGGAGGCAGAGGAGAGATGGCCCGTAAGATGGCTATGAAGGAGACCAAACCTGGTGACTGGGAGCAACATCAGGGAAGGGTAAGGTGATCAGAAACATTAAACTCCCATTTCACCCCCACTGAATGTCAAGGTCTTGACCTGCACAGTGTTCATACTCTGGAACCATGTCCTGGAAGACAGTGACCTCAGTGAAACATAGAGCTGGGTTTTGTTTTTGTGTCTGGACAGTGACATAAGTAGTAAAGCCTGCCTGGAAGGTTGATGTGGAGGTCAGTGCAGACAGGTATAGCTAAGTGTGCTCTGGGAATCAAAAGCACCCCGTGGCTGGCAAGTCATAACACTCCTGCAGGAGCGTGCTCATGGAGTTACTCATTCCTAGGAGATGGTGGGGCCCTCTGGGAGCTGCATTCATGCCCTTAATCCACAAATCTCCCTTTCATGAAGTACTTTAAGCCATGTGCACACACATTCAGAGGCATTTCTTCAAGGTATTCCATGCTCCTTGTCATTCCTGAGATAACTCTGAGTGTGCAAGATCGGACTTATGTGCTTTGTCACTGACTCTGTTGGCTGTGGTTGAGCATTGATGGGGACTGTGGCATTGACTTTCCTTGGGTGTCCATTTGGAAAGTCCAGGGAATGATTCTGGTAGTATCTTTGGGAAGCAAATTTCTCCTTCAAGCCACTAAGAAATCAATGTAGTGTGTTATTGCTTCTGCCTCCCCTTGTATTACTGTCCAACTGGAACAAATTGATAGATCTGCCTAATACCTCAGAATTTCTTTAGTTCATTTTCTCTGTCTACATTTGATTTTGATACCCAGAGAAAATAAGAAAAGTTGCTTAAGGTCCTATAAACAGTAGATATCAGACTGGAGCCCAAAGCCAGTTCTTAGGATTCTTCATCTAGCTGCTTCCCCATTCCTCATTTAAGTCACTGCCTTATGCTGTCACCCACAAGGCCTCCCATGGCCAGTCATTCCTATTGTGGGCTGAATTGTGCCCACTCCCCATTCACATGTCAAAGTCCTGCTACCTCAGAAAGTGACTGTATTTGGAGACAGGGTCCTTATAGAGGTCATTAAGTTAAAATAAAATCATTACAGTGAGTTCTGATTCAATAAGACTGGTGTCCTCATAAGAAGAGAAAATCAGAACACAGACATGCACAGAGGGAAGGCCATGTGAAGACACAGGGAGAAGATCACCATCCGCAAGCCCAGGAGAGAGGCTGCAGTGGAGGCCAACCCTGCTAGCTCTTTAATGTTGGACTTCCAGCTTCCAGAATTGTGAGAAAAATAAATTCCTATAATGTCAGCCAGCCAGTCTGAGACACAAACTAATACAATTCCTCATTAAAAACTGGTTGAGGAAGAGAGAAGGAAAAAAAAGGAAAAACAAAATTATCAACCCTTTCTGTCTCATATTTATGAATCTTTTTCACTGAACTAACAAATACAATAAAAATGCTGTTTCTTTGATTTCACAACAAATTTTTCCCATGTGTGAAATAGGTATGTTAGTGGAAAGGCAGTGGAAATTCAGCACAGTAGATTTTAAAAACAAGAAAATCCAGTGGGGAGAGGGGGAAATTAATAAGCAAGACGCCTCATTCCTAACATTAGATATGTTTTGATTCACACAGCCATCCACTTATCTCTCTAGTGAGAAATCTCACTTTATTAATTACCATGTAGGAAACTGTCTTATTAAGCCAAAGACAGTCACTTCCTGCTTCCTAAAAATGTGAGCTTCAGTCATGCTAAGAGTGTTCCAGAAACTTTGCTAACTGTCCTAAGCTCCCACTAAAGAGTGTTCCAGAATCTCTGCTAACTGTCCTAAGCTCTTTGAAAAGACACTCCAAAGTTTTTTTTCCCTTGACAAAAGAAACAAAAATATATGTTAACACAAAGAAAAAGATGAAGTTTATTGGAAAATTTTTCTCCAGGAATGGGAAGTTTCTGGGAAAGCCCCCAAGCACAGCAGTTTCTGTAACCAGTACTATTTTCCTTTCAGAGATATCATAAGTCAGAATTTCCATGTTTGCAAGGCATTCTTGTCTTCATTACATTTATGATAGTTTATTCTAGCAGGTGACAGCACTCCAGGGACTCTAAGAAGGGAAGGGCAATTAAGATTTATGACAAAGAACTGCTAGCACAGTTCACATAAAGCATTCGATGACATCACAGTGCTGCTAGCAAGAAGAGCTCAAAAAATCCTGAAAATGCCCCAAAGTCTAAAAGGGAAAAAATAAGCCCGGCTCACAAATAATTGCTGCTTCTCATTTTCCACCATCTCCTCCTTCTCTCTTTTCCTTCTCCTCCTTTCTTGGCTTCTAGAAGAGGGAAACTGACCCAGAAGAGGACACTTAACTCTTTAACTAGAGACACTAGGTCTTCTTTCCTAATATCACACAGTCCTGGCTGCTGATTCATGGGCCTTTGGTGTCCATTGGCCAAGGCTAAAAGGAACCAGGGAAAAATATAAAATTACATATAAGAGGAAGTGAGGGGAAAGGGAAAAAAAAGGGAGAGAAATGAATTACAGTAGATGGGGTAGAGAGAGAAGATGGGAGGGGAGGGGAGGGAAGGGGGTAGTAGAGGATAGGAAAGGCAGCAGAATACAACCGTCACTAGTATGGCAGTATGTAAAAATGTGGATGTGTAACCGATGTGATTCTGCAATCTGTATACGGGGAAAAAATGGGAGTTCATAACCCACTTGAATCAAATGTATGAAATATGATATGTCAAGAGCTTTGTAATGTTTTGAACAACTAATAATAATAATAATGATGATAATAATGATAATAATAAAGACAGGGAGAGAAAAGGTTTAGAGTCAACTGGATTAGGGGCCATTTCTCACCTCTGAGAACTGTGGCTTCCCAGTAATGCCCCAGGGCCTGCCTCCTGGCTTCACAAGTGGCAGGGACTTGGTTCTTGAGTTCTCTAGTCATACGTTTTGCTCTCTGGTGCTACTGGTCTCTTAGGAGAAAAGTGCTGATTCTAGTAAAAAATAGCCCTTGAGGATTAGGTCCAATCTTTGTGGTCACATCTACCTGGTTCCTTTACTTTTGCAGGCTGTGTGAGTTGAGGCAGGTTATTCAACTGCTCTGAGCCTCAGCTTCTTTCACTAAATCAGGATAATAATACCTGCCTCAAAGGATTAGTATAAAGTAAAAATTTTAAAATGCATTGTTTCTCAGGGTTATTGCACCCAGGAACCCATTAATACCTTTTGTAGCCAGCAACCCCTACTGGGGTTGAACACAGAGCTTTATGGATAAGGCTTTGCATTTGTTGCTTTTATTGGCTCAGTAGATAATTTTTAAAGTAACAGCAAGCTCAGAATGCTAACCCACAGTGTGAGAACACTGAGATAGTGTTTGATCCTAGGAGCAGATTGGATGATGGAATGAGGTTTGTGGAAGAAAGAAATGGCACATGAATTGCACTATTTTCCTTACTCTTCTTGATGTATTTCTGAAGGCACCCTTATCCCCATATTTTTATGGGGAATTGGTGTCTGAGGTTATATTAGTTGCCCACAGTTACAGTTTACTGGTGAAGGTACTGGGGTTTGGAATCAAGTCATCCTATTCTAAAGCCCATTCTTCCAATATAAGATCCAGGCCCTGGCAAGAAGGGAGAAGGTGAAGAAGACAAGTTGTGCTTACCTTATAAACATGGGTTAATGATTGTGGAGAAGGAGCTGTGTGGTCACTGAAGGACGTAGTCACATTCAGAATACATGAGCATGGGTGTTCCTCTTGGGAAAAAAAAATCCTCCTACTCTGATGTGTACATTTTAAACTTAGGGAAAGTTGAAAGGGATCTGGGTGGAGTTGGGCTCCATAAAAATCACTACCTTTATGGTTAAAGATTGATTATGTGACCACAATGTTCTGGGCATATAAATAGACTTGACCTTTGCCCTTAGGAAGCCCAGAGTAAACACACAAGATTTATAGCCAGAGTGTTGATGTCAGTTGAAATGTTTTAGGACCATACACATTCCAGGAGTCTAGCAGGCAGAGTTGAAAAATGTGGCCTACAAGGAAGTTTGGAATGGAGAGAGTTGTCCAATCTCTGTGGTCACATCTACCTGGTTCCTTTACTTTGGCAGGCTGTGTGAGTTGAGGCAGGTTATTCAACTGCTCTGAGCCTCAGCTTCAATCACCAAATCAGGATAATAATACCTGCCTCAAATGACTAGTAAAAATTAAAAATTTAAAAATGTATGTAAAAGCCAGGCACATGATAGTTGCTAAATAAAGGATAACTGTAGCTATGAAAATCTCCTGGCTGTCTACAGGGTGATATCCAATCTCTGCTCCCTGCTATTTAAGGCTCTCTGGAGTTAGCCCTCACTTACTTCCCCAGTGTTTGTCCTGCTTTCCTTCATGAAGGCTCATTTTCCTTTATATCTGCACTCTGGGAGTTCAAAGTTAACACCCTTGGCAATGAGTTTCTTATAGACAAACACCTGAAAAAAATTTAATCTTGGGTTCCATATTGTTTTGCCATGCTTTGTCATTTGGAGCTTTATGAGCTGATTGCCAATCAGCTTCACGTGGATTCTCTTGCCTATTTCACTTAGGAAGACCAAGTCCTCAAGGATCACATTCCTCATGGCTGTCAGATGCAGTTCCTGGGACAACTAAGCTTTAAAAATCACTACCAGATGGGCTGGGGTTGTGGCTCAGAGGTAGAGCACTCGCCTACCGTGTGTGAAGCCCTGGGTTCGATCCTCAGCACCAAATAAAAATAAAGATATTAAGAAATATGTATTTTTAAAAATTACTACCAGAGCTTGATGTTGCCACAGTCTGGGTGTTGGTGTCCCTCCAAAATTCTATGTGATGATATTAGAAGGTGGGGGCTTTGGGGAGATGACTGGTCATGGGGACAGGGCCCTCATAAGTGGGATTGGTGGCCCTGTACAGGAGGCCCCACAGAGCTGCCTTGTCTCCTGCCATGTGATGTCACAGGAGGAAAGCATCGTCTGTGATTCAGAAAGCAGGCCTTACCAGACACCAAATCTGCCAGGGCCTTGATCTTAGATTTCACAGTCCATGGAACTGTGAGAAATACATTTCTGTAGTTTACAACTCTTGACTTACTAAATAACTGTATGAGGCCATATTTGACTCATATATTTCAACCCAACCCCAAATGTTCTAGCTGATATAACTTAGAATTCAACTGTCTTTTATTAGACCAGCCATTAAAAAATGATTCGCAAAATGTAAAACAATGCCATTCTACTCTCTAATTTTTCTTTTGTTTTAGAAAATTATCATTTTCACAAATATGTATTATTATAATTGGGCTTATTTTTTAAATGACAAATATTCTTAAAATGTATTTTTCAGTTTCTAACTGGTTAAATATCTATCAATCTACACCAACCACATTTATTTCTTTAAAGTTTTCAGTATTTCTTAAGGGTATGAAGAAGCTTTGGAACCAAAAAGTGAGAATGACTGACTTAGAGTAAAAGTTCCACCCGCTTCAAAAAGCTGTCCAATCATCCAATTGGGGGTCAGGAAATTTTTCTTGAATTCCTGTAGCCCTTTAGTATCCACTCTTCTGTCACTTGATAATATCTTATTTCTATTTTAAAATCTATAAAATATAAGCTTCACTCGGGCCAGAATCCTGTCTTACTGCTTTTGGGGGACAAGATGAGGAAAGTCCACAATACATACTTGCTGTTGATGGGCTATAGCAGAGAGACCTATGTTCCTGGCATTAATGGTCTTGAAAGGACATTGCTGGTACATCAGAACTTCACTATCTCTTACAAATGCTGTTGGGATAGTGGTCTGAATTAGTGAGAAATCAGAATTTAAAAATATATATATATATAAAATTGACATTTGAATTTTTTATTATTATAGTTATACTTTAAATACTTTTCAATTAAAATAAGACTAACACATAAATACTACAGAAATTTGTAAATTACAAGAAAAAAACCCAAAAAACCCTCTTAAAATAAATAGTATCTAGTTGTTTTTCAGCTTTTAAAATATTAAAAATGACCTGTAGTCTCACAATGTAGAGACAATGATTGTCAGTGTTTAGGTCTGTTGCCTTTGTGGACGTATAGCATCTACAACGCAAGAGTTTTATTAACATCTAGTTTACACAGATGTTTTTTGATTTACAATGGAGTTATGTCCCCTTAAACCCATCGTAAGTTGAAATCATCATAAGTTAAGAATGCATTTAGTACACATAACCATATGTTAGTAACACAGTATGCTGCAGACAATTGGTTGTCTGCCTTCCTGATTTTGTGATTGACAAGGAACTGGACTTCTTGTTGCTGACTAACATTACAAGAGAGTGTTGTATAATATGTTGGTAGGCCAGAAAACATCAAAATTTTAAATTTGAAATACAGTTGCTATTGAATATTTATCACTTTCATATCATAAAAAAGTTCCTAAAATCATTTGGTTGAACCATTGTAAATGGGAACTGTGTATAAATTTCCTATTCATGAATTAAACAGAACTTTGAAAACATTATTCTTTTTAATTCTGTTAAGTTTCAAGTATGCACATTTAGGCTGCTTTTATTTATTATTTTTATGGATAATACTGTAATGAACATTGTGATTTTATATGTCAACTTGACTGCCCCCACAGCTGGCAATGAATTATTTCTGGGTGTGTCTGGCAGTGTGTTTCTGAAAGCGATCAGCACTTGCATTGGTAAGACTAAGCAAGGAAGATACACTCTCTCCATTGTGAGTGGAAATTTTCTCACCAGTGTGAGTGGGCACCGTTTATTATGTTGAAGGGGCAAATAGAACAAGAAGGCAGAGTGAATTTTTTCTCTATTCCTGAGCTGGGACATCCATTTTCTCCTGCCCTGGGACATCAGAGCTGCTGGTCCTCGTGCCTTCAGACTCAGACTAGGAGTTCTACCATTGGCTTTCATGGTTCTAGGTCTTTGAGTTGGAATTAGAACTACACTATAAGCTTTCCTGGGCCTCCAACTTTCAGACAGCACATCATGAGACTTATGAGCCTCCATAATCGTGTAAGCAAATCCCTATTAATAAATCTTTTTCTACATCTCTCTCTATATATATCCTATTGGTTCTGTTTCTCTGGAGAAACCTAACACAAACATTCTCAAAATGAAACAATAGATCATTTATTCAGAGTAGATTCCTAGAAATGGGATTATTAGATCATCAGGAATTACAGAATGCATTTGATTAATTTAAATTTGTGTAACTTGAAAAATGATATGTTTGCATTATGGCCAGTCAACAAAGACAGCGTGGAAAATTGGAAGCCAGATAGTACTTTCAACTGTGTAGAGTCGGCTTCTGACACATTTTGGAGAGAGATAAAAGTTTGTTTTCTGAATCTTTCTGCCTCTCTCTGTCCCCTGATGTGTTCCCTATCTCCAGAACTTGGGTACTGAAAGGTGTCTGCTATACCCTCAAATGTGAGGGGAAGTGTCTGTCAGGGAGCTTACAAAGCCAGAGAAACCAAGTCTGGATAATTTGAACACAAAGAGATCATGTTACTCAGTTTTAATTGCTGTGACCTGACAAGAACAACTTAGAGGAGGAAAGTTTTATTTTGGCTCATTGTTTCAGAGGATTTAGTCCATCTGTTGACTCCAAGGCACAAACATCATGGCAGAAGGGGCTGGCCTAGAAAAGCTTCTCAGCTCACGGCAGCCCGAGAATCAAGAGAGAGGAAGGGACTGGAAACAAGATTAATCCTTCCAGGGTAAGTCTCAACTTCCTCTAACTAGGTCCCACCTCCCAGTAGTTCATTTAACGATCAATGGATTAATCCACAAGTGATTAATTTACTGATGAGGTCAGAGTCCTTAAGACCCGATCATTACCTTAAAGTCCCACCTCTGAACCTTGTTGCATCGGGGACCATGCTTTCAACATCTGAGCTTCTGAAGTTATTCTAGGTCCAAACCAACAAAAATGTGTTAAAATATTGAGTCACTCATTGAATTTATAGGAGCTCCAGAAAGCTGGTTCTTGAAGCTATGTGGCCAGGATAAGCCTCATGAATTACAGCAGAACTGTTCCTAAAAAGACTGCACTGCTTGTACCACTTTGCCATGACTGTCTTTGGAGTTTGCTGTCACAGCTGCCTCCATATATTTTATGATGGATATCTGCTGATCCTCCAGCTTCTGAGTCACCACCTGGCGTAGGTGCATTGATTAGCATTGCCTTTTGATTGCCCTCATTCAAATTACGGTGGATGCTAGGAAAGTGAGACTTTGGTATTGGAAAGTGTTCTTGCTTCTTATAAGATGTATCAAGAGGAGCAGCTCATAATATTGGAAAATGGCTCAGATACTGAGCTGTGAAAAATAATGATAATAAAGAATGTTTACAATAGACAGTGTAACTGATGATCAAGGGCCTGGGAACCTAGGATCTATCTTAGGAGACAAAATACTGATGGGCCTTTCTGTCAACTGTAGAGGAGGAAGCAGGTCGGATTCATCATCATTTTCTGGAACTTAGGACAGAGTAGGTGTGCAGTGCATTTTTCTTGAGGGAATGAGTGGATGAGTGATGGATGATGGTTAGATGTAGCTGATGGGATGTATGCTGTCCACCATGGAAAGTGCTGACACCCCATATTTCCTTCATTTCATGGATGCTGTCACTGGGAGTGGAATATGGAGTAGGCTGAAGATACCAACTGTCCCCCAGGTCTTTGCCTTCTCTCTCATCCATATCTTTGTGGAAATTGTCCAGGTTACAATACATGGCTTTTTAATTCCCCCAAAGACTAGAGCGCTTGGATTTTAAGTCTATTCTCTCCCAAGATGAATATCCAAAGTTTGCAGATTAAACAAACAAACAAACAGAAAAAACTCCAAAACCAATAGGACTGAAAAATCAGTGTAAGACAGACACCTGGGTGGAAACTTGGAACTTTTATAAAGGCTGGTTTTGGGTAAAGAAGGTTCTACATGAAAGCAGAAGGCATTCTGGATTTATGTTTCTGAATATATTATCTTTCTCTTCCCTTCTACCACTCCACTACTGCCTGCTCTTTAAAAATAGAATAAATTTTCAAGTTGAGAAATTTTTTGTGTAGTTTATAAATGGGAGAGAGAGAGGTTTGGAAAGTAGTCAATTCTGACTGATTTTGATTTTCCAAGTCTGATTTCCATTATTAGAAAAGGGGAATGCAATAAGAGATGATGTCATCTATTGGAACTGCTGAAGAATGAGGACAGTTAAGGTCCTGCCTTGCTTTATTCTGGTTTTTGTTAAGTGCCAAAGAGGACTATGGAGATGGATGGCGTGGGATAATTGTTGGCAACGCACCTGAATATTGGATCTTGTTTTCCAGGACCACGAAGGCTAGTCCCTTTAAAGACACTATGTCTCTATCCTATTCTACATTGTTTTTCCCCCCCTTTCTAAATAGATCCCTTCTAACTGTAGACATCATAAATATAGAGTACAGATCATTTATACATCTGAGCTGCCATATGCTAACTCACAGCAGTCCTTGGAGAAAAAAAAAAAGCAGGGAAGTGAAAACACAAGTCTTCTTTGGCTTACGGTTACACCCACTAAACCCCACCCAGCAGAACTGTTTAGGATTGAGAACAGCTTGCTTAATATCCAAGCCCATATGGGGTTGACGTTTCCTCACCGAGTGCCCTTGTCTCACTATATTGAAGATGCATTAATTGCTCTGCCTTCCCCCAGATTTTTTAAGTAATTGGTTACTCGCTGCCAGCAAACCCAGCCACTTTTGAGGCACAACATGAGCAGTTCCCTTAACCAATGCTGCAGTGTTTGAGCTGCTGCCAATGAGACTGTTCCTGGGAGCTGGCAGATGGGTCACAGCTCCTTTCGACGGATGAAGATGTAGATGCTCAGAGCTCAGAGCTCAAATCCAAGTAACAAAGTTGGACAAGGTCTCCTAGGCCCCTTCCAGCCCTAATTGCCTTGTATTCCCTTGACATTCTAGCACATTGCGTAGCCATAGAGAGCACATAATGAGAATTAATAACCGTGTGTGTTGACAGGAATGAATATGTTTAAACCCCGGATAACCGTGGCAAACATTTGCTGAGTGCTCACTAAGTGACAGGCTTCATTCTAATTAATGCCTTAAATTTATGATCTCAGCCAGTTCTAGAGTCTATTATGGCTCTTCTTTTAGAGATGGGGAAACTGAGGTGCCAGATGGACTAAGTAAGTTGCCCCAGGTTGCAGTTATTAAGAGGCAGAGTTCTGATATGAACAGTGGCTGTTCCACTCCAAAGCCCGTGTTCCTCAGAATAACAATGACAAGAGCTACAGATACGGAGGAAACACACACAGCGCCAGGCACTAGTCTGAGAATTTCATGTGAAACTGAGTTTGATAATTTTTACAGCAGTACAAGGGAAATACTAATACAAGCCTGCCTTGTAGAAATGAGGAATCTGAAACACAAGATGTTGAGGGTGTGGCTCAAGGTCACGCACAGATCGTAAGTGGCAGAGCTGAGATTTAAACCTAGGGTTCAGAATATGTGTTCTTTATCACATGCTGTTTGGGGACAGAATCCCTAGACTTAGCTACAGAGCACGATGAAGCAACACCTCCTCACCTGTGGCAGGGAGGGAGCGGGCAGCTTCCTGTCAGGAGTTCTTTGGGTCATGTTCTGTGCTTTGGTTCTGAGTCATGCTTTCAATACCTGCATGGAAATCTCTCCTCCCACCATGGACAGATGGCTTTCTTGGGTGATCTAAATGGCCTCAATCATCTCTTGCATATTTCTAAGAAAGTTAAAAAAAAGACTGTGGTTTGTCTTTAAATGGAAACACAAAGGTCCCAGTCCAAGAGTGCTAGGGCAGTGAGGGGTACCAGAAAATGCCATCCTAAATATGCATCTTCGACATTTGGATCATTCAAAGCTAAAGGCCATGTAGAACCAATGGGCCCAGGAAAACTCCAAAAACAAGGCACACGTTTTCTTTATATAAAGTAAATTTACATTTTTAAAGGAAAATTTCATGTAAAAGGTGTCTCCCCCTCCTCTAGCAGGAAGAGCAGGACTCTTAGCATCTCTTATCGATGGAGATGGCACCAACTTCAATTTAGCAAACCTTTGTTTAAAGCATCTTTGTTCATCATAGTTTTCCTGATGACCTTCTGGTCAACCCTGACCAGAAGCCCCAAACCCTTTCTCCTCACTTAGACTAAGATAGTGCATCAGCCCAAGACTGGACCACCTCTCTGGCTGGCTCATCACTGTGTGCTCCCATGCAGATGTGTAATGTTCATTAAAAACCTTGGGTTTGATTTGTCTTTTGGCAATTTGAATTATAGGGTTACAGCCTATGATAGAGTGAAAAAGAATTTTTCCTTCTCCCTAGATTGGGGATAGTTACTGGTCCCTGGAGCCTGCCGTGCCCAGTGTCCAGGAGTTGATTTACCATGGGCTCCCTGGGAAGTTCAGTAGCAATGGTAATTGTCCTGCCTAGCACCAACCTCCCTTATGCTAACACATACTCCTTGACACAACAGAGTGTATGACCTATCAGACCAAGTAGAGTCCTCCACAGGGATTTTCCTCGTTAGGACTGATGAGGCTTATTTTTGTCTCTTGGTGCCCAGTGGCCTGTGGGTAGAAAAAAATCATGCTGATGGCAGGGACTAGTAATGGAGAAACTCTCGGAAGCCTCAGGGCCCATGCCACAGTCTTCCCCAGTCACTTCCTGTCTTTTCCATTGACATTAGATAGCGATTTGTTATTTACATTAAACACCTTGGAGATGAGTTTGCCTTATGCAACTGTATGGAAAATATCGAAGAGGAATTAATTACTTAATCTCTGAAAAATCCTGTGATTTTTGAATTCTTGTTGCTCTTCCTAGTACATGACCTCTCCATCATGTGCAGTAACTCTGAAGACAGATTTGCGAGAATATTCCAGGAGTCTCACACTCAAGACACATCTGTGTCCATCCCTGCAATGTACCACTGATTTGACATTTATTGGGTGTGTTAATTTGCTAGGGCTATGTATTAGTAAGCTATAACAAAACACTGGATGCAGGCCACTTTATAAAGAAAATAAGTTTAATTTTTTACAGTTTTGGAAGCTGGAAGTCCAAACTTTGTGACACAGGCCTTGGTGAGGGTCAGCCTTAGCTACATTGCACCTTGGTGGGAGCATATGTGTATTTCTGTATGTCTGGTCTCTGTCCTTCCTATATACAATCAATCAACAAATATATGAAAGAATATTCATCATGTCTAGAAATTAGAGAAATGCAAATCAAAACTACACTGAGATTTCATCTCACTCTAGTCAGAATGGCAGCTATTATGAAGACAAACAACAATAAGTATTGGCGAGGATGTGGGGGAAAAGGTACACTCATACATTGGTGGTGGGACTGCAAATTGGTGCGGCCAATCTGGAAAGCAGTATGGAGATTCCTTAGAAATCTGGGAATGAAACCATCATTTGACCCAGCTATCCTTCTCCTTGGTCTATACCCAAAGGACTTAAAAGCAGCATATTACAGGGACACAGCCACATCAATGTTTATAGCAGCACAATTCACAATAGCTAAACTGTGGAACCAACCTAGATGCCCTTCAGTAGATGAATGGATAAAAAAAAAATGTGGTATATATACACAATGGAATTTTACTTAGCAATAAATGAGAATAAAATCATGGCATTTGCAGGTAAATGGATGGCATTAGAGAAGATAATGTTAAGTGAAGTTAGCCAATCCCCCAAAAACAAATGCCAAATGTTTTCTCTGATATAAGGAGGCTGATTCATAATGGGGTAGGGAGGGGGAGCATGGGAGGAATAGATGAACTCTAGATAGGGTGGGGGGACAAGGAGGGAAAGGAGGGGGCAGGGTGTTAGCAAGGATGGTGGAATGTGATGGACATCATTATCCAAAGTACATGTATGAAGACACGAATTAGTGTCAACATACTTTATATACAGAGATATGAAAATTTGTGCTGTATATGTGTAATAAGAATTGTAATGCATTCTGCTGTCATTTATTTCTTTTTTAAAAATCAATAAAAAACCCCACCAGGATTCAACCATGGGAGCTCCACCTTCATGACCTTATCTAAACCTAATCAGTTTTCAAAAGCCCCCCCACCTCTAAACACCATGCTCAGGTTGAGTTTTACTCACTTAATGCCATTAACATGTGACTTTGGGAATTGATCTTCCACAGGAGTAGGAGATGGGGAATCAGAAATCATTGAATCCATAGCATGCTGCCACACTGGAGTGCCACAGATGATGTTGCTTTAACAACAGAAACTTACTGTCTCCCAGTCTGGAGGCCAGACGTCTGAGACCAAGGTGTCAACAGGTCAGCTCCTTCAGAGACTCTAAAGGAGAATCTGTTTGTCTCTGCCATTGCTGCTGTTGGGTTTCATGCACTCCTTTGTATTTCTTAGCTGTGGATGCATAGCCCTTGCCCCTGCCTTGGTGGTCACATGACATTCTCCCTATGCACATCTGCACCCATATTTCCCCTCTTTACAACGATGCTCGTCGTGTTGGATAAGAACCCATCCTAATGACCTCATCCTACCTACATCTGTAATGACCCAGGTTCTAAATAAGGTCACATTATGAAGTACTGAAAGTTAGGACTTCAACACACAAATTTTAGAGGATACAGTTTAACCCATAACAGGGAACCATCAGGGAGACTACAGACCAAAGTGCTGCCTCGTTATGTACCTAGCTGGTGTCTTTGGGAAGGACCACAGAGGTACTGACCCTGGATACTCTCACTTCCCTTTCTTGAGTTGCTTGACCTTGGTTGGGCAACTCATTTCACTCTTCTGGGTTTGAAAGAAGAGCAGAGTGGGCTAGATTGATGGTTCTTAATGGGCTAGTTTTGGTTAGGGTAAGTTGGTCAATCAGCAATGTCCACGCTGACCTCACTTGACACTTTCTTCACTCAGAGGCATACTAAGTGGGCCATCTGGTGTGTGTGGGGGGGTATCCTACCAATAACTTTGTTTAGAAGTGTTGGTGCACAGAGATAGCACAAAACAGATCATTGTTTTTCAGTTCTCTACAAATAATACACTGCCTTATTGCCTGTACCCTGGAGACTGTTCAGGTGGAGTGACCTCCTAGAGCCCCTATTTTGTATGTCCCTGCTTTGCCCCCAGTGGTTCTGTTTTTATCTGTTTTATGAATATAATTTATATTTTAATCTGTTTTATGTTTCAGAATTCTAAGGAAGTTTGTTTGAATAAATGTCTCTGCTAAAACAAAACAAAACAAAAAAACCCTATCTGAATCCACAAAACATCCAAAGCATAGATGGTTCAGTTTCCTTTTTTGTTCTAAAATTCTATGTGTCTTTATAAAAACAATTTCAGTCTTTTCATAATTTTCACTCTCTACCTTTCAGAAAGCTAATTTTATTAAATATTAACATAATTATGATACAATAATGTACTGATGTTGGTTAAAGTAAGGCAAATATTTTCAGTTTTTGTCTGAGCCTGGGATCAAATGGAAGATGTCAGATTAATGGAGGTGAGACAGGAGATCAGTTCTTCACCTCCCAGGTCTGTGGGAGAGTAGCCTTTAATTCAGAATTGTCCTTCCTCATTTAAGCCACCTGGAGTGTCTTACATATATAATTCCTCTTCTGAGGAGGATCCTTTTGACATGTCTCCGAAACATCAGTTTGGTCCTCTTGTGAAGACACTAATCTGTAGGCTACATAGCATGGAACTTGTCCAGCCGTGGAACCAAACCCTCCCAGGCACTCCCTGCCAAGGGCTCCTTGCCCCCACAAGGGCTTCTATGAGTGCAGCTGTATCCCTTTTTCTCCTTTCTCCTGGCATCCTCAGGCTGCTTCTGCCCACAGCACCAGAACCAGAACCCTGCTGAGATTTTCTCTCATCTCACTCTTCTTGTATCAGGAAGGAGAAATATTTCAATGCATCGTGACACTTGCTAATGCTGATTAAACATTTAACTCTGGGACAGACACTATTGCAAGTGCTTTCTTTCCATGTTCAGACTGAGTACCCTTGTCTGAAATGCTTGGGATCAGAAGTGTTTCAGCTTATAGATGTTTTCAGATTTTGAAATATTTGCATATACACAATGAGCTACCTTGGGTAGGAGACCTAAGTCTAAACACAAAATTAATTTATATTTCATATTCACCTTACACAAAGATAATTTTATACATTTTTTTAGCGCAACTGCTTTTTGTGACCTGCCACACGAGGGCAAGTGTGGAATTTTCCACTTGCACTCTCACTTGCTCAAAAAGTTTTGGATTTCAGGTATGATATTAGGAATGTGAAACCTGTGTTAGTTTGTTTAATTCTTCTATTAACCTTAGGAGGCAAGGCCACCATCATTTTTATTTACCACATTAGAATCAGGCACAGACAGATTAAATAACTGGCGTGAGAAAATGGGAAAGGGAGGCTCTGAATCCAGAAAGCCTGTGGTATTAATCGCCACGACCACACACAGGTGTATTTAAATGTTCCTTTAGAAGACAATTATGTGAACTGTATACCTTTTAGCTTGCCACTAAAGCAATGCTAATGGAGCCAGAAAGGGAACATAATGGCATTTATTAATTAATGAAATTCTCTATAACTAGTAATCTAGAACAGAACTAACATATACCCTACTCTTTAAGAGGGCAGGAGTAGAGGAGGGGAATCAATCTATTTTGAGTTAAAATTCAGCATAACAAAACATAGTTTTCTTTTCTTGCAGTATGGTGGTAAATGTGACCTCCTCTGTTTCCTCTTGCCCCGGTGGGGAAAGAGGAATTTCCCTGGTTTCTCTCCCTTGCATGGCCATGGAGGAAGGTCCCAGAAACAGAAGAAGGGGTGTCATCAGAGACATGGAGATCATGGAAGGGATTCAGTAGTGGACAACAGGGAGCAATTTCTCTAAGGGATAAGAAGTGCTTGTCTCAAGTTTGGGTTTGCCTTACATACATTTTGTTTTCATTTTGCAGCTTCTGTGATCAATCAAGCTATATCAATGCAGATAAAAGTAGGCTTTTTTTGTAGTTAATAGAACAAAATTTTTGTTCAGCTTCATATTAACAGCATCCATATGTGTTATGGAACACTCTAGAAGGTCTGAGCCATGCCATCTCCCTTTCTATTTCTTTGCTCTCCATTGCATTAACTTCATAACCCATTTTCACTTACAGCAACTACTGTCTCCAATTCATCCTCAGTGCTGTTTGGTTGCTTACATTATCTACCTGAAAATGTGAATCTGATTACTTCCCATAATACACAAAACCCAGTGTTATTTTTCCTGTGTCCAGGGAACCACCTGGGGACCCACCTATCTTTATAGCTGGATAGGTCATGTCCTGCGTAACTTAGGTCCTTCCCTCACTCCCTTGCCACTTAAAATCCTTCCCATTCTCTAGGACCTCTACCCTATAGTACCACAATGATAAAGCCTTCCCCTGTCCCCTCAATGGAATGAACTTCATTGCTTGACATCTGGCAAGAGCAGCACCCTGCAGGCCCCCACACTGTTTTGGAGACCATATTGAATTCTTCCAGTTTACAATTTCGAGTTTGTTCTGTTGTTTTTGAGCACCTGGACCTAGATATATGATTCAAAGGAAAGAATCTCCTTCCTTATTACTTTGCTTCTGGAGTTTATGCTGTGTTTCCTTCCTGTCGTCTAGAGATGCCATTTCAGAAATGCAAACTGCTGCACAGCCACATTTTATTATGCGTAGCTGGACATGTTACAATGTGGTCAGATGGTTTTCAGATGATTTTAAGTCCTTTTGAGGCCTTTAATTATGACCACATGGATGCAGGTTCAAAATGAGGGTAAACTGACTTTTTTTTTCCTTTACTGGAACTGAGAACTAAAATCCGGTTTTGTTTTTTAATGAAAATAATCTCAAAAAATTTACAAATTTGTAAAAACAAACAAAAACAAAACAAAGCAGTGCAGTTACCAAACATTATTCCCCTTTCCCTAGAGAAGCCAAGACACATAGATGTAATTGAAGAACTTTGTCTCGTTTTGTTTGTTTTGTTTTGCTGCAGTTCCTCCAGATTTGGTGGGTAATTCCCACACTAAACTTCACAAACTTTACTTTGGTTTTTAAAATATCTGTAATTATATTTCACATTTTTTTCTTATAATAGTTACTTTGTATAATCACTTTCATAAGAGGGAAGAGGGTAAAACGTGGTATGTTATACATAGAAAATGATTAAAAGAAGAAAAATATCTGATTTGGAAGACTTTTGGTAATATTACCGGGTGTTATGGTTTGGATGTGAAGTGTCCCCCAAAAGCTCATGTGTGAAACAATGCAAGAAGGTTTAGAGGAGAAATGATGTAGTTATGAGAGTCTTAACCCAATCAGTGAATTAATGCCCTGATGGGATAAACTGAGTGAACCTGAAGGCAGGTAGGGTGTGGCTGGAGGGGGTGGGTCATTGGGGGGCATGCCTTTGGAGTATCTGGCAAGTGGAGTCTCTCTCTCTCTCTCTCTCTCTCTGCATTCTGATCATCATGTGAGCTGCTTCCCTCCACCACACTCTTCTGCCATGATATCTTGCTTTATTCCAAGCCCTAAGGAATGGGGCTGGCTGTCTATGGACTGAGATATCCGAAACCATGAACCCTCAAATAAACGTTTGCTCTCCTACAATTGTTCTGTTTGGGTCTTGTAATCACAGCAGTGAAACTAAAACCCTGGAATAAAGTTAAATGGTATCCTTTGAAAGCTTTTACATGAGTCATTTATACAACTAATAATCACATTAATGGAAAGCTATTTTCATAAAATAAAAATAGCCTTTACCTTTCCAAAACAAAAATAAAAAGATAAATAGAAGCTGTAGGATTAAAAAGCACCATCGGTTTCTTCTTGCCAATAATAGTAGCAACAGGATAACCCACTTTAATTTTGACAAGGGTGTCACATTGATATTGATGTGGATAAATTGAACTTGGGAAATATTCTGCACAAACTAGGTAAAGTCCATTGGAACCATCAAATAACATAACCAGTTTTGATTTTGATAAAGGGCACTGACTATAAATCTTCTTGGTTATTATGGATCACTAATGTGGTTAGGATGTTTTTTAATAGGAAAAAAATTATAATTTTAGGAGTACAGATAAGAGCTTTGTATATGTGCTTCTCATTTTCCCATTTGAGTAACCACGTGCCCCCCCCAGAATGGGTGGTGGACATGATATTAGGTGTTGTTATTTGACTGGGGAAAGAATTGTGAGAGCCTTCTTTTGTAAACCACTAAGCCTGTTAAAAGTTATAGGGCATTGTTTTTAGTTGTTAATGGACCTTAATTTAATTTATTTATTTATGTGCAATAATGAGATTCAAAGCCTGTGTCTCACATGTGCCAGGCAAGCACCCTACCACTGAGCCACCATCCCAGCCCTTTAGGATATTGTTTAAGATTTTGAGCTAAAACCTAACACCTCCACTCACAAATCCGCACGACTCCTTCCCATAAGTCTCTTTTCATTGGATCTTTTCACTACCAACCCCTCCTCTCATCTGTCTGCTTTGGCGCCATCAGGATCAACTCCTTTGTCTTCTGGATCCCTACATACTTTTAAAAAGCCTCTTCTCGTATTCTCACACGGCATTGAGATTTAGTGCTATTTATCTACAAGTGTACAAAGGACCTGAGGTGATTATCTCTATTTGTATTTGTCTCCAGTGCTGGCTGAGACTCCCTAGAATAAAACTCATCTATTCATCTCTCTCTCCACCAACAGGGGCAGGCTAAAAGATTCCTTAAAAATATACTGAGTGAAGAAATGATCGGCTGACTGGACAAATATCCTCTACCATCAGCCACAAAAATAGGTTGCCCTTGACTGAGTCAGTCTAGAGCAGTTGCTGCTATAGTATAGTAGCTGTCATTTGGCTCAAAGAAAGGAGTAGACCCTGACAGATGTCTGCAGGACAATTCCAAACTCTGCTATAGGTTTTGTTATTATCATTAAGGTAAATGCATAACATTAAGTTTACTATGTTCACGTATGAATACATGACCAGTGAAATTCCACATCATGTACAAACACAAGAATGGGATCTTAATTAGAATAAGTTATACTCCATGTATGTATAATATGTCAAATTATATATTCTGCTGTTATGTATACCTAAAGAGAATAAATAAATAAAATTTAACATTTTGACCATTTTTAAGAGTTCAGTACTATTTTTAACAGTTCAGTAGTGTCAAGGATATTCATATTGTTATGTGATAGATCTCTAAGAACATTTTCATCTTGTAAAACAGAAACTCTGTACCCTAATTTTTTCCCTCTGTCTCTCAGTCCTTAGTAACCATCCTTCTACTTTCTGTTTCTGTGATTTGAGTAGTTTAGATATTCCTTTGAGCCTATTTTATATTCTATGTCTTTCCTGATTGGTTCGTTTTGTTGGTGTAATATTCATACATGTTGCAGCATATATCAGAATATCACTTTGTCTGTATATACTGCATTTTCTGTATCCATTCATCTGTCAATGGACATTATTTTCTATAATGCTGCCATAAACATGAGTATGTAAATATCTCTTTTAATATCTGTTTTGAAGAAGTCTTGTGGATATAGATCCAGAAGTGAGATTGCTAAATCATATGACAATTCTATTTCTAATATTTTGTGGAAACTTCGTGTTGTTTTCTATAATGCCTATTGCAGGGTTTTTTTTTCTTTGAATCAGGTAATATGAATGATCCTATATTAGACTGATAAGGCTGCCAAAGTACGATAGACTGGCTTAATTTTTTATTCTTATGTTTCTATAACAGAATATCTAAGACTTGGTAATTTATAAATAATAGAAATTTATTTCTCATAGCTTTGGAGGCTGGAAGTCCAAGATAAAGGCACTGGCATATTTAGTATCTGCTTCCAGGATGGCACCAGGAGTACTGTGTCTCCATACACCTCAGAGGAGATGCAAGGGCCAAATTTGCCCCCCAGCAAGACCTTTTATAAAGACTAACCACTCCATGAATGTGGGGCTATTATGGCCCAATCATCTCCTAAAAATCCTCTTAATGCTTCTACATTGGAAATTAAGTTTCAGCATGAATTTTGGAGGGACACAAATCTCAGCACTTATAAAAGAGAAATTTATTTTCTCACAGTTCTGGAGGGGGAAGTCCAAGGTGTCAGCTGGTTTGGTTTCCCTTGAGACCTCTCTCCTTGGCTTGCAGATACCCACTTTTTTTGTGTCCTCATGTGGCCTTTTCTTTGTGTGGGCCTATCCCTGGAATTTCTCTCATTTTAGAAGAACATCAGTCATATTTGTTTAGGGTCATAACCCTAAAGGCCTCAGTTCAACTTAATCCTCTCTTTATTTTTAAAAATATTTTGGTACCAGAGATTGAACCTAAGGGCACATAATCACTGAGTCACATCCCTAGTTCTTTTTACATTTTACTTAGAGATAGGCTCTCACTAAGTTGCTTGGGACTTTGCTAATTTGCTGAGGCTGGCTTCGAACTCACAATTCTCCTGCCTCAGCCTCCCAAACTGCTGTGATTACAGGCATACACTACTGTGCCAGACTTAGTTTCCTCTTTAGAGGCCCTATCACCAACTATAGACTCAAGGATTAGGACCTACCCACGTGATATCATTTAACCTTAATACCCCTTTCAAGGTTCTGTCTCCAAATATGGTTACATTCTTAGGTACTGGGGGTTGGGACTTCAACATATGAATTGGTGGGGGATGCAATTAAGCCTGTAACAGGGCCTGACAAAAGTTATCCTATTTTTTTAAAAGTCAATACCTAGATTTATATAGTTCCCATTACCAAAATAAATAGAAGTGTATTTGTTTTGGGGATCAGCCTAAGGCCCATTTGAGGGACCCATCTGAATGACTCATGATTCACTTGTTGAAATTTGCTAGGGCAGAGCCCCAGGAGCATAGGCTGACTGCAGTGGCATGTGGGATGGTTGGGAGGGAGGACCTGTTGGAATGAAGAACGTATAGAGAGAAATTTTTATTTCATTGGAAAGCTATGCATTGTCTTTTAGAGCAAGTATTGGCAAACTTTCCTGTGGGGAATGGTAGAGGATAGGAAAGGTAGCAGAATACAACAGTTACTAATAGGGCATTATGTAAAAATGTGGATGTGTAACCGATGTGATTCTGCAATCTGTATTTGGGGTAAAATTGGGAGTTCATAACCAACTTGAATCTAATGTATGAAATATGATATGTCAAGAGCTTTATAATGTTTTGAACAACCAATAAAAAAAATTAAAAAAAAAAGAACTAGATAATAAATGCTTTCATCTTTGCTGACCATCTGGTCAACAATGCCTTACAGGTGAAACGTAGCCATCAGCAATGCCTAAACAAATAAGTGTGGTTGTGTTCCAGTAAAACTTTATTTACTTGTAATTGCTTTGGCTATTCTGGGTGTTTTATTCTTCCAAATGAATTTTAGGACTGCTTTCTTCTAGTTTTCTGAAGAATGTGATTAGTATTCTGATAGGTATTTCATTTAATCTGTACAGTGCTTTTGGGGATATGGCCATTTTGACAATATTAATTCTGCTTATCCATAAACAGGGTAGGTCTTTCCCTCTTCTAAGGTCTTCTTCAATGTCTTTCTTCAGTGTTGTACAATTTTCATTGTAGAGTTCTTTCACTTCTTTGGTAAATTTATTCCCAAGTATTTTATTTTGTATTTTGAGGTCATTGTGAATGGGATAGTTTCCCTAATATTTTGTATGAATATAGTATAGTAATAAAAACATTTTAAAAACTTTATTTACAAAAACAGTCTGGATTTGGCCTGGGGGCATTGATTTCCCTCATTGGGAGCACTCTTACCTGAGATATCCAATTTTGATTTTGCTTGGATCCTGAGCCTATCATTTGAACTATTTTGCATCCCAGTAAGTTATAGAGAGTAATGCAAAATAATTCTTGACCCTAAGAAGTTCTATCAATTCCCTTTTCCCACTTTGGATTAAGTGAGTCTTACATGAATTTGCACATTTCTTCCCATTTTTTTCCTTAAGCATTTTATTGTTATTTAAATTATACAAACATACACTTATTTGATTATTTTCTGCTATTGAGTTACTGGCTGTTCTTGGATTACCAAATGTTGACAGTCTGATAGAGCTGTGCAAACTTTATTTTTATTTTATTTTATTTCATTTTTGTGGTGCTGGGGATTGAACCCAGGGCCTTGTGCATGTGAGGTAAGCATACTACCAACTGAGCTATATCCCCAGTCCCCTAGAGCTGTGCAATCTTTATGATTCATATATGTGTTTGTCCTTTGGATTCTCCAGTTCCACTCTCTCACTAATAATAAATAAAATATAATATTCAAGATGCATTCATTTTGTATTTATATGGGAGTCATTTTATCTTTTTTTTGAAAATTATCATCTAATAAATTAAACACTTTGGGGCACTGTGTTAATCAATTTTGTATTACTATAACAAAATACCAGAGGTAATCAACGTAAAAAGAATAAAGATTTATTTTTGCTCATTTTCAGATATGTCAGTTCATGGTTGCTTGGCCTTGTCACTTTGATCCTGTAGTGGGGCAATATATCATGAAGGGACTATGTGGCAGAGAAGATCTCTTCACCTCAAGGTGGCTAGGAAGTGAAAGGGAGAGAGAGAGAGAGAGAGAGAGAGAGAGAGAGAGAGAGAGAGAGAGAGAGAGAGAGAGAAAAGGACCAGGTTCCCAATTTCCCCATGAAGAGTACAGCCCCAGTGACATAACTTTCTTCACTAGGCCCCACAGACTTGGGACACAGATTTGAACACAAGGCCTTTGGTTGATATTCAAGATCCAAATCATAGCAGATATTGTTTGTAGCGTGGTTAACAGCTATGCTGAGAGCACTGAGGTTTAATCTCTGTGACAACAGTCTTAAATTTTAGACCTTATACCTTTATGATGAAATGCTTTGTAGTTTTCTTTCCTTAATACATGATCATAAAATACTATATACAGGTTGACATATGTAAGCATAAATGGAATTGAGAAATAATATGAAGTTCTAGCAGTGTCTTCTCATATCCCAATGGTCCTCTCCCTAATAACTTTGGTTCTGTGTTCATTTGGGAGATCACTTTTATGGACAAGGGGGGGAAAACATTAAACCACTGAAAATAATAATGACATATCTGAGTTAACCCCAAATAACACACCACAAAAGCTGTCTACAGGACAACTTTGGCCTCTGGGGGACCAAGTTCTCTTATGGAGGGAACTGACCTTTTCTTTGTTCAGGAAAATAACTTAGTGAAACTGATTGATGACTCATGATGAGCCCACATAGGTATTATAATCATAGGGAGCAGCTTCAATAATGAGGACTTAGATTCTTTACCTAACACATGAGGGCGTTTTGGTATTGCACACCAGAACTAGGAGTGGAGGGTGTCAGGACTCTGGAAGACAGGATAGGAGGAGAACCTAAAGAAGGATGCTCCTGAGCAACCCGGCAGGCAGAGGGAGAGGTTGTGGTTAGGAGGATGATGGCCAGTGAGATGCAGAAAATGCCCCCGAGGTATTTTTAAGCAATGATGTAGAGATGATCCTATTGTCTCTGCCAAAATTACTCCCAGAGGCTCAGTTGTTGTGCCTAATGAAACGCAGCATCAAGAAGCGGAGAATAACTCTAGAATTCCAGGTGACCAGAGGCAAAGTGAGCCTCCTGCTGAGCCTGAGCTAGGAGTGAAGCTCAGGAGCCAGGGAGGAGGAAGAAGCAGAGACGAAGCTAGTTGCAAGACCAACAGATTTAGGGTGCAGAAAGAGGACTGGTGACCCTTTAAAATACTGCATGAGGACCTTGGTTTACTGGTAATGCAAGGTGAATCCTGAACAAGTCATTTATATTTGAGGAAAGAGGATCACTGAAAACGGAGTCCTTGGAGGATTTTTCAGGAGCAGACAGACGGTTTAGCTACCTGTTTTTAAAGTTGTCATGATGAGTGGGGGAAAAAAAAAAAAGACCAGAAGTAAGAAACCACTTAAGAGTTTGTTGAAATACCCAGACAAGCCATGATGAGAATAGAATGAGGTGGGGGAGGGAATGCTTATTTCAGATATGACAGAAAGGTAGAATCTACTTGATGGTTCACTCTAGGGGGTGAGAAAGAGGAACGACAATGAGAAATATATTGCTTGAGCGGTTAGATGTCTGGAGGTGTGCCTTCCCTGAATTAGAAAAAATACCAAGAATAGGTTTGCAGGAAAATCAAAGGGTACATTGTGGGACATCTTGATTTTGTGTAATATGTTGAATTTCCTGGTGGACACAGCTCTTAAAAAGTTGAGGGTACAAGTGGATATCTCTTGAACAGAACAAGAGTAATTCTACCATAAATCCCTTTGTGGGTCAGCTTTCCATATGGCAGTGAAATACCAGAGTCAATCAAATTAAAAAAGAGGAAAGGTTTATTTGGGGGCTTATAGTTTTAGTGATTTCAGTTCATGGTTGGTTGGCCCCATTGATTTTGGGTCTCTGGTGAGGCAGAACTTCGTGGCTGGGAATGTGTGGTGGGGCACGCTGCTCACACCATGGCACTGGGAAGAAAGGGAGAAAGGGAATAAGAGATTAGTATCCTTTCAAGGGTACACCTCCAATGACCTTCGACCTTCCACTAGGTCCCATCTGTTAAAGGTTTCCATTATTTTCCAATGTGCCAAGCTGAGGACCAAGCCTTTAATGCGGGGATCTTTGGGAGACCTTCCAGATCCAAGCTGTATCAATCTTCTCTCTCTGAGAGAGTATGATGGTCCTAAGGAAGATGGAAAGGCTACTCATACCTGTATAAACATTATCACAAAATCTCTCATTTCCTGTTTGTTCTCCTGAAGCACCTATTTATCTTTCTTAAAGAAACCTCTTTGTTCTTCCCATATAAACATTTTATGCTCCCCTTTTTACCCCACTACATTGGATATATAGGCTCCAAACTCTAATCACGCCTTTGAGTTATTGAGCACCCCAATGTGTATGTTTATTATATGCATAAATAAACTTTTTCTTTTATTAATCTGTTTTTTTTCCATTTTAATTTTCAGGTCCCAGCTGCTAAATAATAAAGGTCTAAGAAATGATTTTCCTCTCCTACACAGAAAAGAGAGAAATTTTCTTTCTGAATGGATAGGATAATCAAAGATTCGTTGAAATAAAATGGCACTGTGGCGCTTGCCTGAAATCCCAGCACCAGGGGGACTGAGGCAGGATTGAGGTTAGCCCCAGCAACTTAGTGAGACCCTGTCTCAAAAAAAAAAAAAAAAAAAAAAAAGGCTAGAGATGTAGGTCAGTGGTAAAATGTCTCTGGGTTTAATCCCCAGTAACAACAACGACAACAACAATAGCAAAAGATAGCCCAGAAAGATGATCAGATTTGGAAGAAAATGACAAAAGGACCTTGTTCAACTTTAGACTTTTTAATTTACTTAGGAGTAGTGAAGGAGTTGATTTTCACTGGCATTGGTATCCACCCAGTCTTTCCATACATTGCTCACCTCTGATCCCTCCTTTCCAGCTTTCTCATCCTAGAGTCATATTCCTGATCACATCACCTCCAAACACTGAAAGCAAGGAAGAAGTGACTAAGAACCAGAATCTGGCTCTCTGCAGCCTCTGATTAGTCACACTGGCTTCCCCTCTGGTTGTCCCACTGGGTTTCTGCTTGCCCTCTTGGGGTTTTCCAGGTCTTGGAACAGCCCCATTCCATTCAGGATTTGGGTATTGAGTCTCATTCTTTTTCATTTGGCCATTTCATAAAGTCCTCCTGGGACAAATTTTATTTAATTTTATCTCCTTTCAGAGCAAAGTCACCTATATTAGCATTTCATCATAAACCTCCACATCCTATCCAGACATCAGGGACTTTGTCTCTCGTTAACGCTTTCCTATTTGTTCCCTTTCTTGATCTTTCTATTGCTGGTTGCCTGTCAGAGTTAATGGCAGTCACACGGCTCCGATCACCTTCCCTTGGTTGCTCTCTGCCTCACAGTTTTCAATGTTTTTCTCTCACTCTTTGACCAAAGCAATAATTTAGTATAGTTCTGTTGTATCTCTGAGAATTTGGCACAGGTTCTAAATTAATAATGCTTGCTGAAATCAAGTCAGATGGAATCACATGGATTTTTACATATGATTAATTTTTTAAAAATCAGACTAGAAACTCAAGAAGTTCTCATGATGACTGTCATGTTGTTGTCCTCACATGCCCCTTTATAGTCTTTGCTCAGAGAGGATCCATGAGTATACAAAAAAGAATGGAGGCTCTGATACCACAATGTGATTTTTGTTGTTGGCTATGATTTTGAAAATCAGGAATGTTCACTCAGTATGCATTCCAGAATTCCAGACCTACACATTTTGGCTGAGTTTCAGAATGTTAACTCTATTAAAGGATATTTCAAACATACACTGTTTTCTATTCTGTATGCAATTGCCTCAGAGTGGAATTTTCTTTTCTTCTGTGTTGCTTCTGCCTCTACATGTACTTACACAATGCTTTGTAAGAGAGCTTTAGTATTTCCTGAGCCTTGACCGCTTGGATCCTCCAGGATTGAGTTCTTTCTGGGCCCTTCTCTCCTCTGAGAGGGCAGTGGGGGAAGAATGAGGAGAGGATCAGCAGCATGAAAGGTGTTTAAAAAGACAAAAGAGATTTGAACTATATTGTGTAAGTTCACACATGCAAGAACACCTGGGAGAAACCCTGGGTTTCAGGTTTCAGTGCAAACTGTGGGGCTTACTTCTAGTTTATTCAAAGGATTCTGAGGGTTAAAGCTCATGCAGGAAGCTGGGGCCTCACTGATGACTTCATACTGAAATCATGCAAAACTCATGAGCTCATGAACTGGGAGATGAAACCAGATGAGACAAAAATGGCTTCAAGCGAAATTGCAGTAAGTCTGTACTGGATCATTCCAACCTGAAGAGGAGAAAGCAGATAAAACCAGGCCACTGGAATTTGGAGACTCTTGCAGGAACTCACAGTAAAATGAAACTGGTTTCACCAAGCTCTTGAAAGACTCTCAGAGAAACTGTAGAATAACTTGAAAGTCAAGGAAGGTGTTCTGTTGGCATTTGGCTCTCTCTGAACTTCTGTAAGTGCCATCGTCCGTACTTTACTTTACGTGGACTACAAAGTTAAGTCCTGCCCAACACACTATCAGCGCGTGGCTCTTGCTGAGTTGTGCTTCCTCGTCTCAAGAATCTCAACACACACTGATCTGCTTCTGAGCCTGAGGGCAGGCCTTGGAGAGCTGAGGGACTTAGCCCAGGTTTCTAGAGGTTAGACTGGATGGTGTTGGGACTGGTCCCTCAACTTTGATAACATGAAAGAGGACCCGAATGACAATGTTCAGAAATTATATCCATCCAACTCAGACAGACGGAGAGAAGCAGAATTGTTGATCTGAAGGAAGGATCAGAAAGTAGTCCCATGGGCTGGGGCTGCTGTAACAAAGTGCCATAGACTAGAGACTTGCACAGCTGAAATTTAGTTCTCACAGTCCTGGATACTGGGAAGTCCAAGAACAGGAGTCAAGGTGCTGATCTCTTCCTGGCTTGTAGATAACCACCTTCTTTCATTGTCCTCACCGGACAGAGAAAGAACACAAGCTCTCTATTATCTCTTCTTATAAGGACACTAATACAATCATGAGGGCCCTGACCACATGAACTCATCTAACCCTGATTATCTTCCCAAAGGTCTTATCTCAAAATACCATCACATTGGAGGTTAGAGCTTCCACATATGAATTTGGGTGGAGGTGCGATTCAGTCCATACCAGAGAGGTTGAGTCCAAGTACAGGACCAAATATGAGAAAAACTCATGAAAGAGAGTGAGTTCAGTGGAGGCACAAGGCCTTAGAATTCTGTCAAAGGTGCTTTCTCTAGGTTATCAGAATCTCCATTGTGGAGGGAAAAGCTAAGTATTCTATGGCAGGTACTTGCTTAGGACAGAATCTGCTCTAGTTTTTTTTTATGCAGAAAGGATATATTTCAGGGATTTATATGGCTTATAGAGTCACTGAAAAAGCGGAAAAGGCAGATTCGAACTTCAGCTTCCAGGAACAACTCCCAAAGTGATACTAAAAACCAGGTCAACAGGGGAGCCACAGTTTCTTCTACATTAGGAAGACTGCCTTCTGGACCAGGGAGCTGGCCCTGGGCCCCCTGTCAAGTCCAAGTTCAGGAAGCTGCTATGTTCCGGAGATTTCTACCACTGCAGCCCAAAATGCCCAGCTTTTTCTGTGCTTGCTGTCAGGGGCACTGCTGACATGAATGCACAGCGCTTGCTCTGACCCTCAGGAAACGAGTGATTAAGGGTTGGGACCTCTGCTTCCACTACCACAGGACAACAGATGCCTCCATGAGCAGCCCAAGTACAGAGGCAGCAAAGTAACAGAAGCAGGGAAGCCTGGTTTTCACCAGACGTACTCTTAAAAAACTCAGGGCAACGGATCAAAGTACAAATGGAGGCCCACTTGCCATAAATCCTAAGAGTGGAAAGTCACAAACCAAGCTATAAACTGCTCAGTAGAATGTGTTCTACCTTCCCACCTTGACAAATGGAATTTCATAACCCTGTGGACACTCTGTCAAATTTAGGTTCTTGGGCTTCTCTGATGTCCATGAAAGAATGTGGCACTGTGAAGACAGCTAACCCCTGGCCCATTTTCTTCCCATCAGCGCATCCTGCATAGCCAGGGGCTCTGTGCCCACACACATGGACACTCTAGCTCACACATCCAAGTCCTGTTCATACTACAAACTCTTCACCAAACTTGTTACCACCAGGAGCTGCCTGTTGGACATTCTTTGTGAAACTGCAAGACCCATTAATCCGACTGCTGGGTATCTACTCTCCATACTGTTTTCTTCCTTTACAAGCAGTTGGCTTCATGGATTCAGGGATACAATAAATGTTTTTCCTTATACAGAATTGAAAAAAAAAATTTACCTGTTGGTCCAAGGATTAAGAGACAGTATAGTGAGATAGGGAGGTTCCTGCCTTTGGCAGCATCAGACTGTATCTAGTGTGGTTTCCTAAATTCTCAAAATCTCAATTGCCTCATCTCTAAAATGGAAATGATAGGAGCTACTTTTTAGGAAGACGCATGAAAAATACTTAATAATATAGTGCTTGGAACATAGTAGGTGCTCAAATAATGTTAGCCATTGTTATTGTTTAGTGGTTACAACTTAAGAGGCAAAACTGACTATACAAGAACACATTATGAGGGTCTTCTTAGGTCTTGAGCCAGATTTGTAATTAGGGGGATTTTTACATTCAGTTTCTGTGCCCTGAGCCTGCAATGAGCAGCTGGAAATAGCTTCATCTTGCTTGCCTTGATTCCGCTAATAATGCTGCTTGGAGAAGTGTGAGGAGGAGGAGCCTGAGGCCAAATCTGGGCACAATGCTGTGATTGACTAATGCTGTCTGCCCTGAGTGTGGGAATTGATGGGACTATTATTCCAAGTATTTACCATTCCTAGGCCTATTCCTTAGCAGCAAGAAATAAGATGAACTCAAGAAGAAATTCTGAGTTGGAGTTCCACTTTTCCATACCCTGGCTCTGTGACCTCAGGCCAGGCATTTAGCTCAACTTTGCTTATTTGTTTAATTTATAAAATGAGGATCTTAGCCTGCCCACCTCATAGAGTTATTTGGGAGGATTATATGAGATATTCTTTGCAAAAGCACTGTCAATCGTGAGGTATAACATAAATGTAAAGTGTTTTTGCTATTAGTGTGTGGTATTGGGCCAGTCTGTACTTGACAGGAGGGAACCCAGTCAGAATTTGTTTGGGTCTGCTTCTACGTACATCATCTTGGCCAGACTGCATCCTACAGGAGCTTCCCAGTGCTGATCTATAGGGAGAGATGCTGGGAGAGCAGAAAGAACTTGCATTAAAAGCCAGATATCTGGGCTGGGCCTGTAGCTCAGTGGTAAAGCCCTTGCCTGTCATGTGCAAATCTCTGGGTTCGATCCTCTGCACTGCAAAACAAAACAAAGCACAGGATGCTTATTGACTGTGTGATTTAGAACAAGTTTTGTAACCTGTGTAAGCCTCAGTTTCTTCGTCCATAACATGGAGATGTAAATGAAAATAATAATAACCCTGTGTTAACACCCCCCCCAGGGGGGTTGTATAGCTCAAAGGGAATATATACAAAAGTTTTTGAGGAACCCAAAGTGTGAGTAGAGATGCTCCCTTAATTTAGTTCTGGATATAAATTTGATATTTATAATCAAATAAATCTTCTTTCTATAAACCGTCTCCCTGTGCTACCCTTCCCCCCTCTATGATTTCTCAACAGCCTCCAACATTCTTATCCTGCTGCTCATTTAATTGGGGGAAGCTCTCAGTGTTGATACTGGAGTGCCAAGGGTTAAACCGGGACTGGGAGGTCAGCCGAACATGAAACGGAAGCTGAGTGTTGGTGTTCAGAGATGGAGTAGGACTGTGGCCTGGGTTGTGTATTGGAGGTGGGGAGGCCATGGGCAGGCTCTACACTTGAGATGAGCAAGGAGACCATGACCAAGAAGCCATTGGGCTGCATGTGCAGTCAGCGCCAGCCACGGTAGAGGCTCAGACTCCTAAGGCTGCTGTGAGACACACACACCCCATTTGTCTCTTCCCCTCTCCACCCTCTACATCTTCTTTCTTTCTACTCCTATGGACCTTAAGCAAAGAGAATAGCACAGTTCAACTAAGGCTCTGTGTCAGTTTTCTAGGGCTGCTTTAACAAAGTGCTGCAGACTGGGTGGCTTCAATAACAAATCTATTGTGTCACAGCTCTGGAGACCTGAAGTTCAAGAGCAAGTCATGAGCAGGGTTGTTTTCCTCTGGAGGCCCTGACAGAGAGTCTGTTCCATGCTTTTCTACCAGCCTCTGGTGGTTTGTTGGCAATCTTTGGTGTTCCTTGGCTGGAAAATGCATCATCCCGATTCCTGCCTTGCATCTGCACACAGTGCTCTCCTTGTGTGCATCTGTGTCTGTGTCCAAATTTTCTCCTTTTATAAGGACATGATCTTATTTGCTTAGAGTCTACTCTAATGACTTCATCTTAACCTGATCATCGGCAAAAAAACCCTATATCCAAATGAGGTCACATTCTGAGCCATTGGGGATTTGGGCTTCAGCATAGGAATTTCAGGGTGACACAGTTCAATCCATAACACTCTCCTTGTTTGTCTGATCAAGGTTCCAAGGTGGTTGGAATGAAGAGGGGGAATGTGGAGAACAAAACACCAGAATTCCAGAGTGTCTACTTCCACAGTTATCCCCTGGAGGAGGAGCTACACAGTGGAGGTTAATTCCCCATATTCTGCTGGAGAGGGCAAAAGGGCTTTCAACAGTGTGTCTTCAGAGATTAGAACTATCCTGACATGGAGCAGACTGTAAATGAACATTTGTTGGATTATTAATGAATGATGGAAACTCAGACCATATGCTCTGGCTTGGATGTGGCTAGTCCTCCAAAGTTTCATGGGCTGAAAGCTTGGCCCTCAGGGTGTTGAGACAGTGGAACCATTAAGAAGTGGGGCCCCATGGAAGGTAATCAGGTCACGGGGTTCCACCCTTGTGAACGGATTAATGCTGTCTTGTGGGAGTAGGTCTGGTCTTGTATTAATAGATGAGATCCTCCATAGTGGGTTGCTATAAAAAGAGCAAGCCTGGCCCCTCCCAGATTTCTTGTTCCTTATCTCCCCATGTTATTTCTTCTGCACATGCTCATGCCATTGTAGTGTGTCTACAATGAAGCCTTCACCAGAGCTGAAGGATGCTAGCACCAGGCTCTTAGAGCACCAGAACTATGAGTTAAATAACCCTCTTTTCTTAATTAAGTATCAGTGTCAGATATTCCATTATAGCACATGAACCCAGACACCATATTAGCAGCTATTTACAGTTAATACTCTGGTGTCCATGAGTTCTGCCTTTTTGGAGAAAGGACAGAATAAACAGTTGTTGAACTTATAATCAGTTTCCACCATATAAGATAAATGACCTTGTCTTTAAGTTCTGGGCCTCACCAGGAGTGGAATGGAAAACACCATGTGTAATTCTCAGTGTGGCTGGGACCTTTCTTAGCCCTGTGTCCCTTGCTGCTTTTAGTTGATCTCACTGTACCTCTTTGCACTTTAGGGCACTACCCTGAAGCAAATCTCAGACTCCTGAACCAAACCTTAGATTTCTTAGCTGTCACAAGTTGTTTTCCTTGCCAAAACTACTGACCCTGCATCCCACTCAGTCATCAGCATTACAGAATTGGAGGTGACCTCAGTGATCATCGAGTCGCTTCTCGTGATTTATAAATGGAGGAACTGATGTTCAGAGGAGGGAAGCCAAGATTGCAGTCACACAGCCAGGACTCTTGACTCACAGCCATGGCTCTTCCTCTATCCTTGACCCTGTCTTCTGTTGACTGACCATTAGTAAAGAATCTGTCAGGTGATTGAATTCATTTGAATGTGTTTATTATAGAATACTATGTTCCAGTTGAAGTGTTCAGATGTCCCCAGAGTGAGGGCAAATGTGGGGATGTGGGGCATTTAGCTGGTTATAAAGAGGCACTAAGGCAGAGCCTTCAAACTCTTAGTCTTTAACTTCTGTCTGTTTGCTTCACCTACAGGAAAACTGACTTTCAATCCCAGACTGCCTCACATCAACTCTCCCACCACTCGGGGACAAGGGAAGCCTTGTGGGAAGCCAGGTGGTGACCCAGGCCTGACCTCACCCCTGGTGACTCTCTTGTTTCCCAATTCTTTCCTGGCCACAGCCAGTTTCATATCCAGAGATGAACAAAGGCTTCAGTCTGGTGGCAGGTGAGCAAATTGCTGCTGTAGGTGCTTTTTTAGCACAATGGCCAGGCCAGCTAAAGGGCAAGAAGTGGCCCTGACAGTCACCCTGAGAGCTCTCCACAGTTTGCAATGTCCTGAGAGAGTGGGAAGGGTGCCCCCCAAATCCCCCAAAGCCCCACCCAAGCTATTGGAATGGTCTCTCATTGTTTCCTATGCCGGTTGACTCACCATTCCTGCCTTCTTGGAAAGGCCCTGAGTATGTATTTGTTGAACTTAAAATGTCATTAGGAAGCTGAGTTTAATAAGAAAAGACCAACCAGCCAAATAAGAGCAGGGTGCTCAGTTAAGTGTAAAATTTAGATGAACAAGGAATATATATATATATATATATATGTTTTTTTAAGTCTAAGTGAATCCTGTGTAATGTTTGGGACACACTCATACTAAAAATTGTCATATATCTACATTTGAAGTTTAACTGGGTATCCTACATTTTATTGGACAACCCCAGTTCTATGGAATTCTGTGGTCAGGATATCTGATGAAACATATCTTGACTCTTGACTGTTGGAGCCAAATCTGGGGTTCTAATCTTGACATCAGCAGCTCTTGATAATGATGGGTTCACAAGTACGGGGCCTGGGTCTTTGGGTAGTTCCACAAGAGGGCGCTGGTGATCCCTGCTCCTGGGAATTTCCTGTATAGGAGGCACACAGACAGTTCATAGAAAACACCAAAGTAACAGTGAGGCAAGTGAGCACCTTCTACTGTCTGCTGTCTAATTACCAAGTGTTTTCAAATAACCTTCTCATTTGATTCCTCAGTATTGCTGAATAGGGTTTGGCAATGAACGCCTCCTCTATCTAAGGTGAGAAAACAAACAGGAGATGGAGTTCACGTCAGTGCCTGTTAATGGAGTTAGCTGAGGGTCACCTCAGCTGTCAGGCTGTAAGACCTAAAACACCTTGCCTGTTTTTAAAGATTTATTTATTATTACCATCCAAAATCACACATTGTGGGTTTCTCTTTTAATAAAAGCAATATTTGGTTATTACAGAGAATTTGGAAAACATAGACAAAAAGAAAGGAAGAGAAATCAGCAAAAGAATTAATTACAGCCCTGTGGATAACTGCTGCTACCACATGGGTGTATGGTCTTCCATTTTGCATCATTTAAAATATGTAGTAATACATTATTAGTTTTAAATAAAAAGCCAAGTCTTTTTAGACATGCACATGCATGTGTGAGTGATGTCTTTGTGTATGTGAAGGTAATTGTGTGTACTTTCTCCAGTTGGCCCCCTCACCGGTAGTTTCCACATCTGCAGATTTAACCAAATTTGGAATAAAAATATGTGAAAAAAATCATAGTCTACTAAACACATACAGACTTTTTTCTTGTCATCATCTCCTAAGCAATATAGTGTAACAACTATTTACATAGGATTTATGTTGTATTTGGCATTAGAAATAATTTAGAGATGATTTAAAGTATATGGGAAAATAAACATAGGTTACATGCAAATATTGTACTATTTTGTGTAAGGAACTTGAGCATCCACAGATTTTGTATCTGTGGTGGATCCTGGAACCAATCCCTCACATATATCAAACAAGGTGCAACTGTATATGTAATATGAAGTTAAAGTAGTTTAAATTAGAAAACTCATTTTAGGCATTAATTAGGACTTAAGACTAAGCTCAAAAAGCAGGTAGAAAGTACTAGATAAACTGCAGATAAAGAACAAAGAGTGTGGGCATTGGAGAATGTAAGGGCAATGTTCTACTGCTGCGATGGATTAACCTCCATATCGAACTGTTCCTCGTCAAGGGTAAGTGTTTGGTGGATGAGGAGGGTACAGCTTAGAAGATCTATCCCTAATGCTTTCCCACTAAAATATTGATGCACACTAATGTCTACTCCCATCTCTAGTTGGCTTCCCCTTTGGACAAAGCATCATAATCCAAAACTGATGTTTCTGTGATGTCAGTGGCTCTTGGGACTCAGCTGCAATGTGTCTATAATCAATATGTTTATAATTAACTAACGCTTTGATGTAACCTTATGGAAACTTCTGGTTTGCATGTTTTAAGGCCATTATTCATGTTGGGAAAATAATAAAACAAAACTGGGAGACTTTAGTGCTATATGGCAGCTAAAATGGTTTGATACTGCAGCCATTCACTAGATATGGATACACAGTCAAAGGATGCTGGTGGCCAGCATCAGAAGCATCTGTTGAGAGACATCCTCCTGGGGCTTTTGGCTTGGGGGTGATCCATAACTGTCACTCTGTTCATTTGCCATGTTGTTGGCCCAGTCACATATGATCTGCTCTGTCCCAGAGAAAACTCCTGTACCTACTCCTCACAAATGAACCTTGAAACACTCATCTGTCATGTAAGTGAAGCTCTTCAGAGCTTTGCAACCCCCTCTCCAGCATGGCAGCAGATCCTGCAGAAAATGACAGGAGAGACCCTGGGGATTAAAGATGAGCTCATTCAAAGAGCTGGAGCCCATCTGACTCTCTAGGTCGCCAATGAAATGTCCTTGCTTAGTAAGAAACACTAATAAAACCACACAAGAAACAGGTGGCCGTGAAAAACCTACAATCGGTGTTGACGCCATTATATTACTTTTCATTATATGTGAATACCATATGTATTTTTTTTTAGAATTTTAAAATATGATCACTTTTGTAAAGTGAATTTACAAATTTTAGAATAGGATAATATTGGTATTTCTTGTGTCTCTTGCTGGGCCAACAGCCTTATATGCATATTAAACCAATAAAGAGGACCTACAAAAAAAGCATCTTTCAAAACATATTAGCCTGAGGCAGGAAGATCTTGTGTTCAAAGCCAGCCTCAGCAACTTATCAAGGCTCTACACAATATAGCCAGACCCTGTCTCAAAACAAAATATAAAAAGGACTGAGGATGTGGCTCAGTTGTTGAGCAACCCTGGGTTCAATCTCTAGTACCCCCTCCCCCCCACAAAAAATAGCATCTATATCACTGCGATCTAGCATGGTTTGTTCAATGTTAATCATGCATGGGAAGGAAATGTTAGAAAGTTTTGCTGAAATCCATCAAGCAAGGAAAGTAAACCAATACAAACAGAATCCCAGATGGTCAGTTGTTTCAAATCCAGGACCTGGTCTGCTCACTCATTTGATAAGAACTATTTGTCTGAAAAGACATTTCCTTTTGGGGGTGGGGGTGGGGTGTGATGTTGTTTGAACGTAAGGCACTCTATCACTGAGCTCTATCCCACCACTAAAATGACATTTCTATGGCGAAAGTAGTGTCAAGCTCCTAAGGAAGGAAAAATAGGTACAAGTTCCAAGTATAAGTTTTTAAAAAATGGGAGGAAAACCATCCACCAGTGACTTTGACAACACTCACTGCTTTGGGCCATGATCTAAATCAATGTAATGTGTATTGGCAAAATGCATTTAATATCAACAATGTATCCAACCAGAACATGGAAGTCTGAATCTCTAATGGTGGGTGGATTGATGAAGATCAAGATCCTGTTGTTCTAGACATGTGATTGCCATCTAGTGGCAAACATTACTTACTAGGTGGAGGAATTCTGCAGCTCACCTTGGCCAATGTTTAAGAAAACAACATCATTTTCTTTTCTTTCTTTTCTTTCTTTTTTGCTAGTGCCGACTGTGATTCGAATTCTTTTCCTTTTCCTTTTTGATTGTTTTTCATCTTAGTTATTTTAGAAAATTAATTCAAAGATATCCATTTGTCTTCTCTAATACCATTTTATTCACTTCTCTACTCCAAGAAAGCCTAAGAACCTATGTGCAAACTCCTTCTTATAGCTCTCATTCTGTTTCGTCCTTATAGTTGCTTTATTGGAAAGATGAAACTTTCCTTATCTGCCTTCCTTATCTCATGAAGTTACTTTTACTTTCTCTGTATTTCACATCATGGGAAGTACTATGGTTTGAATGTTCCCTGCAAAACTCATGTTGAATTTTACTTGCCATTGAAATGGTATTAAGAGGTGTAACCTTAAAGAGGAGATTAGGTCATAGAGGCACCAGCATCCTGAATGGATTAAGACCATTATTGTGGGAATCAATTACTTATAAAATCGGGGAGTTGAGCCCTCTTTCTCTATGTATTTCCCTTTCTTGCTGTTCTACCTTCCACAATGGAATGACATAGCACAAAGACCCATGCCAAATGCCTGGACCATCTCCTTGGACCTCACAGCTTTGAGAACCATGAGCCAACTAAATCTCTATTCTTTAGAAATTACTCAATCTAATGTATTTTGTTACAACAACATGAAATGGACTAAGACAGAAAATTGGTAACCAGAGTGGGGCTGTTGGTATAACAAATGCCTGAAAATGAGGTAATGACTTTGGAACTGGGAAGAGATGGAAGAATTTGGAGCAACAGATTAGAAAACAAAATTAGATTGTCCTGAGCAGAGCACTCAGTGCAATTCTGATGAGGGTTTACAAGAAGACCAAAGCTGTAGGGAGAGCCTAACTCTTCCTAGGGATTACTTCAGTGATTGTAGTAAGAATGCAGGTAGAAAAATGAACGGTAAAGGCCATTGTGACGAGATTGTGTATGGAAATGGGGAACGTTTGGGACACTGGAGTAAAGAGCATCCTTGTTATACCATTGCAAAGAACTTGAGAGAAATGTATTCATGCTTCAGGATTTTATGAAAGACAGAACTTAAGATCAACAAACTAGGATACCAGGCAGAAGTATCTGAACAGCAACGAATTTAGGCCACTTGCCACATGGCTACTTTTAACTGCATACAGTACTTCATACATCAAGAGGGAAAAATGATTTGAAGATGGAATTTATAATTGAAAGAATAGCAGAATGGAAAGATTTAGGAAACTCACAGCTTGGCCATGTAAAGAGTGAGGTATATTTAGGAGAGCAAGCAAAGGATATGACCATGTGACCATTTGCTAAGAAGATTAGGATGAGTAGAAGGGATTGTCAAGAGAATAGGAGAAAGACCTGAATGCATTTCAGAGACTTCTGAGGCTGCCCCTCCTGTCACAGACCCAGAGCTCTAGAAGAGCAGAATGGTTTCAGGGGGTGAGCCCAGGGTATCCTCCATGGCTTGCTGCTCAGAATTGCTTTGGATCTCTGCTCCCCACATAATGGAGCAGTGCTCCTTGGCTGCCCAAGCTCTCTCAAGCAGGCCAAGCTATGCCTTGACCAGCTGCTCTGGAAGGTACCAGCCTTAAACCTTGGCTGCATCAATTTGGTGCTAATTATGCAGGTGTGCAGAATGAAAGAGTTGTGAGGGTATGGCGTCCACTACCTAGGTTTCAAAAGATGTCATTGACAGCCCAAGGGCCTCGGCAGAACTTTGTCATAAGGATGAAGCCACCATAAATGGCCCCTATTACAGTAATATCACACGGAAATATGGGGTTGGAAGTGGAGCTGCTGCCAAGTCTCTCCTAGGTCAATGCCTGGTAGTGCCAAGGAATGAGCTCTCCCCTGAGAGTCTCTACAGGCCAATGCCTAGAGGAGATGCAGAAGTGGAGCCAGTTCCAAGAGCACAGAACTGGAGAGCCATGCCAAACTCCAGCCTGAAGGAGCTGCAAGCACTAACACCAGATAGAGAGGGCTGAAGCATGAGTGCAGCGCAGACAAGTGGACAGGGCTGCCTGAAGACTTCGGGGCCCAACATCCTGCCTCAGAGTGCCCTGGTTACAGGACATGAAGCAGGGGAAGATGGTTTCCCAGGTTTAAGACTTGTATTCTCTAATGCTAACTGGAGCCACACAAGCTGATAAAGTCCAAAGATACTATATTGATATTTTGAGCAATTTAAGCCCATTTGAAGAGAAGACAAGTAAATCCAACAGGCAGAGTTAACTAGGAAGAAATTTATGAGACAGCAAGTGTGCTATACCATGAGGTCTGGTGTTACTGGAAGATGGTGGGGGCCCTTTATGGCAAAGTGCCTCACAGAGGGACAAATGCCAGGTCTCCTTGAGGCTGACATCACCTACATCTTTCCTACCATAAAGATTTGTTGTTAGTAAAGCAGAGCCATGTCATCGCTACTCCTGTGTAAGACCTGGAGAAATCAGGAGAGGGTGTGGCAGCATTTGTGCATTGAGGACAGGATGGGTGTGACTGTTATAAGATCTGGGTAACAAAAATCACCTCCAGCCAAGACCCTGGAGTTTTTGCCAGAATTTCTGGGGAGCAGGTGTAATAAAGTGTCAGTGAAATCAAGGTGCTGTATCCATCCATAGGGAGCTGTGTCTGGGACATAGTTTTGCTTTGATGACCCAGGACAGCAAGTGGTCCAGGGCAGGGACAGTCCCTTGGACACAGGTAAATGACTGGAATGGAGGGTGGTGAGTGACGCCAACATCAGTGATGTGGGGCTGGACGCAGGCACAGCAGACTCTGCCCTGGTCCAGACAGTCACCCTTGAGCTATCAATCAGAACTGTGTCCTTATTGAGCATCAGGGGTGCACACTGGTGAGCAATGCTGACTGTGATAACTGGGGAAAACCTTTTCCTTCAGGGCAAAGCTCCATGGAGAATAAGAGAATTCCCAGAGGAGTTAGACCCACAAAAACGAAGAATACTGGAAAGTTTTCAGTGCCAACATTGGACTCACCCTAAAATCACCCACCCTGAAGCAAGACCCTATGATGAATGTGACAAGTGTGAGAAAGAGTTTGGTGAGTGGTCAGCCCTTAGTCAGACCAGTCATCACACCAGAGAAATGTTGCCAGTGGACAGATGCAGTCAGTACAGCGTTTTTGTGCTATCAGAATCCACATGGGAGAGAAGCCCTTCTAGAATGATCAGTGTAGTAAAAGGGTTCTTCAACACTCATTTCTTATTAACACCAGGGAATCCTGGGAAGTTGGTAAACATGGATAGAAAAGGCTTTGAATAATGTAGCACCTTGTCTGACATTGAAATCCTGCATGTGTCCTGCATCTGAAATTATAAGGCAGAATTTCTTTATACCAGACCATGGATTGGATTTAGATGAGAACTGGCCCCTTCCAAATGGTCCCCACTCCAAATCCTGTCAGATTTAACAGAAGAAGCTGTTTGCTTTTCTCTTAACACTCTGGTCAAATACACCACATTATTTTAGACACAAAGGGTTTAAAGGTTATCAGATGTTTTATTAGTACAGTTCTTAGAAAAGATTAAAAAGTATCAAAATATCAAAGTAATTTTAGTAGAGAATTTAAGTAACATTTTTTCTACTTTTCTTTTTGAAAAATTTCTTTACTGAAAATTCCCTTTAAATGAATATGTTCTTCTCTTCCTTTCTCCTTCCATATTAGCTCATGAGGAAAAAAGAAAGAAAGAAGGAAAAAATAGAAAATAAGTCAGGCTGTTATCATGGATTAGGTTCTTAAGAAAAGGCAAATTGCGAACTAGAACTGTTTAAAAAGTCTATCTGTTAGGTGCAGGACAGGCTGAGTAAGCTGTCTGCAGGGCATGCCAAACAAAGTTAGCTGCAGGATGACCTGGCCACTCAAACCCTCTGTCTGGTTCTTTATCAACTATTTGCTTCAAGCCCAAACGCCCAAGCCCCCGCTCAAGGCTGAACACTCAACCCCCTGCTCAAGGCCAAACACTTAACCCCCCTTGTGCCAACAAAGCAGCTTGCAGAACCAAAGACCTCATTATATTTGGGCTATAAAAACTCCCTCTTGCTGGGCGCCTTTCTCTCTTGCTCTCTCTCTCTCTCTCTTGCTCTCTCTCTCTCTCTCTCTTGCGAGCACCTCCTCTCTCTCTCTCTCTCTCTCTCTCTCTCTTCTTTCTTTCTTTTTTCCTCTGTTGCACTGCTGCAATAAGGATCTCTTGGTCGCTCCGAGTGTTGTGGTCACTTTTCTTTCACTATCATTATACAAAAATATTCACAGATCTGAGTGAAATCTAAATATCAGACAACCCTAATAATTACCCATTTCAGATATGAATTTATATTTCAAAAACCCCCAAGTGCTGACACTTTGGAATAATTTCTAGTTAAGATCCGGCAGTGAAGAAGGATGTTCTACAAATCTAATCATCCCAGGAGACCTCCCAATGGAGATCCCAGTGAACTGAAGGACCTAGAGCCTCCCATTGTCTATTTGAGTTGAGAACTCCCCTGGCCTGAATCCTGGTTTCTAGCCTGGCAGCTGCTGCTGGTGGCTTCCTCGTGGCAGTATGGGTGTGTATCCCTGAGGGCAGGAGCCCCTGGCACACATAAGAGGGAGCAGTACAAACCTTATTAGGTCTGGGCATCAGGAAATGTGCAGGTGCAGAGACTGAAAGGCATACAAAAATCCAAGCCCTACAGTAAACAAGTTTTTTTTTTAAATATTTATTCTGAAGTTTTAGGTGGACACAATATCTTTATTTTACATTTATGTGGTGCTGAGGATCGAACCCAGTGCCTCATGCATGCTAGGCGAGGACTCTACCACTGAGCCACAACCCCAGCCCCCTACAGTAAACAAGTTTTAATTGTTAAAGTGGTCCATCCGGCTCTGTCTGGTTCTCTTTGTGCATATGTTTTTTTAAAAAAAAAAAAAAAGATTGAAGATTTTGTAAAATCTCATTAACTCTAATTTTGGTCTTGGGTCCCTTCTTAAAGGCAAAAACATTGCCTACGCACTCACAAAATAAATTCATCAAAATTAAAAAGAAAATAAAAGATGGCATCATTTGAGAATCAGAAAACAAAACCATATAACACCTAAAGAAATGAGATACTGTCTTTAGAAACAAGAACAGGGGAAATGGACCAATGATAAATGTTACCGTTGATGGTCAAGGGTTTTGCTTTGAGCATCACTACTCAGGCTTCTCTGTCAGCAGGCATATCCAGACTAAGCAATTTGGGAAAAAAAAGCTTTACAAAGGGACAGCAGAGCAGGGTGATTGGAGGATCACTTCACCATCCCCAAGCCTGAGGGGTGGAGAGGAGGGAGCATTTAGAAAAGGAGAGAGGAATATGTGGAAGGGGGGTTTAAGCTAGGTAAACAGAGACCAGCTAGGCAGGGGTCAGGATCTGGCATGGAGGGATGCAACCAATTCAGGTGACATGGCAGGGAGGGAGGCTGGAGCCAGAGAACATAGATTTCTATGCCCCCTTTCCTCCTTTTTTATGATCTCCTGGCACTACTTCCCATGGTGTGACCCAACAGGGAAGCCAGAGAACAAGGGGACTTGTGGAGGGAGTTGACCTCCTAGTGCACAGAGAAGGGTAAGAGTGGGCATGGTGGACTCTGCTTTCCAGAAATGAAGAAGAGAAATAATGTGGCCTCCCTGTTTCTGGGAAGAACTGACTACTTATGCATGATTTCTAAAGGCTGGAAATGGAGCAAAAGACACTCCTTTAGTATGTGGAAATGAAAGTGAAATTTTGTGCTTGCCTCCAGAGCCTACATTTTTTTTTCCTGCAGACACACATCACATGCGTATGGCTAGTTTATATCAATGCCCCTGCTAGTGAATTGCATGGGATAGAGATATAATTAAGATGCTTGGAAAACACACCATCTGACAATGAGCGGCTACATCTAGGTCCGTTTCCTTCCCCTAAATAATTTTTATGATAGTTCAAGAACTTTTGGAAAACACAAAGGCCAACTTTTACTTTAATAATTTATTATCAGTTGCCTTGAAAAATATACCCAATAGTCAGACACAGTGGCACATGCTTGTAATCCCAGCCGCATGGAGGATCATAAATCCAAAGTGAGCCTGTGAAACTTAGTGTGACAGGGTAAAATAAAAGGACTGGGGATGTACAGCAGTGCCTAGCATGCTGGAGGCCCTGGGTTCGATCCCCAGTATTAAAGAGAAAGAGAGAGAGAGGTGTGAGGAGAGGAGGAGGAGGAGGAGGAGGAGGAGGAGGAGGAGGAGAAGGGGAGAAAAAGAAAAAGATAGGAAGGAAGGAAGGAAGGAAGGAAGGAAGGAAGGAAGGAAGGAAGGAAGGAAGGAAGTTAAGGAAGGAAGATGGACCAAATAAAAGTTTGATATAAACTAGTTCCAAGGTTAATCTCTAAACTAGCCTTACCTGGTTGACCCAGGAATCCTTGTCGAATAAGTCAGTCCAAACACCTTGAGATATTAATAATATTTTATTAGGCACCTATGATGCCAGCCAGTTAAAATCCATAATGTTGCTTTGCATTTATTTAGCACTTTACAGTTTCCAAAGAAGTTTAACAGAACATGGGAACCCAAACTTATTTCTTATGTTAGGAGGTAGAGACAGAATCACATAATTTGTTTTTGTGATCCTTTGCTCAACATGAACACTCAGTTATAACTGAATAGATGTTGAATTGACCTTAAAAAGCTCAGAAGAAAGAGGAAAACTGGAAAGTTGATCATGTGAAGCTTTGGCCTTTTCTCTATAATTAAATAGTTGTGAAAAGAGAAGTGGTAACTTCTGCTCTCATGAGCTGAATTCATAAAGGAAAAGTCAGCAAGAATTGGCCTCTGATTCTATGGAGCACAGAGTTGTGGGTTTTGGGGGGTAACGATCACCTTAGAGGTGGGAGTAATGACTGGGAGGGTGGTGGGAGGGTCTTCTGGTTCTCTTCATGTTCTTTTTTTTTTATTCTGGGTGCTGATTTATATAGGTTTGCTCAGTTCATGAAGATTTATTGAGACATACACTTATGCATGTGTACTTTTCTGAATGCCTGTTCAATGTCAAACAGTTCATGGAATAAGGATCCTTTATAGGTGATTCAACTTCAGACAATAGTACCTCTGAAGCATATAACCTTTAGTTGTGTTTACCCTTGAAATTAATTAAGAGTCTGGGCTTTGGACCAGATGGCTTAAGTTAGAATCCTGGGCCTGTCACTCACTAATGAATGCCTTAGGTATGTTACCTAACTTCTCTCAGATTCTGTCTTCTCACTTGTAAAATAATAATATAACTGAGGTGTGGATAAAGTGAAGTAAGGTAGCTCTCTGGTAAGGTGCTCAATGCAGAGAAGTTGGCATGAAGTCAACTTCCAGAGAATGATTGCTAAGTGGTGAGTGCAAATCTCATTTGTCAAATTCAGTTGTGTAAGATCAATTTTATATGCGTTTTTAAGCCTGACCTTAATTTTTTTTTAAAAATTAAATTGGGTACTCTCTGCCCTTTTGGATTTCCTACCCAGTCCCTGAAATTATGTCTAAGTTTTGGGAAACTCATTGTTTTTTCATGCTGTATCTACTGACCTTTCTTATTTATTCCTGTCTGATCTAGAGTGGCCATCCACTGGTTCTAACAGTCAGGCTCCTTCAATTACTCTTGACTATTCCTGTCCCCTTCTTGGGAACCTGAGATGATTGCTCTTGCTTTTTGCCAGGGTGACAGTGCCATGGGAGGCTGTTTTGGGCTGTTTAGATGTGTGTACAATTTCTACTGTGGAATTTGAAGCCCTCCAACACTCTGTTGGAGAAAGTGATTTCTTCCCCTGCATCCCTACTCCCTTCCCTGCCCATCAGCCAATGGAAAGAACAGGATGTGGGGATGCCTGTATTCCTTTGCAGGATGACTAAGCTGGTATAACAAAGAGACTCCAAAATCCGGAGAGAAATTTATGTCCCATGTAATTATCTGGCCTGCCTGTGCCGGTAGGCTTCATGATGTCATCGGGAGAATCAGGTTCCTTTCATTTTTTTTTTTTTAATTCCACCATCCCGTAAAGTATTTTTTTTTTCCTCCATGGTCAAGGTCAGGCTCAAGCACATTCATGTTCTAGATCACAGGTAGGAGTAAAGGTAACAAGTCCAGGCAAGTCTTTCCCCTTTTGCAGGTGAGACAGAAGCTGCACAGAACACGTCCACTCGCTATTGTCGATGAGAGCATTCCACGTGGCCACACCTCCACTGACAGATCCAAGCATTCTTTCCAGCCACATTCACTCCTTGCTTTGGGTAAATACTTGTGGCTCCCTCAGGCTGGTGTTCCCAGTGGTGTTTACTTTCCATTTCAGTCACTGTCCCAAGGGAACTTCCTCCTGGCCCATCCTTTAATTGGCTTTGAGGGTGAAAGGATAACAGAAACTATGGAGGTAGAATCAACAGGACTTGACACCTAATTATAAAGACTTGGTGAAACATAAGGAGGAGTTGAACATTTTTTGTTGTTGTTGTTGTTATTGTTTTAATGTTGAGCCTGGGGTGTGACCCAGGATATTTATGACATGAACTGATGGGAAGTAATGGAAGAAGAGCAGATTTAATGAGAATTAAAAGATAATAATGTTGAAATTAAAAACAGGACCTCTCATAGATTATGTAGTGAGAACTTTGTATTTCTTCACTCAGTCCTCAAAACAACACTTATTTACTGTTGTTTTCTTGACTGAGGAATGAAGAACCTGGGCTTAGAGAGGTAAAACCAATTGCCCATGGTCAAGTTGCTTAAAGCAGCAGAGCAGGATTGACCCTGGCCCTGGAGAGCCCCTGCATGCAATTCCTGTGCTATTCAGTGTTCCCTCTTATGCAATGGAGAAGAGGCATCTGATTTTAGGCTTGACTTATGTCTAGGAACTGGAAAGATTTAATGGATAGGAGAGACAATGGCTGAGGTCTGAACAGCTGGATCTGGGTCATCTCTAGACATCTTTGCTCATTGGCTTAGTCTATTTGGGTGGTTATAACAAAATACTGTGGACCTGTTGGTTTATAAACAGTAAAGTTTATTCTTCACAGTTCTGGATGGTGGGAGTCCAAGATGAAGACATTGGAGATTCAGTGTCGGCTGAGACTCACTTCCTAGATGGTCTTTTTGATGTCACTTTACATGCAGAAGGGGCAAGAGAGCTCTCTGACTTCTTCTTATGAGGTCACTAGTGCTGATCATGAGAACTCTGCCCCAAATGACCAAAAGCCCCATCTCCAAATATTCTCTCACAGTGGTGATTAGGTTTAAGCTTACAAATTTAGGGTACCATTCAGTTAGTATCATTCACATTTCTTGTGGCTGATATTGATGGTTGGCTGGGACCTAAGCTGAGATGTCAATGGGTATACCTACATGTGGTTACTCCACATGAGCTGTGTTTTCTCACAGCATGGCAATCTTAGAGTATTTGGATATTTTACATGGCTGTTTAAGGAGCAAGTTTTATGCAATGTCTGCCTACTTAGCAAGCTGTATCACTTTGTGACTGATCTGGTGATATTAAAATGGTTTACAAATACTTTGGTATGCTCTTCCTTCAAAATTTGGAGCCTACTCTTCCTCTTTCAAGTGTGTGCCTCATTTCTTTTTCTTCTTGCTATGCTGGGAATTGAACTCAGGGCCTCACATACTAAGTAAGTGCTGTACCAACTGAGCTGCATCTTCAGCCCTATAGGATTTGCTTCTAATGAATAAAATAACACAGAGCAATGATATTCAATTTTCATGATCAGGATGTGAAGGCATCATGCTTTTTTCTTGCTCTTTCTCTCTCTCTTTAGTCACTCACTGGGGGAGAAAACCACTTACTGTGACCCTAAAGCAATCCTGTGGAGAGATGCACATGGTAAGCAACTGAGCCTTCTGTTAATGAGCTCAGCAAGGACCTGAAGACTTCATTCAGCAGCAAGCGAGTGGGTGGCCTTCAAAATCTGTCTTACAGATTCAGTCAAGCCTTCACATGACTGCAGCCCCGGTTGATATCGTGACTGAAACCTCATGATAGGGTCTAAGATTAGCTCCACAACTGGAATTTCTGACCCAGAGAGACTGTGAATAATAAATTCTGTTTTGTTTTGTTTTGTTTTTTGAGCCAGTAAGTTTTGTAGTAATTTCTTGTGGAAAAGATGACTGAGATATCTGTATCTAGAAGTCATGGAGCATCATTTGCTGCCCCCTATTGGTTAAGAGTGAGCTTCTCTGGCTAGTCCAAATTCAAGAGAAGCAGACACTGACCTATCCACTCAATAGAGAATAGGTAAAGGGCTGGTGTTGTGGCTCAGTGATAGAGCACTTGCCTAGTATGTTTGAGGCACTGGGTTCAATTCTCAGTATCACATGTAAATAAACAAAATAAATTCCGTTGACAACTAAATTTTTTTTAAAGTGGGTTAAAAAATTGTAATTATAGTTTAAACTGCTGCAAGCATGTTCAAGTTAACGGACCCTTAATATATAATTGGGGAGATGGCCATAAAATATACAGGAATGTAAGTGCTTTGCATAAAATGTAATGATTACAATTAAATAATTGCTTGTGTAATTTCTTGTTGAATTTCTGTTATTTCATTTGACCCTGGGTTCAATCATAGCAATATCTGCAGATGGTTTTGTTCATCTTTGTATCCTAAGAGAATTGTGTAGTCTTTAATATATGCTATGTGCTTACTAGGGGGGTCTCTACTGATCAAATGCATAGACTTTAGTTGATCAGGACAATAGGAATATATATATCTGGCCCCAGGGGTATTTTATTTTGTTATCTCTGCATTGATTTCCTAATTAATGCTCAAAAATATACTACTCAACCTGTACATCTGTATAGAATCTTCTATAGTTTGTTGTGTTATGATTTTCTTAGCATATAATTTCCCAAAGGTTAGTGTGTGAAATGATTTCAGGAATCACATGGATGAAGATTTTAAATTTAAATAGCTGTTCAATTCCTTTCTTGTGCATTAAAAAATGCAAAAATATATGAAGTGAGTTAAAGAAAAATGTTTGGTAAATAGTAAGAATAGGTAGTGCACAGATACAGGAAATGCTACAAAACTAATGCTTAGATGACTCCAGTTGGATAAATATAATTAAGTTGATTCTCTACAGTAAGACATGTGATCTGTGGTGGAGGTACTCTATCTATCTCTTTCTTACAGAAAGAGAACCAAAGCTTAAAAGTATGAACATGGTGATTTTCCATTTTACCAGGCTTCACGTAATTCAAGCAACCTGTTTTAAACTCTGCTCTTTAGTTTCTCAGAAATATATAGATCTAACTGGTGTATACTATCCCATATAGTAATGCACTTTACCTCATCCAATCTCCCCAAGACTGAAGGCTTCATAGTTTTCAAATAATGACAGTGAAAGGCCTTACTTCACTGGCTGAAAGCAGAATTGTGATTTATTCAATATTTATTAGAACTTACTCTTTGCCATTGAGGGTTAGGGCTGTAAACTCAACTTTCTCCACTTGAACCCTATAACTCTGTTAAAGTAAAAGGCACATCATCCAATAAAATGTCTTTCTTGAGGATCATTTATGGGCGAGAGTGTATTAGTTTTCTATTGCTGCCATAACAAATGACCATACCTTTAGTTACTTAAAACAAGGCCAGTTTATTATCTTATAGTTCTGTATGCCAGAAGATCAGGAATCAGCATGGCCCAGATGGATGAAATCAGAGACTGGCAGGAAAGCATTTCTGTCTGGAGGCAAGGTCCACTTCAAGCTTATTCAGTTATTGAGAGAATTTAATTCAATTCTGTGCAGTGATAGAACCAAGGTCCCTATTCTCTTATAAGATGTTGACTGAGGATGGTGCTCAGTTTCTAAAAGTTGCCTGAATTTCTTGGCTCCCTTCATTTTCAAACCCAGCATGGTGGTCCAAGTCAGTTTCATGCTTTAAACTTCTAGAACCTTCCCTTCTGCCTCATCTCTGTTTTCAGGTAGAAGAAATTATCCGCTCTTGTGGGCTCCTGTGACTAGTTTGGATTCACTCATGGAATTCAAGATAATCTCCCTATGTCAAGACCAGTTCTAACCTTAATTACATCTTTGTAGTCCTTGGATAGTGGTAACAAGATTAGTGTTTAATAGAACAACTAGATGAGACAAGAGTCCTGGTGGGGAGAGTATCTTTAAAATTCTGACCATAGGAAATATATTGTATAGAAGGACATAGTTATCTATGAATTTAAAAAGTTAACTAATTGCCGTATATGAACTGAACATTCAAAGTGAATCAGAGAGAGAATAATAGAAATAAATACTGCCACTCAAATAGAAGGCAGATGTGAGGCACATGAAAATTATTGGTCTGCAGCGACTCTGAAGTCCGGTGTGCAGCTGTTGCTAGGTCTCCCCACTCTGGAAAAAGGTAATGTTACTTAGATAGATAGTCTCCAGTTCTGCTCTCTGGAAGCAGTTCCCTCATCTATTTTCCCCATGGCTCTTGACTCTGCTCATGAGGATGTCCTTCCATTTAAGCACTGTCTGGCTAATTTTTCAGAGGGAGTTTGAAAATAGGCCATTTTGAGTGGCAGAGTAGCACTACTGCTTGTTCCCTGCTTGAAGAATGTGGGGTCCTCAACAGTCTTTAGATTTGAAATAATATTGATCTATTTTAGCTCAGGTTCTAAAGACTTTTTTTTCAATAAACTAAAAACCTTTGTGGGTTTCAAAATGCCATGGTTTTCTATATTCCATTCTATTCCATTCCATGTGCCAAAAGTCACACCCATAATTCTTTTAGGCTATGTTTTTCTTTCTAGACATAATTACTGCTAATTTGAGCATTCCAGGCTGTTGTGAGAACATGCCTGAAAAACTCCCAGAGTCTTTTTGTCTAGCAGTGTGACTTGTTGAGGTGGGCATCCTGCGGGAAGGCAGGGTGAATTTTTGACCTCTAAATTGTCTTTTATGGACAGAGCCTTATGAAGAAAAGCCCTGGAAGCCTGTCAAGGAGCTGCTTTCTATTGTGCTAGTCTGCTCATCATCTCTAGGTGCAGACACAAAATCAACAACAATCATTTAGGCAGAACAGCTTGAGGTGCCCAGGGAAGATCCTGGTACTTGGCAGACATGAGCACCATTAGCCACAATCTTTTGTCATAGGACAAAGCCACCCAACCAGGCTCTGCCTTTTCCTTCACCTCCCTTCCAGGCTATCATTTGCTTTCAGAAAATGTCTACAATTGGCATGGGAACCACAGTCTGTGGGAACCCCTGGGAGAAGACGCTTGCACCAAGTACAGGCCTCTATTACTGCTGTCACCTGCAGAAAGCCATAGGATTAAAGCAACTATGTGAAGCCAAGGAAGCATGAAAATCCGTATCAGCTGTCTTTTGCCAGGGCTCATGAGTTCTCTGGGTCAGGGCTTTTTAACAGAGTAGCAAGGAGCCCCAGCCATTGTCTCCCATTGAGCAAATCTGGCCAGGGTCTGTCACATAGTTGGCAGAGACATGGTTCTCAGGGGCAGACAATGCTGGCAGGCAAACAGTATATCTGAAAGTCCTTTTGTGGGGTAGGGGGATGGCATAGACTTCCATAGCCCAGTTTCTGCCAGATTTTCTCAATTCTGAACTACATCTATTAGTGACATTTCTATTAAACAAGTATAAAGTTAATTTTGAGGTGATGGATGAGCTCTAAATAACAGGTCTGGTTTGGGAAGTAGTTGCTACCAGGTGCAACTACCGGGGAGCGACTGAGGGTAAGTGAACTGCTCGCCCCTGAGGGCAGGGCGAGAGGATGGGTAGCCATTTTAAGATTCTTCTTTTGTTATTTTGTTTCACTTTTGTTTTAAGTTGCCTGTCCCTGGAGATGTGTAAGATGGAAGAAAAACCGCTCACATCTGAGGAACAGATAGGGAGAAAGGACGGATGGACATTTCAGGAGGCTATTATAATGATTTTGTGTTGTTCCAATTTTGTTTCACTCAGTTTTTGTTAGGCATTATCTTGTTGGGTTGTATTATAGTAGAAATACGGGATCAGAAATTAGTAAAAAACAAACTGAAAGAGTGTTAAGTAAATTGTTAGAGGAAGGAGGCATCTCAGTAAAATCAAGAACAATCAGGGCATACGTTGATACAATACAAAAATGTAGCCCATGGCTTTTTAAGGAGAAGCTTGTGGTGGGAGAAAGAGGCTTGTGGAAAGCCGGTGGTGGCAGTTGAGGCTCTGAGGGTTTTTCCTGAGAGGCTGTTTTGTTTGGCATGTGTGGTTCTAAAAATAAAGTTAGTTTCTTTTGACAAGTGGCTCCTGATTGTGCCCAGCCAGACTGCGGCATATACTAATATCCATCTGTTTAGGGTGACTTAGGCTGTAGCTCCCCAACCAGGCTGAACAACATTTTAAAATTATAGATTGGCAGACACAGAGCTGGAAGATTCTTCTTTGTAGGTTTTGAAAGGAGTCTAGAAACACATGGCTTTAAAAAGTTCCTCAGGCTTACACAGTTAAGTATAGCTAGGTGCTCTAAGAAATAATTCCCACATTTATATGTGGAATCTGAAAATGTTAGAGTCTGTAAACAAGTCTGGATGGGCCTGGCATTTTGCCAGAGGGAGTGGTTTGTGAAGTCACGCCAGCGAGCCATTAAGTGTGGAGATTCCTTATTAGTTGACTGCTGTATTGAGTTTATGTTAATTAGATAAGCTGTGTGGAATGTATATATACCGATCCAGTCCTACAATAAACGGCTCCCACTCCTGCTGTATCAATGTACACAAGTTGTTCGTCACCCCCCCCCCCCCGCCCCGGTTATTTTGCTGCAGCCGGACTGCGGCAGAAAAAGTCAAATTTCATAGAAACAGAGAGTGAAATGGTCATTACCAGAGCTGGGGGTGAGGGGACTGGGGAGATGTCAATAAAAAGACATAAAGTTTCTGTTAGGAGAAATAAGTTTAAGAAATCTATTGTACATCATGGTGACTATAGTTAATAACAATATATTGTACATTTTAAAATGCTAGAGAATAAATTTTAAGGGTTCTTATCACAGAAAAAAAGTATGGGAGGCAATACATATTTTGAATAGCCTGGTCTAGCCATTTTACAGTATGTACATACATCAAAACGTCATATTGCACACTATAATCGTAAGCAATTTTTACTTATCAATCAAAAATATAATAAATAGCAAAGAAAGAAATGATCTCCTCTACAATTTAGCAGCCTTAAATAATCAAAGTGTTTTTCTTGCATGTGATAATTTGGTGAATGTGTTCTGGGTCTGTGTAGTTTTCCTCCATATTGTGATTCAGGGATCCAGTCTCCTTTCATCTGTGCCAAAAAGAGAACACAAAGGAATCACGGCAGTAATGACTGCAGAAAGAATCTATTTTCTCTAGGGTAGGGGGAAACAAGGAAAGGGATTGACATTATTTAAGTTTATTGGGAGCTTCCAGAGAGAGAGAGAGACTCAGACATCCTAGAAGGGGTTGCTTCCACAGCTACCATCTAAACCTGGAGGTGAGGCTCAGCTGCTGCCATCTTATGCTTGGGGAAGGGCTCCCACAGGGATAGGACTCAGTCCTCTGAGGAGGAGGTTCTGGACAACTGCTGCTGGGATCTCCAGGGAGACACGTCCTGGAGAAGATTGTCCTATGAGTGTTAGAAAGCCTGCAAATTGGATTCAACTGCAACTGCTGCTACTGAAATTAACTGTCTGCTCAGAAGTAAGGCAGAGGGGAGACTCTCAGGAACTGCAGGCAAACAGGAAATGCACAAAAAGCAAACAGGAAGAAGCAAGGCTCCTCTTCCTTCCCAGAATTCTCCATTTTCCTCTAGAGCCCTGTGGGCAGAAACAAGAGGAAATCAGCTGAGTGGGTGTGCAGATAAGAAGCAGAACTTGAGTAACTGGCCCTGTGTGGTGTCCTGGGGCAGGGGCAATGGGCAGCCAGTGCCCCTCCCTGTTGAATTCCTTCTGTTTGCTCTTGGATCTGCTCTCCACCATCCCCACCTGCGCTGCTGCCTGTGTGATGCACCTGCCTGTTGTGTGCACCTCTGGGAGGTGGGAGGGAAGGAGGAGAGTGAGGTGAGGGACATTTATTCACCTGATCCCTGTCGAGGGATGTGCAGTGTCCTTCCTCAGACTTTTCCCTTCAGACCATGGGGTGGCCACACAGCCTTAGTGATTTGGGGCCCCAGAATATTGCACCATCCCTATGAGGTTCCTGGCAGCAATTCCTGTCTCTATTAAAGAGTTTCTTCATTTGATTCTCTTCATGTTGTTCCATTTGAAGATGCCACTGTTGTTCTGTAACCCTGACTGATACTCTAGATTTAAGAATAAAATGAGTAGGTACAATTACAGAGAACCAAAACTAGTAGCTGTGGGGAGAGAGCCCCCTGGAGCTGTGGCCTTCTGCAGAGGGATCAGCCAATCAGTGACCCAGTAGGAAGGCAGAGGATGGAATAAACAACCAGACATCAGTCTCCCCTGATTTCCTGACTTCCTCTGACTGCTCCCTAGCAGCCAAATACAAGGGAGAAGCCCGAAGTGAGGCTGTTGTTAGTTAACGTGGGTCTCACAGGTAAACCTCGTTGGTCACAGAGTTGGTTGAAGATGGCTGGAAAGTAGAACTAGAGTGGTGAGCAGAGGATGAGGCTATCAGGTCACCTGGGGCATTCGTCACACAGATCAGATTGTATGTGATACCACTGTCCTCAGTGTGGCAAACTTATTTGCAATAATTTTTAAAAAATGCTTTATTCTTGACTCATCCTTCAATTTTAAAGTAAACAATTTTGTTAGGTGCAGGACAGGCTGAATAAGTTGTCTGCAGGGCATGCCAAACAAAGTTAGCTGCAGGATGACCTGGCCACTCAAACCCTCTGTCTGGTTCTTTATCACCTGTTTGCTTCAAGCCCAAACGCCCAAGCCCCCGCTCAAGGCTGAACACTTTGCCCCCCCTGCTCAAGGCTGAACACAAGTTGCCTTGTGCCAACAAGGCAGCTTGCAGACCCAGAGACCCTATTAGATTTGGGCTATAAAAACTCCCTCCTTCCGGGGCTCCCCTCTCTCTTGCTCTCTCTGTCTCTCTTGCGCTCTCTCTCTCTCTTTTTCTTTCTGTCTTTTCTCCTCTGTTGCACTGCTGCAATAAAGATCTCTTGGTCGCTCCAAGTATTGTGGTCACTTTCCTTTCACAATTCACAACATGGAAAGCAGAATACATTTCAGTATTTATGATTTTATTCAAATTCAGTAAAATATCTCATAAGTGAATGTGATTTTGCACATATCAAAGAATACTATCACACCTCAGAACTTTAGATTTAACATAAATTAAAAACTCCAGGGGCTGGAGTTGTGGCTCAGCAGCAAAGCGCTTGCTTAGCATGCATGAGGCGCTGGGTTCTATCCTCAGTACCACATAAAAATAAATAAATAAAATAAAGTTATTAAAAACAAACTTCAAGTAGTGCTGTAATAAGCTAAAGTGACTCAAGTTGTGTTTCTTCCTCTTTACAAGTCCTGTGTTCTCACGTTCTGTTTGGAGTCTGTGGTTTGCATGCAGACAAGTGCTTTACTATAGGGTTTTGGAGAAATGAGCTAAACCCCTATAGAGCCACCACAGATCTACACTGTTAAAGAGTTACCCTTGAAGTGAGCATGTGTGGCTGAGTCCTTGCGTGGCTGTGTGGGGACTGACTGCTAACTGAATGTTCTCTGAAATAACTACCATGTAGAATACAGTGTTTCTTAAAGGACAAGTTACAAACAGCAGGCTAATTTGAAGCTTACATATACATTATAAAACTCAACAATAACTGCAGCAATAGTGGGCACCTTAGAAAGACTTCTTTCCTGACATTGTTTGGATTTGCCAGGGCCTGGTGACAGTGATAATAAACCAGATGCGGATTTCATTATTGCTTTGAAAGCTTTTCCAAGCACATCCTGCACTGGGGTGGGCTGCTCCCCGGCCCTGCCCTCGGTTCGCTGATGCATCTAGCCCATCTTCTATGCTTTACATGCGTTTTCTCAATGTCATAATTTCTGCTTTCTCAAGTTACTTCTTCCTCATAATGTCAGCTAATACGACATCTCTCCAGCTCCTCTTGCCTTCCTGACTTGCCTACTTTGGCTTTCAGTACCTCCTTTCTCAACTTCCCAGAACTACCTAGTTCAATCCCCCGAAAACAAACTTATTTGGCCAATTCATCTTTTTAGGGAGAAGACCAAGTTATTGATTTCCAGCGTCTATACTATTGGCTCTGGAGACCCGAAGAGGGTGAAGTCACTTGATTCAAATCATGACTGTCTAGAAAGAGCCAGGCAACTCGGGTTCTGGGCCTGGTGAGTATTGCATTTACTCTGGAAAGGTGAACACACACAGAAAGCCCTGAAGGCAGACTAGGACTTCTGACTTAGTAGGAGCCCTGGGTATGGAGCATAGCGAAGCTGGGCTAAATTCCCCTCTCTGATGTTCCTGCAATCCCGTGTTTCCTCTTCTTCACTTTGCTGATAGCATAATAGGTCTTGTATTTAGGAAGGGAATACAAATAATAGAACCCTCAGTAGTAGGAATGGCTGACACTGAGGGGCTCTCTCTCCCTCTCATAGTGGGAAGCCTAGCTGTGGGCTGGTATTGATTTGGGGCCAGCTTCTTAGAGAATCCTTTGACTTTTCTCCTCTGCTTGTCCATCACAGTTGTCTGATGGCCCTCGGGCCTATAGTACACCCTCCGCCTTTCAAGGTAGAAAGGAAGGGGAAGCCGTGATGGGGCCAGGTTCATGCCTATCATCAGGAAAGGCAAAGGGCTTCACAGAGGCTCCAGCAGATTTCCTCTGGTGTCTCATGGCCAGGCTGGAATTCATGGCCACCTCTGGCTGCAGGGATAGTGGGTGTTCATGTGAGGCTAGGCACAAAGCTTCCCAGAACAAAACCGAGACTCTGCAGGCAGAAACAAAGGCGGGAGATAGGTATTAGGGAGGTGGGTTGCAGGGTGGTGGGGGTGTCACAGAGGGGTTAATTCCACCTGATCTGGTTCCTTCCAGCATGGTGTGAGGATCACATCTGTGTGAAATGTGCTACACGGCGTCCCTTTTCAAAATGAAAAAACCTGAAACTCCCTTATTTATATGGCTATTTTCTTAAAGTCAAATGCTTTTCTTTTCAACTTTACTTTGAGAACTATCAGACAAGACTGAATTTGGCCTGATGCTGCCTACCCTTCTGATCTGATCCCTCCACCTCCTCTTTTCACTGTGCTCTTTGTTGCCAGCACCACCTCTGACATGGGTGTGGAACATGCAAGCTCCTTCCAAGGCCCTTGAGTTCACTAAGACTTTTCTCCCCCAAGGGCCTTTGCTTCTGCAATTTTTCCCTCCTCAGAGAAGTCTTTCTTCTTTCTGTCTCCTCCTTAAACATGCCCACCCTGTGTGAAAAATCGCCCCATGGTTCTTTCTGTTTTTTCCTTCAAAGCAATGAGCACTCTCCTCATTCCTAAATGGTCTGTCCATGAACATTTATCTGCTTGAGATAAATGAGAGGCAGAGAAGGGCCCAGGAGCTAGATCCAGGATTTAAGTCCTTTCCAGTTTATGGTTCTGGATAAGTGCTTTTAATGCTTTGTTCCTTTGTTTCTACTTTTGTAAAGTGGAGAAATTAATACTGCCTATCTCATTGGATGGCCAGAAGGATTAAATGCATTAATATTTCTAGAATATTAAATATTAGAGCAACACCCTGTCTGTACCAGGGACTAGTGAGTATTAAAGAAGTAAAAGACACAATTCCCATTTTCTCCACTGAACTGGATGCACTATTATGCAGGTGGTGACCTGATCTGTTGCGCCACTGTAATGGTCAGCACAGTGCCAGACCGTGTCATTGTCATTGTCTTACACCTAGTGGGAATTAAATATTTGCTGAACTAGTGAATAAATAAACAAATAGCCAAGTGGTGTTTTAAATGGGGTGGGGAGGAATGGAATGAGCTGATTACCAAAACTAGCATATTGTGATGTTATGGGTTTTCAGAAAACATAAATTAGCAACTAGAAGTCGTGGTTTTAGCTGGAAATTGAACTCTGAACCTGCTCATTACCACTCTAGTCTCCATGACAAAATGTGTGGCTGGCATGAATATCACCCAGAATCCTTCTCCCTTGCTTCTTAGCTTACAAACACAGCGTCACCTCCCTGCAGAGTACCGCTGAGTCTCAGACCACCTAGGTGACAGAAATGAGACTGTGTGGGAGCAAGGCTCATGTTCCCACACTTTTGGGAGGCTGTAGCATTGATTGGGTGCTTTGCTTGCTGACCCCACCACCCTGGTGACAGCTGCTTCCCTGACTAACCTGAGTTCTGGCCCAGGGTCACAACTCAGGGCTGATCTGATCTTCTAGGAAGAGGATTTTCCAAACCCCAAACAATGGCAGCTTTGTGGGCCAGCTGCACTGCACTCCCTTTCAGAGGCAACCAGGGCTTTTAAATCACATCAAACACGTATCCAAGTGGTGCTATGGGGACTCACATCAGGCAACCGGCTGCTCTACTAATTCTCGTCCAATGCTTGGTCTCAGAGGAATCATTAGAAGCCCAGTAAAATAGACCACGGCCCACCCTGGCTGGCTTCCAGAGCCTGATGGTTGCTGCCTCCAGAGCCTTTGCAGAGCCCTGGACCATTGCATGTGGCCTCTGGGCCCCCTGCCAACAGGTTGATATCCAGCCTCCTTGTCTTCTGGGTACCACTGTTAGGAGTGGCTTCAGCACTTCCCCTTTCCTACTCCAGCCCAGCTGGAAGCCTGCTTATTAACAGATTCCTTGCAAGCTATGGTGGTCTATGAACTTGTCTGAAATTTCCTGGAAAAGAAACAACCACTGCTCCAGAATGTGATCCCAGCAGGACATTCTGTCAGTCTCTCCTCAGTCGGTTCCCACTCATGTCCGTTCCCACCCACCCACACCTTGAAAACATCCCCAGTAATAAAACTTCCAAAGGTTCTGACAGAAGCAATGACTATTTGACTCCTGAAAGAGTAGAGAGGGCAAGGACCCCTATCACCCAGGGGCTGTGGCTTTCTAGAATCATTTGAGGAGGAAATCCTAGGATGGCCTCTTAGAAGCTATTTACTGAGTTTACTTATGAACAAGAATTCCTGACCCATGGAGGTTTGGTTGTGAGAATCAGGAAGAAGAGTGACAATTAGAAAGATTCACTTTGGCACAAATGCCTCCCGTGGAGCTTTTCTCTGTCTATTGAGCTGGCAGTCACTGTGAGCTCTTCCCCAGGGCACCCCAGTGTGAGGCAGCCAGCTCCAGGGACTGGCTTCCCATTCAGCTGCTTTGGTCCTCTTTCAGTCTGCAGCCACTGTTTCCCATGGGATGCCCTGTCCTGAGAGAGAGAGAGGAGCCAGGGTTGGCTGGCTGCTCCTGTGGTGGGGCCTGGCTAGGAGCCTAGGTGCTCATACCCCACCTTCAGTCAAACCCCATATATATTATTATTAAATCCTTGTATTTGCTTGATACAAATGTGAACACAAATACAAGCTGAATGACAAGGGACAAAACTTAAAATACTTTTTATCTAGGAAGGGAACTCAGGAATGACCCAGTTCACTGGTGTTCAGGCTTTTACTAGGTTCAGCAAGTGCCATGCCTGTGAAATCTTACTGAGAAGACCATGGCTGTTCATGAAGTGGAAAGGTGTCCTGACCCTACTACAGCTGGCCTCCTCATCCTTGATCATTCCTAAGGCTGTTATACCGAATGTCTAGAACCCTCTAGAGCCCACCTTGAAAGTCATTCATTCCCATACAGCATTGTGGCTTAAAGAGCCCAGGGGACTCACCCAAAGCAACTATTACATGGAGGCCTGGGGGCAATTGGACTCCAACTCTCTTAAAATCAAGCTTGTGATCTTGGAAATGTTCTGCTAAGGTATAACAGGTTTGTTTTAGATTTGGTCCTATGGTGAAATGGATCAATGCTAAACTCTTCTATTTTTGTGGATTTTTCTAATTTCTCCATGTTGGTTCAAGTTAACTAGGGCCACTAGAACAAAGCACTGTAGACTACGTAGCATAGACAGCAAGATTTATTTTCTCACAATTTTAGAGGCCAGAACTCTAATATCAAGGTGTTAGCAGAATTGGTTCTTTATGAAGCTTCCTTCCTAGGTTTATAAATGGACATTTCTACCTGTGGATCTCTGAAGTCTCCACTCTGTCACCCTTCATGTCCAAATTTCCTTTTTATATAAGGGGATAGTAATATTGGATTAGAGCCATATAACCTCATTGTACCTTAATTACCTTATTAAATGTCCTATTTCCAAATATAGTCACTGCTGTAGTTTGGATAAGTGTCATTCAAAGGGCCATGTGTTAAAGGCTTGATCACCAGCCAATGTCACAGTAGAAAAGTGGCAGAACCTATAAGAGGTGGGTCCTAGTGGAAGAAAGTTAAGTCATTTGTGGTGTGCCTTGAAGAGGATACTGGAGAGAAAGGACCCAAACTTTCACCTCTGTTTGTTTCTTAGCTGCCACAGGATGAATATCTATCCTTTACCACGTACACTCCACCATGAGATACTGCCTCACCACATGCCCCAAAGCAATGGGATCATGAGCTGAAACCTCTGAAATTGTCAGTCAAAATAAATTTTTCCTCTTGCTAAGTTGACCATGTGGTTGACAAGGAGGAACTGGGAAAAATTTGGAGAAGCAGGTTAGAAGAAACCTAAAATGCTTGAAACAGAACTTAAATGGGAAATTCTGGTAAGGATTCAACACCAGATTGTTGACAGAGGTGTGGACAGTAAAAGTATGCTTATAAGGTTTCAAAAGGAAATAAATTGGGAATTAGACTAGAAGCTATTTGTATTACATCATAGCAAAAATTTGCTTTCTTTTTGCCTGTGCCCACAGAGACTTCCTGGGAAGCTGAGCTTAATGGCCACGAACTAGTTTATCTAGTAAATAAAACTTAAAGACAGTACAGCATTCAGTCTGCAGCATGGGTATTGCTGGCCAATTTTAACCAGATTTAGTGAGAATGAGGAGCAATTAGCAGAGAAGAAAGATTTGGAAATATTGAAGTTTGTCCAGAAAGGAATGCCAATGAGGGAGCAGTTGCTAAAGAGATTAGTCTCATTAGAAGAAGGAAAGTGTTTTGCAATGGGACAGTATAAAAGATCCTTTGAGGTCATTTCAGGAATCAGCAAAAATACACCCATTGCAGGCCCAAAGATGTAAAGGTACAAACCCATATCAGAGACTAATTTGAGAAGGAAGCCCTGGGGCATCTTGCTGGCATAGGGCCACCTTGGGAACTATTTTGCCAGGATTTGTTTCCCCATGTTCAGCCATCAAGGCAGTTAGGGATGCTTCAGCCATAGTTCAAGTGGGCCTTGGTATAGCTGGTGCCAGTGGCAGAGCTTGGCATGGTCCATATGATGCTGTTTTTTTCCCCCGCATGCAGAATGCAAAAGTTACAAGACCATGGAGGCTTCCACCAAGATTTCAAAGGAAAGCCCTAGAGGCCAGACAATGTGTCAATGTGTGGCAGGGCCAGAATCCATAAAAGCAGCCTCAGAAATGGCAAAGTGTGGAGTTGTGAGGGTGAAGCTGAGACGTTAGTGGGGACCCCAGAAGGTGAGAGATTATAGGAGCACAGAATGTCTGCTCAGAGAAGCTGCAGACAGTAAGCAGAACCAGCTCAAGAGAGTGGCCATGAAGGCTCCAGCCATAGAAGCCACCAGGGCAAGGCTGCTCAAGCCCCTGGGAGCCCACATTCTGCTACTGTGTGCTCTGGATGCTGAGCCTGGAGCTACATATGCTAATGATTGCCCTGCTGGGTTTTGTCTGACTTTGATCTGTTCTTTCCTTTCTATGTCCCCATTCCTCCCTTTTGGAATAGGAATGTTTACCTGTGGCATTGTATCTTGAAAGTATATAACACCTCCCCCCCCCCTTTTTTTTTTCATAAGGGCTCATGTCTGAGTTTGCTTTGAGTCTCAGAGGAGATTTTGGACTTGGAATTTATGCTGAAACAGTTATGCCTTTGAGGACTCTTGGAGAAGTGTTAAGAGCGTTTTGTATTTTGACATAGATATGAGCCCTTGGGATCCAAGGGTAGAATTCTATAGTTTGGATAATTGTCCCCCAAAGGCCTATGTGTTCAAACTTGGTCACCAATCTGTGGTACCACTGGGAGGTAGTGAAACCTTTAGAAGGAGGAGCCTAGTGAAGTTAGGTCATTGGAGTTTGGTCCTGAAAGGGGATACTGGGGCTCCAACCCCTTTATGGTTTTTCCTGTTGTCCAGTTGCCAAGAAGTGAACAGGCCTCTGCCAAGTGCTCCCACCATGATGTACTGTGCAGCCACAGGACCAAAGCAATAGAACAAGTGGCCATGGATTGAAACCCCTGAAACTGTAAATCAAAATAAACATTAACTAGATTATGCTAAGTGAAGTTAGCCAATCGCAAAAAAACAAATGCCGAATGTCTTCTCTGATATAAGGGGGTGACTCAAAATGGGGAAGAGAGGAAGAGCATGGGAAGAAGATTACCTCTACATAGGAAAGAAGGGTGGGAGGGAAAAGGAGGGAGAAGGGGATTGCATGGAAGGTGGAAGGAGACCCTCATCATTATACAAAATACATGTATGAAGATTTGAGGGAAAAAAAGAATAGCATTACCTTAGATTAGGTAGAGAGAAGTGATGGGAGGGGAGGGGAGGGGTTGGGGAGATAGGAAGGATAGTAGAATGAAACAGACATTATTATTACTGTGTGTATATATGTGACTGCATGACCAATATGATTCTGCAAACTGTACACTCAGAGAAATGAGAAATTATACCCCATCTGATTCAAATGTATGATCTGTCAAGGTCATTGCACTGTCATGTGTAACTAATTAAAACAAATACAAAATATAAAAAATATATACATTAACTAATTTTAAGTTGATTATCTCAGGTATTTTGTCATAACAGGAAATTGACTAATGCAGCTACATTCTGAGGGACTGAGGGTTAGGACTTGAACGTATGAATTTGGGTGTGATAAAATTCAGTCCATCATGATTGGCTAAACTTTATTTTTTGTGTGTGTGGTAAATTCAAATAGAGCATACGGAAGCTATATTCCCTGATTCCTTGTACATTCAAAAACTTTTTTTCTGTAGCCTTATTTTAGGTCACTATTTTTTCTCCTGAAACTTGGAAAGCATTGATTTAGTTTCTTCTATTCTTCTAAGTTATTGTGGAGAAAGTCTTAGGCCAGCTGAATTTCTTTTTCCAGCTCCAACTACCAGACGTATGAGGGAGATCAGCTTGGATCATCCAAAGACGGCCAAAGAACAGGAAGAATGCAGCCTCATAAGTGACCCTGCCAGGAGAAACCATCCAAAGAACTGTTCAACCAAGCCCAGTCCAAATTGCCAAGCTAGAGTTTGTAGTAAATAAAATAGGTGGTTTTAAAGTCACTATGTTGGGGGTGGTTTGTTAACAAAATTTGACACCTGATGCACAGACCTAGCTGTAATTCTTCCTGTACTACATGTGGAATTTAAGATGCAGGGTTATTTTGGGTGGGTGAATACTTTAGTATTTGTTTCTCTAGATTCAACTGGTATTCAGTTGTTTATAAAGCAATGTGAAAACTTGCTCCCATCCTATCTTGCCAATAGACTGCTTCTCTCAGATATGGTGACTCTGAGCATGTCCTCTCAGTACCACATTCTCAAATGCCACAGTCTGGCTGGGCACAAAATAACCGAGCCGCCACGAGGCACTTGTAGGTTCAAACAGGAACTCCTTTATTGCCCGAACTCCACCAGCACTCCACGCACACTCCCCGGGAACTCTCTCAGCTCTCCACCAACTCCGTGCCAACTCCTATGGAACCCTGCGAGAACTCAAAAGTAGCGGGCACTGGAGGCAGCAGGAGCTGCCCTATTGCCGGACAGCAGGGTCCATATACAACTGAATACACAGCCTGCCCCAATCCAGCATCAACCAGTCACAGCAATTATACACAGCTTAACTTAATTATCATCATCTTAATGGCTCATTGGCATCACCTCTCAACCACTCCTTCTGGCAATGCCAGGCGCTCAACACTCAAATTCTCATCAGGGCTGAATATGGCTCTCCCAACACTGGTACCCAATATCTCTCTCAGCATGTCTCACTATCTGCATGTTCTGAAGTGTATTTGTCAGCCTTTCTCCAAATTCAGCAGTTTGGGACACAGATGTCTCCTAGTTTCAGCACATTGGAGTTGCATTTTTTTGTTTTTGATTTTGTGAGTGGTAGAAGGGAGAGAAAAGCAATTCCTTATTTGCTATGCCATTAAAATAGTAGCATAATGAAAATTTAAAAATATATCTGGACACAGTCTTAGTCTATTCAGGGTGCTATAACAAAATAGCATAAACTCATGGCTTATAAACAACAGAAATTTGTCACAGTCCTGAAGGCTGTGAAGTCCAAGACTGAGGTGTCAGAAGATCAGTGTTTGATGAATGCTGCTCTCTGGTTCAAGGAAGGCACCTTTTTGCTGTGTCCTCGCAAGGTGGAAGGGGTAAACTAGATCCCTTATGTGCCTTTTATAAGGGTGCTATTCCTCTTCATGAGAGCTACACCCTCATAACCAAATCACCTCCCCAAAACACTATCTCTTAAAACCACCAATGAATTATGGAACGTTTCCAACATTTAGACCTTAGCAGAGCTAACAGAGGATTTTCAACTTTTTATTTTGTCACATAAGGATATTTATTTATTTTTTTCAATGTTATTTTTTATTATTATTATTGGTTGTTCAAAACATTACAAAGCTCTTGACATATCATATTTCATACATTTGATTCAAGTGGGTTATGAACTCCCATTTTTACCCTGTATACAGATTGCAGAATAACATCGGTTACACATCCACGTTTTTACATAGTGCCATACTAGTGTCTGTTGTATTCTGCTACCTTTCCTATCCTCTACTATCCCCACTCCCCTCCCCTCCCCTCCCATCTTCTCTCTCTACCCCATCTACTGTAATTCATTTCTCTCCCTTGTTTTTTTTCCCTTTCCTTTCACATCCTCTTATATGTAATTTTGTATAACAATGAGGGTTTCCTTCCATTTACATGCAATTTCCCTTCTCTCTCCCTTTCCCTCCCACCTCTCATCCCTGTTTAATGTTAATCTTTTTCTCATGCTCTTCCTCCCTGCTCTGTTCTTAGTTGCTCTCCTTATATCAAAGAAGACATTTGGCATTTGTTTTTTAGGGATTGGCTAGCTTCACTTAGCATAATCTGCTCTAATGCCATCCATTTCCCTGCAAATGCCATGATTTTGTCATTTTTTAGTGCTGAGTAATACTCCATTGTGTATAAATGCCACATTTTTTAATCCATTCATCTATTGAAGGGCATCTAGGTTGGTTCCACAGTCTAACTCACACTTCATCTCAAAACCCTAGAAAAGGAAGAGCAAAACAACAGCAAAGGTAGAAGAAGGCAAGAAATAATTAAAATTAGAGTGGAAATCAACAAAATTGAAACAAAAGAAACCATGGAAAAAATTGACAAAACTAAAAGTTGGTTCTTCGAAAAAATAAATAAGATCGACAGACCCTTAGCCATGCTAACGAAGAGAAGAAGAGAGAGAACTCAAATTACTAACATACGGGATGAAAAAGGCAATATCACAACAGACACTACAGAAATACAGAAGAGAGTTAGAAATTATTTTGAAACCCTATATTCCAATAAAATAGAAGATAGTGAAGACATCGATAAATTTCTTAAGTCATATGATTTGCCCAGATTGAGTCAGGAAGATACACACAATTTAAACAGACCAATAACAAAGGAGGAAATAGAAGAAGCCATCAAAAGACTTCCAACCAAGAAAAGACCGGGACCAGATTGGTATACAGCGGAGTTTTACAAAACTTTTAAAGAAGAGTTAATACCAATACTTTTCAAGTTATTTCAGGAAATAGAAAAAGAAGGAGCTCTTCCAAATTCATTCTATGAGGCCAACATCACCCTGATCCCGAAACCAGACAAAGACACTTCAAAGAAAGAAAACTACAGACCAATACCTCTAGTGAACCTAGATGCAAAAATCCTCAATAAAATTCTGGCAAATCGGATACAAAAGCACATCAAAAAAATTGTGCACCATGATCAAATAGGATTCATCCCTGGGATGCAAGGCTGGTTCAATATACGGAAATCAATTAACGTTATTCACCACATCAATAGACTTAAAGATAAGAACCATATGATCATCTCGATAGACGCAGAAAAAGCATTCCACATAAGGATATTTAAAAAGAACAACTATCCTTTTTTAAATTCTCTTTCTCCCTTCCTTTCTCTCTTTCTTCTTTCCTTTCCTTCTGCTGGGGAACAAACCCAGGGCTTTGCATGTGCCAGGCAAAACTCTACCCCAATCCCCAGCCCTAAGAGTATCTATTCCTTATTGTCAACATTCTTTCAAAAAAGAAAGTCCTTATAACATCTTAAGTGATTCCAAGTACATGGATTCAGAAGAAAGATAATCCTTCTAAAGACAGAATTAAGATGTGATGCATCTGAATATCTGTATAGTAAATACTAATTTGTGGAGATGCAGGAAAATTATAACATAGAATTAGGCTTTACACAAATTTGGGGTAGTCTGTCAAAATAGCTTACAAACTATACAGGAACATTAATCATTATGTTTAGGAGAAAATTAATCTCCTTTTCTTCACATACAAAGTAATTATTACCTTAAATTTGTAATGACTAATTCACCTTAAAAGTACTCTCTGGCTCAAACCATTTCTGATTTTAGGTTCTGTACCGTATGTCAGATAAATCCTATTGTTTATTTATATGGTGCATCTGACAGCCCTGGGAGCCATTTAATTTCATTTTTTAAATTTGTTCTTTTTAGATATACGTGACAGTATATTTATACATACATAGAGTATAACTTCCATTTCTTTTGGTTGTACATGATATGGAGGTACACTAGTCTTGTATTTATATATGAATACAGGAAATTTATGTCTGATTCATTCTACTGTCTTTCCTATTCCCATCCCCCGCCCTTCCCCTCATTCCCCTTTGTCCAATGAACTTCTTTCTTTCCTCCCCTGACTTTATTGTGTGTTAGCATCTGCATATCAGAGAGAATATTCAGCCTTTGGTTTTTGAGATTGGCTTATTTCACTTAGCACGATAGTCTCTGGTTCCATCCATTTACTGGCAAATGCCATAATTTTATTCTTCTTTATGACTGAGTCACATTTCGCTGTTTATAGATACCATGTTTTTTTAAATCCATTCACCTGCTGAAGGGGACCTAGGTTAGTTCCATAGTTTAGCTACTGTGAATTTAGCTGCTATAAACATTGATGTGGCTGCATCACTGCAGTATGCTGATTTTAAATCCTTTGGGTATATGCCAAGGAGTGGGATAACTAAGTCAAATGGTGGTTCCATTCCAAGTTTTCTGAGGAATCTCCATACTGCTTTCCAGAGTGGTTGCACCAGTTTGCAGTCCTACCAGCAAGGAATGACTGTACCTTTTCCTGGGAGGCATTCTAAAGGTAGGGAAAGGATCTTGCTACCAAACTAAGTTCACCAGAACTTCACTATCTTTTTTTTCTTTCTTTCTTCCCTTTTCTCATCGCTGCCTGGCCCATCTGCAGACTGTGGTTGCTGGAACACTTGGGCTAAATCTCGTAGAGAAGGGTGCCAGATTCTTAGAACTTCACCTCTGGATCACCAGAAAGCTGTGAAGCGTGTATCACTTTACTCTCTAGCACTTAGTAGCTCCCAAGTAAATGTTTTGACATGATAAATGAATGGCTCAAGCAGGGCCTACTGAGTCTCCCTGGAGCCTCATCCCGAGATGGAGGACTGCCTGTGCCGTGCTTGTCTTGGCCCCCACCAGGGCCTGGATGACTCAAGGTCTCCTGTGCATGTCAACTAAGGCAGGCAGAGTTCTCAGAGGGAAAGCAATGATATGAGTGCAATTGAGGATACCTTTTTTTTTTTTTCTCCTCAAAGAAAAGAGATGAAAAGTCATTTAGAAACCCAAGGCGAAGGTCTGGGAGGGGCTGAGGGAAGAATGGCCCGGGCTGGCTCTGTCTAAGACTCTGTTTTATGGGAGCCCTGGGGAACTCCTTCCTGCAACACACGCATACTGAGGCCAGAGAAGGGCCAACCCTGCTCTTGCAGGGTGGGTTTTACAGCTTCCCCTAGGATCAATGACCCACCAGGAGGGCACACAGACCAAAAATAAAGTTTAAGTCTAAGAACAAGAAAAGTGAACTCTCCTGTTGGCAAGTGGGCTGGGATCCTTGGAAAACCTCCAGAAAGAGCAGCGTGGGGCTTGGCAGGAGCAGCACATCCCAGCAGCTATCATCTTGTTGCTGCTTTTGTCTCTGACTCCATTCATTAGCCTCTCATCTTCCCATCTGAAATCAGACTCCAGCTGATTCGGGTAAATCCCGGGGGCCTGGGGCTTACAACAGGGACTCGAAGAGGTGGGGTTTGAAGGCCAAGCTTCAATTCTTCTCTGCCTCTTGCTGTGTAATGACAGGCAAATCACTAAATCTCGCTGAATATTAAATTCCCTAATCTATAAAAGGCAGCTCATGCTAGTGCCTGAATTACCACCCTTGAGGAGGACTTGACCTCCACGTGAGTCAATGGGATCATTAATCACAGTCAGCAACCACGGGCACAACCAGGCCACCCTTTGTACCTCTTCCCCTCTCACCTGAACCTAACTTTACTGGGCAGTGCAGGGAGGGAGAGCAAAGTAGAGGGAGTGACAAGATCATTCTAAGGGACTTTAAATATTTGCAACTTCTATAAAAAAAAAAAAGTCCAACTGGGGATATAGTTCAGTGGGTAGAGTGCTTATCTCAGATGCACAAGGCCCTGGGTTCAATCCCCAGCACCACAAAAACAAACAAACAAACAACCCAACTGTCACTTTGCTTACTATATATATATATATATATATATATATATAGCAACAAAGAAAACTGGAAGAAGATATAAGGTATTAGGCAGTGAAGGTTATTTGTAAAAATTATAATGTTAATTTTCTACTTAAAAAATATACAGTTTTAAGATAGCTCTCTTCCCAATTCTTCTCCCCACTTTCCTCCCCAGTTTTCATAGTACCCAGAGATCCCCACAACATTCGACACCCACAATGTCATGGGGAGCCTGGGCATGGCACACTTGTGCTGCTCCTGGGTCACACACGCAGGTGGTGAAGGAGGAGACTCGGCTGAGGGGGAGGAGAGCTGAGAAAGGAAGCGCAGCAGCAGCAGCCAGCCCAGCAGGGGGCAGACTCGAGAAGCTCTGATTGAGGGGCTGCCCTCCTGGATCCTTGTGGGAGAGCACAGGAGCCCCAGGAGGTATGAAAGGTGAAAGGTTCATGTCGTTGGCAATATCAGAGTGTGGTGACACGACACCAACCAAATAGGCCAGGGCTGAAAGGCCAGTGTTCGAAAGGAGGTGGAGTCACTGTGTAGGGATCTCAGTTCTGTGATGAGCAATAGCAGAAACCATTTCGCTCAAATCCTCCACAAAGTCCAGGGTCCTTCACCGAACCCAGGAGAGGGGACTGTGACACAGTTCTAGGTCCTGCCAGTCCTCAGGTTGACTCCTTCCCATTTATAGAATGGGTAAGGCCAGTCCTGCAGAAGAGGACACCGAGCAGAGAGTCCACTGACCATGACCATTCAGCAAAGTTTATTTTATTTAATTGAAGAACTGCAGGTTGGCAGGAGAGTGAACAGAACTACTTTGGTACACAGAGAAGTCTGTTTGTAGATGGGAAGGTGAAGACATCACGCTTTGGAGCCCTTGGTCCCAAGGCAGTGGACCGCCTCCCCAGGACGTTCTAGTAACTGCACAGGGGTTCTATCATAAGAGATAATGGGGTGGGGGTATGTTACAGTTTAATGATAAAATTCTCTTAGACTTTCTAGCAGAAAAAAAGAAATTCTTACTCATTATAAAAAGTGAAAAATATACAGTCATTTGTTGCTTAACAATGGTGACATATTCTAATGATTCACTTTTATGAGAATATCAAAGAGTGTATTTACGCGAACAAAGATGCTGTCACTAGGAAATGCAGACTGCCATCACATATGCAGCCCATTGCTGACTGAAACACCATTATGTGGCACATGACTATATCAGAAATGTATGAAGATGACAATGACATCACCCAAACACCATCACCTGGACATAACCCACAGTTGGCCTTTTGGTGTATTTCTTTCAGTGTATTTACTATTAAAAATAAAAAGACAAGCCAATCCCCCAAACCCAAGGCTGAGTGTTCTCTCTGATGTGGATGCTAACACACAATAAAACTGGGGGTGGGGGAGAAAGAAATTTCATTGGATTAGACAAAGGGGAATGAAGGGAAGGGAAGAAGGATGGGAATAGGAAAGACAGTAGAATAAATCAAACATAACTTTCCTATTTTTATGTATGAATACATGACCAGTGTAACTCCACACCTTGTACAACCCCAAGAATGGGAGGTTATACTCCATGTATGTATAATATGTCAAAATACATTCTACTGTCCTGTATAACTATAAAGAAAAAAAAATTAAAAAGACATTATTGAGAGCACTTAAATTTCTGCCAAACCTATATAAATTACATATATATTACTACATAACATAGTTTCTTGAAGAGGCCTTTGTAAATAACATTTTTATTGGTGGCAAAAATATTTCATGGATGACTATATAAAAATTTAAAAATTCATTTATTATTGGGATAGTAAATGGGTTCAATTTACTATTTTAAGTGGTATTATAAATAATAATGAGAAAAACCCAAGTATGCCAATCTCTGCTTATATCTCTGATTTCTGTATGCTAAATTCCTAGAAGTAGAATCACAAAGTCTCATACATTTTCTATTTCTATAATTTCTCTGTATATCTCAGTGACTGTATCTCACCCTCCTGCCAAGCTCAGTTTCATATATAAAGTAAAACAAAATTAAACTTTGCTAAATTAATAGAAGTGTAGCATTGGCATGAATTTTTGCTATAATGGGTGACAGAATCTAATTCCAAAAGATTTTGGTGGGCTGAAATAGCAGCTCGGATGCTATGAATGAAAATTCTCAGGGATACAGTCTGGCATTTACAGTCACCAGACCACATGCTGAAGTAAAGATGAAAGAGTTGGAACCTAACAAGAGTCAAGATGAGTAATGTAAAACAAAACAAAACAAAACAAAACAAACAACACAAAAAAAACACCTCACCTTGCCAGGCGTGGTGGCGCACACCTGTAACCCCAGTGGCTCTGGAGGCTGGAGCAGGAGGATCGTGAGTTTAAAACCATCTTCAGCAAAAGCAAGGCACTAAGCAACCCAATGAGACCCAGTCTCTAAAATAAAATACAAAATAGGGCTGGGGATGTGGCTCAGTGATCAAGTGCCTCTGAGTTCAATCCCTGGTAGCCTCCCACCCCCCGCAAAAAAAAGTTCACCTTAGTAGCCCATAATAATAGAAGTATATAGAGTCCAGAATAGGAAGAGGAGTGGCCTACTCTGCTCCTTGGGGTCAAAACTGCCCTCAGCAGTTGACTATACTTTAAAAGGAACATTGGCAAATGACCCATGTTTAGAGGAGAGATGAGTATAATGAAGAAACTAGAAAACTAGTGTTTTCTTACTTATTTCTGTTGGACCATGCCTACATGATGTGATGGGCCTTTGATTCCAACATGGGTCTTCAGAGTCCTATTAGGAAGTTGAAGTTTGAAATCTCGATGCATACGGAGGAGAGTCACCAACGAGTTCTGTGAATGTCAGGACTGCAGTAAGAAGACTCTGCTCTGAATTCCTTGCAACAGCTTTCTTAAATTGTGGATGTGCGCTCTTCCCTTGATGCTATGAGACATCTCAGGAAGAGTAACCAGAGCCTGTTCCTGCAACAAGCAACCAGGAAGAAAGAACCCTCACTAATATGCTAGGAGAAGTGTTGAAACCATGATATTTATTCTGGAGGGGAAAAGACACAGAAGGAACATGAGAGCTGTAGGCAAATATCTGAAGGGCTGGCTGAGGAAAAGCCAGCTCAGACTTATTGCACTTCGAATGGCAGAACTACAGGGGTCGGGCTCCACCGATTCTCCCGAAGATGTCAAGAGCGACCTTGGGAAAGACTTATTTTGTGCAACAGGACTCATGATGGGACCGGGGTAAAGAGGCCAGGCATTAACCTACTCTGGTTCCAGAGGGTTCCTCTGACCTGGACAATCCACTCCCTTCTTCCCTTTTCCTCTAAGCAAAGCCACCTAGATAAAGACTTGACACAAGTCCCTTTGTTCAAGACTTCAGGAAGATAGCAGCAGATTATTAAATAATTTTAAATATTATGTAATTCTTTTTTTAAATATATGTATTTTTTAGTTGTGGATGGACACAATGCCTTTATTTTGTTTATTTGTTTAAATGTGGTGCTGAGGAATCGAACCCAGTGTCCCACCGTGCAAGGCAAGCGCTCTACCATTGAGCCACAACCCCAGCCCCTATATGTCATTCTTGATTAAACTCTGTCTGGATGCTTTTTTTACTTCAAAGAAATAAGCCAAATGGTTTTTTTTGTGAATTTTGGAGTAGTTCTGCTGGGAAACTGAGCCCCAGAGTGACAGGAAACACTGTCAACCTCTCACATCAACCTAGAAGTTAAGTCCAGAACTCGAGCCTAATTCTCATTTCTTCATGCATATTGTCCTGATTGTTTCCGTGAAGCATAGCCTGGTTTTGTATGTGTCATTTTAATGGCAAATAAATATAATTATCTAAGAAGAATTTTGTTTTATTCGGGGGCAGGGACAATGTCAGTGAAGAGGCTTCATGTGATGTTTAATATATTTTTTTTAATTAACACTTCAAGTATTTTTTAAAAATTATTTTTAGTTGTAGTTGGATGCAATACCTTTATTTTATTTATTTTTATGTGGTGCTGAGGATCGAACCCAGGGCCTTGCATGTGCTAGGTGAGTGCTCTACTGCTGAGCCATAACCCTAGCAAACGCCTCAAGTCTTAAAGGACAAGGATTATGAACACAATACCACTGTAACCATGGGTAGAGCTGGGAAGGACTGGTCCTAAGACATCTGTACCCTGGTCTTCAAAGTGCCCTGAAGATGTTAAAGGAACTCAGGGACATAGGGCCTATGGGTGTCAGGAAGACCCTGTCTATGTTCCTGGGTACTTGGCCTCAGCATAGGTGCCTAGACTCCAAATGTGGCACTAATGGGCTACATGGTGCCACAGGAGCTGAAACAAAGAGAACCTCAGTGATCTGAGTGAGAACTGATAACCCATGCCAGTAGGACCCGCTAGTTGGTGATAAAACCCAAAATATTTGTGTCTTTGACCTCTCTCAGGGTTAAGTATAAGAGGCAGCTGTCCCAAGAATGACATTGCAATTTAACTTCCTTGGATCTTGGAGTCATACATAATTTGTTTTGTAGACATTCACTATTTGTTACACTTAGAGTCTAGGGACTGCGATTTATTCCTACTGCATTATTTTAGGAGAGAACTTTGTTCCAAAATGCAGGACGATTCTGGCTACCTGGACTTGGTCGCCATCTAATGGCCAAATAATGTAACTAACAGTGTTTGCATGTAAACTGGAAGAGGTTCAGTATTCTGTATTTGGCTCTTCTCTTTGGAGATTCAAGATCTTAGAAATCTCCTATGTGATATAAAGTGCTATGAAAGAGTATGCATACACACAGTGTGTATAGAAAGAACTGTGGTTTTAAAGGTGAAGTAATAGAGTTGCATTGTAATTCTAGGGTCTCTGAATCCCAGTACAAATCAGAAGCTCTTAATGTATCAGTCTGTTTAAAGAATAAGAATTTTTAAAAAACCAAAATAATTGTAACTACGAAGTAATTACCCAATCCCACATGTATAATTTCTTGGCAAGAACTGCTGTGGAATAAACACAGTATCCAAAGTGTACATTTAGGTTCTGGGGTCCTCCAGCATCCCAGTTTTTACCTGTCATGTGGAATCCTAGAGTATAGAATAAAGATCTGATTTCCAAGCCTTCTGTGTTAGTGAACCCCTGTGATTCAGTTCTGCTCTTGTTTACAACTTCTTCTGGCCACTTGAAATGTGGGCATAATGGCTGGTGCTCAAAAAGCCATTTCAAATCAGGAGGCCGAAGAATTGGTGAAGTTGGCAGAGCACCACGACAGAAGTTTTTTTGTTTTTGTTTTTGTTTTTTTTTTTTTGGTATCCTTGATCATTAATAAGTTGCTATCCCACCCAAGACTTATTATTCAAACTTAATTAATATAAGAAAGAATAATTTATATCTTGCTTAACATAGTATTTGATACCAAGAAATAATTTTTTGCACAGAAATTTTTAGTAATGACTTGTTGAAAGTGGTAAAGAAGAGAGCTGGGAGGACTAGATAGTGCAGACTGAAAACATGGTGATCGTTATCGTGTGGTACCAAAACATTGTCATCAGCTTGCACTCAGAAAGGATGTACTGCAAACTAAAACTCCAGCATGTCCCATTAGGAATTCTCTGCCAGACCCCGGAAGTCTGCCCACTCTCGCGTGTCAGCCAGAGGAAGCTGCCCTGATACCCAAGCATCTGGTTTCAGAGGCTAGAAGGTAGCTCCTCCATTAAGTTCAGGACAATGCTGAGTACAGAAACCAGGGAGTCCAAGCCAGAGTCCTTTGGCTTTAAAACTTTATCTCCAAGAATCCTGGTTGGCTCTGGGGTAATGGGGACTATTTGAATCTGAATCTCTCCATCAACCCTTCCCCAAACGATAGTGTCAACATGGAACACAAATGAATCACACACAATCCACACCTGTAACATTACAAGGAGAGAGAGTCTGTCATAAACTTTAAGTTGCAAATTGAGAAACAGAGACCTAATTTCAACAGAGATACTAGGGTGCCTCCTGCTGCCACTGTGCTCTATGTCGGGGAGAAGAAATGTGCCGATCCCTCATGTGATCGTATAAAAAAGAGAAGGAGGAGTGAGGAGGTGAACAGGTGAATGTAGACAAAATCAGCCTCACAACGAGGGTCCACACTCGGTGCTAGAACACTGGGTGCCAGCCTGGGACTCAGCACACTGTTGTACAGCTGTGGGGAGGGGCTGTGAAAGGGAGGGGACCCAGGAGAGCAGCCTCAGAGAGGTTGGCTTCTAGCAAGGAGAGAAACACAGAAATATCAGAGAAAGGAGAGAAAGCAATTAGAGGCTAGAAAGTTGGAAAACAAGTAAAATTATCAAGAACTTAGCAGTATGGCAGGATATAAAGGTAACATGAAAAACCAACTCCTTGAAGGGCTTGTTACCTTTGTAATCTTCTTCCTTCAAACATACAACCCAGTCTAACTGTGAGAAAAATATGAGACGGACTCAAATTGAGGCACATTCCACAAAATGCCTGAGGAGCGGCCTCAAAAGTGTCAATGCCATAGGAAATCATCAAAGCCCCCACAGCCCAGAGGAGCTAAGGAAAGAAGACAAGGGAATGGGATGTGGGATCCTGGAGCAGTAGAAGAACACAAGTGGAAAAACTCATGACATGTGAGGAAGGTCTGGATTTTGATAGGAATATGGAAGAATTGGCTCTTTGGTTTTAACAAGCATATCATGGTAATGTGAGCTGTGAACCCAGGGGAAACTGGTGATGTATGCATGGAAACTCTGTACTACTTTAATACTCTTATGTAAGTCTAAAATAAGCCAGGCATGGTGACTCTCACCTGAAATTGCAGCTACTCGGGAGGCTAAGGCAGGAGGATTACAAGTTTGAGGCCAGCCTCAGCAACTTAGCCAGACCCATTCTCAAAATAAAAATAAAAAAAGGGCTAGGGAAGTAGCTCCAGTGGTAGAGTGCTCCTGGATTAAATCTTCAGGAAATTTTTTTTCTGAAAAAAAATGTTTATTAAAGTGGCAAATAGTATTCATAGACATGAATAATAATCAGAGAGGAAAACTCTGAGCAACAACTAAAATATATATATATATAATGTCTAGAATAAGCTTAATTAGAAACATGCAGGATTTCTATAAAGAAAATAATGAGACTCTCTGAAAGATGCAAATTTAACCTTAAACACATGAAAAAATATACTCCATTCTTGAATAGATGGATTCAACTTTATCAAGATGACACTTCTCCATTAACAAATTTATAAACTTATCTCAGTGACAATAAAAGTACCAGAAGGTTTTTTAAAATTATGGAGCTTAACAAATTGAAATCAAAGTTTATGTGAAACAATAAATGTGCAAAGAATGGCCATAAAATATTGAAACAGATAATGGTGGTAGTGATGGAGGATTCTACCAGCTATTAAAAACATCTAATGTGTGCTGGGGGTATAGCTCAGTTGGTAGAGTACTTGCCTCACATGCACAAGGCCCTGGGTTCAATCCCCAGCACCACACACACAAAGAAAACAAACATCTAGAGCAACTTTCATTGTGTGGTACCGACACATGCACAGACAGAGAGACCAAGGAAATAGGAAAAAAAAAAAAAAAAGATCAGAGATAGACTCAAATGTATATGGAAATTTAGTGAATAACAAAGGCAACATCTAAAATCACCGGCACAAAGATGAAATGCTGACACAGAATTCTTGAGCAAGTTACTTTGTCCTGATTGTCCCTAATCTGTAAAATGGGAATGATTGGAGGAGAAAGAGATATGTAGTCTTGTCACTTCAATCTAAGAAATTTTGAGTAGATCCTTAATCTCTCTGATCTTCTATCTGATCAGCTGGGAATTGGGATAACAATATCCAATTATTATAATAATTTCTTGCAAATGTTTCCTCATTGGGTACCAGCAAATCCCAGGAAAAGGATTGGATAATAATATCCAATATTCCAATATTCCAGTCCTTTTCCTGGGATTTGCTGGTACCCAATGAGGAAACATTTGCAAGAACCTTTTGGGGATTGAGAAAAGTGGTAGAAAAATAAGGGACCAATAAACAGGCTTAACTCACCACAAATCAGAATAGAGCTTAACTGTGTTGATTTCCATCCTAGGGGTTAGTGACATCACCCCAACTACTCAGGTTGGAATTTGCTGGGCAAGTGGGAAATGGAGAAGAACAAGTCTGAAATAAGGGTTTAACATTGTAAAGAACGTTTTAACATTTCCTTATGCCCTCCTCCTTAATAGTTTTTTAAATTGGTTTTTAATTAGAGTCCAGGTTCCCTGGGTCACAAAAAGGCTGAAAACCACCTCCAATCAAGAACCTCCCATGGTGACGCTGGAGGTCAGTGAGGAAGCAACACATCTGGAAATCAGGCAGCAGCCTTGTGGTTCTAGGCAAATTCTCTGCAGGGCTAGGCAAGGGGGTGGCTTATGTCCTTGCTTTGGCATTCTCATGTCACCGCAGTGGCTTCATGGATGAAGCTTGGCTGCTGACCTCCTGCAGTGCGGGTACTGAGCAATCTTGAAATTGAGAGGAAATGTTTTACAAGCAGGTCTTTAATCTTTCAAAGCTTCCATGTCTACTTTGGGCAAGGCCCTCAGTCATTTCTTCTGGAGTTTAGATGTGCTTTGAGTTGAAGAAAGACTTTGCTCGATCAAAGAGAATCTGGTGGCTGTGCGTGGTGGCACATGCCTGTAATCCCAGCAGCTTGGGAGGCTGAGGCAGGAAGATCACAAGTTTGAGGTCAGCCTCAGCAACTTAGTGGGCCCTGAGCAATTTAGCAAGTCTCTGTCTCAAAATATTAAGAAAAAAAAAAAATAGAAAGGGCTTGGGATGTGGCTCAGTGGTTAAGTGCCCTAGGTGGGTCAATCCCCAGTGAGAGAGAGAGAGAGAGAGAGAGAGAGAGAGAGAGAGAGAGAATGCTCAATTCCTGGAGACTCATGCATTGTCACGATGACATTTTAAAGAGCACTGTGACCTCTCCAAGAGCAGTACCATGGAAAGGTCATGAAAGAAGTCTGTGACTTTTAAAATGCCATTTTCTGCAGGTGTTCGGGACCTACCACTATAGAGCCATGGCTCCTGTTGGTTCTAACTTGAAGAAACCTCATAAAAATATTTCCTCCTCTGATCTAAGATATATATCCCCTACTCTCTTGTTTTAGCCCAAATCCTTTTCCTGTCCAGAGCCTCTGACCAGACAATCAAGGCTGAGTCATTGTCTAAAGGAAATGCCCTCTGTTGTCTTTGGAAGGACGGTGGGATTGGAGGAAAGGCCCCATGGTCTTGTTTGTATCCATTAGCACCTAAGCACAGGTTAATTTCTTCAGTGCTCTCACAAGACCTTTCTCTAAGGCCTTGGACCTCAGTCTTAAGAAAACAGGGACAGGTAGGTTTCACTGGAAAGAAAGGTAGTAATGGAGTGAGGCTGGAAGGCGGGGAAGCTTACCTGGGAGAAGTAGAGGAGGGAAATCTCTAACTTTCAGGAGAGGAGATAAGGTAAGGGCAAGTCCCTGGGCTTCCTGAGCAGCCTGAGCATAACAACGGGCTTGGGAAGGTAGGTACTGAGTGTTGAGGTGGCTGTCATACGTGGTCATCAGAGACAAACACCCTGCAAATGGCTCAAAACAAACAGCTGGAATTCTTCACAGGACCTTAATAGTACAGCTTTCCTAACATTGAACGCTCAAATGAAAACACTGTTTTCCTTAAAGAAACAGAGAGAGGGTGCTGTTGCCCAACACAAACTGCATTCAAATCCTAAACCATTTTCCAAAAGGGTAAAAATCTCCTCCTTCCTACACGGGTCTATGAAAATTCATGTTTTTGAGCAATCCCAGATTATTTTTTCCCCAGCTTCCTGAACAGCTGTGGTGGAGAAATATTTGTTTACAACAGGATCTCTGCTGAGCGTATGCTGTATGAACAGAGTAATTTAACATCCTAATAGAGCTCCCCACAAAACACACCAGGATGATAGTTTGGGCAGCGTTATGTTGTTGCATACAGAATGCACAGAGTTCTTGTTTGTAGGAGGCCAAATATGCTTACACTCCTAAGGATACATAGGGGATTTAGAAAGTGGGACAAGGGGAAGAGTGAAGGTATACATCCTAAGGTGACAGTATACACACGCACCACACGCACCACACGCACCACACACACATACACACACATACATGGGCTCTTTTGATTGGTTGCTAAAATATACACTTGTGTTAGTCCCCCAAATTAAGTAAGACTGGAGGCTACAAAAGAGATTCTTAGGCAGGAGTGCCTGATAACAATCAAGAGAAACTGCCAGAATCAGTTTAAGGTCTACAGATCTTCCTAACCTCCTATACAGGTAGGATTAACATTTGCTAATATGATTATCTAGCCCTAAATAACAGAAATAAAGGGATCTCTATGAGTCACAGAAGTCACACCAGTAGAAAGATTTTACAAAATCAAATGACATTAAGTGGTTTAATTACATCTTATGTGTGTGGACATCTGTCACATTAAAAGTTAAATGTTGTGTTTACATTCCTGATAACCCTGGCTATGTTAAAGATCTATATTCTCAAATAAAGGCCTTGTCCTCTCCAACTTTGCTAAGGGGACAACTTCTCAGCCCTCACACCTCTTCACAAGAGATTATTGGCTTCTCTCATTTACTAGCAGGTTTCTAGGCCTAAACAGCACATTGGTACTCAATGAGACCTCCCCAGACTCCGCTGACATTTCACCTATGCTTCCAGGAGTACCCCTCTTCCAATTTGCTCCAGTGTGTTTTAACTCACAGGGAATATGTCAGTCGGGGACTTGCAGGAGGGTCAATGCAGACAGATCATCTCAAAACTCTTACTGATCACCAGTCCCCAAGGCCTCCTTCCTGTGAGGGACAACTGTGTATCCTTGCCTACCCCCCAGATGGAAGGGCATGTGTGGTTTACTTCTCTTATTTCCATCTATAGACATTGTCTCAGGGGATGAGGAAGTGCCTATACAAACGGGCTGTTCAATTTGTTCCCCTAGTAGCCCCCTGGGGTTACGACAGGCCTAGCCTCAGGAATGGCAGGAAAAACCACATCCATTACCTATTTTCATCAGCTCTCCAATCAGCTGATAGGGGGTATCCTTTGGTCCTACAAAACTGCTGTGGACTAGGACCTATTAACAGCAGAGAAAGGAGGCCTCTTCGGATACCTACAGGAGGAGTATATTGTTTTTATGTCAACCAGTCAGGGGCAGTGAAGGACAAGATCAAACACCTACAAGAGCAGCTACATTGTCTACAGAAGTTCCTGCAAGATCATTTACACAAATTGACCAACCAGTCAGTCAATCAACAACTTCTCCTTCAAGACTCCCTGACGCCCAAGACCAAGAACTCCTCTCACTCCAGAAACTCTGCCTCTGTTAGTTGCGGAGCAGGCTGAACAAATGTTAGCTGCAGGGTGAACTGAACACTCGGCCCTCACCCTCACCCTTCTGGTTCCTTATCGCGTGTTTGCCTCAAGTCTGAACACTCAACCCCACTCAAGGCTGAACACTTGACCCCCACCCATCTAGTGCAAAAGAAACCCACATCTAGCTCCTGCCCTGTCTGTCTGAAGGTAGAAGATGACACCCTTAGCAACTATTGTATGATCCAATCACTGTATGCCAACAAGGCAGCTTGCAGACCCCAAGACCCCTTTAGATTTTGGCTATAAAAACTCCCTCCTGCCAGGCTCCCTCTCTCGCTTTTGTTCTCTCTCTCTCTCTCTCTCTCTCTCTCTCTCTTTTTCTCTCTTTTCCCGTCTCTCTTGCTTTCTTTCTCTTTCTCTCTCTTTTCCCCTTCCTTCCCTGTTAGTCAGACACCGCCGCAATAAAGATCTCTTGGTTGCTCTGATTGTTGTGGTCACTTTCCTTTCAGCCCCCACCTAAAACTCTCCCTGATCCCCTTTACAGGAATGAGATTCTTCACCCCTAACCAGCAGGAAGAGGCTACAGAAGAAAGACCACAGTCCCCACCCCCGGTATCTATAAAAACAAAAAGGGAGGAATATTGGCATCAGATTAATATTGGCATTAGATCCACCATTTTAGGTTGGGAGCCATTTTATCTAGGGACTCCTAAGTTTCCATTAGGAGCTATTTTATCTAGAGATTCTGAGGCACAGCTACTTAGCCTCCCGTAAGAACATGTGCCTGCTAAAGGGTCGACCCCACCCCAGCCCATGATGTAACCCCTAAGCAGCTTGTAAAATTCCTCTTGTGGGCTATAGAGCTTCTCTGTGAGTGCCCACAGGCTGCTGCTGTCCTCAGAGGACAGCCTTGTCCATTTGCTCTGTGCTACTGACAATAAATCCCTTGCGTGGGATTTCAGTGTGTGGTGTGGTCCTTGGACTTGCTGGACTTTACGAGTGTCCTTTCAGTCAGGATGGGCAGGAACTTTGGTTCATCACAGATGGCTCCACCAGGGTCTAGCATCTGTGTCTGCTACATAGTAGGTACCCACAAGTATCTTTGACTCATAACTGATAGTGTTCAATATGAAAATTTGTTGAGAAATTTCAACATCCGACTTTGTTTTATGGAACACCAAATAACATTTAGCTGTTTAAATTGATTTTTTAAAATTTGGCCAACTGAATTGATTCTTTGAAGATCATAGAAACAGTGCAATAAAGTAGTAGATACATTGACCAAACATGGCCAGTTTGACCTCAACTTTCCTGAAAGCTTCCCATTCTTCTTCTGTGATGTTCTTCCTTGCGGGTACCCTGGACATCCCCTTGGCTGAGACTGTAGCCCATGCTCCCCAAGCTGCAGGTGAGATGTGCACACAGTGGGCTGTGCTCCCCAGGGTGATTCAATGAGTCCCTCTGGTCCGACCTTTCCCTCTCCACTTCTCCCTTCCAGGGCAGACTCCAGAAAGACAACAGAATGAAGTACCCAGGTTTCCTGGTAGGTGAAATGAGATCTGAACCCAGGACACTCTTCTGTCTCCAGTGTTTGCGGCCCCTAAGGTCCACACAACGTGGTGTGGATAGGTGCAGATAGGTTTCCTAGTATAGGAAGGGGGGATTCAGAGCAGGATCCCCTTCCTGACCTGTAGCAGTGTCATCTAGGGACCTGTTAGATGCACATCCTCTGCCCCTCCCTTGAGCTGAAGAATCAGAAACTGTTGGGAAAGGGGGCACTTCTCACCCAGAGGTAAAGATCCCACAGAATGGCAGGCTTGTTGCCTGATGTGGGAATATCTGTCCAGGTGTAGACTCAGGGAGTGTCCTTTGTTCTGCTGACGCTGTGGGTCGGTGGCCCTCAGGCAGACCCAGCTTTCTGTATTTCAGACTTCACCAGAGATAGATTGGTCCTTGCTCTAGGCCACAAGGGAAGTACACATAGATAGGGAGGTAAATTGCTCTGCATTGGCTACCAGAAGACACCTACTAACCACAGGGCACCACTGTGCAATACTGAAGCTGATCTTGCTCTGTTTTCTCTGCATAGATAAAGCTGTGTCCTACCCAGTGCTCTATTGCATTGTGTTTTCCTTGGCTGCCTCAATTTCAAGATCAATGGGCAAAAATGTTTGGAGTCCGCGGTGGTTAGTGCCAGTGTTTTGAAATGGGGTCCAGCAGTCCCTGATTTAGAAATCCCCCCACCAGGAATTCAGAGGCATGCTAAATTAAACCCTAGTTGAGTGCAACTGTGTAGTGGGAAGAGGGGTGCCAGAAAGTCATGGGGAAGCAGGGGTACTGGAGGCCAGAAGAATTGGATCAAGGAGGGGCTCCAGTTTGGGGAACAAAAGGCACACAGGATGTCTGGCTACATAGTCTAATTGCCTCTCCATATGACAATAATTTTATAATTTCATTTTTTTTTGTAGAAACAGCAGGAAGAAATTCAAACTTTACTCTGCCATGATTGATTTAAGTGTATTATGGTTGATCGTTGGGATGCAGAAAATGTGTTATTCTATAGAATGTACTACAATAGGTCTATGTCCAATAAACACAGGTGTTCTAATAAATTTTATTTCACGTAATGCATATAAAAAAGAAGGGGAGAAAGGGGACATTTTAGTTTCCTAAAGTTACCATAACAAAAAACCATAAACTGGGTGGCTTAAGATAGCAATGTTGTATTCTCCCACAGTATAGTTAAGGGCCCATAATCAAGGCATCAGCAAAGCCACACTCCCTCTGAGACTCTGTGTAGAGTCCTTCCTCACTTCTCAGCTTCTGTTGCTGCCATTAGTCCTTGGTTGTTGGCTTTATCATTCCAACCTTGGCTTCTGTCATTGCATAGTATTCTCCATGTGTCTGTGTCTGAATTTGTCTCTTCTTGTTAGGTCACCACATGTCATTGGATTAGAACCACTCTTCTCCAGCATGACATCATCTTAATTTACATCTTAATTATATCTTCAATTATCTTATTTCAAAAATGATCACATTCATACTGGGGGGATTAAGACTTGACCTGTTAAATAAAGTTTATGAGAGGCCATTGTTTTGGACCTAGTTCTTACAACAGATCCCAGCAAACCAAACAACATGGAATCACTTTTATTAATGCCAAACAGTGATCAAAATGAAACATTAAGAAAACAAAAAAGGAAAATTCCCAAATTGGCCAGTTTTCCAAAAGACAGGAAATTCATGTCAACCAATCAAAAGGGGTCTACCAATCTAAGCCAACATGATAAGGAAGTTCCCTTTGCTTAAATCCATGTAAGGAAACTCACCTGATGTTATCCAATCTGGTTCTTGCCATGTTCCCTTGTTCTGATTTAAGCTACCTGACAGAAACACTCAATGACGCTTCCTCTATTTTGTAGACTAGATGCTGCCCCGTTCATGAATAGCTAATGAAAGCCAATTTGATCTTTAAAACTCAATTTCTTGAACTTTTATTTTTTGATACACCTATGCTTTGGGAGACATAATTTAGTTGCGTTTATAATTGTATATGATGTATTATTTAAGTACATGCTAAGAAGATCCCTAAGTTTTGCCTATGCGTGAATGGGAACTGAGTCCTCCACTTAGTTTTACTCATCTGACGGTGGGGGTCACTTTCCACAAACCCATTTCCAACTTTGGGCATTTTAAACTTGGCTTATTATGGTTTCATAATTTTCTGGTGGGATGAGCATGCATAATAAAATTCAGAAACTTCAATGAAAGTCCCAGAGAAGGACCAAAGAAGAAGGCCATGATGTAGAAATGAACCTTAGAGTTACCTCTCCACAGAGAACAAAGAATGGACCCTTTATTTCTGAAGGAACACAGTCTTAAAAATCTTCCTAACTTGCTATCTATTTTGAGGTTGTGCAAGGCTCTCAGTCTGGAAATTCTTCATAATCCTCTATCTCTTCTACCTTCTTGTGTTTAGGAACAAACAACTGCTCAATATACTCATCCTTAAATCACCCTTTCTGCCAAGATGAGACCTGGCCCAGACAACCCAGTCTCTGAGCCTCAGCTTCTTTGGCTGCTGGGTCCCCAGCTGCAGAATGACTTCATTTACATCACTATTCAGAAGCCAATGGCCCAGCTCAAAGGAAAGTCTTTCATTTTTAACAAGTAAACCAGTATGCAGCCTCTTTCTTTTCCCTACTCTGCAGGAGAAAATGAACCTTACAGATGTTCCTATAATATCAGGAGAATAGGATTCACAGATGAGCCTCTGAGAGTGGCTTGGCTCTGCTACCAGGCTAACCAGTTGCCATGTGGCTTGTGGTCAAGTCAGAGGGAGCAGCTGTAATTTGCATTTACAAACTGACTTCATGGCTGAGATCAGGATCAGAGTGCCAGAAAGCTCATTTGTACAGAGCCTTCCTCTCAGGCTGCAATGACTGCCCCCTGATAAGAAGGCCCGGAATGGAGGGGTTTGGCTAATAGCACCTCTTCCACCTAACATAGTTGTGGGGAGCTTCACTTTCTCTGTTTCTCATGGCAGTGGTTGGGCAGTGATGATTCCATGGACTGTAATCTGTAAAAGTCACTGGGCTAGGTTCTGGGAGTCCACAGAGCTGGATCTTTTCCTATGACTCAACCAGGGGGAGCCAGACAAATAAAAAGACGATTATACAAATTTAGGCCCATGATGACTTTTTGGAAACAGCCATTACTTTAACATTTAGGGATAGTAGGTAGGTTTTTGATGGTAGGTTTTTGCTGATGCTGACAGGACTCTCCCATTCAGAGATCCAGCCTATCCTTTACCCTTTCTTGTCCCAGGCTGATTTTCACCTTGAAAAGCTCATGCCTGGATTGTGTATTAGGAACATGTTAAATGTTTTTCATAGCTTGAGGCATTTTATTGTCATTATTGTCAGAACTCTTAATTAGGGAAACAAAATCCATGACAATATAAAGAATTCTGTAAGAGAACGAATAGAAAGGGACAGTTTTACCACCCTGATTAGCTTAATAATGTAAATGCAAGCTCATCTGCACATATAAATATATTTGTAATTATACAATTGTTGCTGATAACCTCTGTCTCCACACTAAAGTATAAATGCCTTGAATACAAGGATAATATCAGCTGGAGTCTCAAAAATAAGGACAACTTTCTAACCAAATAAAACAATGAAGAATTTCTAACAACCAAATGCATTCTGTTTCCATCTCCTTATCATCCTTGGCTATAAATGGCTTTTACAAAAAAAATCCTGACCTCTCTTTCAATCTGGAGGACATAATGCTTTAGAAATATTTTGAATCCTGTTATAAGCTTCTAAGCAACCAACGTCAGGCTTCCGTGGAGACCATTCATTCTGCAGGTGGCTCCCAGCCTGACCAAGGCAGGTACATTTCTGGTATGGTGACTCTGGTTCCAGGACTCCCCTTTCTCCTTGATATACTTCTCTAGAATTGCACTGCAGTCTCAAACTCAGCCTTTTTCTGCCACTCAGCCTTTTTCTCTTGCTTTTTCTGAAAGGAGGGAAAACCTCTGTCTTGTTCCTAATTAAAAAAAAAAAGCATAAGAAAGAGAGAACTAAAGAGAAGAATATGCAGCAGAAAACAGAAATGGCTGACAGGCGTGTCCAGGTAGCCAAGGGTATCCTTGGTTCCAGAGGGACACAGAAGAACAATCAACTATATTCTATGCTCTCTGAAAGGCATATCTTAGCCATAACCTTCAGGCATATGTTTTCTCCCAAGAGCTTAGTTATTACCTTAGAAAAAGGGCTCAGAAAAAGCAGTTTTCTGAAATGAATATATTTTATATTTGAAATGATTAGATTGTTTCTAAATTAACCAAATATGTCTTCTATTGGCACTGCCACTCTTAGCTAAGGGACGATAGCAGCTCCAGATGCATTTTTACTTTAATTTGGAACAAATTAAGAAACCAAAGTTTTGTATAGTAATTTTGTGACCAAAATTTATTTTTTAACCAAATAAAACAATGAATTTCTAACAACTAAATGCATTCTGTTTTCATCTCCTTATCATCCTTGGCTATAAATGGATTTTACAAAAAATCCTGTAGATACACATACCTATTATATAAATACTTTTGTCCCCCCACCCCATATAGCATTTAATATAAAGCTCTTCTCATTTTCAAGGATTGGATACACTTTTACTGAATGTCCATACCATCATTCACTCCCCCAATCCCTTTCTTTTCCTGGCTGTGAGCTGGGAGCCCCTCTCAGTTCCTTAATTTCACCTCATTCTTTAGCATGTTGCTTTCTTCATCTCTGGATCGGCAATGGTGTGTTGAGACCTTCTCACATATGCAATCTCTCTGGCTTCCCTTTGCCACATCCTTTCTTCCTATAGCAAACTTAAAAGTTCTCCCTATCCTTAGGTTTCTAGCCAACTAAATACTCTTTCCTATTCATGCTGTGTTAGTCAGCTTTTCATTGCTGTGACAAGATACCTGAGGAAATCAACTTAGAGAAAAATAGATTTACTTTGGCCTGTGGTTTCAGAGGTTTCAATTTATAGGTAGCTGTAGCTATTGTTGTGGGTGTATAGTGAAGCAGAACATTATGGCAGGAGGGTGTGTGGAGCAGAGCTACTCACCTCATAGTGGCCAGAGGTTGTGGGGGAATGAAAGGGCCAGAGACAATATGCACCTTTCTTTCCAGGGAATTCCCCCAATGACCTATGTTCTTCAGCTAGGTTCCACCTCTTACAAATAGTCCATTCAATTATGAATGGATTCATCCACTGATGAGATTAAAGCCCTCATGATCTATTCACTTCCACAGATCCCTGCCTTGGAATTGCTGCACTGGGGACCAAGCCTTCAACACAGAAGCCTTCCAGGGACATTTATATACATACCAAAACACATTGCTAATGAATATTCTAAATATATTTTTCTATTTGCTATTTAAAAAATTGTTTGTTTTATTTATTAATTTTTATGTGGTACCGAGGATTGAATCCAGTGCCTCACATATGCTAGGCAAGCACTCTACCAGGGAGCCACAACCCCAGCCCTTGCTATTTTTGACTCATACAGAGAAAGGGTTTCAGAGTCACTTATACCTTAGCAAGCAATGGTAAGTTCGTGGACTGGGGAAGTGAGAGTATGAGGGACAGGATGTTGGGAACTGTGTGATGAGTGCCAGGGCCGGTGCCTTATGGACAAGGGACAAACATGCCCTCTCTCTGGTCAAAGACTGTGCTGGTATAGTAGAGGATGAAGGCAGATGGGTAAGACCTGTCTGGTGAGGGAAACAGGTGGATGCAGAATTTTCTTGGAATGTGGTGAGTACAGCAATAGCAATAGATTTCAGTCCTAGAAGAGGGTTGTGTCTTTGTGAACTCTGGTGTTCTCAGTGGCTAGAGAGTGCCTGGTGTATTGGAGATTCTCGATCAGTATTTGTTTAAAGAACTGGTTCAATAAACGAATGTTATTTAAGGGAAATTTCCAGTAGTTTTGCGTTGGAGTGTGATGTGAGTGAAAGCACTGATTGATGATGGTGGTCGAGATACAAATGGAGCTGCAATTCATGATGTATTCTCTGAAGGGGAAACCCTTGGAGGCATTTATGCAGGTGTGAAGATTTATTTGATGTGTCACCATGGCAAGGACAGGTTGCTGGGATACTGTTTTTCAATAAGGTTAACATTTAGATCAGTAGGATAATAAGCAGATTACCCTTCATAATGTGGGCATGCCTTGTCCAATCAGTCCAGGACCTTAAGATAAAAAGCCTGGAGTATACCAAAGATAACAAATTTTGCCTCTGGACTTGAACTACAAAAGCAACTTCTCTGGGTCTCCTGAGTACTAGCCTGCCCTGCTTATAACACTTGCCAGCCCTCACAAGTATACAAACCAGTTTCTTAAAATAAATCTTGTTACATGGATTGGTTGTATCTCTCTGAAGAAATCTGACACATACATTATCAAGTTTAGAATTTTGAATGAGCAGATCCCTCTGGCATTGTGGAGAATGCTTTTGATCTGTGGAGTAACCAGGGATCCGGGAACAGATTTAGGAAGCCATGGTCATAGTAATTGCCAAAGAACTGGCAAGAGCACATTCCTATGGGAAGGAATCTATTGAATATTTAGGGCTGAGCATTGATAGGCAAACCTCCACCATAAGCCATATTTTCTTTTGAGCTAAAAATCTCCCTCTCTGGGCTGGGGATGTGACTCAGTGATAGAGCACTGGCCTTGAAAGTGCAAGGCCCTGGGTTTGATACTTAGAACTCTGAAAAACTAAACAACCTAACTAACTTGTCCCCTTTAAAAATCTACCCATGATGGGAAGGTTAATGCACCATTCATTCCCTGGCCTATCAGCAAACATATGGTTCTCTTTTCTCATGGGATAAAGGTTACTTGGAAACAAATTTAGTGGAGAAGAGAGATGAAGGAAACTCTGAAGTAACAGCAAGGTCCACAATAGCCAGAATAAATATGGGCCAGCCTTACAGGGCCAGATCCTTGTGTCATGTAAATTAGGAAGTATTTACAAGAGAGGCCTCTGTGGGAAAGCTGGTATGAATGGTTACATTCTATTCACTGATCATGTCTTTAGAAGAGTGTAATTTGATGACATGAGTAACACTTGGGTTAGGTCAGTGGAGACATGCCCTGGAAGGGGATATTGGGACCACAGCCTCTTCCTCTTTCTTCCTTCCATGGTGGCCTTGTTTCATGGCCACCATGATTCAAGTTCAAAATAATGGGATCAAGTGGCCATGAATTGAAGCCTCTGAAACCATGAGCTAAAATAAATGCATCCTCCTTTTAAGTTGTTTATCTCAGGTATTTTGTCATAGTAAGGGAAAGCTGACGAACAGAACATTTGGTACTGAGATTAGACTTCACAGTGTGGTTCAAAAGCCTTTGGGAATTGGTTTGTGGTGGGAGTTTGGAAAAGTTTGGAGAAGGAGACCAGAATGTTGAAGCAGAGATTATGGGTGAGTCTGGTAGAGTTCAGAAGACCAGATGCCCATTGGAATGAGGAAAGAAAAGGCTGGACTCTAAGGAATGTATTGGGTATTGGAACAGAGGACAGTATGGCCAAGAACTTGTCTACATTTAGTCCCTGTCCTGAAACTTTGTGTGAGTCTGAGTTTAAGGTGATAGACTAACTAACCTGGTGGAAGAAACTTCAGGGCAGCACAGCATGAAGGAAGTGGCACAGGTATTGCTGGCTGACTTCAATGAGATTTACAATAAGAGCTGGGAGCAAGAAGTAGAGTGGAAAGATTTGAAAGAAATTGAGTATGGCCAGAAAAGAAGTGAGTGTAAAGTTCTGGTCAAGGAGGATGCAGTTGCTAAAGAGATTAATGCCATTAAAAAGAAGCCAAGTATTACTCTGCATTAAAAAATGACAAAATCATAGAATTTGCAGGGAAATGGATGGCATTAGAGCAGATTATGCTAAGTGAAGCTAGCCAATCCCTAAAAAACAAATGCCAAATATCTTCTTTGATATAAAGAGAGTAACTAAGAACAGAGTAGGGACGAAGAGCATGAGAAGAAGATTAACATTAAACAGGGATGAGAGGTGGGAGGGAAAGGGAGAGAGAAGGGAAAGTGCATGGAAATGGAAGGAGACCCTCAGGGTTATACAAAATTACATACAAGAGGAAGTGAGGGGAAAGGGAAAAATAATACAAGGGGGAGAAATGAATGACAGTAGAGGGGGTAGAGAGAGAAGATGGGAGGGGAGGGGATGGGGGATAGTAGAGGATGGGAAAGGCAGCAGAATACAACAGACACTAGTATAGCAATATGTAAATCAATGGATGTGTAACTGATGTGATGCTGCAATCTGTATACGGGGTAAAAATGGGAGTTCATAACCCACTTGAATCAAAGTGTGAAATATGATTTGTCAAGAACTATGTAATGTTTTGAACAACCAACAATAAAAATTAAAGGAAAAAAAAGAGAGAGAAGAGGGGAGGGGAGGGGAGGGGGGATAGTAGAGGATAGGAAAGGCAGCAGAATACAACAGACACTAGTATGGCAATATGTAAATCAATGGATGTGTAACTGATGTGATGCTGCAATCTGTATACGGGGTAAAAATGGGAGTTCATAACCCACTTGAATCAAAGTGTGAAATATGATATCTCAAGAACTGTGTAATGTTTTGAACAACCAACAATAAAAATTTAAAAAATAATAAGAAAAAAAAACAAAAACAAACAAACAAACAAAAAAAACGAAGCCAAGTACTTTGTACCAGGACAATAAGAAAGATGCCTTGAAGGTATTTAAGAATGGGCTATACCCCACCCAATGCAGGCTCAAAAGTGTAAAAGTGTAAAATTGTTTCAAAGGGTTTCCTTTGAGAAGAAAGCCATGGGGTGTCCTGCTTCCATAGGGTTGCCTAGTAATGATTTCTCTGGGATTCCTTTCCTCATGTTCAGCTATCTAGGTACCTAGAGGCTGTTGCCGCCATGGTCCAAAGGGACCTTGGCTACTGCTGAAGTCAGTGGTAGATTTCAGTGTCATCTATGTGATGCTGGTTTTGCAGACATGTAGAAGGCAAGAGTTGTGGAGTCATGGAGGCTTCCACCAAGATTACAAAAGAATACTAAATCTACTGGCAATTTGATCTTGGACTTCTTAGTCTCCAGAACTATAAGAAATAAATACTTTTTGGTTAAGCCATCTAGTCTTTGATAGTTTGTTATAGCAGCCCCAATAGACTAAAACATGAGATAATAAAATTAGGCTATCGGGGTGGACCTACACCAACTGATGGCATGTAACGTTTTGAACAACCAATACGTCCTTATATAAGGGGACTGCTTGGCAGCCAGGCACAGAGGTGCACATCTGTAATCCCAGCAACTCAGGAGACTGAGAAAGGAGGATCACAAGTTAGAGACCAGCCTCAGAAATTTAACGATATCCTCACCAATTTAGTGAGACCTTGTCTCAAAATAAAAAATAATAAAGGAATGGGGATATATTGCAGTACTAAAGCACCCTTGAGTAAGACCCCAGGACCAAAAAAAAAAAAAAAGTTGAAGAAAGATGATGACCATCTCCAGCTTCATCTCAGCTCTCTTGCACACCATTTAAACCTTCACCCTAACTCTTCATGTGGCTGAAATCCTTTGTTCCGCCTTTTGATAATGAGTCTATGGAGAGGAGCGATTATGATTTGATCAACTTATATTTTCAATGTATAACACTTTTATTCCAATGTGAAGTCTTGGGGGAAGTGTCATTGGGGATCTCTGGGCTGCCTTGCTGATGACATGACCATTTGTGCACTTATTCAGTCATCCAAAGTACATTCAGTGAAAGCTAATTTTGTGCTGAGCATAGTTCTACATTCTGGAGAAACAAAATACATCGTATGAATTTATGAACTTAGAGTAGTTCATATGTGATGTTATGGTGGGGGGAGAACATGTATAATGCAATTTGATACTACCATTATGGATAGAACACACTACTGTGACCCAAACAGAGAAGAGTGAATTGTTCCCATCTTCCAACCAAAAGATAATGGAAGAGAGTTCCTGAGTATTCCTTAAAGGGTCTCCTCTCAGATTTACTGGTTGAATAAAAACAGGACAATTAACTGGCTCTCATGCAGACCCAATATTTAGGGCATTTGTGATTCCAACAGAGGGCTCTGAAAGTCTAGTTTCTGCAACTTAGCACCTTAGAACTGGACCAACTTCTGGGGCAAGGGGAAGAACTCAGAGCTTGCTTGCTGAGTGGCACTTCCACCTCCTCCTTTCTCCTGATATGCAGAAAAAGACAGTCAAACCTTTCTTTTCAGCCCATCGTTGGTCTTACTCAGGCTCTTGTGTGGGCTGAAGGCTCTCATGTTCTGATGAATGTACTGGCACTCAATAGATTTGGGTGCCTGCAAGTGTACTGAGTAGCTGTCCAATGAGCCATGGAAACAGAATGTGGTTAGATATCGACCTCGGCAGGACGTTGGCAGGAGAGTATTAGGCAGGTCTGCCACTTGCTCTTTGCTCCTTCTGCCTCCTTCTACCTCATATCTCTCTCTCTCTCTCTCTCTCTCTCTCTCTCTCTCTCTCTCTCTCTCTCTCTCCAACTTCTTTGCTCTGCTTCCTCACATTTTACCTCAAAATCAGAGACTTTCGGTTGATGGTGACAGAACCAAATTTGAGAAGAGAACATGGTCTTTAAAGTATTTCAAAGAAACTGAGCAGAGGTAAGGGGGGTGAGTGGGTGGGAATCATTTCTGAAGCAAAAAGAAGCCTCAAATGATATCCACAGAGGGGAAATCAAATGTGGGAAACGAGTCCTGGGAGACTCATGGATATTCTTTAGGTTGTAACAGAGCATCTGTGTTCATTGACAGAGGACAAAGAAGGGAGATCCTGTTCTTTTCCATCAAGGGCTGGGGAACCAGGAGGGGCGGCAGACCTCTGTACAGGAAAGCAAGCAAGGTGCTTCATCCAAAGGCTTCTTCACTGGAAGCCTCCACTAACATTGGCAGGTTTAAATAGGAAGAAAAGTGTTTACTGTACTCTGCTTGAGGAGCTGTGGGCTCTAGGAAATTCAAGTACCTCCTGGCTTTCCTCACAGACATGCCTCATTCCCCTGGTTAAAGTTGGCCAACTTGGACTATATGCTCCTGGCTTCCCATATCCCTGTCTTTCTCACTGCTACAAACCAGGTCTCCTGGACTCTGAGAAGCTGACTCTGCCAAACAAAGCCATCTAAAAGAAACTAAATTTTCACTCAAACAATTAGGAAAAACACACTAAATGTTTTAGAATCGTTGAAGGACCTGTCTTTATGGAGGATGGGTTATAGGCAGGAGGATCATAGGTAATGAACTGGGAAAAGTAAACTGGGAAGAGATGTCCGAGAGGCAACCAGCTGATCAATCCTTGTGGCAAGGGAGGACAAGGAATGTTCCTAAGCAGCAACTGTCCCCACACAAACTACTTCCTGAAGAACAAGTCTGGCCACATCCAAAACTTGATTGACCCAGTTTCACACACTCATTCTTAGTGACCCCAAGTCCCAAAGCTCACTACCTTCAACATTGTTCTAGATGATTTTTTAAATTATTTTTTATTTTTTAATTCCTTTAAACCAAAAATCCCAGTGATTTTAGGCTCCAACATCCCCATAATACCAGTTCTTCGAGTCAGTTGACCCAGCCTTCAAAGTGCTTTTCAAAGTGTGGCTTGGAGCCACCGTTCAACTCCTGTCAATCAAGTGGTTAACAGGTAGTTTGACAGTTTCAGAGGAAAATACATGGGTGGAATAAAATTGGAAAAATTTGAAATCTAAGAATAAATATTATGCCAGAAATTGTAGAATATCAAAATGTCATATTTTTAAAAGGATGCTTAAGGTCTGCCCTAATCTGGTGACCTCTGTTCATATTCAATTAAAGATGTGGTTTGAATCTGCTGATAGCATTTGTCAATTATTATCTAGGCTTGTTAAGTTAAGCTTGTGAAGTTTGCATTTTTCCAAGCTAATTTTTTTTTTGTCTCTAATTTGAATTAGACCAACTATTTGGACTGGTTTATTAGAATTTAAAAGTCATCATAAAAATTGATAAGTAAAATTATATAGTCTGAAATAATATACAAATAAAAATGGTTAGGCAGGACTTCAATGCAAGTATTGGGATAAAAATGTATGTTCTGAGACAGGTAGAACTAAGAATGATAAATATGCACAGGCAAGTAGAAAGTACAAAGATGATGTATCATAATAAACATCTGAAATTGCACTTTTTTGCATCTGTAGAACTTCTTTCCCTCACCAATGTGTTGTCTTTTATGAAACCATAAAATAAGGACTTGGAATTCACTAAAATCTTGTAATGTTCAATCAAGAGACAGAGGAACTTTTCTGAAAGTAATTAATATTTTCTGCAGTCAGTATAAAATTATGCATTTCAGGGTAAAGTTGATGGATGTTGCTTGTAAATTAGAGAAGGGAGCTTTCTGAAATTCTAGTGAAAATGAGCAAGTTAGGTAATACATCACAGAGTAGCTTATTACTATGCAAATTGTCAGAGTCAAAACAGAGTCTCTTGTGTCAAGTCCTAACCACAGATAGATAGGTAGTAGGTATGTAGAGCTAAGAGGTTATAAAGAAGGGGATCTCATATTTATGCAAAATCTATCACAAAATGTTTGGCCAAAGTCATAGCCTTGCACAAAGGCTACCCCAACCTTATATAGAAAATACTTCTTCAAAGACAACTTGCCAGTGCACTGCCTATTTAATCTTGGACTGATGCCACACTTATTATAGTTCCTTGTAGTAAAAAAATATTTGTTCAGTATATCTTATATAATCCTCCTAATTTTGAATACTTGGCCTCAATATCTTTAAATACACACATTGTTTACTCTGGTACATGGATTTCCATTGTAATACTATCCCAAACACATGTACTAATCTTTCTCAGTTTATTATTTAGGTTGACATTACCCACAACTTTAGCTACACACACAAAGGGAGCAGATTTTGAGGGTGAATGCCAAGGGACATTGCACCCTGTTTCCCGAAGCCTAAGCAGCTGTCTCCCAGCTGCTGTCAGCTTCAGAGCTGAGGACAGATGTATGCAGATTTCCCACTGCATATTGGAAAATATGAGATTTTGATGGGCATAACTGCCAAAAAGTTTTGTCTATCTCTGGAGCTTTGATTTATTGGCAAAACTCCACAGACTTAGAGAACAGATGTGGGCCACCCAACTCCAATGAGGAGTGGGTAATAAATCCACGTCAGTGATTAATATGCATCCTCACGCTTCCTGATATGTGTTGAAAATCATTTTACAGCTAGGGAATGTGAATTTGATTTGGATGAGAATTTACACCTCCCTCCCATGTCTGAACCCATAGACAGAACACATGCTTTGATATGTGGTCAATTTTGAATCACCACCTCATATGTTTGTCCTCAGCTGGGAACTGTGTGTTTCACACAGGGGTCAAATTTGGCTTTGAATTCCCCATCAGTGCTGTCTTTTGTTATTGTGTTGTGTGTTCAATCTCTAAATCGTTTCCATGTGGTGAGAATCCCCCACTGTGTGTAGTACAAATGGAATACTCAATGCCTTCTGTCCACCACAGCACTTGACAACGGAGATTTCCTCCTCTCCCTACCCTGTGGTGGCTAAGGCATGGGCAATTGGTTTAAATCAGCCAATCAGATGCTCTACCCAGGATTCGCATTTGGAGTAAGTGACAAAGAACAAAGAGTGGGAAATAGTCATGATGGCTTCATGAGTGTCCAGGGGGTTTACAGGGTCTGTCTCCATGGATGGTGGCATTATAGCCCAGTGATCCTATGAAAAAAATAACAAGTTAACTTCCTGTGTGGGACCCTCTATACTATTTTTTCCTTGTGTTTCCCAAGTCTGGACCTCTGGACGCCAGTCAATTCTGAGATCACCTCAGCACTTTCCAGGACAGTCCTTCTCTGCCTAAGACATCCTGTGATGACTTCTGAGGTGTACATCCAAATCCCTAATCGATACACATGTTTTTTAGTCCAAATATGTTGGACAGCAGTGACAGTGACAATCAAAGAAGTAAATACAGTAGGGAAGACAGATGACAAAAATATGAAGATAGACAAATAAACAAACAAACAAACAAAAAAAGACAAATGGGAAGGTTCTGAAGTAGTAACAATTCAGATTCCCACACATCATCAGTTGGCCTTTTAAATTTAAAATTTCTCTATGTGTAAATCATTTTCCTAAGGACTTACTTCCCTGACAATCTCTTCCGTAATTCAGTCAAGAAGACCACACATATCAGTCTTAGAATAGATCAGGTGCCTGCAAATTATGGCCTCTGTCATCTGCTTTTATAAATAAAATTTAATTGGAATATAAACATGCTTATTCCTTTCTGGATTATGTCAGGCAGCTGTCGAGCTACAGTAGAAGAGTTGAATAGTTGAGACAGAGATTATATGGTCCACAAAACTTAGAATATTTAATATACACCTCTTTATGGAAGTTTGCTGACCCTTGGGATAGAACATCAGAATCCTTAAAACTAAGGGATGGAAATGTATTTTCCTACACTATTTCATAGAACTAGGATCTACTTTCCCAGAGGAGAGAAACAAACCAGGGAGGAGTATGGAAGCAGTGCAGTTCTTTCCTGTCTGAGAGACCTGGTCTGGAGACATGTGGGGGAGTCCAGTGCTCAATGCCATGCAGCCAGTTCCAAACAAGAGCAGAGGTCCAAAGCCAGGTCTTCCCCTTCCAGGTCTAGTACTCTCTCTGTCTGCTTTTGTTACTCTGGCCTCATCTTAATGGAAGACATGGGATTTGACTGGCTAAGAAATGTCTAACCAAGCAAAAAACATTTGTTACTTTTCCCTCAGTATCTTAAGTACACTTGACCTTCATAGCCACAAGTTCTGCATCTGCAGATTCAACCAACCGTTGATAGAAAATATTTTTAAAAAATTTGCATCTGTACTAAACTCATACAGACATTTTTTCTTGTCATTATTTCCTAAATATTACAGTTTAACAACTATTTATATAGCATTTACATTATATTACTAACACTAATCAGTATTAGTAATTAGGTACTTGTGATACTATTACAGTCTTATAATTAGTATAATTACTTAATCAATTGGTATAATTGCTTAATCACTAGCAGAAAATATAAGGATGTTGACTGATATTTTCTTTCTAATAATTTCTTTAGCCTTACCCCATTTTTGGTATGTGAGTTATACACAAACACTATTCCGTCTTATATAAAGGGCATAAGTGTCTGGAAATTTTGGTATTGGAACCAATGCCCTGCAGGTAAGTAGGGGCAACTGTACTGAAGAGGATATTTTGTTGTACTGGACACAAAATGTACCATACATTATGAAGCATGAAGACCACCAATTTTAGTACTCTGCTGCTGCCACTAACTAGCCATATTATCTTGGCCATGGAAATTCTTTCTGGACCATTGTTTTCTCAAACATAACAGGATGGGGGACTTGAATTAAATGGGCTTTAATTGGCTGTGGTTTTTTTTTGTTTGTTTGTTTGTTTTTTTACAATTCTGGGTTTCCCTTTTGCTAATAAAACTGGTGACCTCTCCACTAACACACATTCCAATTAGGTGCATAAAACCTGCCTGCTTTTGCATCAAAGTCCATCCAAAATGGGGCCAGTCAAGGATGTAGTCTTGGAGCACACGTATTTGACTGGTTTTGTGGGAAAGCATGCAGACAGATGAGGCAAATGGCCCTGAAAGATGAGAGCACCATGTCACACCAGCAGCCAGGAACCAATGGGACAAGCCTGGGTGGACACCAGGTTTAGAATCCAAGAGTGCCTTTCCTTTACTGCCTAATTTAAAGCTCAGAAAAAGAAATGCGTTTGAGACACCAAGCCCAGATCTGCTCCTTTTGTGGTTCGGGTGGAGTGTCTGGAATCAGCATTACTCATGTGGAAACATTTTACTTCTTAATACTTCCAAAATCCTGGAACAGGCTGTGGCAAAGCATGAAAGCAGGGAAGACAGAGCTGTCCCATTATTGCTCAGATCAAATAATTAATTTTGAAGGCAGACTCAAAGTTTCAGATGGGTTATTCATAAATTTAAAGAGTTTTATTCCTTTGGGATATTGTCTCTATTTCTGAACAGACTTCTATGATTTTTTAAAATATATCTTTGAGAAATAAAAGATGTTAAGGAAATACCTTTTAAATTGCTTGAGATTCCAAACTATTTATTGACCACCTACTGGTATCTAACACTAAATTTAATACAGGTAAAATTTCTTCCAGATAATTTAAAGAACAGAAATAGATTTTTTTTAAATTATTGATTTGAAAACTCAATAATATCAATTTCTTTCTTTCTTTTTTGGTTTAACAGCTCAAAATGCTATTTTTAAATTGCTTAATCACTAGCAGGAAATATAATTTATGTGATTGATGTTTTCTTTCTAATAATTTCCTTCAGTTCCACATTTTTTTTTCTTTAATTCCTGAGTTCTAATGACAGCCAGTATTTGATGTGATGTAGAAAAGTGGTAATTCTAGATCCTAGAATTATAATACTGGGGATTGAACTCAGGGGCACTTGGCCACTGAGCCACATCTGCAGCCCTATTTATTTATTTTATTTAGAGACAGGGTCTCACTGAATCGCTTAGAGCCTTGATTTTGCTGAGGTTGGCTTTGAACTCACAGTCCTCCTGTCTCAGCCTCCTGAGCTGCAGAGATTACGCACTGTGCCCAGTTTAGCCACTTTTAATCTTCAAAACAATCATAGACAAGGCTGGGGTTGTGTCTCAGCACTCGCCTGGCATGTGTGAAGCCCTGGGTTTGATCCTCAACACCACATATAAATAAATAAAATAAAGATATTGTGTCTACTTACAACTAAAAAAAAATTTTTTTTAAAAACAATCATGAACAGATATCATGAGGCTCATTTTATTAATGAAGAAACTGAGACATAGAAAGGTTAAGGGTAACAGCTAGAAATTTGAGGAATTGGAACTGAAACTCAGGCAGAGCTGAAGCTGAGGTCAATAGACATCTGTCCATTTGTGCATTCATTAGCAAATATGTATTAGTGTCTATTATATCTCTAACACCATGTTGGGCATTAAAAATGCAGTAATGAGAAAAATGATTTCATTAGGATATAAACAATCTAGTGAAAGGAAAACATTAATAAAAGCATATAATAGATTAAAAAAAAGTCCTACAAAGAAGAGATTTTAGTACTCTGAGAACATTAGGGAGAAGAAGCATCTAGTTAAGGATGTGTATTAACCAAGTAGACAAAATGTAGATTACCTTTAGTAACAAGTGAGTTCTGAAAGCACAGTGGCTTAACACAATGAAGTTTGTGGCTACTTAGAATAACTGTCTTACAACAGTCAGCAGAGGATCCCCCTCTACCTCACTCGGGAACCAGAGGATCTGCCATCACAGGAACAGGTGGCCTCCAAAGTCAGTGTTGGAGGAGAAGAAAAGCTGGATAATCTCACTGGATGTTTTTGGAGGCCAAGTTCAGAATTGGTCTGCTTTACTCATACCCACTGGCCAGAATCCAGTCACCTGGTCTCAATTTACCTGCAAGGGAAGCTGCATAGTGTCTAGGAAGAGAAAAATAAAATGGAAACACAGGAATATGAGGAGTCATGGGTGGAGGAGGTATGCTACCTCCTCAGGAAGTGCTTGGGGGCACCCAAATAGGGGAAGGAGTTCCAGCTCTCTAAATCCCTGATCTCCTTTTATTGGCTCTATTTTGAGCTCAGGCAGTGTTTAACTAACAGGTCCATTCTTAATCTATTAATTTGGTCTCTATTTCCCATTTACTTGTTCCACAAATGTCAGATTTTTATGGAGTGTTTGCTGTGTGTCACTTGCCGAACAAGGCTCCATACAATGATAACCATGGTATCATTACTTCTCTCAAGAACCTTTCATCTACTTGAAAATATAAGACAGATATGCAGAGGGACCAAAGTAATAGCACAATGAAGATGGTGTTGAACCACCTCAAAGTCAAACAATAGGAAAAACATCATTTCACATAGAAAGCAATTGAGTGGTTAAAAGGTCGGGAAGTTCAATAGCTCCTGGGACGCTGACAAGAAGTTTCCTGCACTCACCTAATGAGGACCATCCCTAAACCAAGGAGATGACACCCTGGCTAGCCCACCAACCTCCTCTCATGTTCTTCTTTTGCCCCATATTGGTGGTAAGCACAGGCCGGTTTTTCTTCAAATGGCAATAACTAACGTCTAGAGGCAATGCCCACTTTCTGAACATGAGGGGTTTTGCTTTTAAGTCTTCTCCAAGTAAAACTTCTCTAGAAAAGATCTGAAAAAGGCTTCAGCATTTAGACATAAATGAAAAAATGTAGCTTAACTACTTCATCTGAAGGAACTATTTTAATTTTATTTGTATTTTAATAAATGTCTAATTGGTATAAATCAAAGGATCAAACCTTGATATTAGACTCAGAATTCACTGAGCTAAGTATTTTTCAGTTGGAAGGGGTGGAGAGAGTTGGATCACACTCCAACTGCTCCTGAAAATCAGGCAAAGAGATGCCTTCTTTAGCAACTCTTTAAGTTGGCGCTAATATAAAGAGACGTTCTATCTAGTACAGTTCCTAACTGTCTGTTGCCAGACCATAACTGATCTCCCTTGGCTCTGGCCATGCTGGAGCACTGTGGAGGGAGGTCACAGGGTACCCACATGTCTCATAATGGCCTCCTTTGTAAAGCTAAACAAATATATTCCTCTGGCTTGCAAAGCTACATCATGCAACTGAGTTTTTACACATATATTCATATGCATTTACACTCTGCTTCTCACAGTAATGTGCCAACATTCCCCGCTGGACGACTGGACAGAGGCAAGCAAGAAACAGTGACAGTCCTCGTACATCTGGGGAGCCTGATGTCCCCAGGCTTACACTGTGAGCTTTCACAGCCAGAGTGAGCTGTGCTGAACTGGGACTCCATCCTTCCCCAGGAGTTGAAAGATTCTGGGTGTTGTCATCATTCAAACCATAGGCAAGAATCACATTCAATTCTTGTGCATATTTTTGAAAATCAGATACTCAAAGGGCATCCTGGACCATGTATGAAATGATGACCCCAAGTAAGATTTAATAGTAAGTCGAGGTTTAAAATGCATTTGCTAGAAAAGTACTGAGGGGATGTAAAAGGAATCTGTGTTCTGAGACAGAGAACTTTCCTGTGACCCAGGTTTGCCACCCACCATCCATGAACTTGAGCAATAAGCTCAGACTACTCTCATCTTATGTGCAAGATGAGTCTGGAGTTTAAACAAAAATATAAAATTTTAATTGATAGGCAATAATTGTCCCTATTTATGGGATGCAGAGTAAAATTTCAAAACCTGCACACAGTGTAGAGTAATGGTAGGAGCATAATTGGCATATCCATCATCTAAAACATTAATGATTTCTTTGTGTCGGGGAAATTAAAAATCCTCTCTACTAGCTTTTTTGAAATATGCAATTAAATATTATCAACCATAGTTATCCTATTCTGTGCTGCAGAACATTAGAATTGTTGTTCCAATCTGAATATTTTTTTCAAGTTTTTATGCATACTCTCTGTTTTTCTTCTTTCCCCCTAAGACTGCTGTAGCAAAGTGCCACAAGCGAGACATTCTAGAGAAAGGGATTCATTCCTCACAGTTCTGGAGATAGAAGTATGAGATCCAACTCGGCAGAGTTGACTTCTTCTGAGGGAATGATCTACTCTATGCCTCTCGCGTGGCTCCTGGTGGTTTGCTGGCAATCTGTGGCATTGCTTGGTTTGTAAATGCCTTGCCCTGATCCCACATGATGTGCATGGATGTCTCTGTGTCCAGTGTCCCCTTTGTATAAGAATATAGTCGTACTGGATTAAGGTCCACCCTAACAATTTCATCTTAACTTGACCACCTATGAAGACCCTATTTCTAAACAAGGTCATACAGGCACTAGAGTTAGGACTTTGACATCTTTTTGTGGGGGACACAATTCAATCCATAACACTATGATTCCAGAACCTGTGGGCGTGGCCCTGGCAGCTCTCAAGCTGGGCTCCTCTCTGCCATCAGCCGATAATTGACCTTCCTGTTTGTCTATGGAAACACAGGGAGCACAAACTTGGAGGACAGATAAAACCCAATCCTGATGACCCTTTCCAACTGTGTGACACCAGACAAGTCACTTTACCTCTCTGAGCTTTTGTTTCCTTATCTATAATATGGGGATGATAGTTTGCTGAGAGAAGTCAGTGAGCTAAACCAGACAATTACTCAGCTGACACATGACAAGTGACCATATGTTATGACATTATTATTTATTCCTTTTGAGTCAAGGAGAGGATGGGTCAGGGATTCCTAGCCCTGGCTGCATGTCAGAATCATCTGGGGTAAGTTTGCAAAAACTCCTGGTGCCCCAGCCCCTTAGAGATTCTGACTGCATTGGTCTGGGATTGGACCCAAGCACTGGTATTTTTAGAAGCTTCTGGTTTATTTTAATTTAGAACCAGGATTGAGAATTACTAGAATGGATGGCAGGAGAGACACACTAATGGAAAGTCTCATTGTGGTTGGGAGTCAGAAGAGAGTGATTTGTAGCTGTGCATAGCCAGACAGTCCACACTATGGAAGATGCTGGATGGTACAAGTCAGAGGAGGCTCTTGGAAAACTTGTGAATTAGGTGACCTAGTTTTCAGAACAATTTTGTGCTTGATGACATTTTCTTTCAGGACTCCCTGAGGAGGAGCATCTCACAGAGGCACTGTCTGGGGCTTTCCTTCTGGCCCACAGCCAACCTCCCTCCGCTTAGTGTCCATTTGTCTGTGCTCCCCTGCCTTCAGTACCATGCCACGGGTGTGAATGAAATCTCCGGGAAGAGTCAGTGTTGGCCGGGAGCTTCCCAGAGCTTCCATTGCCTTGAACAGTGCTCATCACAGAACTCAAAGAATCCTCCAAGGAGGAAATTCAGGCCTGCATCTCCCCCAGACTCAGAACTAGGTTGGGACTGGCTGCTTTGGGTAAGCATGACTCTCAAGGCCCCTGTACTTGTGGCCTGGGGAGTTCTGTTTTGCAGAACAACGGTGAGTCCCTTGGCAGCCCCAGACCCTTCCTATGTGGAAGTGTGGAATCTGGAGGCAGCTGTTTGGGAAATGGCGGAGTGTCGGGACTCGCATTTGTGTTTTGGCTAGTTCAGGGCAGCTCTAGCTTCTCAGTCCCCCTTGCTGAGTGAGGAGGGCAGCTCTGAGCAGCCCTCCCTACAGGTCTCTTTGTCAGCAGCCCTGGCTTCTCCAAGCCTTGGTTTTCTTCCAGTGCCACCCTTGTCCACCTAGTTCCAGACACTTGCCACTCATGTTCTTTCAAGTCCTGGGGTCTCTGCACTGTTCTTGGGTGAAGGTCAGTAGCTTTTTGTTCAGTGAATTAATAAATAATAGCAAAATGAAATGATATTTAAATAGAAGCAATTCTTAATAACAAGAGCTGTGTAAATTCTCTTCATGTATTATTTCAAAGAGATTAGGAAGATCCATTTGCTCTTAGGGCAGAATTAATAAAAGAAAATTGCAACTAAAATAAAGGAAATGATAATTCTCTCAATTTTGATATGTTTGGAAAAGATCATTTGATTTGATGCTTTCTGTTTCTTTGATATTTTAATCAAGAACATGTCAGAAGGAAGAGAAGCCAGAGACAATTTTTTCTTAACACGGGGCTGGCAAAAAAGGACTTAACTTTGGCTTTTGGAAAATCAAGGGAAAAGGAAGTACAGCCCAGGATGGGGCAATACCTCTGTTAAACCCAGAGATTCTGCACCTGAATTCAGTTCAGTGTTTTACTCCCCAGTTCAGCCAACTGCCTGCCCTTTGCTACTGGTATCTGGAAGGGGAAATGACTTGCTTTCAGTGGATCAAGGTGCTATCTGTACATTTAGGGAGCAAGGGTTCTCTCAATTGACCTGAATGGATTCCTGCTGGCGTTTCGGACAGAATTGATGCAGTTAAACCAGAATTTCCTGGCAGGCACAAGGGTAGGTTTTTCCAAAAGTCATTTTAGACCACGAATGCACAGCCTTTCCATGTCCAATCATGAAAGCAAACCACTGGACACACGCTCTCTGTTTCCAGCTGGTTGTGTATGTTTCCTTCACACTTTAACAAAAACGTGCCAAGGTGTGACATTTATGAACTCCACCAACTGGGAACTGTGTGCACAAATCCTTCCTGCCTGCGGTGTGGGAAGTGATGAATGGGGGCTGTTCTGCCTGGGGAGGAGGGCTGCTGTCACTCTGGCATGCCTGCAGCCTTATTTATTACACACCGAAGTATAAAACCACCCCGCCGGCTGCAGCTCTCATCTGCAGCCCTGGCATTTGCCCGAGGAGACCAGGCGCCTGGAGCCCCCACCGTCTTCCCAAGGAGGCTCTGTGGCTCTCTTGAGAATCATGCTCCGGAGACAGCTCGTCCGTTGGCACCTGTTGGCTTTGCTTTTCCTCCCTTTTTGCCTGTGTCAAGATGAATACATGGAGGTGAGCGGAAGAGCTAATAAAGTGGTGGCGAGGATAGTGCAGAGCCACCAGCAGACTGGCCGTAGCGGCTCCAGGAGGGAGAGAGTGAGAGAGCGGAGCCATCCTAAAACTGGGACTGTGGATAATAACACTTCTACAGACCTAAAACCCCTGAGACCAGATGAGCTACCACACCCCGAGGTAGATGACCTAGCCCAGATCACCCGGTTCTGGGGCCAGGTACTCCAAATTCTCTTTTAAGGATTTATATGAAAGTTTAATGACTGCTACTGTTGTTTTGGCTAAGATTCTTAGGATCTGTGCTTGAGAGCAGTTTGCTAAGCTGCCTCTGGGTCTCTCTCTGGGTTGCTCTGGGATACAAGGGGGACTGTTAGTCTCTAGTAATCAGATGTGCTGGGAGAGTGACTGTAGCATTGCTCCATTAGAAAGGGGACCCTGGGCAGCCTGCTTCCTGCTCTGCTGGGAATTGATTTCTTTCTTGCTGTTTATGCAGAAGGTACTGATCTGTGCAGATAGACACATTGCTGTAGGTAATTACTGCTAATCCCAAGAGAGTTAGACTCAATCCTTCCCAGCAGGGAGAAGCTGCTTTTTGAGTTTGCCAAAAACAAAGTTTGTTTTTATTTTTAAGATTAATTTCTAAATTTACTGTGACATTTCAGGCCAGTCTCATTCGATTATAGCATTCTAAGTTGCTAAGCCACTTTGGCTTTTTTTTTTTTTTAAATCAGGGAGTTAAAACCAAAAAAGATTGGCTACAAAGTTACAAAGTATGTAGCATAATTTGTTGCTCCACAGGGGACTTGATTTATTTCTCAAGGCATAATTTCAGCATCTAATAAAATATCTGTTAAGTCTTTTAGGTAATGTGAGAGTGAGTTAAGGTTTCAGCATAGTGAATTGCTCATTGGTGAAGCTCAATTTAATTTAAACACTAAGAACGGGAAGAAACAGATTGTGATTTACCTCCGAAGTTTGCAGTACGTGGAAATCAGATAGAGTTGGTGGTGGCAGGAAGAGTTACTTAGAATCTATGATCTTTGAACCAATAGGTTTTACTATAAGAACTATTCGTTTTTATGCATTGAATAGGCCCTGAATTTTTTGTGTGTAGTTGAAATCTAAACCCATCCTATCACAGACTGAGAAGTTTGGGATGATTATTTGGTTATATGATTGGATAAAGATCATACTCAGAATCAGCAACAGATCTGGGACTCACCTGGCACATCTAAGTGGACACATAATACAGTTTCCCAAATTGTTCTGTGGGATGGTATCAAGGAGAAATTGCTTCTTTAATGAACCACAGAAGAAATTATTGTGTCTAAAAATGCCACTTTTAGAGATTGCCCTTTCTTCTGATAGCTTTTGTCTGAGGGGCAATTAATGCTAATTTGTGTTTTCCTTAATGGTGAAGACATTTGAACTTTTGTCTAAGACCTGATATGGACTTTCCATCCACAGGGATGGTGTCCTTCCTGGAGGTGACATTGTGAGCCCCAGGGACAGCAGAAGGCAATGATGAGTTCTCATCAGTTGTTATTTCCTGGCATCCAACACTCAGCAGGGCAATAACAAGCCACCTTCTAGTCCTGGGTTTCTAAAGTACTTTCAAGCCAACCCCCAACATCTCTAAGGGTATTGAGAGCCACTGATAATCTGGAAGTTTTCAGTACAACTCTTCTTTCAATAGATATGGATGCCCACACTGAATCTAGTATTATACTGTGTTCTTTACTACTTTCCCTACATTTTATTTTTTTTCATTATTATTATTATTATTATTATTATTATTATTATTATTATTATTTATTTTTTACATTCATGACAAGAATGGAATGCAGTATACTCATTATTACCTGTATACAGCACAATTTTTCGTAACTCTGTATATAAAGTATGTTCATGCCAAATTATGCCATTATACATGTACTCTCTCTTTTTTTACATCACAATTCTTAATACACATATATACCACAATTTTTCATATCTCTGTTTGTATATAAAGTATATTGATACCAAATTCACATCTTCATACATGTACTTTGTATAATGATGACCATCACATTCCACCATCCTTGCTATTCCCCTTCCCCCTCCCTTTCTCTCCCACCTCTCTTCCCTATCTAGAAAAAATCTTCCTCCCATGCTCTCCCTCCCTACCCCACTTTGAGCCACCCCCCTTATGTCAGAGAAGACATTCGGCATTTGTTTTTTGGGGATTGGCTAACTTTCTATCCTTTTCTCTTAATTTTTCTCTTTCTGCATCCATTCCTCCCCCAAGCATCAGACATATAAATACACTATCTCCAGCTATCCCAAAGGGCTCTAGTGGGGATACCTTTTTTTGTTAATTAATGAATTCATTAAGCTTGATCAAACCAATGTGAAAAGAAAGGTCAAAGGGCAATTGGGAGAAAAAAATGTCGGAATAGTGTTGGTCCCTGCAGTGGTTCTGAAAAGATGACACAAAGAGGATAGCCAGCCACGGCAGGGATTAAAGTTTTGTGTGTGCCAGGGGGTGTAGAGACTTGAGGATGCATCTGAGGAGCTGGGTGTGGCTGGAGCTCTGGAGTGGTAGGGGGAAGAAATCAGATGGTCTAAGAGTGATGGAGCTTAGATTTTGTTACCAAAATATTGTTTGTCTTTTCATAGCAGGGCAGTGAGGTCATTAGATTTGTGTTTTAGAAAGATAACTGGCTGCAGAGTTCACAGAGGCTTCCAGGGGGCAGAGATCTGGGCAGACTCTATCTTGGTTTCCTGGCCTTTCTTCTCCACAGCCTCTTTGTCAGGATCAGTCATCGATCTCTCATCCTCTTCCTGAACAACCATTTCTCCTTCCCATTTCCCTTCCCTTTCTTATTTTTCCCTTTTCGTTGGGTTGAAGAAGAACTTGGACTTTCTTTCTCAGAAATCCTTCTGAAGAGCTGCCTCTAGGCCCCATCCATGAAATAGGTGGAACTGTTCTTAGAGATACCCCGTTTCCTCTCTTGCTGCTTATTTGGATGTCTTCAGTGTTCAAATTTTGCCTGATTTTGGAAAGGGGGTGATAAACTTAAGAGGAAAGAGAAGGCATAGCAACTTCCTATGCATAATTCTCCTTTTCTGAGGGGAAAACGTCAGATTCAACACATCCTATTTAACTTGTTTCAAGAGCCCGCCTTACCAGCTTTGTTTCATTTGACTGAACTGTGGAAGACAGAAGGCCAGAAGGTGGCCATGTGAAGAAATGACAGAGGAAGCTTCTCAGGAGGTGTCTGGCTAACAGAAGGCTCTCAGTGAATTGCTGGTGGCTCTATGCTCTTACAGTGCCCCAGGGAGCTTGCCCACACACTAGGAATCCTACTTAGCTCTGGTAGCGAGCAACCCATCTCCAGTGCCCAGATACTAGACATTAAAAAAAAAAAAAAACAACTTTCTAAGTTATTATTTGAGCTATTTGGGAAAAACTTTAGTATTTTGTCTGTATCTTACAGTTGGAAACAAAATTCATGACCAACTCTTGCAACCCCAAATAGACAAGAAAAGTGATGTCTGGGAGCAGTGATTTCTCTAGGGTCATGCAGAACTGGGAAGAGAAATCTTGTTCCAGTCCAGTGGTTGTTCTGACATTCTTAAGCATCTCAGTATTTCCATTCTACTCTTACACAAATGGTTCCACTTCAGGATTTTCCCTTTTCCCCTCCTCTCTTCTCCATCCCTGAAATCCATCATTGGCAGAGTCCTGGATTTCCTGGGGTTTATAAGCTGTATTTTACATTAGCAAAACCATACAGAAAATGTGGACCGCTTGCTTATTTCTCAGATTGCATCTTGGTTTAGAAGGTGGGGAGGAGCTGTGATGTTTTTACTTTCTAAATCTCCAAAAATCCTTCATCTCAGGCCAATTTTCGTTCATTTTCTTCCCTCCACCATTTTGACAAAAGGTCATCATAGACTCTATGCCTTCCCAGGGTTGGCCCTGGTATGCTGAGGACGAGGCTAGGAGTTACTCCAAATCAAAGCTCCTGATCTCTAAATTCTTGGGGTCTGTGCTTTGGTAGGAGACTTCTTGGACCACAAATGCTATTCTGTATTTTTTCCTGAAAAGCTTTGTGGAAAACTTTAGAGAAAAGGGAGGACAAAGACCAAATTCATTTTTTTGTTAAAGAAAAAAAAAAAAAAGAATGTCTAAGCATGCAGCAATGTGAAGCCTCCACCCAGTTTTCTGCTTAGATTTCTATCAATGAAGCATACTTTATTTTAAATTCTTTCTTCCCCACTCTTTCTCCTCCACTTTCTCCTGTCTCTTTTTCCTTCCCACTCTCCCTCCTTTTTAAAATGAATCCCTTAACATCAATATGCTATTTTCCAAAAACCGTTGAATTATAATTGGTGTCTAGGAAAGTTACCACAAGAATTTTGTATGACATAATTAAAAGGCAAGCTGCCAATTGAGATTAGAGTCCAAATTTTAGAAGCAACTCCAACTCTTCTTCCAGTCAACCCCACTAGATTTCTAGCTCCTCACAGTAAGCATACATTTTAGAAATTTCTCTTTGTATAAATAAGCATTTCCCTCAGTGTCATACTTGAGTATATTTAGTAGCCATTTAGTGCTCATTAAATATGGATTAACATGGTGAAATCATCACTTTAAATATTGAAGTGTAACATTATGCTAAATTTTTATAAAGAAGTTAAATTTGTTTCAAGATGTAGGTAAATAATAAAAATGTATTGAATATTTAGTTAATAAGAGTGCATTATATTCTTGAAATTTACCAAGAGAGTAGATTTGAAGTGCTCTTATCACAGGAAAAGTATCTGAGATAATGCATATGTACTAGCTTGACTTACTCCATCCACAAGGAAGTATGCATATTTTAAAACAAGGTGTGGTAAATGCTACTATATGCTATTTCTATTTGTCAATTTAAATAAATGAATAAATAAATGTATTGGCCTAAAGATTGCTTAGTTTATTCATTTCTGAAGGCATTCTAAGTGTGTTCTGGCTATTTGAAAAAACATTTACAATTCAGTTTCTAAGAACTCTAACCCAACTCTCTTGCCAGTATCAGGGACACAGTATATGATAACTATGTTTGGTAGTTTTGTAATTTGAGGGTCATCTACTCAGTCTACCTACATCTGAGGCTGTTGGGCATTTGGAAAGGGAGAAAAGGCTTCTGGGTTTCCAAGTCTGCTGCTGAAGGCATTTCTGCCTTGCTGTTGTAGGGAGCAGCAGAAAGACACTGTTCATCCTACCCATGCACCATCCCAAAGTACATCTTCTGTTGGCTTCCTGTTGCTTTCCTTTGCTTAAGCTACCCCTTGAGCCTATGCCATTACATGTACACCCCACCCCATACTATCTTTTCTAATGCAGCTGTGGGTTGATTGAAGTGAAAGGATAACTCTAAGGATAGATGTCAGAGGATATTTTAAAATTCCTAATTGCTCACAAATACGTTTCCCTGAAGCTTCTCTTTTTGTCTTTTTTAAGCCTCCACAAACTGGAGGACTGCCCCCAGACTGCAGCAAGTGTTGTCATGGAGACTATGGCTTCCGTGGCTACCAAGGACCCCCTGGGCCCCCAGGCCCTCCAGGCATTCCAGGTAAGGATGAGCAAGATGTGCTGCTAGTCTAATTGTAGACTGTACAAAAAAAAAAAAAAAAAAAAAGCTAAACACTAACCTAAATACTATCTGGTCACTGGTGTATGATCCAGAGGATAATGCATGGAAAACCCAGAAGAAAGAGTTGGGTTGGGAAGCTGGGTTTATGAGGTTGGCTTAGGTAAAACAGTACAAACTCTGTACTATTTATTTCTCTACACCACTACAAAAATCCAAAAGGCTCTAGACACCCTGGGGTACCAGACTTATTAGGCTGGGAGGCTCTTTGCCAGCATTAAGTATAGAGCTACTAGCTCTTAATTGAGACCTACTTTTAATGCAGTGTGTTAGCCTTCTGTTACTGTAACAAACAGTTAAGATAATTAACGTATAGAGAGAAAAGATTTATTTTGCCTCATGATTTTAGAAATTTTAGTCCATAATTGAGTGGCCCCGTTGCTTTTGGACATATGGTAAGGCAATATATCATGGTGGGGAGAACGTGATGGAGCAAAGCTGCTCACCTCATGGTGGCCAGGGAATGATAAAGCTGACAAGGAAGAGACCAGGGTCCCACAGACCTCTTCAAGGGCATGCCCCGAGTGACATACAACCTCCCACTAGACCTCACCTCTTAAGTTTTCTCCACCTCCCAATAGTGCTTCACCTGGGAACAAGCCTTTAAGACCTGTGCCTTTCAGGAAACTTCTCTAAACCATAGAAGCTAGCATATCTGCCACAGCATGCTTTATGCGGTATACTCCACCTAACTTTCAGGAGATTTATGAACTAGAGGCATGTAGAGAAAAAGGCTCATAGGCCCAAGTTATAGTCACCTCCATCATGGCATCATTCACTGAGCTGCACATCTTTCTAATCCCAATGAGTGCTCCCTCTTCCTGCCGAGTATTAGCTATTAGTATATTTTATTCCACACTTGACTTCTGGAAGGATTTTGGGGCTCCAGAACCACATTGGTATATGGGGAAGAATCTAGAACTGTATCAGGTCCCTCTAGACCTGGGGCTCAGCCTTCTGTACTACAGTACTCTGGTTTCTCAGGCTCAAAGGCATTCTGGGAGACTGCTAGTACACTGTTGCGGGGTGAGGAGGGGGTTTCCCAGATCCCCTCTATCAAGGACTCCCAGACCTGCTGTGGGTTTTACTGTCTTCTTCCTCTCCAGTCAGTCCCTGGGGATAGAACCTCCTCTCAGAATTAGGCCAAAGTCCAAGATCCACTTGGTTTTCTCCACCTTATCCCCATTGAGGTTAATAATTTTCAAATATGGTAATGTTTAAATAATTTGGATAGCTTCTCATGTGAACCCATCTTTATAATGGAAAAACCTTATATTATACTTAAAACCATGATTACTGTTTTGCAACCTATGTCGTTGCCTATCAGGCACAGCAGGCAGCAGGGGCAGTGATGTGGAGTAGGGTATGTGTGGACCCTTTTGTAATCTTCTCAGATCTATGTTCTTCTGGCCTTGGGTAAATGTTTCCCACCAGGAAATGGCTTTGTCATTGAACACTTTAGTCCATAAACAGTCAAAGTTCATCCATCTGGAAGGATTGCAAGCCTGACACAGTGATACCTGCTTAAAGTAATCACACAAATAAATAGCAAATGGGCCTGCAATTCAGCAAACATAAAAAATTAAAGAGGAGCTGTAGAAGCCATCTCTTAGTGGCAAAGTGAGGCATTGAAATTGCTATCCAATTCTTGCTTTCAAAATTGTTATTATTATTTTTTGTTTATAAATGAGTTTACTTTCCCCTCAGTTATAAAAGTGATATAAGTTCTAGGTACAAAACTTCAGAGAGACAGAAAAATATACAGAATGTTACCAAGTCACTTGTGCTTTATTCATTCAGAAAAAAAAGTATAAATATTTTTGCATAATTTATTCTAGTCTTTTTCTTCTATGGACATAATTTGCACATACATATTGTTTGAAACAAAAATAGTATTATACCTTTTTATCCATTTATGATCTTTTTATTAAAAATGCCTTAAATATCATTATACCACTAATTTTTTCCTTTGAATTTCTTTTTTTAATGACTGTTTAATATCAGGTACTAAAATATTCCATTTTAAAATGTAGTCCTTATAGTATTGATGGATATCTTGGTGGTTTCTAATGCTTGCTATTTTAAGTGATAATGTGATGAACCATCTTCTACATAATTTTTCATTCAAGGCTTAAGAAAAACAGATTTTGGTGCCTGACAATATGTAAGGCAGTTTCAAAGCCCAGTAAAAGAGGACCCATTTGATGATACCCCTGGCTGTATTGGGGCTTATTTCAAAAGGTCCCCTTTTAAATAGAGTTTGGATGTTTTTGAAGGAAGGATCTGTTTGTCTAAAAATAAATGGTCAGTATGAGGGAGAGGGTTTCTGCATGTGATGATGTCTGGTTGTTTAAGGAAACCATGGAAACAATGGAAATAATGGAGCCACTGGCCATGAAGGTGCCAAAGGTGAGAAAGGAGACAAAGGTGACCTGGGACCTCGAGGGGAGCGAGGACAGCATGGCCCCAAAGGAGAGAAGGGCTATCCTGGGGTTCCACCAGAACTGCAGGTAAACCACCTTCTGCACATTTCCAGGGGACCAGGCCTGTCTGACCACCCAGACCCAGGGTCGTAGGGTTGGAGTGCTTCTTCAAGCCTTCACCAATCTTGAGTGAATCTAGTCTGAATTTGTTCATCTACATACAGGATGTTTGCTCAAGGCCTATCTTGTCCAAAGGATTTGGGGATCATTCCCAGGGAGGAGAGAAATCGATGAAGAGTGAAATCCAATTTCCTTGTAGAATCCAATACAAAGCAACCCTGAATATAAACTCATCTCCTGTTTTCCAGATGAGAAGATAGGTTAAATAAAAAGAGTTTTAACCTATTTGAATGTATGAACTTTTAAACATGAAAATGGAATGGCTAAATGCATACTTATAATATTATATTTATTGATTTTGCTGTATTTACATATTTAAATCACATACATGAATATTAACATATTGTTTTTTTATCAACTCAGATTTTATAGCTCAGTTTTTTGTTTTTTTTTTTTTTAACTTTTCCCATCAGTATCTTGTTTTCACTGGGGACATTTTATTTTTGAGTAATTCATTCATAGTTTTCCAGACCCTATCATGTTCATTTCATTTCCGCATAAAGTTTCTTTAATCCATTTATGAGCTTGTAATTTTCCCAAGCTCAAGTACCAATTGATATATTCTTTGTTTCCCTTTTAAATAATCATTAAAATTCTTGTCAGCAACATCTAAAATTTTTAAGTGTGAAGTTATATCATCAAGAAAAATTACTAAATTAGGGTTTTTTTGCTAATATTTTAAAATTAATTCTTCTAGGGACTTCTGTCAACTAGTTTCTGTTTGTTTGTGTTTGTTTTTGTCTGTTTGTTTGTTTTTTTGGTTAAAGTTTTTTTCTGGTTAATATGTCCTCCCAAAGTGTAATCTGTGGCTTAAGTATTTGGGAAAAAATTCTGTAACATGACAGACTTTTAAAGAACTAGAATGAAAAGCAATTCTTGTATGAAATATCAATTGAGGAACACTTTGCCTTTATTTGGGCATACGTGGAGGTGTTTGACCTTGGATAAGCTACATCCTTTATCTGGGTCTTAGTTTTTCAAGCGTAAAATAAGAGGTCCTACATGTCACTGTAACTACTTTCTGTGTTTTTCTTTTTGGGGGGGGGGTAACTTTTTAATGAATGTTGTCCAATAATTACAGCAACATGGGATTCATATGCCACTATAAATTTACTAGATAAAGAAATAAAAGGAGAGAACTGCCACCTAGCCAGGTTGAGTTGGTTACTAAGAGGCTATAAATATCTCAAAGCTAGAAACTATAACACACAGTGTATGAATGTTAGATCATAGCTAAGGGGCTTTAATCCATTAAGTCCCAAGTTTTTAATTTTGTGAATATTTAGATGAAATCAACACACAAGTACATTAAAATAGGTTGGAAGTAATAATATAGAGCTTGTATATATGTTATTATATTAGTTAACATTAATATAATTACCATATTATAATTGAATCATTACCAAATAATTATATTTAATTATATAGCTATATTATATACTGTATTTAAGTTTTAATAGGTGTTCCACATCTGGGACAATGGACAAGATGGGTTAATGGAGAAAATCTAGGAAATCATTAAATTCTCTCCATCAACTATTTCATGCTAACACCAAAGTACAGTCTTTTGGAAGAACTATTTTCATGTGTTTTACAGAAGAAGGAAGACTGGTCTTAAGCAAATTGTGTAAGAGAGGAATTTTTATTGTTTGAGGACAGAGAATCTTATCAAGTTAAAAAAATAATTATTAATCTCATGGGCCCTGACCCATTTGGACAAAGAATTAGCATTAACTTTCAAATTGCATTCTCCAACAGTCATTTCAAGCCAAAAGAATTTCTTGATGGGTGGCATTGTCCTAAGGTTCTTTTAGCTACTAATATTTTGTATTTTGAACTTTAATCTTGTCTCTTAACATGGGCAGTGGCAACGACAGTAATAGCAGTAGGTGGAAGAAGAGGAGTAATAATGCCTCATTCTTCACCTAAGTAAGACAGAAATTTAAGGCTCCTTTGACTCAGTGATGTGCCAGGTTACTTAGTTACAACTAATAAAGCTAAAATTCAACCTCATGTCTTTGGCTTCAAGTAGGTAGTTCTGTTCCTAAACTTACGGTGCCTATTGGTGGCAGGTTAACAAGTTAATTATTTTCACTGATCTTTTACACATTGAGCTGAAGCATTCAAAGTTCCATAAAATATTACACATAAATCATTTGTAACCAGTCCCAGAAATGGTTGCTGGAATTAAATGACTTCTGTGGGTCTCCTAAATCTTAATTTTTTCCTTTAACCTGAATTTTAAAATGTAAAACCATGCCCAGAAATTTTTGATTTTTTATTATTCAGTTTTCTAGCTTATTAAATTATTATTCTATATTTTGAGTAACTGAAAACTTTCTTCCTGCCATTTAAAGAATGTTTATGCAATAACTTTTCATTATTTAAAAAAAATGAGAAACAGCTATGCATAAAATACAACATGCCCAGAGATGATGACTGCTGACATATCATTTCATAACTTTTTATATCTTACTTAGGCACATTACTTTTAAATATGATAAGAACACAGGGTATTAGTTTATTTCATGAATGGAAATATTTCTTGAACATCTCTTTGTATAAATAAATGCAATTATATATCTTTAAAATGTATCTTTTTCTGAACATTAAATGAATACACGCTCATGCAAAAAATTATAGTTGTATTTAAGAAACAAAAAAATTTCCATGAAACTTCTGCACAGTGAGCCCTGCCAATAATAATTTTGTAAACATCCTTGCAGATATTTTCCTCAATTTGCTCACACAGCTACCCTACCTACAGACAGGCTTAACAAAGTCTGGTATCAAGTTGTGACCATATTGTGTTGCTTACTTTTAAATTAAATAATATATTAACTACATTGCCTCATTATATATGTACATTTATGTCAACATCAAGGAATATCAAAGAGTGTATTCAAAGAATTTATTTCATAAGAAAATGATAAATATCTTTTGGAGAAAATTAGTGTAGGCCTAGCAAATTTAAAAGTTGTCTGAATGCAGGATTTCTCAGATCTTTTAATATGCTGATTTGTATTTAATAGGTACAATCTGAGAATTTCATCGAAATTTTCCCACTGTTTAATATTTCAAAAAGTATTTTAAAGATTAATGTTCTTTGAATCATAGATTCAGAAATGTTGATGTGTATTGTTATTCTAGACCGAATAGTATAAAATGTTAGAAATCACCATCGTTTATGTATTTATTTCTCCATAGATTGATGCTTAAGATATAGCCAATCTTGCCCTTGCAAACTATTTTGTAATAAATGTAAACTAAAT